>NC_052016.1:105114954-105721154 GCF_015832195.1 Motacilla alba alba
TGGCTGTGATACTGTTGAATGGAAGTGGCAATGGCTAAAAAATGCCAATTTTCTGATGTGACTGAGCAGGGTTTAAGGTCTAGGAAGGTTTAATAGCCTTAATATGTGTATTTGGAAGAAACAAGGCCTGAAATTTTCAGTAAAAACCAGGGAATATTAGATTACAGTGATTGAGAAAAGCATTTGGGAGAAGATTCAGAGACTTGAAAACACAACTATGCTAAAAATTCTGAGAAGAGATAAACCAACTGAACAAAATAACCAGAACAACCAAATATCAATGGACTTGCAAGGAATGGGGCAGAGGGAAATCAAGCCTCATCCCTGCCATGGGCTTTCCGCAGGGCAGCAGAATGCAAAACGTCCCTTTCCCTCAGGGCAGGCAGAGGGAGCACATGGGGAAAAGCAGCAGCAAAAGCCCAGCAAGGCTGGGAGCCCCCGGGAGCAGGCACTGTCCACTCCATGCCCAAGAGATTCCTGCCAAAAGTGTGTTCTCTGCAGGGGCTGGGGGCTGCACGTGTCATCCCTTAAGGATAGAGGACACATCTGTATCCAAGCATTTGGGATGCCACTCTTTGGACCCAAGCACAACAGAAGAGAGTGGAAAAATGTGAAAGGAAAGAAAAAAGGGAAGGAAGGGAAGGGAAGGGAAGGGAAGGGAAGGGAAGGGAAGGGAAGGGAAGGGAAGGGAAGGGAAGGGAAGGGAAGGGAAGGGAAGGGAAGGGAAGGCAAGGCAAGGCAAGGCAAGGCAAGGCAAGGCAAGGCAAGGCAAGGCAAAGGCAAGGCAAGGCAAGGGCAAGGGCAAGGCAAGGCAAGGGCAAGGCAAGGCAAGGCAAGAAAGAGAAAGAAAGAAAGAAAGAAAGAAAGAAAGAAAGAAAGAAAGAAAGAAAGAAAGAAAGAAAGAAAGAAAGAAAGAAAGAAAGAAAGAAAGAAAGAAAGAAAGAAAGAAAGAAAGAAAGAAAGAAAGAAAGAAAGAAAGAAAGAAAGAAAGAAAGAAAGAAAGAAAGAAAGAAAGAAAGAGGAAGAATAATTTAAAATATATATATATATATAAAAGAACAAAGAAAGAAATAAGAGGGAAAGAGGAGGGAAAGGAATATATGATGAGAAATCTTTCCTGTTCTCTCTGAGCCCACAAATCCTCAGGACCACCCTGGATATAAGTGAAAACATGCCAAAAAGAAAAGAGGAAATGCTTTTCACAGAGCTGTTACATTTCACCTCTCAGCTTTAGAAATGCCAGGCTGCCATTTTCAGAACTTATATAAGTACTTTTTTTACCCCTCAATTTTCTTTAGTCATGAATCATTTTACAATGGCAATCTATTTTTAAAAATTATGGCAAGAATCAGCTCTCAGAAAGCACCATCTGCCATATCCATTCCTAAATGCAAACTTGTTTCATCCCATTCTGAATCCTGGTTAGTAAACAAATCCATAAATCCATTTGACAATGTCATCAGATCAAGTATTGTTTTTTTTCAGGGGTACAGGGGGGCCTGACAGGACAAGAAAAACTTCAGAAGAATAAAAGAAGACTAATTTTTTTTAAATGAAGTGAGAGAAAATATGAACAGTTCAGTGAAAAATAATTATTAAAACCCACACCATCCTCATTTCTTCATATCCAGAAGCATTGAACTGGGCCTGTTTCCACCAGGAGTGAAGGTTTTCCATATTACATATGGGGAAAAAAATATTCCTTCCCAATTACACAGCTATGATGGATTTTAGTGGTTTGGTTGTTTGGTTTTTTTTTTTTTTTGGGGGGGGCGGTGAGGGTTGAGATTTTGTCTTGGTTTGGTTTTTTTGGTTTTTTTTTTGTTTTGTTTTTTGGGGGTTTTTTGCCAAAATCCAATACAGAAAATTAGGCACCATCCTTCATTCATCTGAGGGGAAAAACTTGAAACATAGTAATTTCCTTTGGTTGAGGACAAGGAGGGAGCCTGCAATACAAAACAGTAAGTTCACAGTGCCCATGGTCTGAATGCAAATGCTTCATGAGATATTCATATGGGGCTAAAACACACACATGTCCCAAATATTTTTATCTGGCAAGGGGCTACATGACATTTTCCATTCTAAAAGATTTGTGGAAGATTTTATAAAGATTAGCTTCATTTAAAATGAAAAAAAAAAAAAAAACCAAAAAAAACCCCAAACCAACAACAACAACAACAAAACCAGAAGTGTTACAAATTAAAAAAAAATCCTGGATTAGGGAAATGGCCTTTTTTATGCTGTGAAGTTTAGCTAAATTAGGAATTTTCACAACTCTGTATATATCCTCATAGGCTTTTCTAGGGAAACTCCACGTCGAGAGCAATAAATTAAACAGGGGTATTTGAAGTGTAATGGATGTACTGCCTACACCAGTAAATGACACAAGGGGATGCTCCCAGGCACTACCATTTGGCCACGTGTGTCATTCACTTCTGGTGTGGTTTTGACTTACACTGTGGGGAACACTCACAAACTATTTCCAGGGGTAATTTGGAAGTCAGCTTGGGTCCATTGCCAACAGGTGGTCTGCATGGCTGTTTTGGAGGGTAGGAGTTTACCAGCACAGCTAAGAGCTGCTGCCCAGGCAGTGACTGGCCCTGTTGAGTGCACCAGTCTAGACCACGTGCCAGGCTGATGCTACTCCTAAGCAAGCACACTCTGTGTGCAGCACATCTAGAGCTGCTCTTTCTGTCATCAGAGAATGAGGGTCTCCATATGAGCTACGTCAAGCTTTTCCCACAATCTCTCCTGCAGTCCCAGGGCTTCCCACATCCTCTAGGAGGAGGAAGGAGGAGAAAGCTCAGCTCCCTGTTCCCCACCCACAGACCCCACACAGAGCCCAAAGCACCCCTTGGCCAACAGTTGGACAACTTCACTCATCCCCTTGTTCCTAGCAGCAGAAAGCACAACAGGAGTAACTTGCTCAGGGCTTAAATAAAAAGTTACATATGCTACGGGAGTGATTATAGTTTGACAACACACATTTCATTTTACTTTTTATACTAACGTTGGAAATTTTGCACCAATTCTTTATTAAATTTATGATATTTTGGTTGACAAAGCAAATGTCTGTGAAAGTTACAAAATGCCACATTGAGATTTCTGTGCAAACATTATATATCTACATCTCTGATGTAAGTTTCCTCCTAAACCAGTTTTTCCCCCCCCCTTGCAAATTCCTCACTGCCAAATAAATGTATTTCCAGCTGTATCTGTGGGAAACAAATAGTGTCATACAATGAATGACCAGCTAGGAAATGCACACCTGTCATAAACTAAAGCGCATCTCATGGGATATATTGTATTCCATTCCCAGCTTACCAAGAGAGGATACAATGAAAAAATGGATTGGTGTCAAATGCCAGATGTTTTCAAGCCTCCTAATTAGGTAAAAATTAAACAACTGCTATGTCCTATATTATAGATATTTTGCAGATGTGTAATTCACATAAACATAAAGTCTGATTTTCATTTACACAGAGGCCTCTTTACACTGCTTTGGCATCACAACATTGCTTAATATTGGCCTTAGTTACTCATGTTTGCATTTCAAGTTCCTTTTTTTTTTTACTGAGAGAGTAAAATAATCAATTTCACATAAGCATCCCAGGATAAAGCCCACAGTATGAAGGGGATGACTTTAGCAAGGAGTCTTGAGAGACACCAGAAGGAAAAAGAAGTCATATTCTCTTTTAGTACTTATATTCCATGTAGAACAAGTCTGCTGAGAATGACTTAAGTTCAATTCATCTGCACTGTGCAACTTTACAAATGTAATTGCATATTTCATTGCAACTGTGATTAATTTGCTCACGAGGAACACAAAATATGAAGCTGTTTCCATTACCTTCTTAGCCCTTCTCCTCAGGCTCTGCACAAAACCCAAAGCTGAAGAACATCTAGGGAAAAAAATAATCAAGTAAGTCCTGTTTGTACCAAAACAATGACAGTTTCTCATCTTCCAGATTAAAATAAGAGGAAAATTATCATTAGTTAAGGTAAAGGGGATAAAACTTTAGTGAAAAAAAAATTCAATATTGAACTTAATTAACTACTTAATTTTGTTCCTAACAATCTGGGGGAAAGGTGGGGTAGAGAGTTTCTGTGTTTTTCTTTAATAAGAGGGCTGGTTTATCTATCACACACAGGTATCATACATATAGAGCTATAGGACGAAGGATACTTTGGTGCAAATAGTTCTGTTCACAGGAACTCAATATGGTTTCTTTGTACCCTCATCCCAAGTAACAATTGCCAGAACTTGCTGTAGTCAGATACACGTTTGTAACCATAACAATTAAGTAGTTTCTTAAAAGAAAGAATATCTGTTTTACAAAGAGCTAAAGATGGGAACATGATTGACAATGTTCATCCTCATCTGACTCCGACTGTTTCAAATACAGTTTTCTCATTCTCCTCAGACATGGATGTTTGTATTAGCACTGCAACTGCAACTGCAGTCCCTCCACTGGGGACTGCTGCTGGGAAGAAAAGCCTGGTAAGCCATATGGTAAGTAGAAAGAATGCCTGGACTGAAAATTATTATTACTACAAAAGATTAGACAGACACATTCACAGTGTATCATTTTGCCCTTGGAGAAGATTCAAGCATGGTTATTAATGTATTTGATTTCTTTCTCAGCATTCCTGAATTATTATTTGTCTTTTAGCCATCTGGTCCAATTGTTAATTTCCCTTAGAGATGGGCAGTCACACCATGTGCTTATGGTAACCATCATTTTGGTAACTATTTGTTTTGCTATTATAGGCAGTATCTGTCCAAATGATATTGCACTAGTTGAAAGCATTTGTCCCAAAAACTAACAAGACATCATGATGTGATAATCCTGATTAAAATGTTTTAACTTTTCTTGCTATGTTACAAATTGATGAGAGAAAATGAGTGTTAGCATAACCCCATGTTCAGCTCTATTTGGAAGCAAGCCTTGTGAACTGCAGAGAAGTCTGGTCTGGTTTCTTGCTTAATTTCTTGTTCATTTTGTGAATAAATTCAAAATTACAAGGGGGGAATTGTTTTTCACATGCATGGAACATAAGGATGAAGGCTGCCACCTGTTCATGGACAGCATATGCAGAAGTAACCTCAAATATGGGCTGACAAGGCAAGGAGAGCCCAGGAGACATCAACAGTTGGGCTACAAACACCATCCCAGTAATCCAAGATACTGTGCAATATGCATGTGGGATAAGTATGTCCAACACTGTGTAACACACCCTGAAAATCACACATAAGTCCTATTCCTCCTCATGTAGTCAAGCTGCAGGACATGTCAATGTCTATGATGCCAATACTTTCATTTCTTTTCCATAACTTTTCTCTCATTTGCTTATTTGTTATGTCTCCATCTCTCTCTTCTTTTCCAAACTTTTATTTAATACTTGCTCAGCCACTTGTTAGCCTTCACTTCAATCACCTTTCTTCCCTGTGAAAGAATGGGGATAATTTCATGTCACGATGCAGCATTATCCAAACGCACTTGTGCAGGCTCTGGACTGGACAGGCAGTGTCTGGATTGGTTAGCATGCACTCCCAGACTAAAGTTCATTTGCTCACACCTCAGAGAATGTTAGTTCAGCTGCTTGTGGTGGTCATGCCTTGGTGTCTCATGTTTGGTGTTTCAGTGAAACATTGCTGCACCTCGCTGTGTCAGCAGACACTGAGCACAGTTGCCTGAGATGCTCAGACTAAGGATCACCATGCTTTTTATCGAAACAATAGGCACTCTTAGTTCACTCAGGCATGATAAGAGCTGCAAAAGTATAATGCTGCTGAGATACAGGTCACAGGATCAAAGCAAATTACACAGGCACTGTCCCTTCTATATCCTTCTCTCAACAACATCAGCACGGTACAATTAAATACCAGTAACAAATGGGCAGTATCCATCTCAGCTACACTTTACTCAGTGGAGGCACTGAAGAGGGCAAAAGACTGATAGCTGCATGTATTGCCATCTTTCAGAAGAGCTTAGCACTTAGGTAGGATGTAATAGAGAGAACTTGCCCTGGGAGTTGTGGTCAAGGGGATCACAAGGGAAGCAGGAAGGGGCTGCTTCACCCCATTCACAGCAGGTAGCTCGATGAGCACTCCCACCTCCAGGTTCCAAAAGGATGCTCCATGCTGGCCCAGCTATGCCTCCCAAGGCCTGCCTGACGACCGCAAGCTGCTCCACGAGGAGTATGGGGAACAAGCTGAAATACACACCTACTTCATATTGGAGCAGGAGAATTTCTTTCATTTTCCAATTGTCCAGCAAAACTACATGTGTGTGAGCATGGAAGACATGGAAGCTGTTGGAAACTCCTTACAAACATCTTCATCACTCAGTGGCTTTGGGAAATATCAGTAAGGTTTTATGGGAGAGTAGGTATTCAGGCAGGGGAAAGGAAATTTACCAGTAGTGTTGAATAGTGGGGACAGAGACCACCATCTCTCCCCACCAAAAGCCAACCCAAGCACCCATTAAAATATTCCTCTCCATTCCAGCACAGGAACAGTTCCGCCTCCCCTATAGCCAGGAGGTACTTTGTGCTCTAACAAGAGTGCCCTTACCCCCCACACAGACCAGACACCCTGATTCCCTGTCTCTGCTCCTCACCATCCTGCCCATTCTCACCAAGGAAAGCCTTTCCTTACTCCAGTAAGTGTCCCCTTCCTTCCCTTGATCACCCCTCACACCACTCCTTCCTACACCCCTGCACTTCCAGCAGTACTGACGCAACTGGGAAAGAAGCTGTGGGAAATGTTCTCCTTTCTACTGTGGAGAGAAGGAAGCCAGAGTGAGGATGGTCCCATAGGTTGGACCTGAGGATCCTGCTACCTCACCAAAGATGGGAACCAGTCACCATTCATCCTGCAGTGCCCAGCTCCCTGGGGCTTCCTCCTGTATCTGCACCAGCATCATGAGGAATTTGGTGAAAAGATACTCCTCCAAAATGTGTTCTTCAGCAGGAACATCACAGGCAGCCAGCAGTCACCATCTCCTCATTCCTCTTCATCTCTGTAGGCACCTGCCTTAGGTAATCACATCATTTAAAGAGCCCTTTTACTTCTTTCTACTCCTTTTCCCAGCGATTCACTGAACCCCCGGCCACCCAGGCACCTCTCCCCTGAGCCTTCCCAGCCAGGAAAAACTGCTGCTTGGGGGCCTCAGAACAGACACAGCTTTTAAGATACAGCAGCAGCAGCAACAAAATTATTTGGAAAGGTTTTTAAGTACATCTGGTCCTCTAATGAGTTTGTAGCATGGCCTCTTCAACGCAACTGAGGGGATAGAAGTGAGCAGGAATCAAAGGATCCCTTTGTCCCATGGGAGTACAGAATACAATATATCACCAAACATCATCTGTTTTAATAGCTTCCCTTCCCAAACACACCCTCGGCCTTGCAAAAAGAGTCATTAGACCATCAGCCTCACCTTAAGGAAGTTTACTGCTGATCTGTAATCTCTTGGGTTTTATCTCTGAGAAAAGAGCAGTGGCACGTCTGGAAGAACCCCTGTCCACATCAGTCCCTACAGCCCTGTTTGCTTACCCCCACTGTGAGCCTCCTCAAGAGCTAAACTGCAAACAAACCAGCCCCTACTTTCAATAGCATTCAAAGAAAGTCTTCGTTGAGATGTACTGGGAATCTTAAGTGTCAAAACAAAACCTTTGTGCTCCAGTCCTTAGCTTGGGATTTAAATGGGATGCCTCTTTCTTTAACTTTCTATTTTTAAAGAGCATTCCAGTTCTTACCACATCAGTATTTTTATTCTGAATATGATCATTCTTATCACAAAGGAGGAACAGATGGACTTTCTGCCCGTTATTGTAAAGCAATTTAGGTCACTCATATTGACTGGATCAATATTGAACTCCTGAGCTTGAATGCTATCAGAGTGAGGCCCTCTCAGTAATCCTTTCCCAAAACTAAAATATTTCATGATGTGTGCAATTCTGAATGTCTTAAATGAAGCATTCGAGTGTAAAGAAGATAGGGACCTTGGAATTTGGTCTGTGATTATGAACAACTTTCTATTGGATTGGTCAATTATCACACATCACCTCCCAAGTAAAATAGATCACTAATCTTTTTGCATGAACATGTATCTGCATTCCAGCAATACAATCAGAAAAAAAAAACCTTTCTGAAACCCATGTTACTAAATCATACAGAGAAAACAAAATGGAAAGTTTAACAAAGATTGTTTTACCTAAGCTTGTTCAAATAGAAAAAAAAAAACCAAACCAACAAAACAGGTGAATATGTGACAGCCATAATTGATATAAACAGTGTTTTTAGTTTCAACTCATCATATAAGTATCTTCTTTGTAAGTCTGATGAAATCTTAAAAAAAAAAAAATCTGTTTATCAAGTTCATCATGCACAGAACCAGAAAGAAATTGTTTTAAACTGAAGAAAATGAGGCTTATGTTAGATGGGAGGTTCTGTAAAGCATTTGAGAAAGATGATTGCCTCAGGAAACCCAGAGATTTCTATCACTATAATTCCTGAGAACAAGTTAGACAAATTTGACAAGACATATATAGTATATCCACCCAGGCCTCCTTGGCTCAGGAAGAAACAAAGAATTATTCAGTGCAGATCATTGTCCTGTGTTATCGCCACAGTGATATTAATTTTTAATTACCCTGTACTTACTACCTAGCATTTAAGAAACATGTAACATGTGTTGTATTTTTGCAGTTTCCTCTCTTATTTGACAAATAAGAAAACAGCAGAAAAAATTGTTTCATCATAAACTTTAACAAATCTATAGCAAAGTCAACAATTCAGGAGTTTCAGCATCCATTCTCATATCCATTAGTGGGATTTAATGGTCCTTCATGAAGGGCTAGCAAATACAGATTGCTTTCTAGAGACACTACCCAGAAATTCTTTGCTATTGGTGCATTGTTTCAAATGAAATATTATTCAAAGCAAGTTTTATTAGTTTTAACTGTGGCAGTTGAGCTTGCAAAAATATTCCCTCTACCATCACGTTGAGATCACAAAAGAAGTCTCAGGAGACACCAACCAGCAACTGCATGAGCTGACTGTGGAGATGCTACATGTCACATGTGATGGAATAGGGAAATGCAGAAGTAGGGTTTTACAAGCAGACTTGAAGGGGGCAAAGCATTTAAAATCTTTTTTAGGGCTTTGTGCAACATTAGCATCTTATCTGATTAAAATACATTTTTCAGATTTTATCAAAGTATTTAATATCAATTCATTAAGAATATTTTTTTTGTTCCTATGCTTCCCATTACTTTTTCTTCAAAAGCAACATGGTCAGTAAGTGTTAGGCTTTGATTTTCACACAGACTTATATTAGAGCTCAACTCTGCAAATTGTTTCAAACATACTTTCAAATCATTAGACATGGTTTATTATTTAAAGAATCATATTTGATAGATGAATTGTGATAAAGTGTACTAAAAACAAAGCACAGATAATGATGAATTGTGCACAGGTAATAAAGAACTTGCAGACAAAAACCTTCAAAAGCAGAAATAAAATAGCAAGAATTGAAAAGCTATGAATAGCACATATGGAAAGTTCTGAGATAAGATAAACCTGAAATACTTTGAAGTGTGCATTAAGGTGAATGAAACAACCTTCACTTTACTCTGCTTCATCAGCAACATTGGTTTAGAGTTCTCCCTGGCTATGTGTACCCTAGGAATATATTCTCCTGAAAAGCAGTTTGCTGAATTGAACACTGGGATGGTGGAAAAACTCATTATTTTATTAGGAATCTGAACTTCTTGGATCTGTCTTTTTGGCTACATTTGGCAAGGAGCAAAATGCACTGGAAGAATAATTTAAAAATCAAGAAACATCTTTCCAGCAGTGACATAATTTTCCATTTTGGTTATAAATGTTTTAAGGCATTTCTAGGTTTGCTGTTATAGCCCTTTGTTTTTGCACCATCCCTGTATCCCATCACATAATAAATATTAGCATGCACAATGTACCAGTTTGTATAAACTGCTGAACATATTTCAACACCTACCTTCAGTAGTCTTCTCCAAGTAATGAGTTAATCATAACTGTACTAAAGCCTGTACATTTGAGCTTTTGTGTTTTTTTTAATTGTCTCTAAGTTGTACTAAATCTAACTCCTCCATAAGACTGCCCTCATTAAGAGTGCCAGTGAAGAATGTTCCTGGGAGTGCAGACTGTGTGGAGGCTGAGGTTCATACTTGTGCAAGGACACCTCAGGCCATGTCAGTAGTTTTGGTTCCTGGGATACACCTGACAAAGTTGATTTGGATACTTAGAGCTCAAAGGAAGAAGAAATTGATTCTTAGGAGCCATATTTACAAACCAACACATTGTGGAGGTTGAAATTTCCTTTTCTCCTGCACACATAAGACCACAGCCTGAAATCTCAGCAAGAACTGAGCTCATGTCTTTGGGCATGAGAGCATTGACTTAACCCTTAATAATACTCACATTATTGCAATAAAGTCAGCAGTAGTTGTGTCATTGAAAACATGGTTAGAGCCTTTCTCCATTTGAGCTTTTTTAAGCCACAACTCAAATTTTGTCAGAGACTGTCATAACCAGGCATTCCTTAGTTGGGGAAAGAGACAAACTGACCACTTTCCATCCTTCACATGGATCAGAATAAAAGGCATGCACTGGGACAGGCTCTGATGTGCTGCATTTAAGGAAGGAAAACAGAATTAAGACCAAGACCTGCTAACACACATTCTGTGAAACACCTGCTGAGGACCATGGTCTAGCACAGAGTGCATGACCTGGAGTCTGGTGTCACAGGCTCCAAGACTAATTATGCCACAGAACGCAGTGGGTGATTTCATAGCTCTATCTGTGTCAACATCTCATTTTCCAGCCTGTAAAACTGAGATAGTTCAATCAAGCTAATTTGTAAAGTATTTGATATCTAGGGAAGTGTATGCTATTGAGAAGCTCACATTAACTTGCGCCTGCTTTGAATGGGAACTGGATCTAGCTCATGTTGCAATTCTTTTGGGTTGGCTAGTTTGGAGGTGCCCAGTACTAAAAATCATGGCAGGCCTGGGCTGTTTGGGACCCAACCTGGTAGGAGCAGACTTATCTGCCTAAGAGAGATTTTATGCGATGAGATCCGATGTGGTGCACGTGTGTGTGAAGTTGCCCTCCCATGGAAAGCATCGGCCTCCCTGATCTGGAGGGATGAGAGGTGCAGAAGGTCTCACTCAGCACCACAGAGGTGCAAGCTGGGGTCAATTGTGGCTTCACAACTCCTGAGACCAGGACTGCTAAGTTTTGTTTCCCACAAATATCCCAGCAGCAGCAGCATTTCACTCTTCCCCTTCAGGCAGTCTCTGACTGCAGCCCAACGCTGCTGAGGGAAGGCAGAATAAGGAGGGGAGGGAATGGATGCTGTTACATAAAAGCTTTCATAGGCCTGACTACTGTTTCCTGAGAAAGGAAACTCCATGCATCAAGTCTGTAATGAACTGACATCTCATCAGCAGGGGAAACAAGAGGAAGGTACTTGTGAAGGGAGAAATCTGTCCCTCTACATACAAGAACTGTTTTCCTTTGCATGCCTAATCTGTGAGGTGACTAAAGTTTCACCCACTAGTGCTATAATACTCACATGGGAAACATTAAGTTAAATATTACAAAATTAAAGTGTAAGAGTTATTGGAAACTAGAGCCGAACAAAATATTAGAATTTTCATCCTGGGGGAAATTCTAACATTTCAACATTTGTTTTCATCCAAAATTAGAATGGAAATGTTGAAATACCTCTTATTTCAGAGAATGAACATGTTCTCAGCTACTTTAACATTAAAATGAATTTGACAAAGGTGTTACAACATCTCCTGGGAATTGTTGTTAAGGTATTTTGTACTTAGAACCATGTTAACAAGGGATATTTCATTTGGGTTATTGAACCAGAACTGTAAAAAACTGCTTGGGGTCAGGCAGAACTTTCATTTGATTTTTGTTGCCTTTGAGGTTATTTAACCCTTGTATTCCCTTTAGCAAATGAAAAAAATAACAAAACCAAACATCAAACAAACAAAAGAGAGAGAGAGAAAAAAAATCTTGCTCCGTTCTGAAAAGGAAGCAAGTTTTGCAACCATTCAGTTTGAAGATATTCAACAGTTTAAATCCAGTGTTCTGGATTTTATATCTGATCCTCATATATGGTTCTTTTTATGGTTAAACTTCAAAATGAAAAAACTAATTTTGTTTTACATGTTCTTGCCAAGAGTAATTATTAATACAGACTCAATAAGTTACTTCAGTTGATTCACAACTGAATTAATCAAGTCAAAAAAAAAAAACACTGAAAAAAATCTATTGCATTTTTAAAAAAATATCTTCCGAGGCTTCCTTCTTTGGTTGTGTGCCCCCATAGTTGATCTTCAAGCTAGGAAGTTGAAATCCTCTCATGGTATTCTTCAACACTGACACCTTAGCAAGAAGCATCCTGGAAACTTACTACTTTTTTCTCTTCAGGAGGAGTATTTCTTTTGTCCTGATACTGTGTTGCTGGGTGCTGCTTGCTGGGTAGGTCACTTCTTTTATTGGAGTATTGCTGGCATGCTGGCTGAAGCCTGCGGACTTAGTAAGCGATGGAAGCATGAGCAGAATGGAAAAATCTCAGGAAAAAAATGCCCTTATGGAGGTGAAAAGGTATCTTGCTGTAATTAAATGCACACTAAAAACACTTGAGAAGCAAAAAGGGGGGACCTCACTGTTCAGATTCATTTTGCAGATTTAATCAGACTAGAAATTTTCCACTTACTCACAGATCATTCATTGATCTTCTGATGTTAGTTTAGTTGGCTGGTATTTTCTAAGGTCTCAGGCCATTTTTTCTATTAAATAAATAGGACCTAAGACCTCAGATATCTATATACACACTTTTTTTTTTTAAATTCCTGTCCATATTTTTTTTGCTGTTCTCATACAAAGGCTAAAGGTTAGGGTTTTAGTTTAAACATAATATTTTCATGGTTCATAAGAAAATCTGTATTGGTTTACATTTTTGGCAACATTCATAATACCCTAGTGATTCCTAGAAGTCCTTGTACTTTCCTGCTGGTGAGAGATACTTTCCATAAAATAACACAGTATAAAAATAGTCATTATTAACTCACTGTGATGTATTTTCTTAAGGTGCAGAGAGTGTATACAAAGGAATAAATATATTCAGTTTTGTGGCCATGTCTTCGGGTTAAAAATTATTATGTTGTAAAAGTGTACTTTAAAATCAGCATTAGAAGTCTCACTAATGAGAAAGACAGGAAATAATCGTAGTTACTTGTAACTGCATCTGACAGACAACAAGAGTTCAGCATTTAAAAAGGATTTAAAGAGGATTTTAAAGGGTCTGGGCACTGCAGAAAAGTCCCACTTTAAAAGCAGCTCTAAAAATAATTCCAGAAATTCCAGCTCTCTGCCCTGACACATTATCTAGGCTGATACCTGCATAAAGTATATTTAAAGGCTGCAGATATTTTATATTCAGTATACTGATGCAAAAGAATTTTTCATGTTGTTTTTTTCCTAAAGGATGTTTGAGTTGTCAGAAAAGTGTGGATTCAGCATATTCTAAATAACACACATAAAAAAGCCAGGCCCATGTCCCACACCTATGCACAGTGCTGCTCAGCTGGGCTCAGGTCTGAGCTCAGAAGATACCTCACGTGTAGGCAAAAGGCTCTGTGACTGGGGAAGGTCAGTGAGTGATGTGAAGTGGGTTGGTCTTCACACACACTGCCTGAGCTGAAGATGGACATTGTGGTGAAAGGTCATCCTGCCCAAATTACAGGAGTTCCTCGAAGCTAAATTTGTGTCTTGCGTCCGTTTGCTGAATGTAAGTGCAAATACAGAAGAGTGGCCTTTGTTCCCAACGGGGTTTTGACTTCACACCCCTGAAACCAGCTGTGCTTGCTGCCATGAGCATTCCTAGGCCACAGAAGCTGAGCCTAGCTGGTTAGACTGAGGAAGGCTGAAGCCTTTGCAAATGATCCTTGTCTTGCTGCATTTAAGATGATGATTCTGCCAAGCTGTGTGTGAATCTCTGAGAAAGGTAAATTAATAGTAGTGTTGCAGGGGATTTTCTTGTGGGTATTCAGTATTGATAAATGTATTATTGTCTTTCTATGGAATTCACCTCAAGAAAGAAATGGAATTTTATTCCATTAAGGCTTTTAGAATCTCTCAGAATTATTTTTCTCCACCTAATCCCTTTGAATGTTCACGTTAAATTGATTCACTCTAAGATTGGAGTACATTAACAGACTGAAAATATTCAAAATTTTATATGCCTGTCTTTACCAAACACTGACAAGAAGAACTCTAGGTTCATCTACAGAACAAAAACAGATACCAAAAATAAATAGTTCTAATAGTGTGAAACATGTACATTTTACAGAAATATACCCTATAATATCTTATATATGTAAACAAGAAAAAAAAGTTAATCTATTTTCTGAACATATTTAGTACAGACAAATTTCTAATAGTTTCTTAAGTTACTTGAAAAGATGTCTACCAGATCCAGATCCAGAGGCATCTCATGTTACTTTGAAGTAGAAAGCAGAGCTGCAAGAAAAGATATGGAGCAAAAGGCACTTGGTAATCTTTCACACAAAAAATTCACCCATAGATCCAAAGCAAGTAGTAAGATATATGTTTTAAAGATGGAGAAATGCATAAGCAAGAAGGAGCATTAGTATATTTGCTTATGTTTTTCAATTCCTTTCTGCTGGATTTCCACTTGGATGTGTACTCCAGAACTTGTAGGGCCCACAGAACAGCAAGTAAAACAGTTAGGTCAAATATTAAAGCAGATTAAATAGAGTGAAACAGTGAAGATTATGAATGGAAACTACATTAAAGTGTGCAAGGGAACACTGTGGGTGACAAGCTTTAAAGGAAATTATTATTAGCAGGATAATATTAAGAGAATCTAAGGCAAATGATATGATTTCATAAAGTGCATTTAACTACTTTAATATTTTTATCAGTACGTGAAATTGAAAAAAATCAAAATCCTACTTAACAGAAAATAAACTCCAACCTCCTAACAACAGAACTTTGCATGCTTCTCCAGGAATAGCAATGGCACATGTTCATCAGAGACTGTGCAATTCTCACAAGTAAAAGCCCAAAGCCAATAGCTTGGTCACACTGAAAAAGAAAAAACGTAACTGTTCCTAGGCTGGACATGGGTACTAGAGGTTGTACAGTTGCAGCCTATCAACAAAAACAGAGACCTTGCCACAGATTTTGAGAGAGGCAGGAGCAGACCAGAACTGTTTTAGCTAAAAAGAATGAATACCAAACTATGCCTTGTATTCATATATTCTGTTTTACTTCTTGTATTCCAAATTCCTGTCCCTTTATTTAAAATATTTCCACTGCTCACATTTTTCTAACCTTTTTTTTTCTTTTATAACAACTTTGTCTGGACATGCTGAACAAGTTATTCCTATTTATTGACTTCAGTCTATGAGGCAAATTCTGAACATGCCAAAACAGATTGAGTCAGATAATGTGTCTGGTATCATATTTTGCAGAATACTTAAATTACACATGTAAACACACATACACACTGTGAGCTAATTTTTTGAGATATGTTCACTTTAATATGGTTTCCAAATTCAAGTATTTTCCAAAAAAAATCATATGTCCTTTAATCTACTGATCAAGCAACTATGAGTACAAAATGAGTATTGTATATAGTCTGTGTCATATCAGAACCAGCTGGCTTGAAAATTTCTCTAGGGATGAATGAGGGGAAAAAATTCTTTGAAATAAAATAATTCTAAGAATCCAGTATGACTCTTAATGAAGAATCTTTCATAATGACTTCACAACCTGGGTCATATTATATCTGAAATGATAAGCCACGTTATTTTTTAAATGATATGGGGAAAGCAGTAAAAATTGAAGCCAAGTGTAGTAAATCATCAGTTCTAAAAGATTAAATACTTAAGGAACCATTGCCATAAAGGAAACTTGCTGGAATGAGGGAAGAATATCGGATATGTTTCATCTTCCAATATTCCATGTATGAAAGAAAAATTGTTCTTTTCATAGTGCAACTTCAATTGCACAATTTAAAACAGTTCCAAAGCAAACAGCATGCAGTCAAGAGTCCCAACAGGTAATTATTGCTATGCACTTAACACATGAGCTCAGATACCTGAATATTCAGCTTTTAAGGGAAGAAAAAAATACTGCTGCTTTTTCCATTTTTTTAAATAATTTTATTTCTGTAAAATGCTGCACATTTCCATCTTATATAATGTGGAAGCACAAATCCACCAATACAATGCGTTGCCTGAATGATTCCAAACAGCTATTCCTTTCTGTCCCAGCCAAGGTAAAGTTGCCTTGGGAAGCAACAGCAGCTTTGTCAGCACCCAGAAAAAAATATATATCCACAGACAGAGAAAGCAGCTTTGGCCTCCCAAAGCCAGATTTAGCTCACACAAAGCAAAAATCCAAAGCATCAATGAAAAGAAGGCAAATATCTTGTCTCGGCAGTCAAGTTTGGAAATTCTAGATCACCTAAGTATTGAGAGAGGAGATCCTGTCTAACCCCAAACTACCAATTTTTCCTCACTACTGAACTGAAAAGCATTTTGGCCTTTGCAAAATCTAGTTCCCATACTTTTCACTT
The DNA here is from genome assembly GCF_015832195.1 of Motacilla alba alba. NCBI lineage: Eukaryota > Metazoa > Chordata > Aves > Passeriformes > Motacillidae > Motacilla > Motacilla alba. The sequence continues at coordinate 105,131,631 of NC_052016.1, forward strand.
CAAATACCTCTTCCATTTTGCAATTTGGATTCTTCCTACCATTTGCAGCCTCTTGAACTTCTTTGTGGATACTGCTCAGACTTCCTTTCCTCTTATTCTTAGCCTTTCTTCCATCCTCTCTCCTATTATTCTTCACAAAGGCAAGACCACAAAGGCACAAAGGCTGAGGATTTAAATCTGAAACATTTCTGCAGAGCTGCACCTTCCAGAGAGGCATTTGGGCAGCTTGATAGTGTGCCCTTAACAATAACAGTTATTAGGGGCTCCATTGCAGGAGCTCATTTTCAGTTAACAGTCTGTCTAAGCTCCTGTAAAACTGCTACATTATAAATCACTTCACTCTGTTATTATAAAAAAGGGGTAGCAGACAATTAGCAATATAATTATAGAATTATTATGCTCCACAAATTATACACCCAGGCCCCCAACACATGTAGCTGCAGGGCCCCAGTGCAGCCAGGGAATTTTTTTCTTCTAAAGAAACAGATGTGTCAAGACAGATCAGAAAGTTTTTGCAGATGCATATGATTTCAAGGGGGTTCTCTTTTTTTTTTTTTTTTCCTTTACTGCCAAATCTTTTTTATCTTTTGAGATGTCTTCTCTAAGAAAATGTGCAAATCAAGATATGGTAAAGATGTAAATGAAGGCTGTGAAGTTCAGCTGAAGATTCCAAAATTTAGCAAGCCTAGCTTGCATCTTGAAGTGAGGATGCTTGTGTGACACAAAATGAGCCCAACATTACAGAGGGAGCTGAAGGCCAGCTGGCTTCTTCTGTCAGAAGAAAGCCCTGCAAATGCTGAGCTTGCACAAGCTGCTCTGAAGAAGACTGGAGTCACTTGCTGATGGCAGGGCAGCAGCTAAGGACCCTCTTCTGCAGAGCTGAGGCCACCAACCCTGCCTGCTACTCACTGGCTGCCCCAAGATGATAAAATACAGCACTTTTCCCAAAAGCTTGAGTAAGTCTCATTAATCAAAAAGGGTTTTGAGACAAAACTGTTGGCTATTTTGTACACGTGCCTAGTTGAAAGGAGCAGTAGTACCTGACTTCTGTTTATAAGAACATAAACATGAACACAGGTAGGCAGAGAAATTAACCCACTGACATGCAGGAAAAGTCAGAAGTTGGTCACCTTCTACAAAACCTGACATTTCCACAAGGCATTAGGAATCACCTGAGTTATCTATTCACCCAAACCAATTTGGCACACTACCCTGGCCCTAATCACAAACTTAACACGGAAGCAAATTTGTGGAATTGGATCCAATCTTTCCTTTCATGAGAGGGGATGAGGGAGAAAATAACAATTCTTTTTTTGCCCTCATGGTGAGGTAGTTGCTAAAGTCTGTTCTAATAATAAAAAAAAGAAGAATAACCAGAATGGGTTTACATTCTCAAAGAGCAAGAAACAAAAGCAGCAACTGCTGCATGCCACACACCTTTGGTGACTCCCCTTCTGAGACTCAAAGTTATCTTTGATAAACTTGAGGCACAAAGAAACATGTACAAAGTAAGCAGCATTTCAAACATGTCCAGGGAGACGGCAGTTTAAAATGCAGCAGGATTTCCAGGCTGCAGTGGGGCTGTGGAGTACTTCTGTCAGAAGGTCTCCTGTCTCACTGTCTGGGTTCAGTTTTCTACATAGCTCCATGCTATAATTAGTCTGATAGCTGTGCACTTATTTTAATGAGTAGCAAAGCAGCTGCTGGAGTTGCCTATAGCTGATAGTATGTCAGCTAATAAATTACAGTTCTATTGCCTACACATTGGAGCTTTAAGTCCTAAAGACATTTCTCTGCAATTTGCTAATTATTATAATTTTTATAATTTTACATGACCACTTCTTTACCAAACAAAAAATATATTGAAGAGTTTTAATAGTTTTGAAGAGTTTTAATAGTTTAAACTGTCTCAGTAGTTAAAAAAGAAAAGCATTTAGCATTTCCACCATGGTTTTCAGTGTGTGAGTGCTGAGGGAACAAGTGGATACTCAGCTGTTCATTTAGCTGATCTGTAAAGAATGGCAGTCTAGCAGAAATGCCTACACAGATGAAGAGATAATTTTATTATAAGGAAGTGAATTCTCAGTTTGCTCTTCTTCCAGACATTTGCTATTTTTTCTCATTATTTTTTTAATGCCCAAAGCAAAGCAGCTTCTTCGAGCATCTCCTACTGGCAGCTGCTGAGTGGCACAGCCCTGCTCCAGCAGCAAGTCCCTGAATGAGGAGCTCAGGAATCTGCTCTTATGCATCAAACCCTCAATGACCTTCACCCACCTTCAATTTCTGCAGTTCAAGCCCTCATCACTCTGGCACCTCTGCTATATATTCAGTAGAATTCATGTCAGGGGTACGATTGCACCCCAAAGATGGATTTCAGAGAGGTTAGAACTGTGCTTCAGCTGTGGACATCTATTTTAAAAAGCCAACACCAGCGTGCCCCAGACACTTGTAGTGACTTCCTATTTAAACCTTATCAGCTACACCATGGTCCAAAATAGCGGACAGCGCCTCAGTAACACGGGCCCTCGGCACTCGGCGGTGTTGAGCTGTTATTCCATCACTGCCCGGGGGTCAGGCCACCCGACCCAGGTTTCCAGGGAGCAAATCTAGATGGACTGCCTGCTCCACTACCACTGACACCCTGCTTCCCTCCCCTGACCTCCTCAGGCTCTGGAATCTTTATAAGTAAAGGTCAGTAGGATTCTAGCACAGTGTTCTCTGCCTAGGAAAAAGAGAGGAAAGCACATCATTGAGCATGTATATCCAGAGTGAACCAGAGTTAATTCCCTCTCAATTAACACCTCACCACTCTCTCCCCTCATAAAAAAAAAAAATAAAATCAAAGAACTAATAGCCTGCTCTTGCCAATTCCTATTAAATTATCTGGAAGCTCACACCAGATTATCACGGTGGCTCCATCTGGTCATATAAACCAATCTCTCCAACTTCTTGCCCTCTGGAAAAGTCGTCTGTTCCTACTGTGAGAAGAGTGGCAGCCCACCTCACACAGCAGTGATATGGCACCTGATGGAATGGTACCCACCATCCGTGTGGATCCACCCTAATGAACACCCATAGTCCCAACTCCCTGGCGTCTGGCGCTGGGTGCCAGGGTGAGGTGTCAAACCCTGCCCAGCTTTGCAAAACACAAGCAGAGCCACATGGGACTTACAGTTCCTCAAGTCCTTTTCAGTGCATACCTAAGAATCGTCTCTTTGAGAAAGCAGCCTGTTTTATTGACATTGTTTTCCTTTTACAATATCACAGCATGTAAGCATGGATGCACAGTAGTTATAAAGCCAGCAAAAAATCAAGAGTAGATGTTCTGTACAAGCAGGAGGAATACTACCTCTCTGCCCAGTCATGAAGACTGCCCCTAAGGTGACAGGAGAAAGGGCATGATCAGGATGATCGAAGGCCAAGCATCTTTTTTGAGCTTGGACTGCAACTGGTACCTGAGCCATGATCTCACCCAGCTGAGGGGGAGCCACAGTGGCAGAAGGAAGCATAGTGACCGGGAAGGTTTGCTCTACACTTTTATAGCTCCCACTAGACTGGTTTTCCTAGGCTTTTCTAGCAAAGCAGATTAAAAGATGTATGCCAAACCATACAACAGGTATATGAAGAAATCCCAGCTGTTCCTGGTGCCCTCTGTAAGTACTTTAACTGTTCTGGCAGTAATGGTAAAACAGAAAACAAACTAAAGAATAGCAGATTGTTGTTTGCTGTTCACACTGCACTTGAGTAAAAATTATTCATTGTCAAGACAATTATTAATTGTCAAGACTATGAAGTTGTAAATTAGAAAAAAGGGTCATTATCTGCAAATGGCTTTGTAACAACTTCTTATGTGTCCTTTCTCACACACAGATTGAGCTGCTACGTGCCTGTCTCTGTAAGCCTGGGGATAGCCAGCAAAAATCCTCGTGGCTGGCTGCTCCACAGGCCCGGGAATGCAGAACTCTGTATATTCTAATGGGTAGTTAAAAAAACCCTAGGCAAACTGTGATTTTGGGGTTTGATATACATAATATTATTCCCGGCTAAAATCCTTTTCTGCATAGTAATTATCCCCAAAAATTATTACTTTGATATTTTATTCCAAAATAATGAATCTGAGAAGCATTTTGCCATTAGTTTTCTAAATAATTAATTTTGGGAGGGATCCTGCTTTTATTAGAAAACTTGACCAAAAAATTTCATAGAAAAAGCTGCCAAAATTGTATTTACCTTTAAAAATAATTACTTAGTCATACACACTGAAAAAAAAATGTTGAAAGTTTTAATTATTTCTTCACAGCTTGTGTATTAAGCCTGCAATATCAGGTAAATAGAGAAAAACAAACCAACCCCCCTGCACTTTGTCCCCTCCCAGCTTTCATTGCTATTTATTAAAACAGAGAATAAGCAAAACCACAATGAATGCTCTTGCACTTAGATTTTATTGAAAGATTTTGGAAGACAAAATTGATTCAAAGTACTAAAGACAAATCTACACAGAAATCTCTCCAGATCAAACCCAGAAACATGCATGAATTCATTTTTTCATTAGTTTTGGATAACCACATTAAAATTGTATTTCATGGTCTCTCGTTCCCATCTTTGCTGGATATGAACCAAAGTAAGTCCTCACTTGTAGAGAGAAGTCCAAATTTCCACACTGGGCCTTGCTCTTAGCTCCTTAGAAAACCCCAGTGGCCTAACCCTTGGAAACTATCAGTTTTCCTTTTAAAGTGTACTTTGAACGTGTATTTTGAATCAGTCACCTACAAGATTAGCATCAGACCGTGCAGGATGATAGTTTGAATGAGTTTTTCAGTCAAGCTGGGTATCTTTCACAACTGGATATTACTGCCTATGAAAATGACATTAACACACGATGACATTGATGTCTGGCATCAAATCATCAGACTAATTGAATCTCTTCTCTATAAAAGTTAAGGCAGTCTTGAAAGCATAAATGCCAGCTAATTTTGAGTTAGAGGGAAAAATCAGATAAAAGTGCATAATTATATGAAGGAAATTATGTCAACATTGTTGGTTATTTCCAAGGACTTTGCCAATTCCTCTTTTTATCACCCTCTTCCACTCCTATTTTAAGAGTAATCTAGAAATCTAAGAGAGAAATTTTAGAAATTTGTAGAAATCTCACTTCTCAACTTGATTCTTGAGGGAGATGGTTTTTCATTCCGTATTATTATGATTTATTTCTTTCTATCAAAAGTTACTGGCATTTAAGGCTCATCAGTGAATTGGTGTCTAGTAATGCATGAAGGGGGAAATATGCCCTGAAGAAGTTCAACTCAAATGTGTAAAAACCAATTTAAACTTCTGAAATGAGTATTTCAGAAACTATGTGTTTTGATATGAAAATGAGATTTAAATTATACAAAATATGATAAATTTATTTGTTTGCTTTATAATATCTCTTCCAAATTTTTCAAAGCTCTGTGGCCAAATCATCTTATTCCAGTTACATCAGAAGAGCACAACTGTGAGGCCTGTGCTTGCAAAATACATTCCTTTAAAATGGCAAATAAAAGTGTCTGACTGAAATTCGCAGACTGAAGGGGAAAACAAGAAAAAGGAAGTTGTAAGGAGGGAATGATATCTGCAGCAACACTTAGCAAGGATGAACAATTTGCAGTGGGAAAATAAACAACCACTTCCTTTTCTAAAGTGAAACTAAATCAGAATCACTTGCTTTGATGTTGATGGGAAATCTCTGCATACTTTGAAACATTGGGACCTAATAGGCTGCCATTCGACTGGAACCACAATGTCTGAATGTGAGGAGAGAGGTGTGTGGGCAGAGGAGTTCACATGGACAAAGCACAGACAGGGTTGCCTCCAGTGATGTAAAAAAGGAATAGGACAGCTGTGCTTCAAACCAGTTACCCACTGGATTTCATGGCTATTGTTAATAACACTTTGTAAAGAATATTTATTTAGTGTTAATTTAAAAATTCAGCTCTAAGGGGGAAAAAAAAGCAGATGTAAAATTAATGTCTCTATAGAGATTGAAGTGGTCCATTTGGAATTTCAAAGGCAGGAAATTCATGAAAACCATCATACAGTGGAACTGTCAAGCATTCAGTAATATCAGTTACTTAAGGAAAAGGCTCAGTGTCTCAGAGGCAGAATCTGTCACTGATTGCTACACATATCTAATGGTAACTTATTCAACAATGCCTGTCCATGAACACAACAGGACAACTCAGTATGTAAGCTGCTATTATTGAAAATGTTCCCTTTATTACAACATATTGGTAAGTGCTATAGCTAAGCACACTCTAGAATGGAGTGTGCACTACACACTCTAAAGAAAAACTCTTGCCAAGCTTAATATCTGTGTGGGGTTTTTAACTTATGAAGGAACTGCAAACAGGCAATAATGAATGGATTACAACACCACTTGGTTGTTTTTATTAATAAACTATCAATTTTATCCATTCTGACAACCATGGATACCATGCTGCTGTTTGATCAGTGAGTTCTACAGCTCCTCAGATGACAGAAGCAAGGCAGGACTGAATTTTGCCATAAAGCCAAATCACAGGGTAAAATCTTTTGTAAGTTTTTCTTTCTCCTCTATAATTAGCTAAAATAACTCTGTTGCTGTTGCCATTCTTCTCTGACCAGCTCACCTTATTGTAGTATATTTCTCTTTCTAGCTTGCCTGTGCATAGGGATATCATTCTGCCCATATTGGACATAGGGATAGGCCAAGAGAAAAAAATTATTTGCCCCATATGTTCCTTGTGATGGATCTCAAACTACAGCATAATCCACAACATATAAAAAGCCCTGTCAGATGCCACATGCTAATGGCAACTCTTCTCAGTACCTTGGAAAAGTCTTGGTGTCCCCCACTACTTTCCTTCCTGAAGGAAGGAGGAGCACCTGTCAGAACTAAGCCCATATTTTTGTGATTTATTGCAAGCAGAATATGATTCCTAAATTTCTTTGAGCAAACCCTATACATTACCCGTACCCTTCTTTACTCTGATCTACCACCACCACGGGAACAACATACCCCAGGTTTACCAGCATCACCTCTACTTCAACCTAAGTTTAATGACAAAAACATAGACACCTTTAGCAGGACTCTCTGCTTTGTAAGATTTAAAGAAGGAGTTTTAGACACAAGCACAGAAAGAAAAGATAAATTACTAAATTGGAACTCAAATAAAATCCTCAGCCATACTTAAGCTCCTGCTGTTTCAGCTCCACTCTGCCAGAACCTCTGTCTTGCCTCTCCTTGCTGCAGGTCCTAGGACCCTGAACTCAGATACATTCCTACCTCCCCAGCTGCTCCCTTCTGGAATCAAGTTTTCCTGCTAATTCAAGCGCCCCATGACAATCTACATAGCTCAGTTTTTCAGGCTATTCAGCAGGATTTCTGCAGCCCTGCTTTGCTTGTAGCCATCCAGGAACACATGATCCAAAAATGAACACTGATGGGGCTGCCAAACTTGCATGTTTAAGACTACTATCCTTAGTCAGGCCTGATGTGTGCCCCCCACTCAGTGCAGATCACTCCTTTGGTCCACTAGAGATTACTAAAACATTCATATTAAATGTCATACAATGCATACATTTTGTCCAGCTTGTGATCTGGGTCCCTTGATAGCTTTCTGTGGAGACCACACAGTGCTTTCAAATAGCTGAGAAACCCTCTAAGAAGTTAGGAAGAGAAATCCATCTCTGCAGGACCACACCGAAGATCTTTTTAATTCAGAAGATGATGTGAGAGTCGTGAATATTTTGGAACAGAGTAAGAGACAAGGGAAAGCAGACAGAGATCTTTCTCTTGTATAGTCCACTAGTTCCTGGCCCTGAACAATCTAAAACTTTCTGAGCCAACAGTCACATCAGCATCTTAATGTTTAATAGGCCTGAGTGGAGAGTTCTTCCATGAACTTGTCTTATTGCTGTGCCTGGAAATGCTAGAAGGCAAGCTCTTCTCCAGTCATTTGCTTTTACTGGGGTTCCCATGACACAGGAGGCAGTGAAAAGCATAAGATGTTTCAGCACTTCAGAAGACAAGTACCTAGAAAAACAGACAGCTGACTCAGCTTTGGTCTGGATGAGAGCTCAGTGCTGCTGTTAGATGGAAGAAAGCCTCTCAAGGGTAAAACCACAAGCCTGGAATTAAATTTTAACTGAATATATCTGCCAGGTTCTGATTACAAACAACTGCACATTCGAGGCATATTCTCAGCTGCCAGATGCCCAAGCAACAGCACCCCAAAAATCTACATAACAAACAGATGCATAATTTCAGAGTGCAAATAGTAGTAGCCAACCTCATCCACGCTTTCATCACACCAGAACAGAGCTCAGCAGAGGGACCAGTCACTTTCAGCTAACCTGTAAGGTTAAGATTAAACAGTTTAATGGTGGCATAATGTACAGGATTAACTACCAGAGGTGTTTCAAGCAGTGGGCAGCATGAGTCTATAGTTCAAGATCCAGCTGATCCAGCTAGTGGACACAGTGCTGACTGTCCCAAACCTGGCACTCTGCAGAGCCCAAGGCAGAACACAATGGCAGTGGCATCCTCCACCCATACCAAGGAGTCAGAGTCCTCACATCTACACAGCAAGATTCAGGTTTGCAAACAAACATACTGCACTGACAGTGTATGAGACAGTCCTGAAGGGAAGAGAGCATACAAATGCCCCCAAAGAAGTAAAGTCTATTGAGGCTCCATTCCAGGAAAAAGTATGCATATTTTCCTCTGTGAAGCTGCAAAAATATTTATGGCCATACAACAAGCCTGTAGGTGGACTTAGCAGGTCATGAAACAGTACTGAAAATATATTTTATTTCTGATGATTTTTTTTCCTTAAAGCAAATACTTTTTGGGAGCCATGGTGGAATCTAGGCACCCACAGATTTCTCAAGTCACCATGTGGGTACAGAGTCTCTGAAGAGCTTGGTCTCAGATTCTAACTAGACAGAAATGCAGGAAGAGCCAGAGGCACAAAGGGCTTGCCTGGAGTCAAAAAGGCCCAATATCATAGAAAACAGAAAAAAACCCGTGCTTCTCCTGAATTCCAGGCTAGTTCCCAATGTATGCAATCCCAGGATCTGCGCAAAATTCAAGCCATATGAAGGACAAAGAATTATAAAACCTGAGACTAATGAGGATAAACCACGGACAATACTATGAAGTGGATATATGAGGTATAAACTCAATAGAGCCAAGAAAATCACAGAGAATCCTTTCTATTAGCACAAATAGATGAAATTGATGTATATTTGTACAAGTCTTCTCCAAGAGCAATTGCATTAGTCCATGCTGTAATGCAAACCAAATGGAAAGGGAAATTGTGTGACAAAGGCTTATTGAAAACAATAAATAAACATAAACACATTTACACATATATGTATATATGGTATTATATGAATTATATCTATTAAATGAATACTCTAGAGATATCTCATGGAAATCATTCTTGAACTCTTCTTTCCAGGATAAGTTTTGAAGTTAAGACTTCTGAAAAACTGTGCAGTGAAAAAAACCCAATGAACTCACCCATAATATTTGACATCATGGGTATTTGTAGTTCTATTTTCAGTCCTTTGACACTCCTGCTAGCTGGGTGTATTCTTGTCCTTTCATTTTTTCAACATCAAAATACCTTAAAATATCCTTTAACTGCATATGAGCAATTTGGTTCAGTGTTCACTGCATCTTTCTGCTTAGCTTTCCAATATTTGCAGCAGGAACCACTTGGTTGTACAGAAAATAAAATCCTAACATATAATAGGAAATTATACAATATGCTCAGCTGCTCTGCCATAGCAAAGGAGCTTTTGTAGCACAATTCAAGGTTTGCCATTGCTGCTGTAATGGCAAAATAAACCACTCAGGATTACATTTGGAACACCAAATTTCTGTTCTAAAGAATAAAATTGCTGACTAGGATGGTCACAAAAGGGCTGACCCAGCATTCCTTCAAGCCCTTCTTTGGAGGATGGCAATATGAGAATGGATCCCAAGTATAACTAGTATTTCTATTAATATATAATTATTTTCCAGTGATGGAAATGTTAAGCCTAATCCAAAAAAAGCACAGATCTGGTTTGGAACAAATTCCTTTACTGCATCATGCCCAACATATGAATTACTGCAGTGCCTTCATGGATATTTTTAATTGTCTTGTTATATAAAACATAAACATTCAGGAAAAATGGGAGGAAGATCCTCATTTTATAGAAAGCCTGCTGATTCCCTAAAGACTGGAAATGCATTTCAAGAGTTATTTGTCTTAATGCAAATCTAAGCCATGGCTATTTTTGATGCAGTGGCTGAACCCATAACTTATAAAATGAAATAAAAACATTTGTCAGGAGTTGCAAACCAATTGTTGAAAGGCGTGCATTTATCATGGGATGTTAAATATAAATTTACACAAGTCCAGAAGGCTTTCCTGTGATGAGCCCTTTACAGAAATATTTAATGTTCAATTCAATTCATTCATGGCAATTAGCAAAGGCAATCATAGTAAAGTGTCTTTAGCAGCCAATATTTGTCATCTGGAGACTGGAACAAATCTCAAAAACCCAGTTATGAATATGGGAGTGATTTAAAGTTTATTAATAATACAACAAAAAAACCTGATTTCCGTCTCTTCAAGGAATCATTGTAGTTCACAGATCGCAGTGCAAAATGAGATGGAGCACACTGATTAACCTTGTGAGCTACAAAATAACTACTATACATATAACAGATGTCTGCTGTGACAAGGGGCACATTACCTTCATGTTTATATTAAGAAAGAAGAGGGACTCAACTGTTTTATATGGAAGACTTGTGGGAAAGATCTCAGAAAGCTCCCAATGAGAAAGTGGGGAATTATAAATATTTGCAAGTGTTTATTCAGGTGCCACCACAGTACACTGGTGAAACATGGATTGAATGCAAAGGGGAGTGAGGGGGAAAACATCTGATCTACATGTTGCTGGATTCATTTCACTGGTACAGATATTGACTCAGTTCATCTCACTTGGTCGACACCAGTCCTGAGCCAAAACTTGCATGTTCATTTAACCTCAGCTGCACCAGCAACAGGATATTTTTCAAAGTAAAATCTTGCTGGAGAAATAATACTACTGAAAGTAATTACTTCTGAATAATTAGAAACACAGGAAGCAGCATACGTTGATAAAGGTGGGTGGATCCCAAGATATTTGGAGACACGGCCTCCAAACCCTTCTGCTTTCCTTGTGCTGGGCTTTAGTATTGAAAGCTACTGATGCCTTTGCTCTTCCATGACCACCACCCCCACCAATTTGCACCACAAAGCCAAGTTCTTCAAGAAATGTGTAAAGTCCACCTTTGCATGAGCTGGTACAAGGATTGAATGATTTTAGTAGGGATTCCTCTTCAACTTCTGATGGGAGAATGTAAATATTTCTGCCCTATATGAAAAACAAAAAACCAAAACAGCAAAGCAGACAATAGACATAAAGGGTCAGATTCAGCTAAAACCATTGACGTATTGTTGTAAGTATGTGACCCCACGACAGCTTGGGGCTTCAGGTCCCACCATGTTCAAATTTCCTCATCTGGGGCTGTAAGTGATCTCCTGGACAGCTGTCTGATTTCTGCTGAGCTCACTTTGCCCACATGGTCACACCTACACATAGACATATAAATGTAGGTGTCCTAATTCGCAAACTGAATATACCTGAATTTTGTCTTTATGAAAGAGAGACTGTGAAAACCAGGACACAGTGAGCCTGCTGGTTGGGGTGGGCCTTCCCTTCTCACCCGTAACTCTGAGCATCCAGAGAAACTGACGTTTTGGAGATCTTGACAGCAATTACACTGTGGGGCACCCATAATAATTCTCCTCTCTAAAAACTGATCCCATTATACAAAAAATTGAGGAGTCACAACTGGCTGTTTCTCTCTCCTGATTAACAACCTTAAGCAGTCCAAATAACACACATTTCATTTCAAAATCTTGCTGTTTAAGTTTGTCCCCTAATGGGAAATAGCTCCAGTGCCCACCAAATTCCCTTCCTCCCAACCATTGCCTGCAGGGAGTGGGTCTGGGAAGAGAATTGTTTCAGAGCACACCCAGCTCTATTTGCCCCCATGGACAGTGGCAGGAAATTATCCCAATTCATACAGCTTTAGGATTGCTGCCATCTGTACTGACAAAGGAAAATCATGAGATCATCATCAGCTGATGCTTCCTTTGCCCAGTGTTCTAGGTGGCTGATTAGAATTACTATGCTAAATGATGATAAACTAGGCGGTAGGAAAAAAAGAAGTTAGGCTCCAATCCAATACACCCCAAGGCTTCCCCAAATGTGGCAAGGATATAAGCTCAGTAGCTGGGTATGCACAGTGTTTGTTAGCTCTGCTTTTCTTATCATCAATTTCTGATTTCATTTTAAAGATTTCCCAGAGGAACTCAAATGAAAAAAAATCAATTTATGTTCCAAAGCCAGACAAAATTGGAATAGATAATGTCCAACCAAGGGAAAAATTAAATCCAATCTGCATCTTAGTTGAGCAGAGCAACTCATTGACTGGCTAGACAAGCATGCTGTATGTTTGGGGCACAAAAGATGTGAAATTCCAACTGACTTCAAAAGAAAAAGAATTAGGTCCTTTAGAATACAACCTATAAAATATGTATTCACTAAAACCCACAGACAAAAGCCTAACTGTATTTATTTCACAGAGGTTATTGGTATAAAACTGCAGTATCATCAGGCAGCAAAGCAGCATTTGGCTCAGTCTCCAATGAAAAAAACTGAGAAATGTTGTACATGTAGGATTTGTGGCACCTCCTGCCTGCCAGTTCTCTCCATGCTTCTAAAACACCAATTTCAATTGAGACCTGGCAATCTTATGTGTATGTAAACAGACCCAAATTGCATGCAGTGTAAAATGTGCCAGGATCAGAAAGCAAAGTATTACTAAAAATGGCTTTTTCCTACAAACCAAAAACTGGAAGTGCAACTATAAACTCTGAATCAAATCTCATCTCTAATACAAAACCATTGGCCCTGCATGGTCTCAGTGGCACCAATTAAAATTGTCTTTGTTGGAGATAATAATCACAGGAGACAGGAAAAGGGACACACTACATTTCTGTTTGACCTTGGAACATCCCATACGCATCAGAAGTCAGAGCATGAAGCAAAGTGAGAAAACATAATCATGTACAGTAGATGCAAAATAAGATAAAGGCAAATTCCTTTGGAGAGGAAAGAAGCACCTCAGGCCAACCCACATGAGCAAACAGGCAACGGGAAAGGGAGCCGTGGCACTGCAGAACATGCTGGAGCCCTGAGAGATGAGCCTGGGGATTGTAAAGGATTTCAGGGCTGCCCAGGGTTTCTCTTCTACACTGAATTTCATATGAAATTTTTAACAGAATGACTTGCAGCAAAAACAAGATGGTATTTGCTAAAAGAACCACTCAGTGTAATTAAAATATCAGGACAGTCAGAGAATTGCAGAAACTGTCTTTATTCCCTGATCTACCTCCTCTGCCTGAGTGTGGAGAGGTAAGAGGAAGGAGAACAAGATTCCCAGTTTGCACAGCAGGATATAAACAACCTTGTGGGCTCCTGCTGTAGTACTCTACTTGTGTACTATCATCTTTACTGAGGCTGCAAACATAAAGGTCTACACCTACTTTTCAAAATCCAAACCAAACACCACAGATGAGCAAAAGAAAAACCAAAAATAAACTTAGGATGAATAACATGCAAATAAGAGATATCACAGGGAAAAAACCGAATCCTTCGACAGGAATATCATCCTGACAAACTTAAGCTCTAACACCTTTAATTTTTTTATAGGAAGAACAGAGCAGCAGTCTGGAAAATGGTGAAAGAAGGAAGAAAATCTAAATGCCATTTTGCAGCCTCAGGTGTCTGGACCCAGCATTTATACTAAACATAAAAAGTATAAAGAGCTTTCAGATCAGAAAAAAATAGCCTCTTCTGCCCAGGGAGAAGAACCTACAGATGCAGCAAACCAGCTGTAAGGACAATTCGGACTGAGGACATTCACATGTAATTGGAGCAAGGCCTCTAATCATCAAGGCAAAACAGTGGAGCAGCCTTTCAAAAAGAGTAGTGGGATTAGAACTTAAGTCTAGAAAGATTAATTTCTCAGGTGTTGGTGTCATATGGCTGTCTAAGTTAGCAGTGGGCTGGACAAGGTGATTGAGGTCCTTTCCTATCTGTATCTGTATGTCTCCACATAATGAATGCAATGAAAGATGGCAACTGTGACACAAACACCACACATCACCATTTCAGTTTTTTCTGCTGAGGTAACCTGCATACTTTCATCTAGGTAGGTAAAGTAGATCCAAAATAAAATAAGATAGCTCCTAAAAAACAACAACAAGAGAATGATGAAGACTTGAAAGTTCAAAAATTTTGATCAAAAATAGTTATATGGTTAGCAAGGTTTAATTTTCATCCATGACTCTTGTCTCCAGAATGCCAAAATTCATTAAGTCCCAAAGGCAAAATTTGTCTTCAAAAGTGCTACCAAGCAACAAGTACAGCCCCATGAGCTGCTGCACATTTGGGGCAGCCAGCACGGCACCTTTGAGCCAGAAGCTGGAGTCTGAATTTTGGTGTTCAGCTTGATCCCTTAAACGCTGTCACAGTGTGAGAAAGACACTCCAACTCTACTGCCTTTACCAGCACAGCCACATGTCTGTCCTTCCCACAGGCACATTCCTCCCTCTGACAAATGGAAGGGAGAGGAGGGGCAATGGCAATATTTGGATTAAACTGATTAATCTGGAAGTGATCCAGTTCTAATCAAAACTTAAAAGAAAACCCCAATTTCTTTCCCACAGCCAAAATTAGGCCTTAGTCTCCCTGATCATCCAGCACTATTGAACTCAGATGCATTTTATGTAGCTAATTCACGTATGGTCAGACAAAATGGGAAAAACAACTGCTGTCTTCCAACATATTAAAAGGATCCAAAACGGCTCAATCCAAATCATCACATTTGAAAATATGTTCACCACACTTGCAAAAACTTAGGGCCACCTTTTATTTAATTATTTCCAGGAAATAATGGAAGAATTCTATTAAAAGTTAAGTCCCAGGATCACTGTTAGCAGAGCGCACAATGTAGGAGACCCTGGTTTAATGCAGCTTTCAGGAGTTAGATTTTGCACCATGCTTCAAGATGTAGTTTGAAACAAATGTCTGGTTATTAGTTGAACCCATTACTATAAAAGTGAGCAATTCTGTAGCAACAGAATATGTGAACAGCTGAAAGAAATACAGAATCATGAATCCTAAGCAAATAAAAACCTTTCATAAAGGAAACATTCCAAAATATATTTCTAAACAATGGTTGACTGCAACCAAGTTATTCACACCCTGTTGTGAAACAAACAGTAATAATTTCTAGCAGACACTGGGGCTCAGAAACAAACAACAATCCCCTTTATTTCCCCCTCCGCTTCCAGTCGGGTTTACCAAAAAAGTGTGATTAAAAGTAGAATATATGAAGTAAAAGAACTGAACTCACTTCCTGCTCTAAGGAGAGACTAGCTTAGTAAATGCATTTTTTCCTTTAAGTGCTATTTCCAGCAGAACAGT
The DNA here is from genome assembly GCF_015832195.1 of Motacilla alba alba. NCBI lineage: Eukaryota > Metazoa > Chordata > Aves > Passeriformes > Motacillidae > Motacilla > Motacilla alba. The sequence goes on from NC_052016.1 coordinate 105,147,249, forward strand.
CTTTTAAAAAATCAATCTACAAGCTTCAAAGTCAGCTCAACGCTTTAAAAAAATCACTTTCTATCAAAAGTAATTTTGGCATGAGGTTTGGCTATTGTTTTCAGCACTCCTTCCAAAGGCTAGTGCTGTAACAGAGTGGCTACAAGCTCAGACCCCACATAGGTGACAGTAGCTGTATACACTAATTTAGCAGTTCCTTGAACTTGCATGAATAGGGGCCATGCTCACCTAGGCTCTGTGCTGAAATCACACACGATTTTGGTTTCAAATTACTTTGCGCTCCAATGCAATTGACATTTTGTGTTAAAACTACAGAGCACATTTCCCCCTTAGTCAGACAATGAATGTTTCGAGTTACTTGAAGCATTCGAGAAATAAAACTCGCCATGTTAAAAGTGCAGGGTTTTGCTAAAGCTGTGTGAGTGACAGTTTCTGGCATTCTTTTAGACAGGTGGGTATGAGGATCAGCAATTAGGTGTCAAGCACCGAAGGGCTGCCAAGGCCCCACAGGCTTTCTCCTGGCCCTTCAGGTTTGGGCAGGTGGAGCATCCTTCTCCCCAGGACCTCTCCATTGTAAGACAGATGTCCTTGTGTCTGTTTTCTCTCTGACCCAGCCAATGGCAAAGGGAGGCAGCTGGCTCATGGGCAAACCTCAAGCATGTCAGGAGTTTCTGAGGTCTGCTTAATCCCTAAAAAGTTGGGTTAATTTGAGAAATCTGTATCTCCACCTGGAATAAAGATCAGTCTGCTATGGGGCCTAAAGCTTTAACAAAAGCAGAATCTCCAGAGATTTTTAGTGGTCTTTATGTCAGAGAAGAATTAAAGTGCAAATGTTGAGGGGGAGTGGGGGGGGTTTCTTTTTAATCATCAACATTTTGTAGTTGATCTTTTACTTTGTTGCAAACCTTGAGGCTGTTTTCTTTTTACCAAACCCATTCACCTGCAGCAGAGGAATGAACTTTGGCGTTTCAGAGGTTTGGATACAATGCAAAGATTGAAGGTATTTTTTGTGCCACTTACACTGCTATCATCAGTGTACACATTCTACTGGAAGAAAAAAACACTCTGAAGAAGTTAACTAATGCTGAATTTCTCTTTTTAAAGAACAAAATAGTTTGCTGAAGCCTGATGAGACTGACCCAATTTTACAGAAATCTCAAGAATCTGCTACTGCTTGGTAATAAAATCATAACAGAAATCCAATAATAAAAGCACTTTAATAACCAAGTTGTGTGTAAATGATCATGCTTTGCCAGCTGTTCTAAAATGCCATTCTAAAACTTTTCCTTCTAAAACTTTCTCTGAAAGTTTTTTCCCAAGTTAAAAATTACAGACATGAGAGTTTTTAAAGGTAGAAATTTGAAAAATGATATTGATGCAAATGACCTGTCCAGAAAGACTATTTGAAGTTTCTTATGACCATGTTTGTGGTCTTTTTTCCTTGCTCTTGCCTTCTATAAATAAAAATTATTCCATTGTAGTGCATCCTTATATAAACAGTATGGAGAAAAGACAGACTTTCTGTCTGTCTGTCTATCTATCTATCTATCTATCTATCTATCCATCCCTTCATCATTTCCATGGTACTTAGAGCAAAGCCTCAATTGGACACTGTAGCCTACAAAGCAAGGATGCTTTTTCACAGAAAGTGAGAGATGACCAATGTGCTGCTGCTGTTGCATCATTCTAAGCATTGCTTGAATTCTGAGGTTGAGGTTATTTACAAAATTAGTGACTCTGACAGAATCAGCCCCAGGAGTTTGTATTGGTTTCTCTTAGGAAGGTGGCAATACAACTGCCAGGATGGTAAAAAAAATGTCACTTTTTTGTTTTGTCTTGTTTGGGAAAATGAAACATTTTCCTGTTAGTGGTTTTGATTAGCATAACCTGACTTCTCTGCTGTGAGGGACAGTAACACCCCTCAAGACAGAGGGAATAGCGAGTCAAAGCCTACATTATTATTTTCCCTGTAAATTTTTAGGCTTTGTAGCATTAGGGAATAGATTTTTGGCTCTTCTACAAGGTCCCTGAAAGCCACTACCACGGGCTTTCCTTCTCTTCACCTCTTTGAGCAGGCAAACTGGAAATAATAAAAAAATTTTAGAGAAAAGCCATTCTGTCTCTTACCTCTGTGCATCATCCCCAGATGTTTCAATGCAAGTTCAGCTTCCCTGCAGGAAGGAAGAAGCAGCAGCTTATGTGTGTGAAGGCTCCAAAGTGGACCTTGATCTCCATGCTCTGAATCCCTCACATATCCAAGGTAGATAACTTAATGAATCCCAAAAACAATCTAATTAGGAAAATTATTATGGACCTAAACAGGTGTGCCAGAACAATTAGAACAATCTGTGTTCTGAGTGGACCCTAATTAAGGAAGTAGAAATAAGTTTTAGAAATTCCAAGACAATTGGGGACAAATGGCATTGCATACAAAATTTACACACCATATGAAAAAAAAAACCAAACAAACCTCTTCAAGCCTTGTTCAGGTCTTTTTCCTATCACCTCTCTCCTTCTAAACCTCCAGCAGGGAGATTAGGCTCATACAGACCATTTACATCCTCATTTCATGGCATCCAAAAGTTCAGCTGTATTGAGTGTTCAAGAGTATGAATTGGGGAGGAAGGATTTACCACAATGAATATTTGCAAATGGTCTACAGCAAAAAGAAAAATTAAATGAACTCACATATAATGAATAAAATACTGAAGCTCCCTCACACACACATGCCAAAGGTAAGTTTGGCTTCTTCAGCTCTGTGTGTGTATATAGAAATATAAAACCACACAGGGTAACAATGCAGAAGCTATGCTATGTTTGCTTAACAAATGAAATATAGATACTTAAATGAAAGTTAAACATTCAAAACTTTGTTATTGTAGTAGAGCCAAATGAGCATAAAAATCCATAGAATAAATAATCTATATAATCCTCTGGTTAAAGTAATTCAACAGACTAACTCATGTCAACTCCAAGGATTTTCTTATGCCTGTCTGCTTGACTAGGTCTCTGTCTTTAACTTAAACTGCAAATAGGATATGCAGTTATCTTCTGAAGGGCTTTGCAATTGCTTTTCTCTGAATTGTTTGTAGGATTCATCTGTTTCTTAATCTGGATAGGACAAAATATGTCACAGAGAGCCTTGTTTGCAATTTCATTTCAGATTTTTGTAATCAATTTCTTAATAGGATTATATTCAGGGTTCAGTCATTTAGCACTGAGCCTTAAGTTTTCCTTGGCCCTATACTTTACAGCAACACTACTGTGACATTGGATAAAGTTGTTTACTCCTTATGTATCTGTAATTGCCAGCACTAAGCTTAAATGACATAATGCTGAGCATGTATTTAAAATAACAAAAGATGGGAAAAAAGCTAGATATTATCTCCAAGCCAAGTGTACAGCATGAAGGAGAGATACTCTGACTGCTTGGAAAATATTTAATTCTAAACCCTCAGAAGCCTAAATTGTTGGCAGTCAAATAAAGGGGAAAAATGGGAATAAGTGGGATCACACTTCTCTGAAATCATTTCATTTCTAATTTCCATAAGAACCAGAGATGCCTCTCTGAAAATCCTGATGGACACTGATTGCAACTGCTCCCTTAGCCTGTGTCAATCTCCTGAGGGTTGCTACTAAAAGTCCTCAGGCAGAAACCAAGCCACACTGCTTATTTTTGTTTCCTGTTTTTACAGCTTCTGTCCAAATACTTTGACCCGGGACAGAGGGGGCTGAGCATCCACGGCTGCAGGGGGAGATTCAGGCTGGAGAGGAGTCATGCAGCAAAAGGGTGGGGGTAGAGGAGAAGGCAAGTTTCGTGCACTTGCAACAAAGGCAGTAGTAATCCAGTGAGTGCAGGTATTGGAGAGGTCAACCCTGGGGAGCTGTGCTAAGAACTTCCTGTAAAAAAATCTGCCCATTCTCCCAAGGTACTGATGACAGGAGAGAATGAAGTAAATTAATAAATCAATCCTTCACTAAATGCATTTATTCCTGAAGTTCAAAGTATTTTCCCAGTTCATTGAACAAATCCTCATTGGCTAGGACATTTCCAGTCACTTCTGTTTAGAAATCCAGTAAATTACCATAGAGAGGAAAGTTGGATTATTCCCGTACTTATCTTTCAGAAGAGCAAACTCTTGCAGAGTCTACTTAACAACCTAAGAGGGGAAAAATAAACAGAACATTAGAAAGGTTTGAAGTCTTTGTGGAAGAAAGGATCTAATCCTGATTGTGAGAGTATACTGACAGTGTAATAAGATAAAATAATGCATCCCTTTGAAGTCATACTACACATTTTGTATTGTACCTATATATTCACTGGAAAGCAGAACTGAATCATTAAAAAAAAAACCCAAAAAAACCAAAAAACAGAAGTTATGTGAAATGCAGTGTAAAATATAAATGAGCTGGTTGAGAGTCATGTGTCTCATAAGCCAAAACAGAACAGAGTGTTCAGTCTAGATAGCTGTACCTTCAGCATGAACTGAGGAAAAAGGGGAAATGTGCATGTGTGCAGGCAGGTTTCATACGAGCACACCTGAAGCTTTGCTCTCGTGGCAAGAAGAGGGTTGAGTGGTGCATCTGCTACACTGCGTGGAGGTAAGAAAAGAGTAGATGCTAGGCTGACTACCAAGGCAAAGCTCCCAGTCTTAAAAGAGGTATTTTGAGATTTTAACATCCATTGCAGATAGGGTCTGAGGTAGCCCTTTAAATAGAAATTTAATCCTTGACAATACAAAGTTGTTAAGTAGGGCTTCCAGAAATGCACACACACCTGTTTCCAAGGGCTTTAAAACTGGCACTGTAATATTTAAATAAGCTGAAAATGCTACAGGATAAACTAACATCTTCTCAGGGTAAAGAACTGACATTGCTTATTCTCTCATTTCCACCTCAACCTTTACTTACCTACAGAAATGTACTATAGACTACAATTGTATTTGTCATATTTGGGAACTTTTCTCTTGCAAATACCAGTTGTTTCCTCCTCTTGATAGACTAGATTTTTTTTTTCTGCTAAAGTTTCATCGTATAAAGCATCTATTTTCAAGGACCACCAATAATTTTAATGTGACTTCCTTATACCTGCAGGTGCTCTCATCTGCATTCACACTAGTGCTCACAGCCAGCTCTGGAGGCAGACAAGTTCACTGCAAGGCCTGAACATACTCAGTGTCCAGCAGATTTTTAGTAAATACAGATTTCTTAACCATCACTCTGCTGCTTGCGAGGGCCAGATTTTATTGTAACAATTGAAAAACAGGTTTAAGACACACCTGGATGAAAATCTCAGTTTTCAGCACAAATTTACATGGCAAACTTTGCAAATAATACCCTAGTGTTTGGCATGGTCTTGTTCCAAAAATCCTAGAGGGAGTTCAGTAGTTTCCACTCCCAAGAAGCAAAATATCTCATTGCCCTCTGAGATATTTTACATATTATGGGTAAACCTTCAGACACCACAATGAGTGCAGAGCATACAAAGTAATTATATATATTTTGAATTGTTGTGTGCAGTAAGTAACCATGAGAACTAACAAGAAGAATGCAAGCTCTTACTCAACCTAGGGGCATGCTTTTCTGCTTTCTTGAGTTCTTTCGGATTATTTAGCAAGGAACCAATTCAGAATCCACTGAATGGCTATGCCTCTTGGACCAAAATCTCAGCATGGTCCAAAATATCTGAGATAAGGAAAAGAAAGAGAGAGAAGATATTTTTTCTTGCAAGAACTTATTTCTTGTGCGAGCCATAACCAGTGTCTCTGTCCTCCTGAAGATACCTGGGCAACCCTGGCACAGCAGCCTGAAGGACCACACTATTGCTTTTATCCATCTTGCATCTAAATGAGCACTTTGCTGCAAGGCACCATCATGTGGCCTGGAATGGATATTTCCAGTGCAAGAGCTGGTCTTTAGGCCAAAATAAAGAACATGTCACTGGAAATGTTTGTTTTATTTTCTTGGAAATAACCCCACATTTCATTCCAAATCAAGCAAACACTTGTCAGGACCTAAACCAAAAATTTGTCAGCACTGGTGCCCCCCCAAATACACACTCCCTCATTCAAACAGTCAGGACATTTACCTGAGGCATGTAAAATTTCGTTTAAATCTCATTCTCTATGTAAGGCTATTTAATTTTTATCATCCACCTTCTACATGTCTTGTTCTTCAAGTGATAGGGGTTGTCTGGGCAGTGTTCTCTCACTCGTTCACACCACAGAGCTTTGTGGAAAATACTGGGCTATTTTCTGGGGGAGGAGCTGCATCATGTCTCACACTCCCAGCATGTCTCACCTCTCAGCACTGTTGCCTATTTTTTTCTAATATCTGCACATTAATAATGGATGGCATAGCACTATCAGGTCGCCCTGAGGAAGATCTGCCTGCAAATACCCTCTAGCCTTGCATTTCATAACCTGTCTTCAGAAAAATTAGGATGGGAGGAGGAGGGAAAGAGTTGAAACTCCTGCTGAGGAAGAGAAAGTTGTCAAAACTTGGTCTTCCACATTCCTGCTGGACTGGCTATTGAGCAAATTTCAGAGATGACTCCCCTCTATTCATCTAGCATAAAACAACAGAATGCACAGTGCCCAGCAAGTTCAGACACATAGCTTTAGGGTGCCAAATCTGCATTTTTCCTTGAAGGAAATAATCCCTCTCCCCAGTCCCGTTTCCAAGGGGATTAAAAAGAATCTGTCAGTCCATCCCTCCAGGCTTGCTTATACAAAAGCAGCACTCCATAAGAGCATTTATCTCTTGAGTCAGAATAGTTCTTCCATCTAGTAAATAAAATATTTTTTGGTTCAAATAAAGAACCATTCATAGTTAATATCTTTAAAAGAGCTTTTTATATAGTTCCAGAAAATAAACCTGCAACTAATATCCTGAGTCTGAGAGTGTTACTGTTCTTGCCAAGTCAATTTGGTACATTGCTTTAGAGAGTAAGAAAGATAATATAGACCCTCTGGGTGGGATTTCTTAAAATGGGCTCAGAGGAGAGAAGTTCTAGAGGTAGATGTATAGCAGGGAAACCACCCCTTCTCCTCACTGGTCCCTGAGTAGAAAAAATATTCATATCCCATCCCTGTCCCTCACAGCAGTGATATAATATGTACCATCGATCCTGAAGCAGATAAAACCCTTCTCTTCCCTCACCATCCTTATCTCACTGTGGTGAGCACAGGATGGCCCCTAAAGACAAATCCATGCTGAGAAGTGTTAAAGCTTCTGGGGGGATTCATGGCTGAGAAATGTAGAGCCATGGAAAGCATGAAGTATACAACAGGACAGAGCAGAGAAACAAGGATGTACACAACATAGAGAAAACAAGGATTTTTTCATAAACACTTTTGTGAGAAGAACAGATGGATGTAAACACTAAACAAAGGCTGCAGCAACTGCCTTTGGTACAATGGGATGAGTTGTAGGGAGGGAGGCAATTTCCTATAATACTAGTCCCAAGAGGAGGGGGTTTACACAGAATTAGCAGAACAAAGAACCCAACCACTTGCCCAGCAGCTTTCTCTACAACTCAGTACTAAAATGAGGTATCTTCTGGAAGGACTGGACTTCATCAATAAAGCATTTGTTACCATTCCTGTGTCTGGCTACATCAGTGAGGGGTGCTGGGACTCCCTGTCATGAGCACATGTGCCACTGTCAGTCAGGGCAGCAAAAGGTCATTGGATTATCCTTTAGCTGAGACAGATTAAGCCAGAAAACACATTACAGAAGGCCTTCAATTGCTGCAGGATCTTAAGTGCCGATACCCAGTTTCTGTGAGGGAGTCCCAGAGATTTTATGGAAAGAAAAACTTTGTGGGATAAAAGAGGGCGAGCAAAGATTCCTTTAATAGGGATAGGTTCTGAAAAAAATTAAAATGGTAATTTGTCTGAGTAGGTTAAGACTAGGTATACAAAAATCTCCAAACTGCTGTAGCTGGCTGTTGAACTAGTAGGGGTAGAGTTATCCCATCACAGCACCGTGTGAACACAGTAGATTTGAACAGCCTGACTGAAAGCCAAAGCTCATCATCCTCTTCAAAATCCTAGAGCTTCCTGACACAGTGATGAGCTGCTTTGGAATACTCATCCTGATGTTTTACATTACAATATCAGGGTAACTCCCTCTTTGGCTAGGACAGAAGGTGTTGGGATCAGCGAGGTTGAAGCTGAGCCTCCTGCTCTACCACATGTGCTCCCATAGGTGCTCGTCTTCCACGATAGTGGAGGCCTCAGGAACCACTAATGAAGAATAAAGACCCAATCTGCTTTTCCACATAGAGCTTCCAAAAGGAGAGATTTAGGAAACATTGCAGAGGCTTCCATCATCCCAGTGGTCAGGATATAGTGGCCATCCCAGACCCTGAGAGAACAAGTTGCCAGCCTGCAATTCAGCTATCCCGGGTGATGCCCAAGACACCACAGCACAATTAGGAATAGCAGCACAGCTGGCATGCTACCAAAGGTGGGACCTTTGTTTGTAAAAAAGTTTGTCTTGAGAAAAAAACAAGGCAAAACCCAAACATTTTGGGTAGCTAGAGCAGCAACGTCAGTTAAAAATTCTGAAAGGGGACTTTGTCAATTTTTATTTCATGCTGCCTGAAAGTTTATGGTATAAGAAGTTCTTTCTAAACTACTACATCACATCACAGGATGTTCATCTGAGCCCACCTCATTCGCTTTGCTGAGCTTCTATCATGCAATATGGAGGTAAATACTAAGAAACATTTTAGGATTGCTCCTGTTTATGAGAACAGGCATTAGGATGTGGCCCCCCTCAGGCTTGGGATGACAGAAGAGCATAAAAAGGAGGGCTAGAGCTTTTTTCCCCAGGTGCTCTTCCAAAACATTGGGAAAGCACCCCGGCCACACCTGGGACTGTGCAAGGATTTGTCTTGTGAAGTGCTATGTCCTTATATACCCACTACAATATCCAGAAATGGATGTCTAAAATAAAGGAAAGTCATTCTAAGGGGCAGAGATGACCTTTGATGTGAGCCATGAGGACATTTCTTGGGACACTGAGCTTATAATTCCATCAAGCACTTCAGACACCGCCTGAAGAGCACCCAAAGGTCTTGCTACTGTTTCTGTCACAGCACACACACTCGCTTTATACTGGTTCTTCTGACAGCTGAAATCTCAGTTCTCCAAATGATACTTTCTGGCATTCAGTCAGGTGAAATGGTCAGTGTTACACGAGTCTGTTCTGCCTTGCAGTGCCATCCTGTTAACATGAATCCCCAAATAGACTTTCTCTGGCAGCCCAGCCATTCACTATTCACTCCAGACTGGCCCTGGTGTTAAACATGTGACAACAACAAGTGGAAACACTGAAACAGAACTTAATGCCCTTAGAAAAGATCCAACAAACAAAGCTATTTTATGTCTGTTCTGCTGTATCTACCAGAGTATAATGTTCAGGAAACATGAAAGGTAGCTTAGCCCCCAGACTGGCAGACAGCTGGGCAATGAGACTCTTTCTCTGTTTAATCCCTTTGTGGGAACATGGTCTAAAACTCTCACACTTTACAGAAAAGGTCCACAGGCTCTGACATGCAACAGATACTTGAGTTTTCTGCTGGTCTTGCTGTGGGACTTCTATCTTAGTTTACTGAATAAATCTATAAAGCTGAAAGGCCTGTATGGATGTATTCTAAGAAAAGTCTTTTTTTCCTGTCTCCCTCCTCACTGAACATCTAGTTCACAGGGGACAAGGTTGGCAGGGTTTTGGCTGCAGCCATGAGGAACTCAGCCCAGCAGCCTGTTTGCTGGGTGGAAGAATTAAGGTATTCAGCACGGTTCTTGTTGCTGCCACTATAATGGGTTTACATTAACACAATTGTGCAGTGAGCATAAACCTTCTGAGCAGAAAGGTCTGCTCCAGTTGCCCTGCTAGTGTGTTTGCACAGGCCTGCCAAATAAACAACATTCCCTGCTGGGTGATTGGAAACAAGTGTAAGAAGTCCAGAGTGTGAGATGCTAATCCTTAAGCATAATCTCATCCCTGCTCTACAAAGGCTTCTCCATCCACTGGATCTGAAGGGGTCACACAGCACAGCCTGTGGGCTGGCAGTGAGAGCTGGATGCATGGCCACTCTGAGATCCTGCCTGCAGCTGAGCTGAGGATGCAGAAATCCTGGGGCTCATGGCCTGCCCACCTACCCCCTGGCACAGAGTCTTGTCCTGCACAAAACTTCCAGGCAGAACCAGGAAGAACCCCTTCCCTGCTCTGGAGGGGATCAGAGCCATGGAGAAATGGAGACCCAGGGTGTGGAGACAGCAGTGAGCCCCAGGGCCTGTGGAAGGGTCAGCATCTCTCCAGCTGCAGCCACACAGGGCTGTGCTCAGCTGACACTGATGGTGTCAGGTGAGGCTCGGGGTGCTCCTCACAGTAGTGTAATGAGAGTGGATGGGTGCTTGCTGCAAGTTAGGGCTGTCTCCACAGCACTCAAGGAGACTGGCAAATCCACCAAACTACCTACAAAGATGTGAGGTGGACATGCACCAAGTGGCAAAAGCATCATGACTGTGGTTCATGTTTTCTTCTGCTCTCCCCCTCCCATCTAAGCTACCCTTTAAGGTTTTTTCAGAGGTAAATGCAAACCTCAGGGCCAGCACAAGGCAGCTTTTGGCTTTTGACAGTAAGTCCAAACCTAGCCCCACAATGGACATGCAGAAGTGTTTGCTGCCCTTTTCTAATACGCAGAACTGCAGAGAAGTGCCCTCCTTGCTGTGACTAGACAAGTTTATAGAAACACTAGGTATTTTTAAAGAAATAAAAAATTAAGAGAGAGGATAGTACTTGTTATTAAGTTGTAAATACAAATCATGACCTAGAAACTCTGATCTTATTCTTTTTCTTTTAGTTTTCAGGGACTTTGCATGTTGTGGCAAATGTCCAGAATTTGGCAGAAGTTATCTACATTTTACCATTATGATTGATATGAACTTTGGTACAGCAGAGCATGGCATCAACACCTTAACAGAATGGTTTTATTGTATGTGGTGCCCAAATTTATTTCCTTGCCTTATACTGTACTCAGTTCTGTCTCAATCCACTGGCTGATCAGAATTGATATGGGGTATTTCTTACTTGCTTGAAGGAAAAATGTTCGTGGAAGGTTTTTTTTTTTTTAAATCTTTTCTATGAAAAAGGATGGTGGAGCTTTCTGCCTTCCCATTCTCCTATGGTTACTTTTATTCTTCCACTGCCGTCTGCATTCCTGATGCTCCTTATCCATGGCCTTAAGCTAATCCCTTGATACCAGAGGAAATAAAACTACATGTTCTCCCTGCCCACTCCCTTAAAACATAGAGTAGAAAATTGCCTGAGGCTGGTATGAATATCAAGCCAAAAATCCTCTGAACTCCCCCCTCACAGGGGAGCGCAGGTTTCTGCTCCCTCTTTAGTACACAAGGCAGATCCTACCTTCCCTGTGCATATGAAGATCACAGAGACAAAGGAGCAGAGCAGAGGAAAACCAAACAAAAGCAAGACCCCCACAACAAGCACAAACAGGATACACACCACAGGCATAGCTCTTGTAGCAGGGAGCTGAGCACTGCCCTGCCCCACCCCAGGAGGGTGTGAGAGTACCTCCATTTCTCAGGGCTCACCTGCAGTGACAATTGGATGTCTCCTTGTGGGTAGGGGCAGGAGTGATGAATTACCTCTACCAAAAGAGAGGTTTCTCTGGAATCCTTAATTTCTTTTCAGCCCCTCCCCTTGGGGCTTCCCCATGATTCTGCAAGAGGAGTGAAACAGAAATTTCTGGTACCAGCTAGCAAGGGCTCATTTTGCCGCAGTAACTCTGCTGCTTTCCCAAGGCTCCTGGCTCAGCTTGTCTGGCTCTTAGGGCAGACTCTCATTTGGTGTCTGAAGGTGAGTCTGAAGGTGTCCAAAGGGCTGCCTCAGAGTATGAGGCTTTCTATTTACTCCCAGCACAAAATGTGGTGCTGGCACAGGGCACATGAAGCTCCCCTAAACTCCCTGTGCCTTAAAACACCATGGGCCATACCCCACATGCTCAAACCCTTGGGGCCTTGGAGTCTCAGCACAACACAAGCCAAAACAGCTCAGGCAATTTAATCTTCAGTGCTGAGCAACTATCCAAGGGTCCTAGGGCACAGAAACTTCCACATAGATCCCAAGTACTGGGCAGCACCATCTTCAGGTGTGTTTCCCTGTCCTTGAGGAAGGCATCAGCTTCTCAGCTAAGCTCTGTCATCATGGGCTGTGGGAGAGACACACACACAATTCTGAATTCAGCCCCACAGAATTCTGTCCAGTGGGAGAGACCTGAGGAAGGTAGGACCTGAAAGTTGTGTGTGGTCCATTGATGGGAGCTGTGCATCTGCTGCACTGCCCTTGGTCCCTCCCACTAACCAGTGGGATGGGAGAACAAGATGATAGATGCTCGGAGTTTACATATGCTTGGTATATCCCAGGAGTATTGTTCAAATCACCAAATGACAGGAGGGACATATTGAAGATTGCTTCTTCATTCTTGGCTAGGGCACAAGGCTAAACCCAGAAAAAAAGCAGAACAAAAGGCAGTGTGACACTATCCCTGCATTTGTGTAGCAATGCCATTGCAGCAAGGCTCAAAATTCACACATACCCTCACACTCATCTTCTCACTAGCACCAGGATCAGACAGAATTAATTCCAGCGCCATGGAGGACAAGACAGGCCAGAGAGCAGGGTCTCATCACACCTGCTGGGTTCTCTGGACCTTGCTCTACTCTGTCACATCACTTCTCAATGTTTCCAACTACAGATCTTGAATCTTCAAGGATGGGAAAACTTGAAGATTCAGAAACTTTTCTGTTAGTGGCATACACGGGAAAACAGCATTCATTTTGCCTTAAAAACTTTCTCTCTCTCCATCTTTCTTTCCTTATTTTTTAAATTACCTTTGTTGTTCCTCTGACAGGGGAGTCTCCCAGCTCCCTGGGTCCTACCACTTGCTTGCCAATGGCAGAGTTATAAGCAGTAGGTACCTTAAAAATAACAATCACCCCCTGAAAGCCCCAGTGGGAGGAGGCCACTACTCCAGAGCTCTCTTTTTTCCTTCAATTTTACTCCCTTTTTTTCACAGGCTGAAAAGTGGTGCATAATACTGGAGCCAGGGCTTTTTGTGTTTTTTTTAGGAATATTTCAGAAGAGCCTTCTTGCAACTCTGAGCTCTTTCAGGGCTCCAGCTCTCCCTGCAACCACAAATAGGGCCACAACTAAACAGTGTCAATACCTCCCTGGGCAAAAGCTTAGCTGGTAACCTTTAGCTGCTGTTCAGATCTACAGAAATAGCCTGAGGGTGAAAGGAAGAGTTTGTTCAGCATTTCACCCTTTTAAACATTTTTTTTTTAAGAGACAAGCCAGATGCTGCTTCCATATTCAGCACTCCATCTCCCCAAAGTGATCACATGATTCTTGTACTCGTGTGAACGGTGTGCTTTTACTGCAGTAACCCTGCTTGGCAGGTTACCATGTGCATTTCTGCATGATAAAGTGCTTTTTAGTCTGAATTATTTTCCTTCCTTCCTTCCTTCCTTCCTTCCTTCCTTCCTTCCTTCCTTCCTTCCTTCCGCCACTTCCTTCCTTCCGCCACTTCCTTCCTTCCGCCACTTCCTTCCGCCACTTCCTTCCGCCACATCCTTCCGCCACTTCCTTCCGCCACTTCCTTCCTTCCGCCACTTCCTTCCTTTCCTTCCGCCACTTCCTTCCGCCACTTCCTTCCTTCCTTCCTTCCGCCACTTCCTTCCGCCACTTCCTTCCGCCACTTCCTTCCGCCACTTCCTTCCGCCACTTCCCGCCACTTCCTTCCGCCACTTCCTTCCGCCACTTCCTTCCGCCACTTCCTTCCTTCCTTCCGCCACTTCCTTCCTTCCGCCACTTCCTTCCTTCCTTCCGCCACTTCCTTCCTTCCGCCACTTCCTTCCGCCACTTCCTTCCTTCCTTCCGCCACTTCCTTCCTTCCTTCCGCCACTTCCTTCCTTCCGCCACTTCCTTCCTTCCGCCACTTCCTTCCTTCCGCCACTTCCTTCCTTCCGCCACTTCCTTCCTTCCTTCCTTCCGCCACTTCCTTCCGCCACTTCCTTCCTTCCTTCCGCCACTTCCTTCCGCCACTTCCTTCCGCCACTTCCTTCCGCCACTTCCTTCCTTCCTTCCTTCCTTCCTTCCGCCACTTCCTTCCTTCCGCCACTTCCTTCCTTCCACCACTTCCTTCCGCCACTTCCTTCCGCCGCTTCCTTCCTTCCGCCACTGTCCTTCCTTCCTTCCTTCCTTCCTTCCTTCCTTCCTTCCTTCCTTCCTTCCTTCCTTCCTTCCTTCCTTCCGCCACTTCCTTCCTTTCCTTCCTTCCTTCCTTCCTTCCTTCCTTCCTTCCTTCCTTCCTTCCTTCCTTCCTTCCTTCCTTCCTTCCTTCCCTTCCTTCCCTTCCTTCCTTCCTTCCGCCCACTTCCTTCCGCCACTTCCTTCCGCCCACTTCCTTCCGCCACTTCCTTCCGCCACTTCCTTCCTTCCTTCCTTCCTTCCTTCCTTCCTTCCTTCCTTCCTTCCTTCCTTCCTTCCTTCCTTCCTTCCTTCCTTCCTTCCTTCCTTCCTTCCCTTCCTTCCTTCCTTCCGCCACTTCCTTCCGCCACTTCCTTCCGCCACTTCCTTCCGCCACTTCCTTCCGCCACTTCCGCCACTTCCTTCCGCCACTTCCGCCACTCTTCCTTCCTTCCTTCCTTCCTTCCTTCCTTCCTTCCTTCCTTCCTTCCTTCTTCCTTCCTTCCTTCCTTCCTTCCTTCCTTCCTTCCTTCCTTCCTTCCTTCCTTCCGCCACTTCCTTCCGCCACTTCCTTCCGCCACTTCCTTCCGCCACTTCCTTCCGCCACTTCCTTCCTTCTGCCACTTCCTTCCTTCCTTCCTTCTGCCACTTCCTTCCTTCCTTCCTTCCTTCCTTCCTTCCTTCCTTCCTTCCTTCCTTCCTTCCTTCCTTCCTTCCTTCCTTCCTTCCTTCCTTCCTTCCTTCCTTCCTTCCTTCCTTCCTTCCGCCACTTCCTTCCGCCACTTCCTTCCGCCACTTCCTTCCGCCACTTCCTTCCGCCACTTCCTTCCCTTCCGCCACTTCCTTCCTTCCTTCCTTCCTTCCTTCCTTCCTTCCTTCCTTCCTTCCTTCCTTCCTTCCTTCCTTCCCTTCCTTCCTTCCTTCCTTCCTTCCTTCCTTCCTTCCTTCCTTCCTTCCGCCACTTCCTTCCGCCACTTCCTTCCGCCACTTCTGCCACTTCCTTCCTTCCTTCCGCCACTTCCTTCCGCCACTTCCTTCCTTCCTTCCTTCCTTCTGCCACTTCCTTCCGCCACTTCCTTCCGCCACTTCCTTCCTTCCTGGTGTCTCTAATTCACCTCTGTGAAATTGAAGACAGTAATCAGGGTCAGGTGGTCTTTCTTCATAATGATTGAAGAGTTTCTGTACTCTAAAGGATGCCTTGTTTGATCAATACTCCTTTTTCAAAGCAGACAAAATTTGGATTTCTATTAGGATGATGCAGAAAGAAATATTTTTTTTCCGAGGCCCATTATATATATTTTTTTTTTTTAATTAAAACCCATAGCTGTGGTTGGAAGTAGATAAAAGGAAATGGAATAGAGCAAACACAGCAAAAGGAAATAGTGATTGAAGTGTCTATTCATGTCCCTGTTGTTCAAAAGAGATGCTGTTAAAAGTTATTCTCTTTTATTTAAAAATTTGAATAATCATTAGAAGACTGCACAGAGTCTGAGGCTGAAGCTCTCCCCCAGAGAGTGTTTCAACCACCCAGCTTGAGATACTGCTCTCACCTGCACGTGCCTTCACCCCTCCCAGCTGCAATTTTAGAGAGAAGCGGATCCTCTTTCCTCCTCCCTCCTTCCTACTCTACTGTCTGACTCTAAAATTCCAGTGGCAAAAACATTTACTTTCTCAGAAGCTGAAAGAGGATTAACACCCATCTTTCAAAGGAAGATTTTATCTGCCTGTCTCCATTTGCAAGGGCCACTTGGGAATCAATACAAACCACCTTCCTCTATATATATATATATATAATGCCCAAATTAGGTTGCTTCTAGAAATCATATATTTATTTTTTAAGTAATTGAACAAATTAATCAAATCACAATCTGTTCATAAAAACTTCCACTTCATCTGGGAACAGACTTTCCAGTGAATAAAGGAATCTAACTTGAAAACAAACCAACCAACCAACCAACCAGTCACACATCAAAACAAGGGTTAAATTCCAGGCAGTGTCTCTCCCTCACTTTGCAAAAAGTGTGTATTTCTCACAGATCTGAGTGTGCCATCTCCCCAGGCCCCCAGGAGCAGCGTTGACTCTGCCAGCCCCACTAGTCCCAGGGTCACCTAGGAACCACAATGCTGAGACCTCTGGGTAAATTCCACTTTTCCTAGGGGCTGGAAACCTGGATTGAACATCCACCACGCATTTTCTGTTTTACTAGACCCTCAGGGGGGCATTCACTCCAACAAATTTGGAGTCCTACCATATTTGGGTGACTTATTTAGGCTCCTTTTACATAGCAGGGGAAGGAAAAAAATAGGCCTTTCTAGTAATCAGCCCTTCAAAAGAGATTGTCCTTCAAAGAAAGACACATGTAGGCTGTATCAAGGTGGCACAGAAATACCCACTCCTTTCCATTGAATAAAAAGGGAGCCTGTGAGTTACTTTTCCAGATGCAGATACCACCTTCTGAGATGTTTTGGACTTCAGAAGAAATTAAATTAATGCTATTCTCAGGGACTGTGCATTTTATGACCCAGTAGCCTGAGTGTCTACATGCCTGGAATAGCTGTGTGGTCTCTGCAGCACTGTACGGCTGCAGACACTTTCCCCTGTAGCAACTGTAGCACAGCAGTGCTTTATAGTTCCCAGTGATGTAAAAGGATTTGCTGATGTCAAAATACTCTTTAATGCAACTGGGAACCATTTCCACTGCTTTGCAGCTCTGTGAGGTTAAGTATTGCACAATGGAGCTACTATTTTCTTTTATTTTTTTTAATTAATGCAAAAAACAAGGGAGGGAGAGACAGAGATAAGGAGCAAGATGAAGCTCAGACATCCTGTGTGTTCCCCCAAGGAGAAAGAAGGCCCCGATCCTCTGACAGAGCAGCAATGCAGGGAAAGCTGGTGCTCCAGAGATTTCTGACCTCTACCAATGGCTGTGAAACAACAAAACCAGTGAAAAACCAGATAATGCCTCCCTCCCCACACAGTACAACCACAAGTTCCAGTCCACTGAACCTCATCATTTCAACAGCAGAGAAATTCTGAGTGGCATTAATCTTTGCCATGGTGGCAGCCTGGGCTCCAATGCAGACAAGAGTGCTTGAGATTTCATCTACCCAAGGCAGCAGCTGGAGTGGCTCGTGTTTGCATCTCAGAGCCACTCTCAAGTGTTTGGCTGGGCTCCTGCCTGCAGGTTGAAGCAGGAAGCCTAAAGGTGGCTCAAGCACCTGACAGTGCTCACTGGAACACCTGACAGAGGAGCCAGTCCCACCCTTCTCCGCTCCCCAACTCTGGCCCTGTCCCTCCTCCTCCTTCTCCTGCCCACCACTTGTGAGAGCCACTAATTTTATGTGTTCCTTGATCAGGACAAATTTCTGTCAGATCAACAAGCCCTGGAACTCCTCCCACCACTCCATGAGCTGGACTAAGGGATGGGATAGTAAGCTGGGGAAGAGGGACAAGGTACAATTGACCCTTCAGCTGAGGAGCATGGTCTTAGAATGCACAACAGTGCAACCACATCTTGTTTTATAAGATGGCAGCAACAGTAATCTTTAAAGTAGTGTTTAAAGTCAGTATTTTCTTTCTCTCCTGGCTGACAGGTTCCTCACATCTGGCTTGTACCTAGAGCTGTGCTGAATCCCTGCATTTTTTGTTTCTGCAGCAGAAGTGCAACCTTTGCCCCACAGGCAACTCGCAGGACCCTGTCCTTGGAGCACCCACATCCCACCTCTCCTGGGCTCACCTGTGAGTGCAGCACACCCCTCCTCCCAGCTGGGAGACACCCCCTGAGAGAGGCAAATCAGCCCAGGAGGGGTAAGTGTTTATTCACAATCCTAGGTGTGAACCAGTGTGGTGTGATAAGAAGTGATACGAGGGAAATTGAGTTTGCCTAGAGGCCTCAAGACCTCCAGAGGGGGCCTTCTCTATCACACTCTTCATTAAAGCCTGTGTTTTAATGAAGAGTGTGATAGAGACTACAACCCCTTTGCTGAAACTGGAATCCTCCTCCCAAAGGAGAGTCAGAGACAAAGTTTTGATACCCTCACACTAGAGACTTTCCCTGTAAAATGAGTTTTATGGCTATTCAAGAGCATGTGTATTCAAAAGCATAGGATCATTTAGACATCTAAAATAGGATGTGCCACACAGATAAAACTATCCCACCCAACATAAAATGAGAAACTGGATTTCATGGCTACCTTTCTTATGAAATATATATTAAAAAACAAAAAAGGTATAAAAATTATGTCACTGAATTCATCGTGGAAAGACTTAAAACTAAAAATTACATTCTTAACCTGCTCATGATAATTCTGGTCTGCCCTATTCAAATGAAAATGACAGAAATGATGTAGTCTTGCCAAGTGTTACTTTAATTTATTGGCATTTATTTTGTATCTCTTCTCTTCCACATGACAGTCTATTGAAATGTGTGCACACAAGGCTGTCCTCCAGTCTTGATCTTGTCTTTTGTCTTGCCTTTTGTTTTCATCTTTTGTTGCATGAACTCTATGTAATTGGTAATACACAGATAGATATATATATATATATATAAATACATACAAGGAGAGGAACTGGAAAAAGCAATCTCTTTATGAGGCTGAGTAATCCTCAGACATCTTTCACTAAAAAGGGTGCAAGTGCTCCGGTATTTAGAAGGATTTAAAATGAAGAGATGGACATCTAGTGCATATAGTATCTTCTGCAGCAAGATTACACTATGACTGGTTTTGAGGACTACCTGGGAGCTAATTCCCTGTAGCAAATCTGTATCAAGCCTGGAATAATATTGAGGCAAGATCAAACAGTGAAGATTGTAAGAGCTCATTTTTGTCTGCCCTTATGTTCCACAATCATTTTAATTTGGGGTGGGCTGCCTTTTTTTTGGAATAAATTGACACAGAGCTGCTGCAGCGAAGGGACGCACATGAACCTTTTCCTATCAAGTCTCATACCACAATAATATTTGGAAAAGCCTTGCAACTACCAGACGAGAATTATATTTATTCTGCATAAAAAGAGCTACAATAGTCAAAAGGCCAAATCCTGCCCCTTTCTACTTCGCTTTCTGCTTTTATCTTATAACTTTACTGAGAAAAGGGAGATTCAATGAGAAATGGAGATATGAAGGGAAGGACTCTTTATATGATGGATTTTAAGCCTCAAACCAAAGTAAAACCTTGAATCTTGTATATTTAAGTTGCATTTGAAGGTGGCCCTTAAGCTCCTATGCCTTTTAGATGTTTTTTATATGGACACTCAAGAATTCAATAAAACCATATCTATATCCTGTAAACCTTCAAAAAAAAAGGAGCAAAAAATATGCTCATTGTTTTACTTAGCTTTTTATTGCATCATTACGACACAGGATAGAACATAAAGACAGCATCACTGAGTAAGTCTTCAACTTCATTAAAATTAAGATTAATATCTTTTATGGAATTCTTTTGACACAATACACTTTCCCTTACGGAGTGCTAAGAAGGACTTTCTCTGGAACGCTGCAGTACATTGCCACCCGCTGCCCACAGACGGCTCTGCAGCTGAAAAACAACGAGTACAAAACAGCAACATTGAACACAACGCAACGTACAGCTACCGAGGAAGTGCAACTGACCCCGACTTTGGCACAATATTTATGGAAACACAGTTGTGAGCTTCTCCAAATGTCATGTTCATTCCTGAAACTCTAATTCACTCCCTTTCAAGTGCCTGTCTGCATTTTTTTCTTTTCTCTAGCTTTCTTAATGCTGGAGCTTTGTTCTTTCAAAGGAAAAGCCATATTCTTTCTCAGTGTTACGCATCTCAATTTATTAGGTTTGGTTTTCTAAAATTTGGATTCCAGTTTATTGTTTTAAAAGAATACATAAAATCATACATTTATAAATATATATATTATATCCTGCATATATAACATTGGTTTTCCTTTAGAATGGGAGGGCAGACTTCGCACTACATACTTCGTTGGTTTAGGCACAATGTTGCTCTTAGATTCTCTGAGCTGCTTCCTATCAGAACCTAAAAAAATACTTTTATAATCTTGTATCAAATCTTAAAGTTTTTTGCAAACACATGTATAAGAAAAAAATATTTTGTATTTCCCCCTCTAAGCTCACTACTACCCTTATAAAATATATGGCTTTTCATGTTCCACTTTATTTTAGTGTTTTTCAAAAGGCAGTGAAAAGAAGTACAACTTTACCCTTTAACAGCTTTTTTTTTAATATATATATATAAGCACAGAAACCAGCTTGTGCACTTTCTATAGAATTCCAATGCATATCATGGTAATGTAAGTGCAGTGATTTTTTTTTAAAAAGCAGTCACAATTGATTGACATCTGTATATGAAAACATAACATGATTATCATACAATACCCATTACAGAATATACAATCATCAAAACTGCAGATATATAAATACATTTTTAGCAACATCAAAGCAACAGTTTTATCTTATACACAGCATATGAATACAAAGTTGTTACACTAAAGTTTTCACCTTGTTTTTTCTCAAAAGCTTGCTGAAAAACAGGAACATACTGTAGTTACAAATTAACTGCTTGACAGTGCTGTTGAGAAATTAAAGTGAACGAAGTTTTAAAAAAGTATATGCAATTGAGTTGGTATAAAACAAACAAGCCCCCCCCGTTTTCCAATGTCACCATTGTTTTCCTATGAGACAGAGGCATGGGTACGAGCGGCAGCTCCACAGTCAGATCATACAAGGGTTTCTGGGAGGGAATCAGGGTTATCAGCTGATAACAGCTCCCAGATCTGCCACCTCTCCCTCTGCCACTCATTCCAGTCCGCCTCTGAAACACTTTTACTGTTCTGGCTGTGAGGTGCTGTGGAATAGCTGTGACCCGCTTGTGTGTGCGGGGCCGGCTGCTCCTGCCTGGAGGTGGCCTGGTCAGGGGCTCTGCCTGGGGGCCCTCCAGCTGCCCTCAGCCCCGAACTTTTTTCTGGGCGTTGAAGTCTCCAGAAAGAGTGCAGCGTTGAAGAAACACTAGAGCTTGTTTTTGCTGGGCCTGGGTAAGGGGGTGGCGGCCGCTCTTTCCCGTAGGAGGGCTTGGCTGCGCTTTGCAAACAGCCCGCGCTCGAGTCGCGCTCGCTGAGGTCCTCCGCACTGCTTAAAGTCAAGCGCTGCTCCGACTTGGAGTGGGACAGCTCCGAACTCCTGCAGCCGCCTTCTCTGTGGGGGTGACTGCACAGCCGAGACGCCACGGGCTGGAGCTGGCACTCGGGAATGGCAGCTGTCGTCTGGCTCCTCCGCATCACCTGCCTGCCACCGTCCGGTTCCGAGGAGCTGCCCTGCCATCGTGGGGAACACGGGGCGAGGTTCCCCTGGGAAAGGGAGCACTGTCCGGGGCGCAGCGAGCTGCTTTCATAAATGTTCCCGTATGAACCTGGGGGTGGAATCAGAAACATAACATGAGGCTGCAGAGCCATCCATGCGGGATTTAACAAGCCACTGCTTTTCCCTTGTATCACATGGCAGAAGAGGGATGGGGGCTGAGACAGGCTGGGAAAGTTGGGGCTATTCAGCCTGGAGAAGAGAAGATTGCACAGAAACCTCATAGCACCTTTCAGTATCAGGAGAGGGCTGACAAGGAAACCAGAGAGGGACTCTTCATCAGGAACTGTTGTGATAGCACAAGGAGTAACAGGTACAAATTGAAAGAGGGGAAATTCAGGTTAGATATGAGGAAGAAATTTTTACTGTCAAGGTGGTTAAACACTGGAAGAGGTTGCTCAGAGAGACGGGGATGCCCCAACCAGTGTTCAAGGTCAGGCTGGATAAGGCCTTGAGCAACCCAGTTTAGATGGAAGCGTCCCTGTTCAAGGGAGGGGGGTTAGGATTAGATATCTTTAAGGTCCCTTCCAACCCTTATCAATTTATCATTCTGTGATTCTGTAAATCCCAGAAAAATTTAAAAGTATTTCTTGAAGCAATTTTAAAATAACTTTTTAAATTATATTTGATAGTTTGAAATGTTTTTTTCTGTATTTCACTGAATACAGAGAAGTATAACCACTGTGCTCCTCTGTATTCTACTGAAGAGTCACCATTTAAAAATCCAGCTCTGGACAATGTGAATTCTCCTACTAGTTTCACTGTGATTTCTTGAAAACAAGGAATTGGTTTTTTCTTTGCCAGATTTGGGCTTTAAAATTGAGAAATTACTGACCTGTGATTACTGGATCTTTGCAGCCACTTTTCAGCGTTGAATGCCAAGTGCCCCAGATATCAAAATGATCTTCAGAAACATCTAAACAGCAATAAGAGCAGGAAAAAGATGAATAATCAATCCTCTTAAAGACATTATTTAGAAATACACAAATAGAACAGTAATGCATCAGAGTCATTAACATCCAGTGGCACCTTCACTGTGTACCTAACACAACACCTGGAGTACTGTGTACAGTTCTGGTGACCCCAACATAAGGACATGGAAAGCATGGAAATCCAGAGGAAACCTATGAAGCTGGTAAGAGGACTGGAGCACCTTGTCTACGAATACAGGCTGAGGAAATTTGAGCTGCCCAGCCTGGAGAAGAGAAAATTGTATGGAGACCTTGTAACAGCCTTCCAGCATCTGAACAGGGCCGACAGGGAAGCCAATAAGGGACTCTCCATCAGGAACTGTAGTGATAGCACAAGCAGTAATGGGTGCAAATTGAAAGTGGGGCAATTCAGGTTAGATACCAGGAAGAATTTTTTTTACTGTGAGGGTGGTGAGGCACTGGAACAGGTTGCCCAGGAAGGCTTTGGATGCCCCAAGCCTGGCAGTGTCCAAGGCCAGGCTGGGTAAGGCCTTGAGCAATCTGATCTAACGGGAGGTGTCCCTGCCCATGGTAGGGGGGGTTGGGACTGATGATCTTTAGGGTGCATTATATGATTGACATTGTATGATTCTGTGTATTTGCTCACAGCTACTTGTTTCAAGATCAGATCCTGCAATGGATTCAGTGAGCTCTGTATGGGCAGGATGCCTGAGTTTGCTAAGTCCTTAAGTCCTCTGCCTCACTGCAGTCAGAGAAATTGCACAAGAACAGGGGGTTTGGTCCACAAAAGGTAGTTTCTGGCAAAGCTCCCTCAGGCAGCTGCAGCCCTAGGGGTCACCATAAGGCATGCTTTATCAACCCAAGGAAGCTGCCACTCTTACCCAGAAATGCAGCCACAGAACAAAGATTTAATGAAATGCTGGGTTATAAACAGTTTAATGCCTTTTTCTGATTCCACTAGTCAATAGAGGAGCTTCCTAATTTGTCCTGGTCCAGTATCATTGTGATGCATATTAAAATCCAAAAGATGGTTCATACAATAAAACTTAATGTAATTTCCTGTTCATAACTTAATAGAAATCCGACCAAATTCTTAAACGTGTTCAGAGATTTAGATGTTGAATACAGAAGATAAATTCCAATTGGCATTTATAAAGCATATAATTGAGATATTAGTCTAAATCCCATTAAGTCCAAAGGGAATTAAGTGCCTAGGCAGTACATCTGAAAATATACCTCTGAAATTAAAACCTCTGAAATTAAGAGGTTTTAAAAATACCACCAGTTATGTGCATCCCTAAGCACTGAAAGTCCTTAGAGTTTGGCTCACTAAGTAAAAAATTTCATGGATGAAAGTTTTTTAATATATATATTTTTATAGGAAAAGCATCTTGAAGTGCTGGTGAGCTATTAGTTTAAACCAAAGAAATCATTCAGGTATGCACTCCACAAGTAGCTATGGGAATAATGGATCCCTGCACTAGTATTGCTCGCTGTGTAATTGGTTGCAGATGTAAAGCTGTGCAGCTCAGCTAGGTTTTCCAGTGAGAGGGTGTTGAGCTCATTCTCTACAACTAGAGAAAGTTTGTGCCTAAAATCTTAAAATCTCAGCTTTTTCCAAAGAGTGAACCATAACCTTGTAGGTATTACGGTCCCATGGATCAGGACTAGACTTTGCCATGCTGTCACAGACAGGCTGAAAAACTGGATATACATAGTTCTATTTTCCTAAATAATATCTCCAAGTTTTGAGAAGTGCCATACCATGAGCATCCCTGACAGCTGGCTGAGCTAATGAGAAGGACTCAGCACAAATCCTTTGGGCTCAACAAAAAAAAAAGGATATTGGTCTGTCATTTATTATAAGCTTATTTACACTATTGCTTCTCAAATCCTGGTAGCTGATAATACAAATCTGGCAGTGTTCAATTATTTCAGGAGTCTCCGTCAGCCACTGAGGAGGAGGAGGAGCACAAGCAGGATGCACTATACCTTTTCCAGCCTGTGATGCAGAAGAATTCTCCTTTGGCTTAGTTTGCAAGTGTCCAACCAGCGTGTACTGCTCAGGTACCTTGTACAGCTTATCTGGGCTGTGGGCAACTTCTTCTGGCATTGCCACCAGCGAGCGCTCAGACAGCACCGGGGAGTTGTTGTCGTAAGGGGACACATCACCACTGGAAGCTTTGTTGGAGTCTGTGGAAGAATGTCTTTCTCCTGTGGAGTAGGAACCTTCTGACCGCAGTATCTCAGGGCTCCTGAGAAATTTTGATAAACAAACTACTGTTAATAAAAAAAAAAAATGCTTCATGTTCACAGTTACAGGTGCAGTTTGGCATCAAGGCCAGGATGGATGGGGCTCTGAACAATCTGGTCTAGTGAAAGATGTTTGGAACTAGATTACTTTTAAGGTCCCTTCCAACCCAACCATCCTATGATTCTATGATCATACAGATAAAATCAAACACACGAGAATGGTCACAGCTGCTGAAATGAAAACGCTTCAGAAACAGTTATTGATATTGAGATGGATTTTCCATGAGTAAAACTTTTGCCATGAAGTGGCCAGCAGAGGCCACTCAAAATCAAAAGATGTTGCTGTCAAGAAAGAAAACAACAAAAACCCACACAACTGTACGGTAAACCAGAGCAAACTAAGCAGTTAATAAATTCCTTATGTTACCTTGACAATGTAGCTTGTGGCAACAATAAAACTGAAGGCATGATAGGGAAGATTAGTTTGATGCTAAGCAGTATGCTAAAAAAATTCTTGTATTCTGAAGTTTTACATAGAGAAATCAAGCACTCAGCTTGCCTGTCAAACTAGAAGAATGATCCTCTTATAGAGACATAAAAAAGTAAATATTCTACAGGGGACAAACAGACGTATTTACTGTATTATGACTGGGGCATCAAACAACTGGTTCCACTGATACCTTCTACAACTTCTTTTACCTTTTCACCTTCACACCCCCAACAACATGAACTGCCTTTAATTCTGCCAAGAAAAGGCAAACACAGCTCCCACCTAAGTACAGCCAAAGGTCAGAGAGACAATTTTTGAAATGTGCTGAGAACATTGATGGAGATTTCTTGAACTGTCACAGTTTGCCATGCAGGTGGGAGGCAGGCTGTGAGTCACTGAATATCCACAAAGAACATGTAGAACTACTCTGTAAATAAACATCACTTTTTTTTCCCCTGTTGTTCCTTGCTAACTCATATTTCTATTACTCATTTTTCATTTCTCTGCACCTCTGTTTCATAAATGTTTAACTTTTGCCTGAGTCAAACACTCCTTTCAGCAACCTCTCTTTAATATCTTTTGTAATTCAATGTGATACAACAGAGGCTCATCCCTGCAAATGTCTGAAAATGATCAGCCCTTTTCATAGTCAAATCCAAAGACAGCTTGAACATAGTGAGCAGCCAAAACTCATTTCTCGCTATGGAACAGTGACCCTCTTTCCAGAAAAATAAAATAAAACTGAAGAAAAAAATAAAGAAAACACACAGCCAATCACAGCACAATAAATATTAATACAGAAATAATGGCAAAACACCACTTTCGAGCTGTTGGTTTTTTCCCAGCTGATTTACATATCGCATGTCCCAAAAAATGAAATATATACAATCAACAGCATGATTATTATGCTATTGAATATTCCTATTATTTTCCAGTATGAAAGCAACCATAATGGGCTGCAAATTAATTAAATAATGTTACTCCTCAGTAACTCCCAGAGACAAAACCATCACTGGAGTTAAACTCAGGCAAGCTCAAGAAACAGAGCTGCCATTTGGCAAAGTTGCTCTGTCACAAGCTTCCCAGAGAAGCATGGTAATGCTGGGGAATCATTTAAAAAAAAAAAAAAAAGCCTCAATTACATAACTTCTCAACTACATTTCTAATCTGAACATAAATCCAGTGTAAATTAATCTATAAACAGACACACACTGAGGAACTATAGTTTTGTCAGTATGTGTAATTCTATCACAAACCTTTTTTCTCATTTTTTGTGACTTGCTTCTTTCTTTCTGTCCTCCTAAGTCCTAAAAATCCTTGTGCAGTGATATGAGATTTAAGCAATGTCTTGGGATTTTCAGAAGAACTAGAAGGACCTCTTAGAAAATGGGAGAAATGTTGGTATCTGCAGGTTTCCTATGACCAAATGTCCTTTTTTCCCAGCCTTCTAGATTGAATGTCATCCAAACAGTAAGATTTATTGCATGTAAGTCTTTGCAGCATCAAAACCATCAAAACTGTGCTGCACAGGGTGAGGACAGAGGTAAAAAAGCACGTAGCCATGGCAAGGTAACACAAGGAATACGGGAAATGGAAATGAAAGAATGTGGGAACATAAACTTGAGCTTTGTGAAACACTGATTTCATGTCTTACCTTGAATGATCTGTTATAGTCTACCTCTTCTCAAGACAGAACTCCTGCTAAAAATTTTTCTGAATGGAAACTTTAAAGTCTTTGGAAAGATTCAAACATTCAATTGCTAAACTGATTTACAGTTTTGGCTGATAAGTCCATACTATTTTTTATATACATATATAATATCACTTTCAAATTTGTTCAAGCAAAATAGCTTTAAAAATCAAAGGAGCTGCTGTAGACTGTGTCAATCTTACTACAAGAAACCATCAAAATGGATTAAATACTTAAAAGCAGGAAACTGAACTCATACATTTGCAGCTTTACTTCACAAACAAAATAAAACAACTTGCAAGAAGACTTTGGTTTGCTTCTTCGCGAATAAAGAAAAAATTTTCACAAACCCCTTAAAATGAAAGTTTTGTATCTGTTTGCTTTACTGTTTGAGTTCACTAGGAAATGGATGTTTACTACAATTCAAAATTTTTCTTCCTGTGGACAGTGAGATTCTCTACCCACTCACCGGGGAGAAACTAAATTGGAAGGCAAACATAAATACGGTGTAAGATACCCACTCCTCATCTGCAATAAATGAGGAAGGGCAGATTATTGTCCCCACAAGGAATAACAGATGATTATGTGCAATCAAGTGTGAGGAATGGGAAGGCAGGTAAAGTATTTTTCAGGGACTACAAAGTATGTTAAGGAAAAGATTTTAAAAGTGGGTAAGTACCAATGGAAAGATTTGAAAGCAGCAGAAGGAACCTATGCCACATGAATTTAAAAATGCAATTTCAGATTCCAAAACAACAGGCATCTTTCTGTGAATTGATGCTGTCCACCAGAGTCCAGTTGCATGGGTGAACTGGAAATGCATTAATCACAATAATTGCTTCTACTGAGGATATTCCTACTTTTCCACTAGCATCAAGGTTATCAAAACAGGAAATCCCTTTCTGTTTCTGGCAGAAACTCTCTTCTGTTGTAACTTAAAGCTTCTGAGTGGGAAAACAATTACGCCTTCAAGAGGCAAATCATATGGAGTGAGATGGCTTGGCAGCACATAGTACTGATTTCCACACTTATTTGAGTAACACAGGTGCTACCAACAAGGCAGATTACTGTGGGATTGTGATGAGGCTGCTGCTGTAACAGGGTAGAGGACTCAATGTTTCAAGGAGCTTCTGCAGCTTTAAAAACTGCATTTACACATACTGGATGACCTGCTGTAGGGCTTCATCTTTGTGTCACAGATCAGGATGGATTAAAACTCATCATCATAATCCAAAAACATCCAAAAATGCCGTAACTTTGAAACTCATTTACTCTGAAAGGACTACTAACCATGATAAACATTAAAGAACCATAAGAAATAGATTTTATTTTTTGTTAGTTTAAAGATGCTTCATCTTACAGCTGTAAACCCAAATTCCATTGTCATCAAGCCAACATACAAAAAATTGGGAAGTCACCCACAAAAGCACACTTCACAATTGATGCCATTTGTAATTAGCACTTTATCATGAACAACTCCCATAAATTCCCTGACACACTGTTCATAATGCTTAGCTCTTAAGGGAACTGAAAGATGAAGAACATCTGATTTGTCCTCCTCTGGGGAGAAAATGAGATTGTGTTTTCTGTGTTAGATCAGAGCCAAGAAAGCATTTATAATGACAGCAAGAGCAGAAATGTGAGGGCAATTGCAGAACAGGACCACCTTCAAAACAATTAATATGACATTAAAGTCTCAAAGTTGATTCTATACTCTATGCAGTCAACTAGCTCTTCTGATGAAGACTCATGAATATATAAAGTTTTTTGTTCCACAGATCCACATTTGTATTTTGAGTATGTGACCAGGCAATTTCCAATAATAAAAACATATTTTGGAGGCTCATTTTTATGAAATCAAGACAAACATCTCCTTGTAGTCTGCTGTCTCACATTTCTTATAGAAAAAATAAGCAACATATTTGTAGCCTCAAAATTGAGATTATGTTGTGAAATACATTAATCTCTTAAGAGCATCACACTCCTAGCAATAACACTAAGCAACACTCTTTCTAATTGCCTGGAATATCTTAACCAGTAAGTTGCAACCACGGTGAAAACATATCTCATTAACACTAAAAGTAAATCACTTACATGACAGCAAAGCAGAAAAAAATGACAGTAATTTTTTTCTTATCAGTGATTTTTCATCTGCCCATTACTGACAACACAATAAATTACTACTACTGTAGCTATAAGCTCCTGTTTGGCTTCAGAACATTTCCTTACAAAATGCCTTTTGTCAGTTGTGACCAGCTTTTCACAAAAGCTGCATTTTCTCCTGTAGGTGTGCATGCTGGCTAAGAGTAAGGAAGTTCAAGGAAAAGTCAATTAAGGAATCAGGATCTAACAATTACCTGTTACATCCACAATGATTTGTGACTAACTTATGCACAATTGCTCTGTGTAGTCACATGTGAGATACAATTTGATGTCTTTTTGTTATACAGACAGTGAAATCCTGCATGAAGCTTTTATTAGCTTGAGTTAGAAATTATATGATCATTCCAAACTAAGGGCTGAAAGGAAAAAGTCTCAACACATTACCTTATGTCATACGATTTATAGTGTCAGTCCTAACTGTAGTCTTGGCTTCTGGCAAGTGTGAAACAAGTCTAAAAGACAGCTTATGTACCTCTAACTGTCCTGCACTTACTGTGATCTAAATATAAATATGGTTACTTGTCAATCAGACAAACTAGCTGAAATTACTTCACACACAGAAAATTACCCCAAATCAGATGATCTGTGATAATTTTCTACTTCATGTGGTTAAGTTAGCAAACTAATAAAATCCTTCACAACTCAATATATACTGCATATATTTTTGTTTCCAAATTTTATAGTTAAAGAAAGCTTTTTCCTGAAGATGTTAGTTACACTATTCCTTGTATACCTCTCCCTTTGAAGCCAGGCACACTACTACATTACCTCCAACTATACAATGTTAAGAGGGAGAGAAAAAAAATCATAGCTGATTATACAAATTCAATTTTAATTATATTCTGAATGCGCTAGGCACTTTCCACAAACATAGGAAGACAAAGTCCAATACGTCCCAGAGAGTTCAGAATCTAGAAACCCTCTTAAAAATTACTTAAAGCAAGTCTGTCAAATTTTGTGATTTTTGGGTCTGCCACATTGGGATTTACTAGAATAAAGACAATGACTGTGTGGTCCCATAAGAAAGCCAGGAATCTGTTAATCTGAACGTACAAACTCACAGCATTAAGGCACAAGGGTGCAGGTAAATATACACCATCCGCAAGAATGTATTATGTATCATAACTGCTATTGTGACCAGTGTGATTTTTTTTCTCTTCAGATCCTTCACAAAGCATACAATTAAATAATATCCAAAGTCTCCATAGGGCTGCTGTTGTGGCAGCTGGCTTGTTCACAATGTCCCACATGTATAGGATAGGTAAAGAATGACAGAGTGGTCAAGCAGCTCGCTGTGGCGGTGTTAAGGCACTCTAGGGTGTGTTTCAAGGATAGTGGAATACATGCTTCCTGTTACTGAAGACTACAATAAACCCAAGACACAAACCAGCAGATGACTAAAAAACATCCTGTCAGATAATAGTGCACTGAATATTTTTATGTACATGTCATTCTGTTCTCTGCAGCAGAATACAATCTTTCCTCTGAATCAGGGAAACAAGTTTTGTCTCTAGAAAATGCTGTACAAGAGTCATAATTTCTTTGGCAGAGTCTGTGTAATAGGGAGGATATTTCTACTCCACTGTAGAGAGTGCAGAAGAGCTGTGGAAAACTAGAACCTTTTGGACACTTCCAGTGGGAGATAGAAATTCCCAGAGGAAAAAGGGATGATGAAAAAACAGATTACTCACGATGACTGGGAAGCTTTCCTCCTCAGCAAATAGTCTACAACATCTGGGTCAGTCTCTAATAAGCTAATAAGCACTTCATTCTGTAAATCAGGGGAAACCTATGAAGACATAAAAGAATACTTAGTTGGAGGTTAATATCCTTTCATATACATTAATTTTGGTGCTATGCTTAATCTAAATGAACAAGTACAAGTACATTTACAGGAAGTATTTAAATATTCAGAAGCTTTCACTTAAAAGAGAAATTTCATATAAGAACAGATGAAGTAGGACTGAAGATCACTTTGTACAATGTTCAGTGCTGATTACTGTTGAACAACTGGTAGGTATCCAGTTGGTTATTATATCTGGAAGTAACAGTGGGATTACTTATGTATCAAAATCTCAAAAGCTCCAGTATAAGCCCTTCAAAGATCTGAGGACATTTACCAATCTCCATCTCTGCCTCTCCAACCACTCTGACCAACAGGCTCAGTGAGAATTTATGTCACCTTCTTTGGAGTTTGGTCTTCTGATTTGCTAACTTTCTCTTTGCACTTTCTATGGGTATGAACCTTCAAAACCTTTGATAGCTTCAGATGCTGCAGGATCTGCAGCAACATCTCCTGGGCAAGTAGCAGAAATGGCACTCCAAAACCTGCACAAGTAAACTTTGTGTTTCCACCTGCACTTTACATGAGTCTTATCAATCTTCAAGTGAGGATTTGTCTGCTTTGTCCGCATTACAGTGGAACGTTCAACACAAATTTCAAAACACTGAAACAGATTAAACCATTCAAGAACAGCCCAGGTTCACTCCTGACACATGGAAGTCAATGTAAGACAATCTCAGCAAGGGGTCATCAGCTGGGCAATATATGTTTCTGGATGCGATCTGTCAGAGCCTGAATCTCTTCAGCTTCAAGTCACACTTCATGGACCATTTGTTCTCCCTGACATTTCCTGGGAAATAGGAATAGAATTACCAACATGTTCCCCAGAGGACTATCCCATTCTGGGAAGTATTTAGGGAGTCTAGTTACATAAAAGGCATATTTCTCAAAATAAGGAAATAATTAGAAAATAAATGAAGATATGCATAATTTAATTCAAACTGATCCAAAATCTCTATGAAAAACTTGTGTGACCACGTACTCACTTTTAATATTGTTTTCAGTCTCTGAACCGGAAAAATATCTTACTGATGGTCACTGATACACTAGTCTCTAAACAAATTATTTTTAATAGGAATATAATTTTTAGAAACCTGGTATCCTGTAACTTCTCCATTTAGACAGCCTTTCTGTACACTAGAAGAAACTCCACATAAAGTTTCATGGTAAAAAAAAAATCCGCACATTTTTGTCTGTAACTTACTATTCAGCTTTTTATCAAATAACTTTGTAAGAAACTACTGAGAGAATTTTGTCAGAAAAATAAAAATACATCTTGCCTTATTTAAAAAAATGATAAATCCATCACAACAAGTCTGAAAAAGTTCCACCAGAAGTTCAGTTCCAACAGAAAGCTTCTATGAAACCCAAACTTAATGGTTCTAGTGATTCAGAGGACTTTTATCAGAATTAATCTGCAAGTAGGTTTGCGCTGATGGTCTCCTAGCTAGCTACCTCCTGGGTTTGGGGCTTCCTCCCGTGCAACAATTTTCTTCAATTTAGTTCAGTAACTTGGCAAGTGCAGAACTGATATGCATGTAATTGTAAACTTACACTTCTAGAGAACTACAATATCAGTACCTCAGAAAGATGTCACCATAACCATTACTGAATTAATTGTTTCACTGGTAATTGCACCTAAGTAGATGGATGGGAACTGGAAATTTGGGACAGAAGGGAAGCCAAGGAAGCTGGTGAAATAACAGCTCTGGAAGACATACAGGGATGTATCAGAGGGCTCTAGGGTTGTCAGGACTCCAGCAGAATACCAGATATTCTGAGATATTGGAGTTGGGTGCTACATGAGAGTCACAGCTTTTGAGACACAGAGGGTGGAGGGAGCCTTGAAGTGTCTCCTTTGTGCTGTCCCTGGCCACTGATGTGGCACAGAATGGCAGTGTGTGGCTGCCTTCACAGTGGGAAGGCTACAGAGGCCTCTAACTGTAAAAATATGAAATTTCATATACTCTGTAGCACTTCTTTGCAGCAGGGCTGGATTTGGACACTAGGAGATGAAATACATGAACAAGCTGCTGATCTCCATCCTTCATGCAAAGCCAAGTCAAAAATGAAGGGTGGTTGAGCTGTGCCTCCTTTCTCAGCTGCAGAGACTGGCAAAGAACAGTCCTTTATACATCCCCATGAAACATTTTCATACATCCCCAAGGCTCACTGAAATGGGCAAGATTTGGATACGAAAGT
Source organism: Motacilla alba alba (assembly GCF_015832195.1). Lineage (NCBI taxonomy): Eukaryota > Metazoa > Chordata > Aves > Passeriformes > Motacillidae > Motacilla > Motacilla alba. The sequence continues at coordinate 105,180,455 of NC_052016.1, forward strand.
GATTATCATCATTGACATCAGTGAAGCATGACCAGATTCCATCTCTATAGGAAATCCACATGCTACTGATTTTAGCAATAGTTAGTAAAAATGGTGCTCAATATCCTGGGTTGTTCCAACAAACAGAACCTCTCTGATCCACCAATCAGTCAGAATCATTCTGATATCGTGGTCTGGGTACCCCACCACATCTTGGTTTCCTAGGGTCTGGTTCACAAATGTTGTTCCAGTTTCAATGCTGAAACCAGTCACAGTTTCATAACCTCCGCATACATAAAAGTAACAGAAAGCAAAAAAAGCAAAAAAAAAAAACCACAAAAGCATCTGAGCATTAATACACCATGTTATAGTTGTAGCTGAATGCTTAACTCCAGATGTCCTTTTTTTTATGCAGCATAAATGTTGAGTATAAACAGTAAAAGCAACTCTGGAAAACAAAAAAAATTCTTTTTCCCACACTTCATTTAACCTCCAGAAGAAAGCTGAAGCACTGAAGAGAAGAAGGAATAAATCCATCTGAATTAGAGCCCAGATGCAGGTTGGTCTAACCTTAGCCCTATCCTTTCCATATTGAAAGTCACAATGCCCTAAGTGTTACGTGCTGAGTTGTGTCTGTGCTGTTAGAAGCTCTTAAAGAGAAACAACAATAAGAACACTTCAACTATATTAAGCATTCTTATTCAGGTATTATCTTAAACTTGATGGTGCCATCCATGCTCTGGGCCAGCAGACCTTCATACAAGAGTGCAGTTCTGTCAATTTATTTTACTGATGTGGAAGGAAAAATAGCACCTAGCATTTTCCCCAACTGTGAAAAGCATTAAAAAAATAAATAAAACAAAAAAGAAAACTATTGCAAGTGTCTCACTGGTACAAGAATAAAAATAAAAGGCAGGAAAACCACCAAAAGTTCATCTGAGGCTAAGACATCTGAGGCAGGGCTCATGATTGCTTTCTCATGCTCTACTCCCTTGTTGAAAACTGATAGACATCTTCCATTAACAACACTATGTGGCCATGAGCCCACACTTCAGGGCTGTTCATCTTCTTCCAGCAAGGTCTCCAGCACTCGGCTTTGCTGAAGCACTGAAGATTTCCAGAGTGTTCTTTCTGCTTTGGGAACTTACCTCCTCACTGTAAATACAGTGCTGCTTAGTCTCAGGACACAATAACCAAAGTTTTTTCCACTTTTTCAAGATTACTAGTTTTGTTACAATGTGTATTTTTACTAAAATGAATACAGAATAATGAAGACCATCACTATGTCTGACTGGCCTCGGCTATCCCTGGAGCAGGGGTCCCTCAGACACAAGTCATTCTGAGCTGACCTACTATTTTGTACACAAAAAGAGCATAAGATAAAGCCAGAGAATGAACTGCTCAGGTAATGCTAGGCATGAGAAATGTGACCTAAGCTTCATCTCAAGTGAACATGTCCAACTCCAAGGCCATCAGCCTTCTTATGAAGAACTTGTTTGCTTCAGCAAAAGAACTGAAGGGAACCCAGTTCTTGTTCAATGTTTTGTCTTGTTTCAATTGTTCTTCTTCAATGTTTACAGATTTGTGTTTTATTCCTTTTACCAAAGTAATGAATAAGAAAGCTTTGTCCTTCCTCTCCATCCAACCAATAAAAAAGTCTTGGGTAGGGAAGGTAATTCCTTAAATTAATCAAGAATCTCTTAATCCCTGCAGAAAAATTGTCTTCCTGACTTATAAAACTGAGATGTGAAAAATAAGTTTCAGTCTTGTCTATGCATTATTCAGTATACAACTGAATGACCAACCCTGTCATTTTCACCATCTTCTAAACAATATACTTTTACCTACACAGAAACCATTCCAAGCAAGATATAAGTACACATTTTTAATATTTTTACTTACTGCAAATCACTCTCCTTTCTAGAAGACTACTCTTTGTTATCAATAATTACTGATCCTAATTTAATGCAGCTTCTACAATTTACTTCATCCCCCATCTACTTCAATATCAATCAGCTATTTTGTCATTTCTCTTGCAAATGTGTACAAGTAATATGAAAAAAATATCCACCCACCATGAAAAGAGTTTCATAGTTTTCAATCATCTTTTGCACAACAGCTATGATAGCAGTACTCTCTTCAGCTCGAGCTGAGCTCTGAACTGAGAATTCTTTGTCTGTAGATTTCTGCTTGTGCAACAAGTTAGGGCCAAAGATGGTGGCCAGGTTAAGCGATGTCATTTTGTTCCCAGTAATCTAGAAAAGAGAATAAAAATGAGCTGGGGTCTCACAGGGCCTAATGTATACAGATATGTATATAGGCACATCTATACGCACTCACACCCCTACGCACCCACACACAAACACACACTCTCTGTCCCCCCTGATTTGGTAGATGCTTCAGTCATCAAAACTAAAACCTGCTGCTTGTCAATAAAAAAATGAACAACTTCTAGAAACACCTTGTTTTGCACATCTCTGCAACAAGCACTGTAGATTTTCTGGGTGGATTAGAGGAATAGAAAGTGTTTTCTGCCCTTAATTCCCTGGGAGCTCAACAGTGGCATACTTCTGAACTCAGAGCAACCTCCCCCCTACTTCAGCATCTCAGCACATTACTGTCTGTTAGGACCAAATGCTGAAAGCTAGTGGCTTTCTCAAGTACCATTCATGATTTGAAGCACATACAGTGATACTTTTCCATGTTTAAACTGTTGAGATTATGAAGGAGCAGGCTCATTTTTTTAAATGAGTATTTCCCTGTATTTCTATAACATGCCAAATGTTTACTTGTTTGGTGGCTTGTTTTAGTTTGTTGGGGTTTTTTATCTTTTTTCCTACTTTTATAAACCTGTGCTCAAGGAAGCAACAGTAACCTGAATTTTAAGGAAACAAAAGGCTAGGAATGCATACTAGACTAGACAGGAATTACCTGACAAATACGTCATATACATTATTACATCAAAACTTTCATTGTCATATTTGTGATTAGACTACTATTTTCCCTTTCTATTCTTCAATAAAAAGTAAAGGTCATTATTATTATTATTATTATTAATCATTTATTATTATTATTAATTATTATTATTAAAAAAGATATAAAGAGACATCAAAAAGAGGTAGTAAAAATAGAATTTCAAGAAGTGAGTTGTACAAAACAGATGATTTCAAAGCAGTATTTTTAGGTTTTTTTTGTAGCTGATCATTCATCAAATACTCTAGTCAAACTTAAAACTGCACTGACCTGGTTTATTTTTTTAAAGAACTCAACTAGACAGCACAGAAATTACAGTAAAAAGCTTTTTATTAGTAGGAGCAGTGTGTAGCATAGGAAAGACATCTGTACTAAGTAGGTGCATGGGCAGTCATAGCAAACAAGCTGGCTCTTTGTTTAGAGACTCTTCCCAGCACAACTGTGAGAGCAGCACACCCTTATTTGCACACCACCAAGCACCCAGCTGTTTCTCAGGTGACCTGCTTTTTAAACTCCAAGTTTTGAGCCACCACAGATGCACAGGCACACAGGGCCTCAAGTGTGCCAGGGCAGCCTCTGGCTGTGCCCAGATCTGCATGTGCAGGCTGTTTGTACAAACAGTGAGCCTTTTCTTAAGGGCAGCCTCAGGGCATCCTTAAAAAAAATGTTGTAAACATTTCCACTGAAATTAACTGAATGAGTAATTTTAATGAAGTTAGTCATCCATCTTCATCTTCCTGAGAGAGGGTTGTTGAAAGAAATCAAGAAGAGGGCCTGTGTGCCAAAGCTTGGCTGTCTTCCTTCCAGTGATAGCAAACAGTCTGATAAAATACTTTGTCTTGCCCTGTATGCAATTCACTTAATTCTTCATAAATAGTTTAAATAATTGTGAGCAGAATACTGTATTATCTATAAAAGGTATCCAGTTGCACATAATATTCCTGATGTTTACAACTGTGTCAAGATAAGTTACATAAATCTGCCTTACCAAAATACCTGTGGCAAAGCTGATGTACAATGGTTGAGCCAACTGAACTCTGTTAAGCAGCATCCCCTAGCCCTGCAATAAGATCCTCTTGGGTACATTCCTGAACCAACAGAGAACTCTTTGCAGGACCAGGGGGACCATGACCTTAGCTGGCTTATACATGTTTTTAAGCACAGTAAACTATTACAGGCTGCTCTTTCTAAATGCTTTCCATCACAGTGATGGAGTTTTTTATCAACTCCTTGCTGAGAACAAAAATACAGCCTTTAAAGTGGATTTAAAAGTGAAATAGGCCTTGAAGTCACATACAACACTGAAAGTTAGGACTTGTAAAGATGGAATAACTGGAAGTTAGGATTTGAGGCAGAAATTTGGCAAAAATAAGTCTCAAAGTGCTAATTGTTAAAATCAGACAACTGCAAAAGGCATCAAAATTTGACAAAATCAGCAGGATTTTCCATCTGGAAGACAAAATTCTTGAGGCGTTTCCCAAGAGTACTTAGGAATAGTAGTCTTTGCTGCAGTTCAGAGGACTGAGAAGTCCTTCCACAGATAAACCAGTATATTTTTGTCAAGCACCGACAAACTATATCCATTTTATTCAGTTAATAGAGTTACCTCCTTTTACACAGCAGCCTACTAGTGCCAGCACTTCCCTGGCAGGAACCAGGAAGCCTGGATTTTTCAGGTCTTCTCTAGCATGAATGGGCACAGGGTGCAGACGTGAAAATGCTCAGGGCTAGAGCTCAGCCCCATGGCTGTGGGGTTCTTGTCTCTGTGCGGTGAGTGCACATCAAACTCTCCTCTGAATTTGGTCCAGACTGCAACAGTTAAGGAGGTCAGAAAGAAAATGGCCAAAGATGAACCCTGACTCCAGCTGGTGATGAGGTCTGTCAGTCGCAAGGATACAGCTAGAGTTCCTGTCCTCTGTTTATTTTTCACTACCCAGGACACACAAGGCAGCTAAGAGAACCAAGAAGCGAACTGCTATGTCCAAAAGTCATGTAAAAAAGCAACAACAGAGAATGAAAAGAGAATGAAGAAGCATATCCTTGCATGCCTGACCTTTTCTGAGTACTTTTCCCATAGAATATTATGGGATACAACAAGGCAGCAGGGGAAGGATGGATGACATTAGATGTTCTTGACAGCAAGGTTGGTACACTGAATCTCCCAAAGGAAGTGGTAGATGCTTTACTGATTAAGTCATACAAAAAATTAAACCTTCACAGCCCTAAGAACATAGTAAACAAATGGCAGAAGTGCAGGCAAACAGATTAAATCTCTCCCATCTTTCAGAAATATGCCACCATTGTGTATGTTTGAAGGTTTTAAAGATCTCTTTTCAGACCATGAATTAAGTAAAGTCAAAGGACACAAGTGACCAGGACTTACCTCTTGGCCATCCTTGTCTCTGGTGTCTTCTGCATGGCCAGCTACTGTGGAGAGGAACTGCAGCAGGCGGTGAAGGGTATCGCAGTTACAAGGAGGTAGAAGATAAATGAGAAGCTGTAAGGTGCTGAGCTGCTCATCTGGCTCTAATACTAAGAGGGGAAAAAATACGTTCTAAGAAATCACTCCAACTAACCTAAAAGCAGAACAAATATACTGCTCCCAACCCAAAGGAAGGTATAGGAACAGCTTTGTTTAAGAACCATTTTCCTTACAATATCAGAAGAAAAAGAGAAAACTCTAAGGAAACATCAAAACTATAAGAACTACTGCTATGGGATTTTTGCCTCAGTTGGTCAACATTTGCTCACAAGTTCAAAGGATTTTTCTTATCCTAAAAGAGAGCAAAATCCATGTTTTACACTCCATCACTGTTACTGGACTCAAATATTCTGCTTATTTTTCTACTTACTCCATTCATTTAGGTATAGCTACTGTAGCTACAGGTATACTTTAGGTATAGGTACAGTAGCTGTCAAGCATTCCAATCAAGTTTATGCTTCAGCCATTTTAAATCAGATTTCTAACAGTTTTTCATCTTGCAGAGGTACCAGGAGACAGGAAAGCAACCAGAGAATTAACAGACATTCTGCTACCACTTGAACCACCTACCATCTAAATGGTAGCCAGTGACAAAGGTGGGACAGAGGCAGAGTCTCAGACATGAGGGTTAGAAAGCCCTGAAGAACCCATACCAGGCAGCTGCTTAAGCTTGAAATGTCCAACTTTACTTTTTTCTAAATCCCTGAGAGTCTGCACTTGGGTCTTAGGCAACACAATTGGGAGTACTTAATATGATAGTTTTGAGGACTATCAAAGAAGAATGAATGAAAGAAACAATATGAAGAAACTTAAATTTTTCAAGCCAAGCTGGAACTTTGGTCAGTAGACAGATCTAAAAAATTTAAGACACAGGGATTCAAATGGGAGTCTGTGACCTGGCACTGCTGGATCAATGACAGGGTCAGGTTTTAATAGACAACATGAATTCCATCCTTATCAATGCAAAAATATGTTAGTGAATATATATATGAATATAGTTAGTGAAATCCTTCTTGTTCTAGTTTTCTGGATTATACTTCTACAGGGTAAAACCAAAAATTAAAACCAAAACCTCTGCAAATTTATACTAAAGAATATACAATAGTATTTATATTAATATACACTATATTTTATTGTATTATATATACTATTGTTATTAAATATACTATATACTTTATAGTGTATTAAACAAATATTAGGAGCAAATCAAGGCCACAGTATTAAAGGAATAGAATAAAAGAAGGCTATTAGTAGAGATCAAAGAATTCAAACAAATTAGCCTTTGAAAATTGATAAATGAAGATGCTGTAGAGCTCACAGAGAGTGTTGATGAAAGGTGTATAGAGCTCTCTGGTGAGAAGTGGGTCAGGCATGTCACGCAGAAATTCCTTTAACAAGGCAGCAACATCATGAATGCTGTGCTCTTCATCTAATACAACATCTACGCCTCGGTCAAACTCTTCACGTAACTGAAAAAAATCATGAGAGAAAACCATAGCCACTTACTGTCCCAATTAATACACCCCAACACAGAAAATCTTTTAAGAAGCAGATTTATTCATTTTCACTTTCAAGACTGAGCATGACTAGTAAGGTCAAAGAGGTAAGGCAAGGTAAGGTCAAAGATGTAATTCATTTCTAATTGCTGCTTATTCTGTAATATATAACTTAAGGTTTACACTAGGCTGTAATAAAATACAATTTTTTTCTAGCTAATATATGACACTCTTGTATGAAAACATGCATCCAAGTATAATTTCTGCAGAAATGCAAGATTCATAGCAAAGGCAGAAACCACAGAGAATAAGGAAAATTACAAGACAGGCTCTTATATCACCTTACTGGAACCAGAAAGACTAAAATTGCATTTTGTAACACTTATGAATTTTGTAGAAAAACATTATTAGTAAGATCATATTAATATCCACCAAATTCACATTCCTCTTGCCATTTAAGACTGTATGTAAAGATAGGTAGCAAGCAGACAGGTTCACTAAGACTTCACAGCATTCCTTCACACACACCTCGTTCTTCCTTCCTAATTTAGTTATGCTCATTAAGCATAACCAAATCATTACAGAGTTGACAAACAGCAAGCTAACATCATTATAATGTATTGCCAGGGTTTTTTTCCCCCTTACTTTGGTCTTCAGACAAATGCTGTATAATTCAAAGGTGTCACACTTCCCAAAGGCAGAAGAAAACACTCTTCCAAGTCCAAGACACCTTATGAAAAGGTAAAAGCTTGCCCTTCTGGAGGGATTTTCCAGCACCAAGAGCAGAATACTTTCCTCAGGCTGACAGCTTCACCTTTTACTCTTTTTTGCATTTTGAAAACAGTCAAGAGGTTTTAAAACTATTTCCAAGGAAAAAATTGTACCTTTGCTAACATTATGAGATATCAAAATGTCACCTATCCTCACAGTGAGTGATTATAGCTAAATCTTATAAACAAAGAAATCTGAGGTATCAGGTTTCTTCATCAGGAATATTACAAACATTCCAAAGAGAGGAAAGAAGCTGAGTCACAAGCAAAGTATATGCCTGTAAAAATGTGTGGCAAATCCTGGTCATGTGCAAATCTATCTTCAGTGTGTTCAGTGTGAAAATACGTTGTTTTCAGCTCAGATTGTGCTTTCATAATGGGTGTGACAGATGTTCTTTAAAAACCACAGCCTCCATTCTAATTTATTAGGATTACTTTTAACTTTATTAGTATCAGTAATTACTAATAATGAATAATTGTGCTATGAATACCAGAGTATGTTCTTGATCTAATATTATTCTTTGATTTATGGTCAAAGATTTTCCAGTGCCAACTTGAGGACTTCATTCCCAGCTTAGTTCTTCTCTCCAGACTGGTGACAAATGCAGAACATCCCTGCAGAGCACCATAAATTACCTCAATCTAGAAGATTGTTTCTGCAGTTAAGTGCCCAAAAGCAGCTGAGGAAGCAGATTAGCACTGCATCAGGAATTCAGACTTCCCAAATAGCTGGCTAAATCATCAACTGCTGTTACAGACTTGAATATGGCACTTGTGATCTGCTATCCTGTGAGACCTACAGAGATGTCCTAAGCAGCAAAATATCATAGAAGCTTTGGTGAGATGTGGCCACATTTCAGTCCCAGGTATCATGGCTGTTAGAACTGTATGTTGTACACTGCAACTTTAAGTCTTTCAGACTCCATTCACATGGAATGCTTTCAGACTTTGGAAGATACAGGTGGTCAACTACAGCATCCACTGAATCTTGGGTATGAGAGATGGACATCTGCGCTGCAACAGGGGATAGGAGAGCACAGCTCCAGCTATTTCACTCTTCATCCTCAGGGCTGAAGCTGCCACAATGTCACCAGGCCCAGCATCAAGGGTTGCCCACCCCAACCTTGGCAACAATGCTCTGCTCGAGCATCAGCTCCAGACACAAGATGGTAACTGGCACCCTGATGCACCACATCTACCACCATGAGTCAAGATGAGCTTGGGAATCTCTGTTCTACACCTCACTGAACATGAAGGAGGAAGTTTGCAAGAGATGCACATGTTCTAGGTTTTCTCTTCCTGCTCACCAATCAAAACCACCTCTGGCACATGCATCTACCTACTTATGCATTTACTGCAACAAACTACAGTTGAAACAGGACATTTTCTAACTGGGGAAGGAAGGAAAACAAAATATGCTTACTTTCTACACAAGAAAAACTAATGAACAGCTGCAAAAGCACACCAAAATCTGAGTGCTGGGTTTGGCTTTCTACGGTTCAGAAAATGAGTGGAATTTTAATTGAATCAAGACTTTCCCATGTGTTCATGTTGACAGCATTTATTACTGTAACTACAAGAGCCAAGCTGATGCTTCCTTGTTGTTCAATGAAACATATCAGCTTACCTAGTTCAATAAATTAGTCCATGTAATAAAAAACATAGATACCCAAATCTCTTGGTTTCCTCACCTTTTGAAAACAAAGTAGAACAAAAAGTGGTGAAAGTCATTAATGTTCAGAGTAAGGCTTAGTTTACAAGTGAATGATAGGAGCTCTCTGCATTTTCCTCAGACGTATGATGCAATTGTACTCACGCCTAAATGATTATGTATGTTTTGACATTGAAGCTTGCAATGCAAATGTGAGGCAACTTCAATACTTTATCTAGTTCAGTGTAGATCTGAAAACTGCCTCTGCAGATGTTTTTTTAGCCTAGTGTAACACCAGAGACTCAGGAATAGAAACTGCTGGAGAATGAGCTACAATTCAGTAGGCTGTGCTGTCCTACCAGCCAAAATCAATTCAGTTTAATTATTCAAGGTAACTTTCCAGAATGATAAAACATTACACTATGACGTTTTTATAACTTTTTGCACAGAACTATAAATTGTGGGATCAGATGCAGTAAAGCTTTCTTTTGCTTTTTTTTTTTTTTTCTGTTTGATGTTTTTTGTCTGAACTTTCTGGAAAGGGTATTTTCCTGTATCTTTTTATCCCCTCCTTATGCATCATGCAAACACTGCTCTAATTCAACATGTATTCCCAGCTCCTGGGAATAAGAGTGCAATATCTAGGTAGGTATACCTAGGAGCTAACACCAACATTTGACTTTATCTCTGGAACCTAACTGCACACCATCTTTGCTTTTTCATAATTTAGCTGAGACTAAGACTTGGAAGGGTCTGCTCTGACCTTGAAGCCTAGCAGGGGTAAAAGAAAGGTTGTATTTAGGAGCAGCAATCTTAGGGTCAAGGAGATTGTTCTGTATTTGCATGTTTTCTCATACCGTGAGTTTTCCAAAGAAGATTTACAGTTTGAGTTTACTTTGGGAGCTTCAGCTGTTTCTGAGATGAAACAAAGAGCCAAGATTTTTTTTTCCCTGCAGTGTGACCTTTGGAAAATTTCTTCACTGTAGTTTATTTGGATCTCCAACCCTGAGCTACTTTTCCAGAGCAAAACATACAGAGACTGTTAACCTGCTGAGAACCTGACAAGGATTTCACCAGATGTGAAAGATACTGGAAATAGCCTTTCATGAGCCATCAAAAAAACAGCAAAGTCACTGACCCAGAAAGCCTAAATTTCACCATGCTACAGATGGGAAAGAAATAACAACAAGAGGAATCAGATTTGTTTGTATTATAGCTGATGAAAGAAAACCATATCCATATCCACTCACCTGTCTTACTCTCTTTTTTGAGCTTCCAACTCTGAATATTCCTACTGTCTGGAGACCTGCAAGTGAAACACATCATAGCACTATTTTACTGTTTAATTTTCTCCTGAAAATTGCATTGAACCAAAGCATTCTGACCTATGCGTGTACTCATAAGAATAAATAAAAAGAAAAGCAACATATTTCTCCACAAACTTACCATGTTGATGCAAGATTTGATTGTGATTAAGAAGCCATCCACTGTGGTTTTAAAGGATCACACTTAATCTGCAAAATGGCATCTCTGTGACATTTCTTGTGATGCCACTTTGGATGGGTCACTGCTATGAGGAATAGAGGCATGCAGAGACTGAGGCACTGCTCAGGGTTTGGAGGTGTAACTTCCAGGACTGATATCAAAGGAAACAGGCAGTAAAACAACTAAATATGTGGGCATTGAGCTGTGTATTTGGATATAGGATGAAGCTGGTATTTGGGGTAACTCACTGGCTCTAAAGTTCCTGTCATGACAAAGTTGGGAGTCTCCTTCAAAGGTACATAAATAGGGCACTCAGGCAGACTATGAGAGGGAAGAACTTCAACAGGGAGTTGTGTGCAGTTTATAAGGTTGGAACAGCTATCATATAGAGGGAAAGCTATAAAGAAGCACTGTGGTGCTTTGGGCAAAGTGCAGAAGTGTGTCATTTAGACTTAAAGTGATTAGGAAATTGGTGCTGCCTGCTATTCATAAGAAATCAGATCAAACCTTCTTCTAGCCCTGTAGAAAGCCACTACAAATACAAAAAAAATATGGTTCTCAAATGGACATATCTTGCAGACTAACAGGACCTGAAAATTCTGAGAGGTGACACGGTCGTTAGCAATGACAATGTGAGGGGAAATTTTAGAGCCTTAAGGGCCTGTGTATATAATATAATTTTACAGGGCTATACAGTTTTGCAAAGGGGATGAAATTATCTATAAGCTTGGAAGTTTATGGTCTAACAAGGGCTACTGTGCAGCTCTAGTCTCTACTGACATACAGGAAGTGTAAAATTACCTTGAGAAACAAATGCCTTTTGGCTGCCATTAGGCTACACTTGCTTGCTGGAGATGTGTCACCTTAAACAGTATTTGGAGTTGCAGATCTTCATCAGAGAAATTCAGATAGCATTCTGCTTTTTAGTTTTCAGTCTCAACATAACACCTTTTTTCAATCTCTCTTTACTTAACAGAAAATTACATTGATGGACTATCATTTAATAAACCCAGGAACACTGGCAGGGAATCATCTGAGATGGAGATTACACACATTGGGCAAAACCTGCAGGCTGCTTAGCCATTCCTACACAGACATACAGTGTTTTTTCTACACTGCAGATCTACAGAAAGCCAGGCCTTTATATCTCTGGGACGTGAACGCAGGGAAAATAGGGAAGGTGAACAATGACAGGTGCTCTAATATCTAAAAACATAACCATTTTTTGTCATATAATGCTCAGCATTATCCTTTAAAGCAGTCATCAGAAACTGCTGGCGATTTGTTGCTGAAAAAGGACTTATGCATATAGTCAAGTATTTTCAGAATCAGCAACTTGTTCCATTATATAGCCTGGAATTATGTTGCTATAGTGTTCATCTTCTACCATTTTTAGATTTCTCTCAGTGCCAATGACTGTCTTGTGGAAAGCAGATTAAATTTAAAATTGAAGAATTCGCCCCAGATTATATCAGGTTATTGCACTGTGGTATATCATAGTTTACTCTTAAACAAAGCACAATAACTTGTCATAAATTTCCTCTAAAAGACAACTTCAATGTACAGGAAATATGTCCATAAAGAGCATCATATGGAAAAGAACTTTGTTATGACAGTGCAATAAAAGGATAAAAAAATTTATCACAGATGATCAGGTGACATAAAATCACAGTATCCAAATGACACTCAGCTGGATGGCTTTTTTGGCTGACTCAGATACTTTTATATTCTCCAAACTCAGCTACCTTTGCTTAAAGGGGTGGAAGTCATTCATCTCCAATTTAACCATCCCATACTTGTCAGCCATGGTATCTAATCTCTGTAAAAGACTAACAGTGACTATCTTTTGCAATGTTCCTTGACACATTTGTAAGGAAGACAGTTTTCAGTTATGAATTGTGAAAGCTCAGCATTGTTGTTTAAATTGCAGTCCCTCATCTTGCAAAAGCCTTTCATTCAGAGTTAGTAAATGATTTCTTGCTGGTGAAATTAGCATCAAATACATCATTTGCTGTAACAATCACCATTATTTTATGGTTTGTTGATTATCTGGCCATGTGATAGCTCCATCTTGCTGTGGCCAAGTCATTTCAATTATCATTAAAAAACTTGACGAGGCTAAGATACATTGGCAGAGATGGTGAGCAGATACCTAGATTGACTATTGTTTCTGCATTATGTAAAGCTGTGGGAGGCTTGTGTCTGGACAATCATGAACACACAGGAAGAATACAGGCAGGAGTCTGTAATTTCCTTTGGAGAGAGCAGGCCTGAGCCTGAGGCTGGTCAGGAGGACTCAAGCCAGAGACAAACTGAGTATTCAGCCTTCAAGCCTGGCAGTGAACAGGAAGAGGCTACTTGGAGCTTAATATATATTTAGCATGGAATTCTTTCTTATTCTGAACCCCCATCTTCAAATATCAAAAGTTTTACAGTATAAATAGGTAATCTAGATCTCACACCTTAAGATCCACTGGCTGTGAATGACTCCAGACTGACTGGGACATTTCAGACTTTTTATTCTGAAGGTACAGGTAAACCTGTGGGGTGTGAAGAGCTGTTTCTGCAGAGCTGAGCACTGCAGTACAAGAAGGGTGACCTCCAAGAAAAGGCTCTATCCCAGTGCTCTATGGGCCAGTTTACAAGCTCGTAGCACAGATCTTCAGTTTGGGAAGCTATCATGTACGTAATTACTTGTGAGACAGTATTTTTAGCAAGAGGCAAAACAGGAGGGAAAATGTCTAGCTTTCAAAGTTGTCCTTGCATATACTTACTTCTCAAAATAGGCATTTATTTATATTATAGCAAAAATACATCTGCCACTCCTGGGAAAACAAAATATTCTTACCATGCTTTTCCAAGTGCTGGCAGCAACTATCTACAAGCCGGGGAACCTGCCTGTAAATAGGGTTCAGGCTTAGCTTCTTATCTCTTGCCTTTTCTTTCTTGCTCTGGGCTTCTGCTGGTAAAGAGAGCTGGAGAGCCTCCAACAATCTTGAGTGATTGTCATCAAGATCTGTGATAGAGTCCACAGACATCGCGCCCTGTAAAACACACACACGAACAATCAGTAGGGCTGGGCACATCTCAGCATCACAGGACATCCAACAAAGACTTTTGCCTACCTGCATTTTAAACAAGCTAAAATAAAAACACCATTAGCTGCAACATTTTTAATAAATTAATTAAGTTATAATACCAGTGTAATGGATAGGAAAAATCACTATGATACCAACATTATTCTTACCACATTACAATGAATACAAATTAAAATACTGAAAATTGCTTTCCACTCCTTCACTCCATCCTTTTACTGATGTAAGCCTGCATATACTGCAGGGCAAGGATGAATAATGGTCTGTGGGTGCACCTCAGAAGTACCATATTCATGTGGTATATATGGAAAAAAAAATATATATATAATGGAATGGAGATATATAGATATTTTTAAATCTTATTGCCTACTTCTGTAGCTTGGACCATTGCATCAGTGAAACTTATGCAAAATTATTAACAACCATACACCATATACAGTTAACAGTTAATATCACAAATACATATAGCTCTGGAGTTTGAAATAATCCCACTCTGTCACAGAATAAAGATACACCAGAGAAGCTGAGGCAGAGTATTTTTTAAATAATTCTATTTCACATATCTTAATATTTTAAAATCATTAAAATTTCAATGAAAGTTTTGAAATCCCGGTGTCGATTACAGCAAGGTGAAGAAATTCCAGCAGTCTGTAAAGGATAAAACAGCACAAGCAGCCAGAGGTTTCTGGCATGTTTTAATTTTCACACTACAAAAACAAGACTTTTTTATAAAGCACAAAAATTACTGTCACTACAAAATTACCATTTATCTCAAGTCTTAATAAACTTATGAGGCAAAAAACATTCTAGGGTACATGTAGTCTTACAAAAACAACACCAACAACAAAACAACAAAACAACAATAATAATAATAACATGAAGAATAAAAATCAGGTTTTATTCCTATTAATGTTTTAATTCCTATTTTGTTATAAACTATTTTCTTTCTTTCCAAAACAAAACATAAACTTTACCATAACAGGGATGCAACATGTCATCCTAAGAAATAATAATGAAAATGTAAATTCCTACTCAAAATTTTTCTGACAACTATAGTTTGTTAAAAGCTGACAGGCAATTTATAGACTGCTAGTCAGAACTCTATGTCTATTAAATGAGAACTGTACAATGCTTACAAGGGAATTCCAAACTCTAAAAGTATTTTGTTCCATCAGCCTAGCCAGCTGAACTTTATGAAGATTTTCAACTCAAAGGCAAAACTCACAAAAAGTCCACTGAGATTTCAAACTCATTGATAAATTTCTAGTTCTTTATACCTTAAAAAAAAACCCATTTAACTTATCAGGTATAGTTCTGTTTCTTGTAACTCAGGGTAGATGTATAAATGAAGCACAGTGAAGTTTTAAGATTTTTTTTTACCCACATTACTATAAACAATTACTAGATCCTTTAGAATGCAACTTTTGACCTTTATTTCTGATGTCTCTCAAAAGTACATCTACTTGATTCCTTTTACCATTTCCTGCCAACAGGAAACAAAAACACAAACAAAAAACCCCTCCAGACCAAACAAGAACCTCTGGCTATGAGCCATGTGTGTAAAATTCCAACTGAATGATACTTTGATTTTATTTAAGAGTTTGGCATTCCAAACATCAAATAAATGAATTGGCACTGAAAATCCTAACCCCACCCTCACCAGTGCAGCCCCTGGGTAACAGGTGCCCGCTTTTACACCCTGCCTTTACTGGTCCTTTCCTGTCTGCAAGGCATCCACACCTCATGAATCATTATCAGAGTCACTTAAATCGGATTCAGATCCCTAAAATAGATGCAAATACAGTCCGTTCAACGTGGTCCTTGGGCATTTTATCAAAGTTGTGGATTAACCAGCACACTGAGCTGGCTTTAGGAAGAGTGACCTTGAGTTCAGTGACTGAAGTCATGGCTTGGCAATACCAAGTCCAGGCCAGCACTGATTTTACAAAGTGCACAAGAAAACATTACCAACATACTCCACAAATCCAGCTCCAACTCAGCCAGGCCTCTTAGTCTGGGCTGAGACAGACCTACCTGACTGCTGAGGAACAGAGGAGGAGGAGACTGCACACCACTGCCCACTGCTCCAGGTCTAATAACACACACTGCAGTGCCCAGCAACTAAAGAAAATCAAATTGCATCTACCGGGCATTACCTTTGCAGATAATGGATACCAGTCCCCGCTCCTCCATGAGGAGTTCAAAACCTAAATACACTAGGGAAGTCTTAAGCTAAGCACACAGAAACATGAAGGAAAGTGGAATTTAAAGTCTCAGCTTCCAACTGCTGGGCAAAAATCCTACACAGAAAATGCAGCAACAGTGGCTTTTGTCAAGCTGTTGGATAGAGAACTACAGCACTCACACCATGAGTTTTGCAGCCAGCATTACCTTCTTCTAACTCTTATTGAAAGTCTCAGGTGAGTGTTTGAAAACTCACTTTTGTGTTTGAAACACACAAAAGTGAATGACACAGTTACAAAGAAGTGAATGGTGCAATGATAAATAATCCCTCCAGTTTAAGTTTAAGAGGACTGTACTCCAGGTGTCTGTGCAGCATTTTTGTGATAAATTGTTTGTATCAGTTGCATTTACTAACAAATAATTTTTTCTTTTTTTTGTAAGCACTTGTCAGTTGAAAACAGTGCAATGGTGCTCAAGAGATAAAAGATAAGAGCAGACTTCCTTATCATCTCCAGGGCAGAGGAGTAAGTGCACTGATAAACAGAATTATGAAGACAGACAAGATATGGGACATGAGTTGATATCAATGTTAAATAATGGAAAATTCATGAAATTCATTAGGTAAGTTCATTCCTAGAGAAAATGTCAGCTCCCTCATGTCATACTGCCCACCTTAGTCTACTCTCACTTCCCTGTGGGTGAACCATGTCCTACTGCATCTTCATGGCTGTGGACTAAAGGCTCCAATTCTGCACTCTCAAAGCTGCAATGGCAGTATTGAGAAAAAAAATCCCCAACTATCCAAACAAAACAAAACAAGCAAAACTCTCTCTCAACATCCAGGAACTTGGTCCTGATGGATCTCTGTGGATGTACCAAAGGATCCATGTTCTTCTGCTTGCTCACTGGTCAAATACATGACAGAAATCTTATCATCCAATCTTTGTGAAAAGAACAGCAGATGAGTCACCTCTGGACACATGAGTTATCTTTCTCTCCTATGAAAAAAGGTTCTGAAGCCAATGAGTACATTCAGTGAAGTTTTGTTTTTTGTCAGTGACTGCCAAATTCTGAAAGAAGTTCATGGGTTTCCCTTTACTTAGTCTAGTCACTTTGCACTTTTGTGTGAACCCAAATGCCTGTTCATATGGTTTGCACAGACCAACAGATGTGCATTAATGAGTATACAAGACAGCAAACATCATACTTTCAGTTTTGCAGACAGAATATAGACACTTCAAGCTTCAGCTGGCAGCTAGACAAAGAAAGAGCCCCATGACATGCATTCTTCCTTTCCTCAATTTGCAATTTACTCCAGTTCCATCCCTCTTAAACCCTGGTTTGAAGAGCCCAAGAGAGAATTTCTATGAAGCAGGTTTTAGCCTACGATGAAAGAAGGTGAGGTTCTTAAGAAAATACTTTCCTTTCCAGAGTCTGTTCTTGTACCTCAATTCTTGCTCAGATTTCTTAAAAGAGTTTTTATTCAAAGTATTTTATTATGCAATGTTCTTCTCCCTCCATTGCAAATGAAATTAAAAAGCAGGAAAGTCTAGAACCTCTATTCCATGGTAACAAAAGAAAAAAAAATTACCAACTGTAGAACTAGAAAGTTCAGAGCATAAAATTTAATTACAAGGAACAGATGTATACTAAAAAATGATCAATTTTACATGCAGATTAATATTCAACCCAAACCCACTACTCTGTGTTTTACTGTCAAAGGCATCTTCCTAGCCTGCATGCAGAAACATCCTTTGAAGACCCTGGTACAAATCTAGTCTTGCAACTCCTTACTTACCATGGAGGATATGATATGGGTTAGACCATGAGGATTTTTATTAATATAAGGATAGGGATTAATAGTCAGACTTATTATCAAGTTATAGCTAGATTAAGATATCAAACACATAGGTTTAGACTTTAAAACTGCTGAAAAAATAGGGTAAAGACAGATGGAATTTGTTAAATC
This sequence comes from Motacilla alba alba, assembly GCF_015832195.1. Lineage (NCBI taxonomy): Eukaryota > Metazoa > Chordata > Aves > Passeriformes > Motacillidae > Motacilla > Motacilla alba. The sequence goes on from NC_052016.1 coordinate 105,198,539, forward strand.
TGGAAGACTAAGACAGAAGGAGGTAGATAAAGGGAGCAAACAGGAAGACTTCTAGATAGTCTCTCTGCCTCTCTGCAGTCTGTTACAGACAGACTTCTCTGCAGACAGAAAGGTCTATATGACCTTTTCCCACAGCATCAGCAAAAGAAGATTTCCACTACACTTAAGAGTTTTCTGATGTTGATGAGGCTGACTTCCACCTGAAAAAAAACCCACTATTCGAACAAAAAGTATTCCACAGTCCACACACACAACAGGTTTTTCCTGGTCCAGCTACACCCTCTGGACCTACAATCACACCCCCCATTGTGATGTGTCTACTTACACGCCTCCTCGCTCGTGGCGCTGGCTCAGGTGTGTTAGGAGAAGTGGATTCATTCGGCGTTTCTGAGGTGGAGCTGAGAGATGAGTTACTGCTGGAAAGTTCTTTGTTCTGTCTTTTAGTTCCAAATGGCAAGAGAAAGGCCACAAAATCTGAAACATCTTTTTGCTCTTCCCTCTGAGAGTCTTGCTTGAGTTTGTAGGCCCGGTCATTAGCAATCACTTGAGACAAAGGCATTCCAAAAGCCTGGGGAATAAATTCTGCAACAACAACAAACCCCTAATAGTCACCAAACATCTGGTATTTATTTAGTACAAAAAGAATTAACTCTTTCTTTGTTAAGAAAAACAATCTGAGGTCCCTTTATATAGCAATTCCAATGAAGTATTGGACTCAGCAATAATAACAACAACAGAGCCAGGTTTTTGTAGCCCATGGTATCTGAATCATATATCTAGTCACATAATGCAAGATACACTGCACAGGATCCTGGAAAAATCACTTGAGATCAAATCTAATAAGGATGTTAACTTCCACCAAAAGAAACTGAAGTCAGGCACTTCTAGTTACATGTAAATGGTGCACAGGGGCATCAGAAGCTCTGGTAACCACCCGGAGACTGTGAGCCTCACTGGACTGCGCCAAAGCTCTCTCTCATGTTTCAGATCCCTCCACCAGGCTCCTTTCTCATGAGTGCTGTAGGGCACCAGAGCCAAGGGCTCCTGGCATGTGCATGGGTTTCACTACAGTTCAGAGAGTATGAATCTACCTGTGCAGAGAGCTTTGAAGTACATTCACCAGTCAGATTAAGCCTTCAAGGATATAGTTTTAAATTTACACAAGAACTATATTGTTTCAAATATTGGTAAGATTGAACCTGTTTAATAGTGGTATATCAGTATAAAGTTCCTCTGAACAGTAAAAAAGCATGGACACATGGAAATACAGGAGAACACATTTGCCTTGATTAAGAAAAAGAATATAATCCTATCTCACATCAATATAACTGTGATGTACAAAACCAGCATATATCTCAGGTCTCAAAGTAAAATGCTTAGATATCTTACAAACTAGAAAAATGTTTTAGAGTAATCAATCAGCAACAATGAAATTCTCATCAATAATTTTCAAATCAGAAGTAGCTGAGACTAGCAGAAGCAAAACCAGAGACAGATTTCCAACTAGAACTGGTTTGTGCTCAAAAGAAATGAAAAACAAATAGCTATTGATACTATTCACCCTGGTGAAAATTAGTGCAACTCCTACTAGGTTCCAGCTTCAGATCTGCTCATATCAGGAATAAATAAAGCACCAGAGATTAAAAGCAAATTTCTTTAAGCATCAAAAAAGGAATTATTAAAAAAAAAAAAATAAGCACATAGAAAAATTCTTACATACTATCCTTCTCTTTTGCCACAATCATGTAAATGATTAAATGCCAAAATTCCTCCTGGTATTTTAAGTCTGACTAGGTCTTTGATGACACTTGCAAATTGTATCTGGATTTGTATTAAGTAAGGATTGAAAAGAAGAGGATGTTTTAAGAATCCTGAATGAGGACACTACTAGCCTATCACACTAAAGAAACAACAGCCCATTGTTCTGATTTGGAAGAAACATTCCTGCTCTTTAGAAGCATGAAATGTTAAGATATGAGTTAACTTTGGTGGCCAGACAAAACTAAATGAGGAAGCAGAGCCTCATATATCAAGCAACTCTGGAGGTGACCTATGAGTAGAATGACACCTAAAACCATCTGCATTTAATTTAGGACAAGAAAGAACATTCTCACACAGATATCAAACAATGTGGGGATTGCCAGTTCCAGGAGTTCAGTTAGACCTTTCCCTCCTGTACTGAGCAGAGTGTGTCTACAAAATTATGACAATATTAATAATATTTTTGACTGTTCTGAATTATCTTCCTAATGAACATTTAAGGTGACAAATTTGAAACACACATATGCAACACATGATCCCTTCTGGCTGTCTAACCAGGTGCTTTCTTATACTCCCAGCACCCCTTTTTATTTGTCTTTCTACAGCTTTTCCTGAGAAAAGCCAACACAGTATATTCCTCTCGTTTGGCTCAGAGCTGCTTGTGATTCAGACTGGGAGAGGACAGCAGTATTTAGGTCAAGTGATGCCCAACAGCAGGCTGGTGCCGTTGATCCTATATCAACTGGGGCAAGATCAGCAGGAGATGAGCTCTCATGCTCATCTCAGCAGCATGCTCATCTCTCTCAGCATGCTTCATTAAACAAGTTTCATTAAAATGAACCTTTCCCTGACTACAGTATGTGAAGGCTGGCATTTTGAGGTAGGTGCTGCCCCTCCTTGGAAACTCAGGTGTGGGATTCCAGGTTTTTAATTGCTCTTGTTCAACGTGGCCTAGAGAAAGGACAACGAGCCTCTACTCCAGGCTGCTCTGATGTAGACCTTCTCAGAGCACATGAACCACTTCCTCAATTTTTTAGTGTCTGGCAGAGATGTGGAACTGGATGAAAACCAACTGGCTAAATTTCAGACTAAATACAGATGGCAATGGTGCTGGCTGGCAGTGGTAATTACATTAAAGAGTTGGCAAACCCAGTAAAGTTTTGCTCATTTGTTGAAATTAAGAGAATCAGTTGCCCCCTCTGCAGACTGCCTGCAGCCTCAAGCTCCCACCAAAATGTGTGTGTGCTTGCACCATGGGCTGTGGTGGCAGGGAGCATGTTCTATCCACCACTCTTCAGAAGCATTCAATCCCAACAACTTCCTTGTTGGACAGGTAATTAGAGTGAATGTTAGCCCTTCTGACATTTCAGATTCATTAAAAAATAAAAGTGAGGTAATTGTGAAGTAATTAGCAACCCAAGGATGGGAGAGAAAGGGCACTAACTCAAATCACAAGATGTGTGGGTTTGAGGCTCTAGTCTCACACAAAAGGTAAAAGGACCAATTGCCTTTTTACAGATGTATGCTGGGGATCCCCTCTGTTGGAGAAGTTTCATTTGCATGAAGAAAAGTACCTTAAAGCACTGGCTCAAACCTTGGTCTGCTGTACACCTACTGAGTGCCAAAGCTACTAAGTTAGTTATTCTCTGTAAACTCGACAAAAAATTGATCACTTATTCAGTGAGGAGTCTGGGCAGCTTAAAAAGACATTTTGCAAAAAGCATCATGTAAAAATGTGAAACAACCTGGCAGACTGGGCAGTCAGCTTGGAAACAGACTCCTGTCCTTAGCCAGCACCACTTTTAATACACTCCAGTTTTCAGTGTTTACTGGCAAAGGAGGAAATTTACTGTTTTGGAGAAGCACATAATTTCTCTTACCAGAAAGTCAATCTTGCAGCTGTGGCAAGTTTCTTAACAAAATTTTGATTGAAACCAATATGTTCCTAAGAAATCTTTCTTTGGCGGTAAATCATCATTTTCTAATAAAAAGCAGCATGTCACAGAAAAATTCCTAGCCAGATCAAATAAGAGTTTCAGTGATCCCAAATCCTCCTTTTTGCTAATCAAATGATAACATTCAGGATGTTGACCCACATGGTTATAGCTTATCTGACCTCATGTCACCCTGTCCACATATGGTTTAAAAAACTCTGAAGTTTCAGCTGGTGAAAACTGCTTTCCATCCCACAGAACATAACAGTCCATTAGGAGCCAGTGAGATCTGTATTCTAGATTCTAATGAGTATTTCAATACTAATAAAGTGGAAAGTAACTATGGTTAGGGTCCTCAGCATTTGGAGTTTTTACTTAAGTGCATCATAAATGCTGATTTTGGGTTGCTAAAATCCTGTGACCGAGATTTATTAAGGTGCTTGTACCATATCTATTTAAATGACAGGAATAGAGATCAGAGAATAACAAGCTTTTAAAAGGATATTTAAATGGGGTCTTTAAGTCAATCTGCCCAGCTAGCCAGACAGGGTAACTCTGTTTTGCTAACTGAAATAAATTATTTCAGATCTGTAGAGACAGTGATGGAAGCAGAAAACTAGAAGAACAGAAACCTCAGTCCATAATGGGAACTGTAAAACTCCTTTTATCTGAAGGCTCTTCAAAACCTGCACTGACTCCAGGAGATTCGAGGTACGACAATGTTTTCAGCATCAGTCCTGTGGCTGAAAATCTCTTCTCCAGCTACTCACAGCTCACTAGCCTTCAAGGAGTAATATAAGGCCCTCCCAATTGCATATGCTTTTTTCTGGGAGTAGGTCTGGGGTTTTTTTTCAAAAAATAAAGAGATTATTTGGTACTTTACTTGACTTCAGTATAAAATATGACACAATGTTGAGTAAAAAAAACCTCTCTTTTTTTTGTCTAGAGAGCATGAGAAACATATTTAAAGTTTTTTTTATAGAAGCATGGTAAGTCCGTGAAAAGTCTTTTAAAAAAACAATTTCTGATAAACTACAATAAAAAAGATATTTCATTTATTCAGCTCCCTCCTTAAGCTGTGCCAAGGCACACAGACACCACGATAGGCTGTATTACTGAGAACAAATGCAAACATCAATTAATATCTTAATTTACCAAGCATGAATAGGAAGTAAACATAAAAAACATTTTCAAAAATTTTGAACTAAAGAAAAATCAAACATCTGCTGGATTTGCATATGCCACAAAGTTACCAGGAAGGCCTTTTCTCAGGAAGTCCTGCATACACAGCAGCTCTGCTAAGGCCTCACAGATGAACCTGCCAAGTATTTACATCCCATGCAGAAACCATCTGCAAAAGGGATGATTCTCAGTTACTCTAGCAATCACATTACAAGTGATTATAAATTCTGAGCAGGTCTCTTTGTTAACCTGTAGGGTTTTCTGGAACCAAGGCAAAACAAACTCAGTTTACTGATAAAATCTTCTAGGGCGAGTAATTTCTGGGAGGCATCTCTCTCAGGAATGCCTGTGTGTACTCTAAAAGTAGATCTGCTTACACTGACACCCATATCACTGGCAAGGGATGGCAAAAGACTCTGCTTCTGCTGCCTTAAAAACTAGCACTGAATTCATAAGGGAACAATATCCAGCTGCCAGCATGCACAGCACGCTGAGAATGTCTTATTCCAAGCAGCACAGACATGTTACTGCTCCTTCGGCCTGAGTACTGCTTGTCAGCAGCCAAAGGCAATGTTTGGAGACATCTGCAGACAGTAGGATCGAGGGTCATGATGGCCATTAATAACAAGGAAGCCGGGTAAAGCAAAAACACTTGAATGATGGAAGCTGAAAATATTGCTTAAATCTGGGTGGAGTGCTGCTCTCCTGTTTAGTCTGTATACATCCAGCAAGTTTTGCTATATCCTGCTTTGGTGAATTACTCAGAGATGTAATAACAATTGAAAAAACACTCCTTTTACAATATCTCCGCTTTTAATGAGATGTTGACAGATATAAAAAAGGACAAAGATATGTGAAACTCATTTAATGTGCATTAAATTCTACTGTGCTGTCTTTATTGGCCTTCAGAAGCCTGACAAGTTGCTGAAACTCTCACTTAACAGACAGGTTGACTGATCCATCTAAATAAAATGTGAACTTTAGACAGTAAAAACTCCATAGATTGGACTGAGTCCTAAAATACAAGTTATTAAATCTCCAAACAGTCCTAGAAAAAATTAGTACCGTTCCCTTTAGTTATGCCTTTTAAGCATAGATGCCTGGTGGGGTGGGTGGGGAAGAACAGTCTTGGACACAAATTGGAGAGAGGGGGCTCCTCTCCAGAGAGAGCAACCCCAGAAACCTACAGCATGGGGCAGTTCAGTGCATGTCAGAGCTAAAGGAGAGCGTTTCTCAGGCAAGAGCTGCAGTGACGCCTCCATTGTGCATCCTTGGTGACCAGCATGGTGGCCCTTTCTTTCCACCTCTGTGGCCTCCTGTGCCAGGCACATCCCTGTTATCTTTGATTGCAACCCACACACAGGATCACATGGTGCTGCATGACTGTCAGGATTAACCTTCAGGAGTCTGTCTTTACCAAAGGAGATTTCCAGGTGGCCCATACTCTGGGCAGGACCAACAACATGGTCCCCTCAGCCTTTACTTGTCCAGGTATGTGAGGGCTCCCAGGCTGAGATAGAGAAAACATAAAATGTTTTGGATTAATTACTCTCCCAACTGCAACTGTATGTACAAAAGTGATGCTGAAGGGATGGAAATGAAGTCTGCATTAAGACAGCTGCATCTCCTCCATATGAAGTGTCTGGTAATCAGCTTCCCTGCTTCCCCTCTGACATCCTGTGGCCTGGTCTTGTTTTCTTCTCCCAACAGTGCATCTGGACTAGTTACTAAAAAAACCACACCACAAACCCCCCAAAACAAACAGAAGGAAGGCATTCCTTTCAGGAATGAGGACTAGGGACCTGCCTGGGTGGGTGTGTGCTCCCAGCCTTTTGTGTAGCACACCCATGTTCACAGTGAGGAGTGTTTGTCTTGGACCAGCTGCCCAGAAATGGAAGATATTCTCTCTACAGAACAAGCCTGCTGTGAAAGACATGTCAAGGGAAGTTAATTCTAACTTCAGGTGACATGGAGGCCACTGTTCAGGGAAGGTGGTGGGGCTCAGTTCTGATGTGAGCATATCAGGTTCATACTTATGGAGACCAGCAGCACAAGGCCATACATTTTTCTTTTCAGAGCTAACTCGTCACCTGAAAGCCGGGCAATACTGTCCCCTCTAACTCCTGAGGCTGGAGGAGATGCTGGTGCTGCTGCTTCCCACAGGAAAACAGCCACCTTTCAACCACTGTGCCAGGCTGAGGGCCATGGCACAAACCAGCAATCCTGGCTGTTCATTCCCTCTGCTGTCGTGCATTGAGACAGCAGGAACCTCTGCTCAGCAAATGCCTGAGTGGCAGATGATCCTTAATAACTCAGATGGGCAGAGAAAAGTACACCACGACCAACCATGGCCAGAAAACCTGTCAAGTAAGATGCCATAAGCTGCTATTTGGGCTATTTTTGCCTAACATTTGCTGTTGGCAATTAGTAAGAGCAGATATGCCTTTCTTTTCACTCTGCTAACAAAACCTGTTCAGAATGTGACTCGTTCTAGTTTCCTGGACTCTTACTGACCAACCCAAGTTTTTCCTAAAAGAAGCCAAGAAATACAGATTCTACTGTTTAAAAAGTGCTGGGGTATTCTCTTCTCAGAGGGTGCTCCTATAATATTTTATAAGTGGAGAGTGCATGTAAAGCATCTCTATAACTCAGAGTAAGACAGTGAGAGATGGGGAAAAAAAAGGACAAAAGCAGATGGGTGTATGTTTGGAAAATCTGGATTTCAAATAATAGTAAGAAAAAAAGGAATTAAAATTAGGAGAAGCAGCATAGTGATTTCTAAAAATGCTTGGTGTAAGTAACCAGATAGTATGAGCAAGGCTGAAAAGCAGGAAGTAGATAAATTTAAACAATGATGAATAAGTACAAAGTGCTGATCTTTACTGGCAACTAGTGAGCCCTAAAAGGCAAAGTGCACTCAGAAAACCCTTCAGAATAAAAATCAAGTATATCCCCAAACTTACTAAATGAGTGGAGTATAAATGCTACCAGGCAAGGTAGACACACAAGAAAATCCCTGAACAGAAGTGTTATAGCAGAAAATAATATTATCTTGAAGTGCTCAACTGGTGCAGCCATGTAATTATTAGAAAGAAAGGTCAGCTGAAACAAAACATAGCTGTAAGGAAATACAAAAGAATTCATGCAATCTAAGAAAAAAATATTATTTGAAAGATCTTTAGCAACAGAGAATTTAGTGGAATAAAGACCAACTCTGGGTTAAGGATTTGTATCCATCACCAAAAGGACACTTTCATTTCTCAAGGCACTGCACCAAAGAGAACTGGTGGAGCTCTGAAAGTGCAACCGCAAAGATCTATCAAGTGTGGGTGACACAGCAAAATTCTGGCTTCGGTGAATTATCAAAGCAGTTTACCGTTGTTAAAATCTGCTACAGTCATGAAAAACTGTGAGAAAAAAAAGCCAAAATTTATTTTAACTCTCAAACTTCTAAAGTGAAACTTTCAACAGAGACTACCAAAGTCACAGTACCCTTAAGGAAGGAAAGATGAAACCTCTCAGTATATCAAAAATTTGTGAGAGACAAAACATTTTAAAATGCAGGATGTGGTTAGCCTTTTCTGATGCAGAAGAGCACCTCACAGGCCCTATGCAGATCAATATCTGGCAAACAGACTGAAAAGCAGAGCAGGTTTTGCACAGAATTATGCTGCTTTGCACTCTTATGTGTATAAGCAACTACAGGAAAAAACATAGCAATGTAATGACTGACTGATTACAATGTAACCAAATGTAATGAATTAATAGGAAAATGCAAAAAATATTTTCCCCATAGGTGGCTACAAAATCATTAAATCTCTTAATGACTCCTCCTGCATGTGGCTTCAGTCATAAATCAAGTAGTTCTTGTAACAAATTAAAAGTTTGGTACTTGCAACGTAATAATACAGGAAGCCACTGGGTGCATCAAACCAATGTGTCAGGGCACATTCTGTTTTAGAAAGATTAATACAAATATTTTTCCATAGCCAATTTTAAATCAAGAAAATAATAATCATGTATTTTAACTCATCAAACAAATAAAAATGAAAAGAATAATATTTTCTTCTTATCTATGTAAACTAACTTGGAAATGGGGATGTTAATTTTTACAGTAGAATTTCAAAGTTCCATTCTTCTGCTAAACTGGACTTAAAGTGAGGACATCAGAGTAACCAGGTCACTTCTTCTGCCACAAATTCCTGGACTTGAGTGCATGTTTGTGAAACTGGGATATCAATACTGAGTTTTACAACTATTTTTCCAGAAGTGAACACAAAATTAGATGCACAATTACATGCAATTTCACAGACACTTTCCAGCATGTCAGTACTTAGACTTAGTTCAAATGGCTCTGAATTACAGGTCAACTTCAGGTCTTGGATTAGGGCCCAGCCCATAAAGCTGATTAGTGTCCAAACAAAAGAGTACAACCACATCCGTAAATCCATGTCACGTGGAGTTTATTAAAATCCAACTGATCAGTAGCACTGAAGCATTTATATATTTTAAACAATGGCTATTCTCCTAAGGTTAAAGAAAGAAAAGCATGCCAACTGACTTGCTTGGGCAGTGCTGGGTTTATGTGCTTTGTAAATTGAGAGTACAAATGCAGGTAAAGAACTGGATCATGTTATACAGACCACATTCTGCACTGGATAGTGAAAGTGGGAAGAAAGAAAATTGGAGAAAAGATTAAGTCCTTTGAGTCTTCCTTTTTTTCCTCAGAAAAAAAAAAAAGGCAAAACCAAATCAAAACCAAAACCTTTCAGTTGAAGAGATCTGACTTATACTAAAGTCAAACAGAAAAGCATAAATTTTAGGATGAAAGTAAATACCTACACAGTGTATCAGCTCAACAACATTCTACTTCAAAAAGTATGTATCAGACTAAAGAAATCTCATCTGCAAAACTAAGACCTCCTGATCCCCAAATATGTACTCATTTTACCTTTGTCTCTGTTCTTCTCCTTTCCTAAAGAGTCCAGTTTCTTTCTTAATGACTTCTTCCTCTTTTGTCCATCTGTAAGAGGCAAAAAAAAAAAAAAAAAAAAAAAAGAACACAAAAAAATGAAGTAAGTGAAGAGAAGTAACCCTGAACAAACTGCTGCACAAGCTGTAGGAACATGGAGTGAGATGGTCACAGAACTGGGGATCAGGAAGGGTGTGAGGCACATTTCACAAAAGCTGGGGACTGTCACAGTCCTCTGGCCCAAAGGAGTGTGGCTTTGCTCACCCAAACGCTGAGGCTGTATTGGGGAACACAAAGGCATCCCCTGCATTCCCCTGCATGCTGCTGGGCACATTTACCTGTGCATGGTCACTGAAGAGTTAACAATGGAGGTTTTTTGCTGGATGCTTTTGATAGCAGAGCACCATAAACCTAAAAGGTTTATGGCTTATCTTAAAGGATAGCCTTCATCCATGGTCACAAGACTGTGATTCAGGTACAGAACTAAAGGTAGTATTTGGAAAGGGACGACTATTAACCTCCAGGATAAAGCACTGCATGCCAGCCATAGCAGCTGGGTGATAGCTGACCACCTTCACATGACCCATCGGATCTGAACTCATGCTGGGAGCTGGCAGTTGAGTACAGCATGTCCAGATTGGTTCAGATGGATTAGAGCCTCAGAGAAATTTTTGTTGTGACAACCGATATATTGTCCAAGATTTCACCTAGGTATTAAGGACCAGTGGTTTTAAGCAATATCAGAGGCAGGTTGGTTCTTGAAACAAGAATATCAAAAGGTTGGCTATCATTATTTCCTTCAGCAGCATCTTTTATAATGAAATGTCAACAAAACAGAATTTTATTTACTAGGTCTCAACAAATACCAGGGATTAAGTCAGGGGCCTGCTTTAACTTGTACCTTTGGAATTTTTTAAGTTCCAAAGAAATATAAAGGGTCTACCACAGGGACTGATATGCTAACATAGGCATTGCTCTAGACAAAGTTTAATGAACATGTACCTTTTCCCTTACTGATTTTGCATTATGGTAAAAACTCAAAAATAAGCACACCATATCCATTTCACTTTTAGGGCAAAAGAGTCACCAAGTAATCTGTCTCAACACATTTTTCTAGTTGTGTAAGCCAGTGTCTTAAGTAACTCTTAAGTCTTTTATAGCAAGGAACATACCACAAAGGAGTGAAGTGGATCTCTGTTAATGAACTCTTATCTTTGCAATTTGAGGTCATGAGAGAACACAAGCTATTTCTCCATACTTTTCCCTCAAATCCTTCTGAAAACCAAGTCCAGAACAGTATCTGATAGACTGCTCAAAATATCTGACTTTTTTATAGCCAATTAATATCCTTTTATTTTTAAAGTAACATTTCTTTTTTTCTTTTTACTTCTTGTAATAGTGGTTGAACTGACTCTACTTGCACTCTGCAGTTATTTCCAGGATACCACAGAATCACAGAATTGTGAGGGTTGGAAGGGACCTCTAGTCCCTTCCTAGGAGATCATCTAGTCCAACCACTCCCACCAGAGCAGGGTCACCTGGAGCAGGTGACACAGAATTTGTCCATGTGGGTTTGGAATTTCATCAGAGATGGAGAATCTACAACCTCCCTGGGCAACCTGTAACAGTGCTCTGACCTCCTCAATGTAAAGAAGTCCTTTGTCATGTTGAGGTGAAAATTCTTGTGTTTTAGTTTATGGCCATTGCTCTTTGTCCTGTTGCTGGGCACCACTGCAAAAAGTCTGGCACCATCTTCTTGGCACCCATCTTCGAGATATCTATATGGACTGATGAGATCTCCTCTCAGTCTTCTCAAGCCTAAACAGGCCCAGGTCCCTCAGTCTCTCCTCATAAGAGAGATGCTCCAGACCCCAGAATGTAGGCATTTGCTGGACTCTTACCAGTAGCAGATTGCTTCTCTTGTGCTGAGGAGCCCACAAGTGGACACAGCACTCTGGATGTGGCCTCACTGAGGGTGAGAAGATGGGCAGGATGACCTCCCTCGGTCTGCTGGCAAAGCTCTTCCTGATGCACCCCAAGATACCAGCAGCCCTCCTGGATGGAAGGGTTCCTAGCACCCACAACTCGGATATTTGCTTCCTGTCTCAAGGTACAATTGCCAAGTTGGCTATGTTAACTCCCCTTTTCCCACACCTGCTCTGGTGAGAATTCATCTCTCTGAAATAAGGCTGACTAGATGGATAAGGTATTCTGAGTGAGAGTTCAGCAGTATAATGGTGGTAATTCATTGCCTGACATGGTCTATGATTATATTTTCCTTTCTTCTTAGCCACATGACAAGGCTATAATTCAAAGTCATATTCTGATTGAAGAAAAGCCCAGACTTTTCACACCTTCTGACATTTCCTGTTGTTCAGACTGAGTTTTTAAGAGAAATTCTTTCACCTCTTGGCAATGTGAATAGTTGGTAGCCTGCTTACATACACCTGAGAGTACAGCTTGTTTTTATAAGGTTCCCTGCTACCATTGTGTTCTGGCTTTATATCTATAAAATGATTTTCAAATTATTTTCCATGTTATAAATTCAAATTACTGCTTCACAGACTCTTTTTGATAGATGATTTATATTTCTTTGGAGCCACAGAGCTGTATTCTCCAAAAACCCATTTACTGATATTCTGACGTCCCACTGAAGTCTACTGAGACATAAAAAAATGAGAGAAAGAATAAAAAATTGAGGTAAAATGCAGTGTTTTGCTATGATCATTTACATTTACAGTTTACCCCATGGCTAGAGAAAAAGAGTTACATATGAAAATAAGGCTGAGAAGAATCTCAGTAAAAAGCTAAAGCTCAGAAGGTCTGCCAAGAGGTCTGAGATCAGTTCAAGTTCTCATCCTCCCCAGCAAAAGACATGATAAATTCCAGTCTATGCTCTGTACATATAAATATGTTTTCAAATGACTGTTAATACAGGGCACATCAGGCATGAGCATTGCTGAAATATTCATAATGTGTTTAAAGACTTATGCAACCCCAGCAGTTTTGCATATTAAATTAATCCCATTCACAATAATAACGCTTAGTATTAATTAGCTGCAGTATGGTTTTGAAAATATAATTCATAAGCAAAGCATTATTGAGAAACAGGCAAAGCATCATTACCCACGCTTAATACCTACTGTATGTTTTTTAATTAATTAGCAAATACTTCTGCAAAATAGCATTGTATCAGTCTGAAATGCTATTAGGTATGGATGGATTGCTATTTTTAATTTCCACTATGGTAAAGTCTAAACCACATAGTGATAAAAGCTGTTGGGCTGTTATCCAGCCTTTTGTGTCAATAAATTATCAATTTACGTCTTCTTTCTGTGGGTCAACAATACACTGCTCCTTCAACAGGTTCCACTCAAGAACATCAGCAAGACTAGAGAATCACTCAAATGACAACCGTCACAGTGAAGGAGGCTGTGGTTTTTTTCCTTTGCTAACCCATTCTGTTTTCCTGAAGGACACCTGTGCAGGCAGCTGTGCAGATCAGCTTGTTTTTCAGAAATGGACTTGATCTGTACAGTACTTAATAATTTATATGTTTGCTGCATTTTTCACTGCAATGCATACATCACTCCCTAGGCATCTATTTATTAAGACTAGCACAATGAATATTTAAAAGACCAAGAGTCTACAATCAAACTCCTGAGTGCACATTAAATTGCTACGTGACCTGTTTTTCCAAGGTGGTGAGCTCTTCCAGGTTCAGTTAATGCCAAAAAGACTTTTCTATTTGAAAAATTAGGTCATCTCTTTAGGACACTGCTAGTGAACCACACAGCCTACAGAATATAAGATTATTTATACTGATCTACAGACTTTTTACAAGAATTGAACAATCTGACTTCTGAGATATCAAAACTTAAATATTTTGGGTTAAAGTTGAAATTCACCTGCAGTGTCATCTCTAGCACAATTTTTTAGCATTTATACTATGAAATCCCAGATTTTCTACAGACCATTTGAGGGCTTAGATTTCTCTCTGAGTGAGACCATGGTTCTACAAACTAGGTAATAAGTAATTTTCACACTGAAGATATATAAACTTCAGCTTTATCAGTTAAAACATGAAAAGAAAGAAAGATAACTTTGTACATTTTTAAAATTATTGTTCTGTTGCTTTGCACAAGACCACCTACCAACCACCTATTTTCTATGACTGAAAGAGAGAGAGTAGTGCAGGCTGAATCCTGTTACTATTTACTTCCAATACTTCTTTATTCAATTTATGTTTATGGAAATGAACTAGTCTGTTTGGTAGGTAGAAGTGTTGCTCAGCATAAGTTAAAGCATCACAAATTAGGTATAGGGAATTAGCTCAGAATTATACAGTGAGTGGCACACAAAGTTAGTACTCAGAAAGTCTTGGCCAACAGTTTCAGATTATGTCACTTAATAGTCAACATCATGTGAAACCCTAATTCAATATGCTTTACTAATTAATAAATTATGCAATAAAATAGTACAACAGTGCCCAAGCTTTGTACATAATTTCTGCGACAATACTACAGTTTTAGGCTTCTGATAATGAAAACAATACCCTCTCAAATATGCTTGAAGTGAACCTGTAACAAAAATAGGATTTTTCACCACGTTCCTTATACATGGACTGGTGGATTATCTATAGGAATGATATTCCTTTTATGTTACTTACATGCGAGGACACTTTTTATTACTCAAAAACATAATTCATAAATTCATACAAACCCTTTAAACTAATTTAACTCAGTGGGCTTTTGACATAAGAGGTGATATGCTGCTGACAGGGTTGGAGAACAAAGAGAACTTCCCATTTATTGGCAAGTTCCTTTGCTTAAGAGAAATGAGTTTCTTGTCTGTTTAGGGAAGAATGTTTGTCGAGTTCCACAATTAAGGGCTATTTTAACAGTATAAAAAGAGGACCTATCTCAGTGATTATTATCAGACCCACAGCTCAATTATCAAAATAGAAACAGATAAAAAGGTTGATATTGTGAGATTTCTAAACTACTTCTTCATAGTAATTCCAATTCTATTCGTGGCCATTTTTCTTAATAACCACTAGTAATTGGATCTAACAGCACTTAAAGAAAAAAAATTAGAATATATCTTCTAAGACTGTAACCAATTCTGTCTTGAAAATTACTACCAATGGCACGACAAAGCACATAGTTCAACCTCTCTTGAGCACTCTTTGGTTCACTTCATTCATCCAGAGCAACTCATTTCCCAAGTGCCAGCCTCCCACAGCCAGCCTGTGTGCCAAATGTCAAGCTGCAGTCTCTCTGGCCTGTGCAATACTGCAAGTAATTGAGAGTGTCCATCAGACAACACTGCTAAATTCTGTTGACACAGCACAACAAAGGCAAGACTGCACTTCATTCATTGACAGTTGCACAGTGTTTGTGGTTGCAGCCACTTCTTTGGGTCACTATACAAAGCAAATTTACTTCTGAATATGCACTTGGGGCTGCTCTGCTAAAGAAGAGGGTGCTGGTTTTACTTAGCCATTTCTGTGACTATAAATGTTCATCTTGAAATATGTATTTTTAAAAACTTGTTGAAATGCCCTGTCTCCATGCAGTAACTTCCAAAGCACTGCCAGCTGCAACACAAATGGAAGATAAAATTCAACCAGAGAAACAGGATATTGGATATTGGCACATAAACAATACAAAAAGGGGAAGGCTGAGCCTTCAGATATTTCTTATTACACTCACCCTTTGCTTCAGCCATACACACACAAGACTTCCATCAGTGATGCAGATTACTGCATTTATTCAGAAGCCTTGGACTATTTTCCCATTTCTCCTTATGGTCTATGTTCCACGCTTTACTTTGTTTTGACTTAAATCAGCATTTCATTGTGCTTATCAGCTGGCAGCTGATGGAAGAAAAGCCATAATCATTCAAGAATATCCCACAGCTGCAGTCATGACCTTCCAGGTGACATCTGGCTCATAGATGCTCACCTCAGCCCACAGCACCAGGTTCAGGCTGCTCACCAAAGGCACCACACACACAACAGAGGCAGCTTTCCTCTGATGCAGCAAACAAACTTCAGCATTCCCCTCTCTGAGAAGTTCCTGAAAACTGTGCTTACGGCAGAAGAAACAGCATGAAAAGGGCAGAGCTGAAGTCAGAGCCAGTTTTTCAGGAGAAGGGACATCCCTCCTGTTGGGCTGTGCACAGGGGGACAGGGCTGGACAGGGCCACCACCTGAGCCAAACCCTTCTCAGGTCAAATGTGAGAAACCAGGAGAGCTGTGGGGAAAGTCAGCTGTGCAGGAAACAACGTTCTCAGCAACACACAGTGCATACAGTACAACCACCTGAGAAAACCCACAACCAGCAGACAAAAATGTGCTTTTAATTCACCTCTTCCACATCCCAGCAGACTCTTGGGTAACCTGTGGTTAGTGCATCTTCTTCAGACCTAGGCTTCAGTGCCTCTGGGCTAAGGCACTACTAATTGTTAAAATGAATCGCAGACAAATTACAAAGTCCAGCTGTGCAGGTATTAAGTGATTCAGCTGCTGAAAGTTTAAAAGCTGCACAATACACAATTTCTTTACTGTTGAACAGTAAGAATTTGGTAATACTGGTAGACAAATTAAATTATTTATCTAGAACATATTCATAAGTTTCCATGGAACTCATCTAGAAGGCAAAACTGATGGAAATCTCACCTACTTCAAAAGAAAGCTTCATCCTTACAGGAACTAGAGTCTTATTTATCAAATAACAGTTCACAATAACCTCCTGTGGTTCTGATACAAATTTTTTAAAAACCCCAAACAACCAACCCTATATAATTTGCTTGCCAGATATTAGTAGATTTTTTTTTTAATACACATCAGTTGATACTGAACAGCTATTCTGAAGGCAAAGGTGATATATCAATTTATACTTGCTGAGCATATAACCAGTAGACTGCCCTGTCTTTTAGGAAAACAGATTTGAAAAGTGTAGTTCCAAACTAGACTCAAATCTAGAAAAATGCACTATTTCTATTGAAACCTATTTGCAAGGCCTATTTCTATCAAAAATGTAGACTATAACTGCAGAGAGATAGGTATTAACTCTCCTTTACATAAAAGCCCACAAACAAACAAAAACCCAACCAAACAACAACAACAACAAAAAACACAAACAAAAACCCAAGACCACCACCACAACCAACAAAACAACATCAACTTACTTTGGTCACTGCTCTAATTCAGATAGCAAACACTGCCCAACTCCTGTGGCTAGAGGAACCATAAGAAAACATGACGTTTTTCACTTTATTTGACTACATGTTCCCTGGTGCATTTAAGGAGTTAATTAGTCTCCAAGTATATATGTTGTAAAGAAATAACTACTTTTGTGTTTTCAAATAGGTTCTTCCATGATTCTCTGTCATGAAGAGACTTGTATTAACTGGTGGGCAAATGCAGGTGCAAAGTGTTCTCAGGATGAGAACCAAACCTAAGCTGATAGGGAATATGGGATTTGAGTTCTGGAGCGAGGTCAGGGCTCCTGAAGCCACAGCCAGAGGGAGGGGGATGTCAGAGCCCACCCATGCAAGGAGAAGAGCTGGGAAGGAACAGCTTCCCAGGCCTGCCCAGGCCACTGCACTCCTGCTGTGCAGGAAGCTGCAGGTCTTACAGATGAACACAGCACAGCTGCACCAAAAGAAACACTTCAGCAAGTACAAAGTGGATGCCTGCCTTGTTTGTGCAAGCTGTGTATAAATATCCTTAAAATAACAGAATTTTTAATAGTTGCAGAATTTTTTGAACCACCACAACAAAACCAAGAATAAAGTTTCCTATCTTTCCTTTTAATTTGATTTTTTGTTTAAGGTCTTTTTGCATTTGAGCTATTGAGTAGAAGTAACTGTGTTGGAGAAGTCAGGGAAAAAACCCTTTTCAGTTATTTTGCCATTACTGTAATGAAAACATTATATAGTTTTTTGCCATTTAAGGATTTTTTAACTAATAATATATTTAAGATGGTTGCATTACATAAGCTCTGAGGAACAAGATATTCAGTGAATTTCAGACTCCAAACACTAAATTATAATTGTTTGGGAGCTGAATTGTTAAATCTTTAGCTGGACCCCAGGAAAAAACTCATTTTGACATGAAAATAAACAGTTGCTCAAGTACTTTTCTATGTCAGAATGAGGAAAATGGCTGCTGCTGCCATACATAGTTGGGATTATAGAAGTAACTCAAGAAACCCATGCAAAGCTACCTGGCAGCCTTTAGAGGATTGTGAAGGAAAGGTCAAATGCCCTTGTATGTGGCTGTTAGTGGAAAGCAGCAAAAAGCAGGCAGATTCCTGGAAAGGGAAAACAGATACACGATGCCAGGTCTGACTTCCCTGTGCATAAACACACTCAGATTTTCATCTCATACACAGCTCCGCTCGCTTCAGCACCTACATTAGCACAGGATTGCCCGTGTCATAAGAAATCCCAAGTCACAGTCATCTAACAAAATAATGTCAAAACTCCACCTCCCACCCCCCAACAAAACCCTCAGAAAAACAGCCACAGAAAGCAGTCCAGGTCTTTTGATGGAGCACACGCCTTGAGTCAACAATAGAAGCAAAACATGTGTCTAGGCACACTGAAACAAGAGGGAACTACTCCTTCTAGGCTTCAGGGCATATTTGCTACATTGACACTGATGACAGGATTCATGAAACAGTACCATGAAGTGGCAGGTGCAAGACAAAATACAGACACTACTTTTTCACATTATAGCAGTATCCACAGTGAGACAGGAGTTTCCCTGACCTCCAAAGATAGGAAGTTCCTGATTTAAATAGCCTTAAATACATCAAGGACCTTGTTACTGCCCCTCTGTCTAAGTGGAAGACATCCAGAAACTGTGATGATGGGCAGAGGTTTGAAAGCTGTGAAAAAGACTGAACAACACCCCCTTCTTGGAGTATTTTCATAACTCAGAAAAACTGAACACTAAAACAGGTCAAAAAAAAAAAAAAAGGTTAAAATTATCTACACTAATAAATGAAAACAACTACAGTCAATGAAAGTATTTTAGCTGTACTGAAAAAGATTCAAAATACCAAATGAAAACCAAACAGGAGCCTTGATGCTAACATTTGAGATAGAAAAATACAAATACAAGCTCTAACACTGCTTTCAGTTCACTGGGGAAACAGGGGGTGGAGGGGAGAGAAATCTACTGTCCCCTGGCTTCAACTGCTTAAATAAAAATTCTATAATGTGGAGGGGAGAGAGTAGTTTGATGGCATTGCTAGTCAAAATGACTCAATTTGATAAGGAGAGTTACCTTAAATCTGAACACAACAGGGTGGGCCAGGGGCAGAACAGATCCAATCACCAGCATGTAGCTGGCCTTGGATTTGTTGCTATCAATAAAGTCACTTGCACACCTGTACTGGCAGGTGAAGGAACAACCAAGCTTCTTCACATCTCAAATCTTTCCCCTCACATTGCTCTGTGTGAGCATGAGTTGAGCTCTTCAAAGGAAGAGGAAATTCCTCTAACCCTCTGGAATTTAGGAGACCAGCCACTGGTCACAGAGATGGTTCAGGGCACCCAGGTCTCCACTGTCTTTTGAGCATCCCCTTATTGTTATGACTCCTTTGTGTAAGTCTGTCCTTGGACTCTCACCTTAAAGAAGCCACACAAGAAAATAAAACAGCTTTCATAACTTACTCTCTCTGGGACTAATTGAACTAGTCCACAGTAGTAGTCCATCAGAGCTGTGATGAAGAAATGAAATGAGAAAGGAGCTCTCAGTGCATGGAAGTGAAATCATGGTGCAGCAGGTCTCTCACTGGACAGTTTGGTAGCTCAAATAACTGAGCTGTTATCCCTCTGAAAAACGACCAACGGATCTTACTTCTAATAATGTCCCTTTGTAGTAATTACCTGTCCTTTGTATCATCAATCATAACAGAAACAGGTGTTGAAAGTGTAAACCACACAGAAAAAAGACACAAGGGGCTCTGCAGAGAACACTTGGGTTGACTTCCTGCACAGAAATAGAGTCACATGGACATCTGTCTAATCTATTCTTAAAATCCTTCAGCAGAAGATTACATCTCCATTAAACCTCAAGGCAGCCTTTTCAGTGTGAAAGCCTAATACAAAGATATATATAGCACCACAGCTCTGATAAAATAAATCTATCTGGAGTCACTTTATCTTTCCTAATCAGTATCTAGAGACATTATGCTTCTGGCACCAACCACAACTGCACTTAAATCATGCCTGTGGAGAAACTAGAGAAAATTTTACTACCTAAGGCAAGAAAAAAACATCAGAAATATTCCCTAATGCACTTCTGAAATGAGCAACGCACACAAGATAATAAAAATAAGTCTGATTTTCAACTGAAATTTTTGAAGAAGTAAACTGGAAGAATACATGTTATACTGTGACAATACATGCTATACTGTGACAATACATGCTATACTATGACAAAGCTCTGCCAAAGGCAAGCAGAACATGGAAACTGGTAGGCTGCAATGTCAGTATTCCTAATAAAGGTTCAAAAGCTTTTTCCTTGGCATATATTTACTGGTATTTATTCTTTGGCTTTGAACCACAATAAAGCATGAATTCATAAGTCACTATTGAATCACTGGACATATACATTGGATTGGCAAAAACAGGACAGCCTAGATGGGCATTCAGAATCAAAGGGTAAGTAATACATGAAGGGTTAAAGACAGATTTGGCAGAACACATCCAAGAATGTCTCTGTTACACCAGTGTTCTCACAAAGGAAAAAGACCGAAACACACCTAATTTTGCAAAGCAGTTTTAGAGCCTCTCGATGTGTATTTTCCTTCCCAACACTGATTCTCTCTACCATGTGTCTCAACTTTTGAATATGGCCAATGGTCAAGATCAATGTTTTAAAATGAAAGCTGAGATTTTCACGTCTGTCACTAAGTATAGTACAGATAAGTATACTTATCTGTACTTCAAGTCGATAGCTATTTCAAGTGTACTGCTAAAGAAACTACACTAGATAGGATTTTTTTTTTTGTCTCAGAAGTAATTTTTAAATTCTATGGGACATAACATCAAATATATCTCGCAGCAGTCTCTGGATCTGATGTTTCAAAAGCAGTACCCTAAATGTACAACAGACAGCATCTGAATAAGCGACTGCCCTAGTAATGAAAAACCCTAGTCATGATTCCATCTTCTCTAACTTTTCATGATATTTGTATATGGAAACATGGATTGTAATATTTCCTTATTTACCACAGGAATTTAAGCAAGATCTCTTTCCTTCACCGTGAAGGGAACTGAAAGACTGTTGCTTGTCAGTGCTCCTGCCCAAGGAGCTCCACAGCTAAGTATTTCTTCAGTGCCCATCCCTGTCCTCATTCCTGTCCTCTCTCTCCACAAAATACACCTACACAACAGGTAGGTTCTCGGAAGTTACACAAATCTTTATTTTAAATGTGCTAAGCTATAAACTTAATTTGTCATATTTACATTATCAGCGCCATTGATTTTCCTGTGAAGCCTACAGCATTTTCTACCTCTGTTCCATGTTCATACAGCACAACGAAAATGCATGCTGCTTCTCAATCAAAGCTCCTAGCTATTTACAAAATATTATTTAGTAAAAAGACATGGGTTTTTTCTATTTGTAGTAACTTCTTTAATGAGTAAAATCTTTTGCTTTTAAACCTATTAGCTTACCTCTGACAGAATAGCTAAGTTGAATAAAGCTTTCCTGATGTAAACAGACATGTAAAACATGCTATGGGATACAAGAAAATCTTGGAAATCAATTTGCTGAGCACGGCATAGTCTTTTATAAAAAAACCTGCCTCACAGCAAAAATTTAAAAAAGGAACATCCCTCCTTCTTAAGTTTTGAAGATAATAATTATTTCCTCTGTTACAATGTTATAAGAATGATATTCTTGCAAACTTGATGTATTTCCGTTTTGTTCTTTTATCAACAATGACAAAAAAGTGAACCTGAAAGAAAAAATCCCAACAAAAAAATTATGCAAATTTCCTTGCTAGGAGGAAAAAAAAAAAGAAGAAGAAATTTCTTCCTTGTTTTCTTATCTCTCTGCCTGGAAAAACTCCTGTCACCTTCACTTTGATAAATGCCTGTGTAGCATAGTTCAAGATTGTGTCTCACAACCTCTACCCTGCAGCAGCTGGGACTTCTCCTAGCTTAAAACATTAATTCAATTTTATTTCCTTCTTTTTTTTTTTTTTTAACCTAGACTGAGAGACATTTGGTCTTGTTTTCTTAGAATGAAAAAAAGGAATCCCTGGAAAAATACATTTTTCCATGAAATATTTAAATTGGAGTGCACAGGTGGGAAGTTTCAGTCTGAAAATCAGCAAGTTAAACAGTTTTTATCTCTGAGCAGTCTGTCTGATACAGCATAGCCAAGATTTACTAATGTAGCACAAAGGAAGAGAATTTATCTCAGCCTTACTTGTCTTAAATACAATCTTCATGAACTCTACTACATTGAAAGACAATCCATGGACTCATAAGCCCATGCCAGAGACAGTATCTATATGACAAGAATCAGCAGAGGCTGGCATTAAGAGGGGTGGTAATAAGTCCCTACACTCAGAAGATACCCTGATGCCAGTTCAAAAGCAGCCAGTCCCTGAGCCTGTAACTCCACAATGTATATGCTACAGTTTACTTAGATGTTTTCCACTGCCACAACAGCTATAATGTATGCAACATGGTCAGTGATGAAAAACGAAGAGCAGTTTGGAGCCCTCACAAAAATGCAAGCCCAGATAAAAATTATAGTCACTCTCAGTGTTAAGGAAAATGAATAATGAAATATAATGGCGAGTAATGTAAGCAAAAAACAGATTGAAAGAAGTACGCCCTGCCAAAATAAACAAGAAGCATAGAATTGTGTAACTCTTAATTCCCATTTCTATTCAGAGCTTAACTGGAATGGGGGGAGAGGGCGGGGGGGAATACACAAATGAATGGTAAAAGTTTAGAAAGCCCAGACATGATGTTTTCCTTCATTTCAGAGAAAGGGTTGTCTCAGCTCCCAGTCTGTAATCACACACTTATCCAGCCCTGCTTCCTCAAACTCACCTTACTAAAACAAGTCATTCAGGACAGCAATGCTCGCTTCATGTGAGCAGATGCACTGTGTCACGTCACAAAGCTTGCATGCAGAACCATATGCCAGCATATGTTCAAGCAGCAGCAGCTTCCCTTAAAATTACTTTCCTTAAATGACTGGGACTGCATTTAAGCTTCTAAACCTACCCTTACATCATACTCATTACAACTAAACAAAATGACCTGAGAACCAGATTTGACAGTAAAGTTAAGAATTACTTTCTCTCTCCCAAAACATCACAGAATCAAAGAATCATCAAGGTTTGAAGAGACATTCAAGATCATCCAGTCCAACTGTCAACCCAGCATCAGCATAACCACCAGTAAACCACATATAACCCCAAAATGCTCTCCTCATTTATTCTTGCTCTCCACAAATCCTTCAGGCCCACTGCAAAGCTGAGATGACAACATCCTGTTAGGAGCTGGAAAGAACATGAGAAGTAATTTTCTCTTCTTGAATAAAGAGAAGACCTGAATGTGATCCCTGAGTCTCAAATCCTATTCAAGCCCCTTCACCAACAGGTTCCCATCATAGCTTCAAAACCCGGGCAGATGGTCTAGGAGCTGAATTAGGGTTGAAGCCCTAATTCTCCATTTGCTCAACTCCTAGTAGTTCCTACCCCTGCTTCCAAACACAGGGTCAGTGAAGTTGGACAGGACTGTTAAGAGAGTCATTATAAACATGAGATATTTAGGAAACTGATCCAATCAAACCTCTTGCAACAACCTCTCAGCTCAAGAGATATCTTGGAGCAAATGCAGAGAAATAACTCTGCAGAAGCCATCTAACTTGAGTTAGCATTTGCTTGTGAGGACCTTCTGTAAAAGGTTCATTTTTCTCACTACTTGTGGGCAAGGACATACACAGAATTGCAATGTCACCAAAAAGTAAGCACACCTGAAGTAAGTTGCATCACAAGTTTTTTCTTCTATTTTAAAGAGAAGATTGACTTCCCTGAAATGAGAAAAGACACACTATATTGCAAACATGAACTGCAAAGAAGCATCAGCAGAATGGTACTGTTGTGACATTCAGAATGTCAGCAAATTAAAAATCTTTCACAGAGTAATTGCATTGGTAAAGAAACTGCGTAATGCTTTGCCTGGCAATTACATCCTCTTGCAACTTAACACATTAACCAACACAAGATAAATGACTCTTGGTCTAATTTCTGGTGGCAAATGGGGGAATGACATGGGAGCAAAAAAGGAGTTGATTACAGAATTTGAAAGATAAAAGGTAGAAAAGCAAGACAATGAGAAACAAATGTGAAACATCTCATCATATATGTAAAACTAGTACCTCTTGATCAACTTGAATTCAATCGAATGACCTACTTTAGTGCAATTGTAGCATATTTTAAATGACATGCTGGTTAAAGAAATTCCTGTGGGAGGTGATCCCTTCTCTGTGACCACAGGATATTTTACTAGGAGATGTTAGTAATGTTCTCCATTAACAGTAATAGCTACAATACAGTGAAGGAGAGGGATTACATATGGGGTATCACAGTCTATGCATTCCTACACAAGTGTGGGAATAGCCAGATGAGCCCTGGAAGAGGTAAACTGCATTAGCTGTGACAAAGGGACCTTCTGAGCATGGGAGGACTGAAGCATTATGAAGAAGCAACCAGTAACAGCATGTCTATGGCTGTAAAGATAAGGCAGAGGCATCTGTACTCTGGTTTAACCACCATGCAAGCACATTTGGCACCAACACTTGTTAGCCAAGAACAATGAATTTTTCCTTTTCACCATACCTATGCCAGCAAATGTAATTATTCAAATGCCTGCAGGAAGCAAATGCCCAGCAGGCACATGCATGTTCTAATGTAATTTTCTAGCAAGTTTTGAAAAGCAGTCAAAGAAACACAAGGAAGTCCAACTCTATACACAGCTTTCTCAATTTTCTAATACATAAATAGTTCCACTTGCCTCTACTCATTAATATTTTCACATGGCATTCTCTGAAGTAGAAGAGAGCTGTAGAGTACATCTTTCATTTTTCTGGATCTCTCCAGACCGACAGAGCTCCTCTAGCTCTCTCAGACAGTACCAGCTCTACATCTCACAGTCTTACCAGTCTGGTTTTAACTTGATAGCTGTGATGGAATTTTATTTTATTTGCATTCTTGCATGCCCAAAGTGCCCAAGCCAGCTTCATATGGATAAAACTTAAAATTCCCAGTTTACATACAATGTTCAACTGTGATGATTAACTGGATGGCTGCCTGTAAACTCTTGTCATAAATTTTCATTCCACACATTTAAAAATTATAGGAACATGAAGTGGACTTCAGAGTCTCTCTGCAAAGGGCCTAAACCAATCTGTGATATTTTCAGAATATGGTAGATTCTTATTCTCCTATCAAAGTACCAGCACAGATGCAGCATGATGGATTGACAGAGTGATTATTAGATATACCCATTTCAAAATATTATTTATTTCTGTTGTCAAAACTGGTGCCAAGCTTTGAAACAGGATGGACAGTTAAATACTAAATGTACCTTAATTCTAGCTATTCCCTTCACTTCCTTCAATAGATGGTATTACAACATTTTAAAATCCAATTATACTGGCTATTCCTTTGTGATGTATACCTTACAACACAGAAAATTTCACGATCTGGTCATTCAAAGCAAGAATGCAGATGTGCAATTATTTGCCTCTTACTAATAATCTCACTGGTACATCCAAACTGGAGAGCAGAACTGAATAGCCAATTTATTTCTCATTCGAACTGAGCCAAGAGATTCAGGAAATGATGGGGCCAGCAGCAGAGATGAAACAGTAGCCTGGAGCTCCTGACTTTTTCAAATGCCTTTTATTTCTAAATGTTTAACAAACATTTACATTCTTATTTAGTTTCTATGATTACAAATACACTTTCCAGACTCAATATATTGAAAACTAATTTCATGTTTTATATTTACCCATGTATATATATGCTGTGAAAATAAACATAGTTCTTGTGTGTGATTCAAACCTGAAAGACTCCCCAAATATTTGGCGTTTTATGGCAGTCCCACCAGGAAACAGCAAGCAGAACACAAAAGCAATACTCACTCTTCAAAGCTCAAAGTTTCTGAACATGGCTCAATGGAGACTGATGACAAGTGGTGTTCCTCAGGGGTCCCTACTGGCACCACCACAGCGAGGTATCTCCGTCAGTGACATAGACAGTGACATTGAGTACACCCTCAGAAAATCTACCGACAACAGCAAACTGCGTGGTGTGGTTGCCACACCTGAAGGATGGGTCACATCCTCAGGGACCTGGACAAGATTCAGAGCTGGGGCCAGGGAAACCTCATGAGGTCCTGCACCTGGACAGTTCCCAGCACCCACACAGGCTGGAGATGAATGGATTCAGAGCAGCCCTGCCGAGAAGGAATTGGAGGTGCTGGTGGATGAGAGGCTGGACGTGAGCCAGTGATGGGCCCTTGCAGCCCAGAAAACCGAACATGTCCTGCACTGCATGCAAAGCAGCACGGCCAGCAGGGTGAGAGAGGGGATTCTGCCCCTCTGCTCCACTCTGGTGAGTTCCCACCTGCAGTGTTGCTTACAGTTTTGGGGTCCTTAGCACAGGAAGGACATGGGCCTGTTAGAGCAGGTCTACGGGAGGGCTACAAAAATCATCAGAGGGCTGGAGCATCTCTCCTACAAAGACAGGCTGACAGAGTTGTTCAGCTCAGAGAAAGAAGACTGGAGAAATCTTAGTGTAGCCTTTTAGTAATGAAAGGGGGATTAAAAGAAAGGTGGGGACAGACTGTTTAGTAGGGTCTGTTGCAACAGGAAAAGGGGAAATGGTTCCAGAACAAAAGAGGGTAGATTTAGAGCAGGTGTAAAAAATGTATTTTACAGTGAAAGTGATGAGACACTGCAATAGGTTGCCCACATAGATACCTGATCCCTGAAAGCATTCAAGGCCAGGTTGGATGGGACTCTGAGCAACCTCATCTAGTTCAAGATGTCCCTGCTTATTGCAGGGAGTTGGACTAGATGACCTTCAAAATCCCTTCCAAACGAAGCTATTCTATGAATGTGTATACTCGATTGTCTTGGATGATATTACCACACATCCATTCACATATGTAGGACCTCCATATGTGCATTTTCATCTCTCTCAGGAACAGCCATTGGCAGTTCAGACTGTTAGAAACTATTGGAATGCCCTTAGTGTTCCAGTTCCTCCTATAAATATCTGATAAAATTATTTTCCTATTGATCAAACTTGTTTTTGAGGGACCAGGGAAGCTGGTGAGACTTGAAGAAATTGATTAAATCCATCTCACTACAAACTGATGCCTTGCTATATGCATGAAGTTGGACTTTGTTGGTTTTGGCAGGAGTTTTCTGCAGATCCCAAAAAGCTGATGAATACAAAAGCCTGTCTCTTTCACATTTGTTTTCTACGTCATTATTTTCACAGACTGGACAACTTTTTTTCTGCGTAATTTAGACTCATTAAAAAAAAAAAAATTGCTCCTGTGGCATCACTGTGTATATGCTACCACACAGCACCTCTTTCAAAGGCGAGAATTCAGCGATCCCTTGTTATTCCTTATGTAAGTATACAACTGCAAAGAAACCACAGGAAAGCCAGATTTGCAGATGATTGCACAACAGCTATCTCTGCTATGCTTGATCTGCAGCCTACAGGAAACAACAGAAACTTTCTCATTAGTGAGGTTAAGATCTCTTCCATGGTAACCCAAGTACAGATCTACCACATGCACATATCCTGCATCAGGATCCCGACAGCTGAGCTTCTCCTTTTCATTTCATCTCCTGTTTCCTAGGAGTTTGATGTTTTCTGCTGGAAATTAACTTGTTTTCTAGTAAATAAACAACACTGTCTTCAGGAAAACTTGGGTAGGACTCATATAATTTGACATAAATATCTTCACTGTCTATCTGAACTAGTGACAGTTGGCTTCCTTCACAGATAATGTTACACAAAGTGAAAAAAAACCACTTCTATGGTAAGATCTACCTGACCTACATAGACATTTAATTCTGGATATCAGGAAATGTAAGAAAAGCATTTTTCTCTCAACTGAGTATCAAGACATCCTGGCATGAATGGGTCTGATTTAGATTATCTACCCCGTAGACATCTGCCCTTGATCAGATGATCCCACCCCCAGGTGGCCGAAATTGGACACAGCAGACAAACAACTTTACTCATCGTTTTTACATAATGACTGTGGTCAAGCAAAACTGAAATGGAAGACAGTATCTGTGGAATAAAAAAACCCCAGTGTTTACTGCTGTGATATGAAATCAGTGGGTTAACAAGCTAAACAGAGACAGCTTATCAAGTCCTTACCTTTGGGGATAGTAATCTGACAGCCCAGGTCACAGTCCTGCTGCAACTGATAAAAAGCCACTTCCTGCAGCCGAGCACGCTCCAGCTCCGAGAGGCTTTGAACGGGAACTGACTTCAGCCGAACGCTGCGCCCTGACATGCTGTTCCAAGTGAAATCACCCTACAGGAAATCAAATGGAAAAATATGAAGCATCATATGGTATGCACAGTTTAATAAACAGAACCATCTCTTTTACTGTTAGAAAAAACAACACAGGTTCTTCTCACCAAAAGGCCATTTTCTCGGGTATCTCTAACCTTTCAAACATCTCTATTTTCCCTAGAGCAGCATTCCTTAAAAGGGATACAGACATGCAAAACAAGAAGTAATTCTGTCTCAAGCCATTTAATCAAGTATTGTTGCAAAAACACTAGGATTCCAATAAAAAAAAGCACAAAGCAGGGAAGGGGGAGGGGGGGGAAACACCCTTGTCTGCTTTTCCCAGTTTACTTTCTCTGTACAGTACTTGATTGCTACTAAATTCTCTTCCTGCACCATTGGTCAGAGCAGCAGACCCCCCATGGACAACATGCATCTTATCTCCCCCATCTTGCTAATCCTACTCCAGCAGACTTGGACAGTGCACTGGCAGAGCCCCTTTTCCAACACATCTCATCTCCTCCTTATGACAAGGCTGTGTTTGGAATATGATCGACTAAAGGACAAGATATTCCATGTTTTTGAACAGCTGCAATAACAACCTATTTGTTAATATTTATAGAGGAAAACAGCATGAGATATGCTACATCTCTCTAAGGTACCAATTAAGCTTGGAGAGCAAACCAAAAGCTTTAGCTGTTGTATATCCCACCTGCGAGAATCTACACAAAAAAAACTATTCTCCTAGTATTCAGCTTGGGCCAGAGAAGTAATCATCACTCAAAGAGAAGAGAGAGCAAAAAGATAAGCTTAAAGCCTGACAATTAACTTAAAGTAAAGCTTCCAGAATTCATCTCAAAGAGCACAGATTAGTACAGGGAGAGAAAGAATTTGTTTTTCCTTCTAGCTATGTTAAAAAATAAACATCAATCTTGTCAGTAAGTATAACCTGATGCAGCTGCTGATAATGAAAAAACTCTGATGCACATCAGCTGGGCGGTAAGAAACTCACCAACCTGCCTTTTATCACAGCATGGCAGACTTACAATTAATAGACTTCAGTCTCATTTTCAGTTTAAAGTTCAACATCTGTACCTTCACTGCATACTAATTTTTTTTTCACTGTAAACTTACAATTCATCCATTCTGCACATCTATCTGCAGTCAAATGATCTCCACTGACTTTAAAAATTATTGGCGGAAGCTCCTTAATATGAAAAATCAGTAAAATTTGACTTTACTTAGCAGTTATGCATCTTGTTGTATGTAAACATCTTTGTGCACATTTCCATATATTTTGCCCATATGTGTACACGTATATTTATATACACACATACAACCTGTACATACATTTGTTTTTAAACATATATATGCACACCTATGACTGCATGAGTGTATGTGTTATCTCATAGAGGCATGAGATAAAACAAATGTGTAGCACCATTTAGCTATACAGATTAAAGGAATTACACAGTTAACACCCTCTCTAGTGATACATGAAAAATGTTTGAGTTCAGCAAGGAATTTTTTTTCCTTTTTTTGCCAGAGTAGTTTTTGTAAGTCATTAGGCAATCACAATAATTACCTTAATGTCAACAACTGGGCCTCTGTATCTTGATGCATGTACTATGATCAATGTCTTTATAGTATTTATATGCACATGGGCCACACATGCAAAACTTCTGTGCTACCCCAGTAGTTGAATACTGTAATTCGTTACTTCATTTTTTTGCCTCTTCACTCGTTCTTGCTTTTCTGGTGCCTTACTGTTGACCAAGCAGATTTAGTAACCTCAGACTAAAGGTTTGCACAGTGTTACAAGTCAAGCTGCGTAGCTTAACTCAAGCAAAACCAAACCAGCAAGAGTCACATAAACCTTACTTGAAAAACTACAAGTAAACATTTACATTTTTTAAAAAGCTGTTGTCATTTATAGATAAAAGTGATCAAGAACAGCATCCAAAACCAGACAACGTATACAACAAAACTAATTCCTTTCCAACCCTGATAATGCAAAAGAAACTTTACAAGCACAGAAGTATGCCATTCAATCCTCGTGAACTTATAATATATGAAGTATTCTACAGTCAAAATGGTACAGACAGAGAAATATAAGTTTTTAAGGTGGAGTTTAGGGGTATTTTATCTTAAGTTATTTCTCCATCATGAGCATTTTCATAAACAAAAACATCACTGGTATGTCTAGCATAAAAAGTTTAGAATCCTAACCCTTAATATTAAAACAGGAGTGGGAAGCAAAAATTACATCCCTCAGAAAATGTTAAGGTAACAGAACACATGGCCTATTTCCTGTAGACCACAAAAACCAAGTGCAGCACGGGACTTCTAAGAATTACCACAAATTAGGCAAAAGTTCCTTAACTGAATTCTGCATGAACACATGAATGATTCCTCTTTTTCAGGAATGAAACTGAATTATGAAAAATAATTTATAAATTATAATGAAATGAAAAACCAATTACAATGCAATTACAACACAATTGTAATACAATTACAATACAATTACCATACAATTACAATAAATGAAAAAAACCCCATGTTTTTATTCTGTCAGTTTGCAATGCCCCATATGTTCTTGGTGCTCACTGTCTAGCTAAAAACAGTAATTTGCAACATCTGCACCTTGCAATGCCACAAGAGGTTGCTGAGATTAAAGAGTGTGCAATCACTCTGCCCAATTGCTGTGCACTAAAGAAGACATTCCTTTTCAACACTTGATGGGTTTGATAAAATCTCTGCTAGGTCACATTAACATAGGCTTTTATTATGCTAATGGAACACATGACTAATAAACTAAAATATTTTTGGAAAATCATGTGGTAGTAGGGCCAATGAAATCTCGTAATCTTTAAAGGTTCAAGAATAGCTTCCTTTGAAATATTGTTTCATTTTGCAAATACATAACACTTATATATCACTGTCTTCTATGAGTCAAAACACAGTATTTGAGAATTTAATCTATTCAAATACTCCTATGCTTTACAAAACACAAGGTAAATTTAAGGCCTCATCTTCCTCCCAAAGCACTGCACAGTTATACAAAGAGCCTGTAAATTATTGCAAAATCATCCAGGCTTGGGGGAGGTCCAGAAAAGTCAAGCTCCCTTGAAGAATGGGTGCTGGTGTAATTACATCTGCCTAAAGCTATTCTGCACTCTGTGGGGCAACCAAAGGAGGACAAGGGCAGCAGAGACATGAAGAATATTTTCTGTTTCTCTCTCCATATGAGAGGCAATACTTCACCAGCCTAACTCAACATCAGCCTGCTCTAGCTGGAAGCTTAAAAGGAGCAGAAGATCTTTAAGCAACAAGTCAGAATGATGTGTTTGTTTTTTGAAGTTCACGCTCATATGTGTTCAGACGTAGTACACAGGTTGCTCTCTGTTATTTGGATTATAAGACTGTAGGTCTGTATGTGCTCTGCAAATGACTCCATCACCAAGAAGAAAAAAAAAAGGCAACACACAAACAGAAGAGTGCAAACAGAAATACTGTTCTGGCATTAAGTGATCAGCCTGACAGGACATAAACTGCTAACTGCACAAGCTGCTTTCATCAAAGAATTTTATGAAACTAAAAGCTTTCTCTGTTTTTTTTCCACCAACCAGTCACGTATTTTTTCTCTCAAGTCCGCAACTTCAGCTGCATTTTCGCTCTGGCATGCCCATTAACATCCAACATCTTTCCTCCACTCAACTGAGCAGTTCACTTACCAGGCAACTACCTAAAATATCAGAGCAGATGACTCAGCAAAGAAGATTGCTGGAAAACTGCATCTTTTGCCTCTGAAGAATCTGAATCTGTCCATTTTCCCTGTACTTCTTGTCCACAGTCATAAGCACAATCGTAAGCACATTTTTAATAAGACGCAGACTGCAGCTTTTCTGATATTCTTTCAAGCATTTTTCTAATAGGTTGGATGCTTGGTAACTCCAAAATAAACTCTAAGTGGTACATCCTGACTTAAGTAACACCATGCACTCAAATTACTCTTAAGCATGTCTAAGCTATTCTTGTGTGCCTGACCTCTTTCTCCCGAGCCTCCAACAGAAAATCTTGCAGATGACTTTTAGAAAAGCCTCGTGCTTCTGTCTTTGGTACAATACAGAAACTGGCTGACAACTGCATAGAATGCTGAATGTAGATGCAAATCTAAAGGCACTTGATTTCTATGGAGTTTCAAGCCTTAGTGAGTGATGTGGGTGGGAAATAAGATTGGGAAATAAGAATTCTCAAACATAACAGTTTTATAAAAAAGAATTTATTGCAAGATGGAGAGTGCAATTTTTGTCTTATGCCTTATTGCTATTGTTAATGACTTTTGTCTGCATTCACTTAGGTGAACACCATTATCAGATTAGCTGTCTACTTTTCATTAGAGTTTTGCTCAAATCCATTTGAAACCACTAAGATCAAAACCAATTACATCTACTTTTTTCTATCCTAGCAACTTTTAGCTATATGCTTGTATCTAGAAGGGTGTCCACTATAAAAGAACTCAGTGGTTTTGCACAAAAAGATTATATTGCAAATAATTTGGCAAATATAATATTAGAGTGTCTTAATTCTGTTTGTTTAATTACTTCTTTAAGCTTAGTGAAATCATGTATCACTGCCACTTTACAACCTTTTGCTCCCCCTGGTCATTTATTTCAAATCTCTCTACAATTACTTCCAGACTCCTCAGGCATAAACTCTCACAATTTGACTATTGGTACATGTAATCCCTCTTCATTTCCCTGGTGTTGCCATTAGTAAGAACCAAAACCAGTTCTGAAGTAAAAGTTGGTCGCTTCAATACAGCTACATACTCTGTGCTATTGAATCAACATACAGAATACTGTTCCTGGACAGGATGAGAATGAAGAAGAAAGGGAAAAACTAATTTAAGTAGCCTTTTAAGCATTACATGCAGTTAAGAACTACATGGAAACTCCTTTACTACTGCCATCCCAGATAACCACCTGCAAATTAATGAAGAGTTAAAAAGCAGTAGATGGTACAAATGTGCTATAACCTGACTCTCTCTGCCATCCTCATTTCACGTTCTTCCATAGCATCCACAGCTCAGTGCATTACAGGCAGCACACTGGTTTTCAGCAGGCATTGCTAACAACTGCAACCCAAGATGCTCTCAGACCACACAGATGCTCCCAAGTGTCTGCTACTACTGCAAAAGAATTCCTTCAGATGAATGAAATGCCACCTCAACGCTATACAAAAAGCACAGGACTTGCTTTGTGACGTCAAAGCATTCAGAGGAAGGTATCTAAACATGGACGTACAAAGTATGGGGCCCTAACAATTAATCTTCATTAAGAAAGACTGACTTCACTAAGGTTGTTATCTAGGGTGACATCCTGTTCCCCTTGACGTCAGTGGCGAAATTATTAATACAATGTCTTTACTAAGAAGAGAGTAAGTATAGTCCAGATGATTCTGTGGTAGTTTGAAGCCTTACACTAAAGTTGCCTTATCTCATGCTATATTGTATTTAAGTGTAGTTTTGTCAGAAAGATCACATTTTACAAAACACCGGTTGAGATATCAAAACTACTTAATGGCAATTAATATTGCATTAAAATGGCATTGCAAAAGACAGACACTTCCTCACATCCTGTCTCATTCCCAAGGCTGGAAATCCATGTAGTCAGGATCAGTACTGCAAGGCAACCCTGGTGGGAACACTGGAGAGCTGGTATTCCACTCAGGGGAGACAGAATTCACATCCACAGCAGAAATACTGCACCTAGTAAGAAGGCACAAACCCATGTCCAGGTAAAGATATCCATTTCAGACTATTAACTACAGTGGTGATTTCCATTTATTAGAATAAAAACTAACTTTAGTCTAAGGATAAACAGAGAGCAGAAAAATGAACATGCTTTCACAGCAGTACTAAAACTGTTGAAATAAAGGGGAAAATATTTCCGGATCAACCTTTCCAAGTTTTCTAAATGCCTCAGGATACTATTTCATGTTTAGAGTATTTAAAAAGCATTCTCTTACAAAAACCTGATGTGTAATGGAGATGTATTTAATTCCTTTTCTGACATTAATAAACCTGAATGACGTACAAAGTTATTGCCCAGCAAAATATTCATCTCTAACATATGGACTCTATACTGAACTTTTTCAACTGATCCAGAAAACCAACCTCCAGAAGTCAGAAAGCTCCCCTAAAATGCATCAAAATATATGGTCAGTTTTTTGGATTTCTTACTTAGCAGATATCAATATTTCTTAAGGGATTTATCAGGAAAAAACACAATTAAACTAGATGTGGCCAAATATCTTTTTGGAGGCTTCAAAATAGAGACAGAACACCTTAAAAAGCCCAAATCCAACTTCAGAATTACAGCTGAAATTTTGTTGGTCTTCACATAAACAGCTTTTTGAGTGTTTTCATGTGTAAGAGAGAATTAAGCCATACTGCAATACTCCGAATTTTGCTGCAGGTTAAGGGTACAAGCAGTGCTGTCAGAACTATGACTGCATGAAGGAACAAGCTGAAAAATTGCAGTAGTTAAATCATCTGAGAGCACAGCAGTGAGCTACAAAAGTTTCATCAATCTCAACACAAAAGATTTGGGATATTCTAGTTTCATTAAGAGAAGAATTATTTTCCCTTTTATTGGTTCATTTACTGCACATTTTGAGAGGCTGGTGCTAGGTTTTTCCAAGTGTTAAACTCCTGCTTCATTTGGAATAACAAGAACTCTGCAAGCTAATGGCAGCTGAACCAAAATCCAATACAATAGCTGCACAAATATGATTTTTAGTTGCAAAGCTTACTTAAAGAGACTCCACACCAGTTCCTATGACCAACACAAATGTGATCCCAACAGCCCTCAGTATCCAGCTGCCTGAAGGTGAATGAAGAACCACAGCCATGATACACTGAAGACTGACATCTACTCTTTGAATTTTCCTGTGCCACAGGTTATGGAAAATGGGGAATCTGTCCTGAGGACAACTCTTGCACAATACTGCAGGTTACAGTAATCCATTCACTCCCTGAGTGCCATCTCAGGGAATATAAAAGCTATGTCCTTACTAAATGTAAAGCTTCCAATGAGATTCTGATTATTGAAATACTGCTCCTTCTCCTAAGCCTAACAAGGTTAATGTTAGGCGAACAAAATAGTAAGGCTGAAACTATATGTGAACTGTATTTCAACAATCTGAATGAAAAAAATATAATTATATGTCCTATTTGGAAATATGATCCTGTAGTACCAAATATCCCAGTGAAAAAATGAGGATCTCTGCTTGCACAGCACAAAAGTTAACCATTTCTGCACCCAATTAGAGGTATCAATGTGACCACAGTCAATGCTTTGAAGTTAGGAATGGCATCTATTTGTATTATGGTCTATATAAAAGAAAAAAATTGCAATATTTAGAAGAAAGGAAATTGCCTACTATTTAAAAGAGAGAATCCATGCGAAAGAGTACACATTGTCATTTCCAAGCCTGCAAAAATTGTATCTGCCAAAGTATTGTACACAAAGCTAAAAATATGTATTTGAGTACTTTAGTTTACTTCCTGGATTTTGAGCTTTTAAGACTCATGCAGATTGCATGATCTGACAAGGATACTGTCACAATCTCATAATGAAAGTTAAAATCAAATAATTCTATAGCTCCAAGAACTAAGATCTGACTAACAGTATAGTCTTTAATTCAATACAAAACTCTATTCTTACTGTTTCAAGTGGTTCATACCAGTCTTTTCTATAGACTTGTACGACTGACAGAAAGGAAAATGAGGTCTGTTGCACACAGGAAAACAGTCACCCAACAACCCAAATACCAGATCTGGCTGAAAAACAATTCTAGGGTGTTGTTTTCTTTTTCTGGGGGGGTAAAGTGAGGCTGTGTGTGATTTACTTGATAGGTGCAAAATGCAAGACATCTCTAAGTACTTACATTTGGAAGGTGAAGTGACAGCTGTCAGTTACACAGCTAAAACACAAAGGACTTGGGAAGAAGTCTGTACTACCTGACCTGGAGCAAGAGTCTGAACCAGGCTTTCATACAATCACAGAATCCATACCTCTGAGATCATCATGTCCAACCTTTGACTGGACACCACCATGCAAACTAAACCAGAAGCACTGTGTGCCACCTCATCATTTCTTGAATAACTCCAGGGACAGCGACTCCACCACCTGCCAGGGCAGCACATTTCAATGCTTAACAACCCTTTCAGTGAAGAAATTATTCAGAATGTCCAACCTGAACCTGCCAAGGTGCAACTTGAGGGTATGTTGTCTCCTATTGCTGGTTGCAGAGAGCAGCAACAGGATCCCCCTTGACCACCTTCTTTCTCCAGGCTAAACAACCCCACCTCTCTCAACCACCCCTAAAAGGACCTGTGCTCCAGGCCCTTCCTCAGCTCCACTGCTCTCCTCTGGACATACTCCAGCATCTGTGTCTTTCTTGTGGTGAGGCGTCCAGAACTGGTCACAGGATATGGGGTGTGATCTCACCAGTGGCTAGGACAGGGGAATAATCACTTCCCTTGACCTACTGACCACACTATTTCTGGTACAGGCCAGCATGCCATTGGTCTTCTTGGCCCCCTGGGCACTGCTGGCTCATGTTCAGCCCCTGTCAACCAGCACCCTCAGGTCCTTTTCCACTGGGTGACTTTCCAGCCACACTTCCCCCAGACTGGAGAGATGCATGGGGTTGTTATGGCCAAAGTGCAGGACTTGGTCCTGTTGAACCTTATGTTGCCGGGCATGGCCCATGGATCCAGGTTTACCTCATCCCAGACAAATGCCCTACTCAGGAGGCCACTGTCTACTCCAACATCTCCCCCCCTACTATGCTGAACCTCAGCAGAGACAGCCAGAGCCACCTGCAAACTCTTTACATGAATGGCTACTCTGAGAGCTGACCTGGACACCTCTAACAGTGACCACCCACCGACTCTGTACTGCGACCATGTGTGCTTCCTCATGCCCCTTCTCTTTTTCATAAACCGGCTGAGATAAACGCTGAGAAAAGATTGCAGGAGCCATTTTCTTACTTAAGGAAGTTTTCTTTGAGTCATGAGTTTACTTCACCAGACAGCAGTGCTGCAGTGTAAGCAACACAGGAGTTCTGGAAGGCAGGGACAAATGCATTTCAAACATGCAACAATAAGCAATTAGCTTTTAGAGAACAGGAGTTTTCACTTCTTTTTCTACATAATCACTCTACACTTCAGTTTTATCACTCTCTCACTATGTTCACATGCAAACACTACCCTGTGCTACACACTGATGTCATGCAGCCCAGGACAAGTCTGTACCAGAGAGTGAGTTACAGTGCTCTGCCAATCTACTAGTTTATTGGGACTGCATTTCTTCCTTTGTTTGTTGGGGTTTTTATAAGATCTAGGATATCAAATTCCACCCACACCAGCAGATGTTTTGCTGATTCTGTCTCTTTCCTAAAGACCCCGCAAAGATGATTCTCTATGGAAAGGTTCAGAAAATACACAAACTCTAATTACAAGGAAAAATACTGTGAGTACTCCTTAGTATTATGAATACTTTTCATCCATGCAATTACTTTTCCTCTTCTTTCTACGCAATGAAGCACAATGTGATCCCTTTTTGCAAAGCACAGCACAGGACATTACATTAGCTTAATGAAAAGCACTATTTTGGCATTTCTTACAAAAAAATTTACTGTTTGCACAAATAACTCTGCTGATTTGCCATTAAGTTCAATACCAAACAGAGTTTAAACATTTCTTAAGAAACCACTTCAACTATACCGGAACTACACAAATAGCTCTGAATGAATATATAGCTATATGTCAGACTGATGGATCTTTGTATGTACCTGGAAAGTTCACTAAAAAGCACCTTAAAGCTCACCACTGTCTGTTAACATGGAGGCTTGTTAAAAATGTGACTTCTAAAGTAAAAAATGTAAAATGGATCCAACAAATAAAAACTGCTGCAACATCAATTTTCAGGAAAAAGGTACGTTTTCTAAACTGCCCCTCCAACCTGAAGGACCCCAAGTTCAAACTGTGCCCACCAGACATTCCACCACTTCTTTCTTTGTTTTAAAACAGCACATTTACTTTGGACAGAAAAGGGGGAAAACAGCCATAAAGTTCCCACTGTTATGAAAAACAGAAACAATCGCTAGAGTTACAAGCTTCTCACAGACCGAGCCAGATGATGAACAGCTCTGGGTCTCTGCTTTCTTGTACACAGTTAACTCGAATTTAAAAATGCAACAGTAACACAGCCACAGCTGTAAAACCTGATGCATACAGAAACTGTTATTTGCCAAAATGAACCTATGCAGCAGCAGCTGTCAGGCCATCAGCTTTCAAAACCCCTTTATCCTCAGCTTATTTTTCTCCCAAATGCCTGGGTTACGTGCCCTTCATGCACTGAGCATAGAAAAAAGGATAAACATGTCACCACAGAATCCAAAGCAAACCACCTGACGAAGCCACTAAAACACAAACAGCCTAATTACACAGTTTGGTTTTCAAATGTTAATGTCACTTCTCACTCCATAGTTTCGTTACTCTCAGTCTTTATGAAAACAGGCATGGTCAGGAAACTGGTCTGAAAACAAACGGTATTTGAAGGATCTCAGTTTGTTGATGGATTTCCAGAGCCTGGTAAGTGCTTGGTAGTGCCTCTTTTTCCCCTCACCGAATCAAAGATGTTCACTCCTCTTCAAACCCATCTAAAGCCCAAAAACCTGATGTCACCATGAACACCGCATTCAGACAGTGTTCTCCATCACGCTTACCTCTATCCCATGACATACAAGATTATTCGGTTTCCTTACCCATTAACTGAGCTCTCTTTTGTCTTCAGTGTTCTTTAGTATTTGATCAGATATTCAGGCTTGAATTAAGGACGCAGATCCAGATATGCTGCATCATA
The DNA here is from genome assembly GCF_015832195.1 of Motacilla alba alba. Taxonomy (NCBI): domain Eukaryota; kingdom Metazoa; phylum Chordata; class Aves; order Passeriformes; family Motacillidae; genus Motacilla; species Motacilla alba. Next base: position 105,237,928 of record NC_052016.1, read on the forward strand.
AAATAAATTAAGAATAATGTTGTTGACCTGCAGCTGTGTACTGAGCAGCTGAGAGTGAGCCCGGCTGGAGCAGCTGCGACTCCCAGGACACCTTTTGCTGCCAGACGTCATGAATCTTAAAGAGGAAAAATTGTATTTTCCTTTCTCTGCTTTGAAGCAAGCTGAGAGGCTGGCCCGAGGAAAAGCTCAGTCACACAGACAAGTTGTGACTGGGTTCCCTGCTTCTTACTCCAGAGATGTGCTGAGCTAATGCAAGGAGCTGTGAGGAAGGGGCAGATATCCTCCCAAAAATCCTTCAACCTGGGGATGCGGAAGCTCAGAACCAACTGCAACTGCTCCAACTCTCCCTCTATCAGGAGTAGCCAAAAGTGCTGGACACAGCTGCCGTGGCACCTTAGAACACAGCAAGGAGCTCTCAGCAGCTTCTGCCTGACCTTCTCGCACAGAGCTTTTTAAAACACCTTTGAAAACTTAACTCAGACAGGCCAGATAAATTTATAACATAATTTGACAACAGCAACACAGAGACTGAGCATTTTACACAGTCTACTAGGGAAAAAAAATCCTTGATAAAGGCGCTGCTTCATAAATAATGTCTGTCATGTTCACAGTCCCCATACAGAATGCTGTCATCTATAGTGCGTGGGTGGGCAGAGAGTGTAGGAATTTGTGAGAAACAAACAGTGAATCACCAATTATTCTGATGGCAGCTCTGCCCTGTGTGGCTTTTCACCAAGTCATTCTTCAGAAACACAAGTTTGTTTGTTGGCTGGCACGACCTAGAGCTTCATCATACTGCACACAGAATCATGGGCTAGAGTTCACGGCAATGGAAAGGGAGATTATGCAGTGTAACTTTCTGGATTTTTTTTTTTCCTCCAAATATCTATCCAGATGCTTTGTCCATCTTTAAATCAGCAGGCTGAAGAGGTGCCCACCAGCCAGGGTATGAGAGCCCCAGCTCAGAAACTCACACTCCCTCCTGGGTTGACATCTTTGTCATCAGCCTGGCTCCTGGTAGTACCAAACTCGGACATCAGATGTCTCTAACTTTGGAGCCTTATGAAAGCCCAGGGAAATCAATGCAAAGGCCTCAGCATTTTCAGTGCCTCAGATCCAACATCAAATCCTCAAATTATGCAGCTCCTCACCTCCATTTCCAGCCTCTTTCCACACCACTGCACAGGGCTGAGATGCCAAGACCAGCTGGTGTGCAGCACATTAGGCATCAAACCATACAAGATTTCCAAGGCAAAAAAATGCTCTTATCTGAAGAGAGAGCTGAATAACCTCAGCAAAGTACTTCTCTACAGTACTTCTCTACAGTAGCTTCTCTACTGACTGTAGAGAAGCTGCAGCCAAAGAGCGGTGTCCTGCAAGTCCTCCCAAAAAATATGCTGTACATTTGTAGTCCTTGCAATCTTTCTTCAAAAATAAGTTTCTTTAGCCCACATATCCCTTGGGCCAATATTCTCTGAGTTCCCTTAATGAGCAAAATTCTGCTATTTATATAACTGGAAATGGGGTTGTGCTCCTACTTGAGCCTGATTTACTCAAACCCTGGAATGAAGGAACTGCCATTTCCAGCTCTGCACAGCAGCTACCCTGCAAACAAAGTATCTAAAAATCACCAACCTTTCTTGGTGGCCTGCATAAAGATAAAATTTAATGCCTTTGAAGTATTGAGATAGCCTGTTCCACTTTTACTTTGGAGCTCCAGAGAAGGGTTTTTTCCCTTATCTCAGATTTTTTAAAAAGCCAAACTATATTGGAACTGTAGGCATAAATTCATATTTATTGGAAATACAGGTTGACAGAGTTTCCCTTCTTAGAAACTGAATTCTGCTTTGAACCTGGATTCTTCAGGTTATTCACTAGTTATACACTAAAAGTGTTAGTTATTAAAGTTATTAAAGTTACTAAACTTTTTAGTTATACACTAAAAGTGTTCCCTGCAAGAAAACCCAGGATTCTTTGGGGCACACTGTCTACACTGTCTAGTTGAACTTATTTCTATACAATTTCTATTAGCTACCAGCACACTAGGGAGTTATTTTCCCATTTCAAACTACTTTTTTTCAGCAATGCACAGCTTTATATTTAAAAACATGGTATCAGAATTAAAAGGTATAACACAAAATGTTCACAAGCTTATGGAGAGGTTATATAAAATATACCCTACCAGCAACAAAAAGGAAGATAATGAACATTTGTTTTGTTCTTTGGATTGATTTTTTCCCAGAACACTCAAAAATGTTCATCTTAAAAATTTGGATTGAGCTTGGCCTAAACTCCCATAGAAAAAATACACACTTCTGAGATTGTAACTTTGTCATTCACAGACAAGGAGTATGGGACTTTTAGTTTGTTTCTTAATTGTGCAAAATTCCAAGGACTCATTCACACTCTGGAGAGGTGCAGGATTAAGAGAACTAAATTACCAGGCATTGAGAATTCCTCTGGCTGATCTCTTGTTACACCAATGACCAATTCTAGACATAAACGTCTCATGGGACTGCCAAAAATAGCTCCAGAAACAGAATTGACCTAAAATCTCAGGTTTTTTCAGTGGAAAAAAAAAATAGGATTTTGTCTTAAAAGAACATTTATAAAATATATGTTTTCTGTGGACAATAATGACAGCTTGGTGAAAATCTAAAACTCGTTTGCAGCTGAGAATGATGGTTTTGGTCCAAAATGTGCCAGTGCGCTTCATTGAAGAACTTCGTATGTATAACTGTTTATCCTTCCCCTTGCAAGCAGGAGTTCCTAGGACAGATTCCTTCCTCCACCTCCAGGGATGGCATCACACCACCAAAAGCCCTCCAAGCTCATTAGAAATAACCAGGGGTATAAAACCCCCTGCAGAATGGCTTCTAAGAGACACAGCAGAGCTACCATGAATAAAAACATACTGGATCTTTGCATTCCCATGAAAAGTAATTGAAAAACACGACTTTAGGCTTTCCTGTATTCTTTTTGAACTCTACCATGGAGCCTGAGAGACAGACTGAGCATCCACAGTCATACAAGGTTATGTGCACTAAGTTCAGCTGAAGCAGCTCATTCAAAAATAGAAATAAATAAGAGAAGTAAAACAACCTCTATTAAATTTACACTTCATATGATCCTAAGACCTGTGAAAATAGAGAAGTGGTTGCAAGTCGCATATGCAAAAAAGGCACTTTAATTATATCTCCGCTGTCTGGTCCAGTAACCACAAAACACCCATCTGCTCCAGACACTCTCTGCCTGTGCCTCACAATCTCTAAAAAGCAGAAAGCAAATAGAAACCAATTAAATATATTTAACTTGGGGGTTTTTATCTCTTGATTCTAAGTGTTATCCATCACCAGAAACTGATGACTCCAAAAGAGATGACGTAAGTACTCTGACAAGTTACATTGGACTCTAATAAAAGCCCATACATTGAGACAGATGAAGACAGAACATGCAGCATCATTGCTCTTTCCAGAAAAGGAAAACATCATAAGGATCTGCAGAGACTGAAAGTCTGATGGAGAATAGAAAGGCCATCCTGGAGGAACCAAAGCTGGGTTTGCTCCAACATGCCTGTGCTGTTGCTGTAATCTCCAAGAAGAGTATGCTCTGTATTTTCTCAAAGGCTTTTAAAAGCAGTCATTGCAATATCCTGAAAATGCCACTTTACAGCTTTGTTTTCGTAAAACCACAGAGCAGATTTTATTTTTAGTGTAAGTCCAAAATCCAGGTGTGACAAGCAGCATTAGGTACAGCCCATACCTCACCGGCCCTTGAGCCACAAGGACAAACCTTTGGAGGTATTTAGCTATCTGACCTGCAGAAAGTAGAGCATAGAGAGGACTATGAACGTTACTGATATTTTTGGAAAATGCTGCACTAGATTTTTAAAAAAGAGGGTGCAGGAAGAGTCTTGTCCAGGCCTCAGAGGGAGTTGCATGGCCAGGGAGAAGCTCACGGCAGCTCCCCAAATGTGCAACCACACCCCCAGGTCCTGTTTCGGAACCAAGCTCAAAGAGCACAGGCCCTACTCCCAAAGCATTTGAAAACACACGTCTCCATCCACAGTCTCCAAAGGAAAGACAAACATAAACAAACTCAAAGGCAGGCTGAAAACCTATTTTTAGATAAATGAAGAGCGTGAAAGCTTTCCAATGTCCTCTCCTTACCCCCTCTTCTATTTCTTGTCTTCCCCTCCCCTTATTCTCTGTACGCCTTGGCTCTTGACTGTCAACGCCCTCTGCTCCTATTTAAAATTTTTAATGGCAATCTAGCAAGCATCCCCAATCCATTTCTTTTAATATGTCTGTGTTAAGTAGTCTCAACAACACCTCTTGCCAACATTATTACTACTGCAATTAAAATATATATTAGTCAGCTCAAAGATCCACAAAAGCCTCTTTGAATTTTACCTCTCGTTATTGATTGAGCAAAGTGTTTAGTGAAAAGAAGAGGAAGCAAAAGTGTGGACTTTAAGAGCCAGTATGAAGCTCTTGCAGGAAAAAGGCACACAGACACAGGAAATCAAAGAGCTTTCACTGCAGTATCGTTGTAAAACCAACAACTGCCTCCCAGGTTGAGCTTCCTGCTGGATCTCACACTGCAGCTGTACAAAGAACTCCCCATCCCACAGACACATAACAGCACTGCATATTGCTTTTGAACTTTTATCAAACTCTGCTCACATCAAAATATCACAGCACCTCAGCTTACTATCAAAGATTTCCAGTAACATTTGGGTCTAGAGATTAATTTTGAGGTTTACGAGGTCTAAAGAGCTCTTATCTGCATTATGCCCTTTAATGAGCTTAATAAGATTATTTGATACAGCTCATTCATAATCACAAAGTATACTCAAGGGAAACTCAATCCAAAAGCCTTTATTTTGAAATAAGAGGGATTATACACTTAAGTATCATTGCAATATGCTTCTAACAGGCTGTGGATGAGTTTTAGTTGATCACCTTAGACACATTCTTTGTTCTACACATTCCCAGGGATCTCCTACAGGAACTTCTTCACTAGGAGGGAGAGTCTATCTCACGCCAACCTCCTTCAGAAGTTACACTCGCTAGAATATAATTACACATATGTACTCACGTAAGTGTCGAGCTCTTCAGAGAAGGCCCCCTGCCTTAGCTGCAGGATGACAATTTTCAATAGCTGAAGTTGTTGCTATTTGTTCAGAAACAGAGGACGACAGAAAAAAACGGATATAAATAAAACTCTTTAAGAGCCTTTACTCAGGTCTGAAGAATTCAACAGCTGCATCCCATTCAAAAACTGAGCAAAATAAATACCCTCAGCTACAAGAATGGCTTTCCAGGGGCCAAGCTGAAAATTGGGTACATTTCTAAAAGAATACATTGATTTTAGAGGCATTTGCAACACTTGCACATTTTGTGGCATTTTTATGAGCCAAAATATCTTTGTGGTATCTGGTATTTGCTTTAAAGCTTTATCTCCAGGAGGCATGTGAAAGTCTGGGCACATCTCATTGTACGTATTTACGTAAGGAATACAATAAAACTCCAGTTGTTGCAGAGAGAAGCCTGCAGGTGTGCTCTCTGTGCTTTTGGAAAGTGACAGCCTGAGAGCACTGTATACAAGAGACGTTTTGGTAGAGATGGATACAGCTAGTCAATAATGCTTGCAGATGGAAATTGAGGGAATAATAAAAATGAAACATTTGTTCAATGTGTAACTTGGTGTTTATTATTCCACAGAAGGCTACTTCCCTTACACTTCTCCATTCAAATCCTCCTCCACTGAATAAACATTAAAGGTGCTTTTTCTCTCTGACTTTTCACACAGCATACAATTAATGAAAGTGTATATTACTGGCGTTATTACTCTTATCATTATTATTTTAATCCATAAATAATTCATTACAGACTGAACCGGATTACCCTTCAGGAATCCCTTAGATTTTGTGAAATTTCACCTTTTCCATTTGACAGAGAAATGAAAGCCAATAATAACAAAAGTTCAGGCTAATTATGGATGTTTCAAATGCTGACACATCAGCTGTGGAGCAGACCAGACCTGCAGTGGGACTGTGTTCAAAATACCACCATCTCTGACTAGACATTCTCAGCACCACTTCCAACCAGCAACGAGAAACAGGAACTTTTGGGGAAGTAATTAATTTTGTTTGGCTCACTGAGATAAGGGCAAATCTCCAGAAATGCCTTTTTTCCCCATTTCCTCCCATGCAGAGAGGGAATGCAAGGTGGCCAGCACAGAGGTGTATGTCTACACTGCAGCTAAATAGTAAACATGTAGTGAATGAACTGAATTCCACCATTAAATACCATTTTCCCTGGCTGCTGAGCACCACTAAGTCTCCTTCAAGCTCTGACCTGGGCTAGTAAGGCTGCAGATACCTGAAGTTGCTTCTCAGTGGCCAACTCCACAGCTGCATGATAAAACATGGGGGTTTGTGGCAAACTTGCCAACAAGTTTCCCAGGGCTGAGCATTTGTTCAGCCCCAGACTCTCCCACAGTCCCCTGAGAGAAATGGCTCGGGCAGACACTGCCACCACCTTCAGTGCACTGAGCCATCCCATCAGAGCCCAAACCACACCTCACACAGAGCTGCAGACCTCGCACTGTGCACTAAACAGCTCAAGGCCATAGTTCATGAATTTCATGCCCAGCAGTGAACATGTCAGCTGCAGATGAACCTGCCACTGCTTAGCTCGTTGTCTGTCCAAATTCCCTGAAGTCCAATTGCCATTTATAGCCATGGGGCTGGGTGGAGCATCCCTGGGAAGAAGGAGATCACAGACTGCATTCTTCAGCTGCTGCAAGAGTCTTTTCCCCCAGGAGCAGGGCATATGCTGTGCTATTAGGAAACAAACAACAGTCGGCCGCAGTTTTCAACTCTATTACTGGCTTTCAACTAACTTGGTGCCAACCTCTAAAAGAATGGTTTCCAGCAGCACAGAGTTTCACCCTGAAAATTGCCCCAATGGGTACTAAGGATGTGAACTCCCACAAAAACGAACAGCAGTACAGAGAATAAAATACCAGATGAAACAATAATATGCTCATCACGAGTTCTGATGCATTGTGGCTATGTATATAACAGCAAGTACTAAAAACCAGTATAAATCAATGATGCTTTAAGAAGCTCCTTGCTTTTCACTGTCGTCACTCAAAAAACCATCCATAGCCTTCGACAGGAAAAGAGTCAAAGCTCTGTCAAGACCATTAAGGACTTGGCTATTGCTAGACTGTCCTATCCAAGAAGCATTCTGGTTTCAATGGACTGCAGAGAGTAGCAGAGAGAAGTGCAAAGAGCAGAGAATCCACATATTGCAGTGACACAGTTAATACTGTCCTCCTCCCTCATCTTTTCCAAAGGGCTAAAACTGCCCTCTATCTGAAAGCAAATCAGAAAACAATAGTACAAATACCATCCATAGTTCACACTTCCAAGAAGACTGTTTAAAAGCAAATAATCTCCTAAATTGCTTTCCTAAAAAAAGCTCCATTTTTCTGCTAGTTAATAATTACAAAAGAATTTTCTCAAATTTACTGATGATGGGAAAGAGCACTGTAGTTAGAACATTGTTTTCTTGTAGAGAACTGAAATAACATTTTTTTCCAGATTTCCACAGAGATGTTCAGTGGAAAAATGCCCAGTATCCTAAAGCATTTCTCTCTGGAAATTAATTTCACTCTTTCCTTCCCATACAGTCTTTTATGGATGTGCAGAAAAGCACACAATAAAACACTATACAGCCTTTGAAAGCACATAGAAATATTGTTTTCTGATATCTGAAATGTCTGGCTGTGAGTTTATTATACAGTATTCCAAATCAATAAAGATTTTCTACCAGCCTAAAAAGTCTCAGGTTGTTTTTTCAAAATCATTTCCTACCCATTGCACCTGAACAGAATCAACAAGTTCTATTTGGTTAGGTTTTTTATACAAATAGGTGCATTAAAAACTGGAGTGAACTCCTTAATCTAAACCTTCAGCTTTAAGGTAAAAGGCTAAGATGCCAACTATTAAAGCATGACTGCACATCTCAGGTTCTCATTTATTTTCAATTCTTCTGGTAATTGCAGAAGTAATTCTAAGAATCATCCATCATCCTGATGAAGATGTCTCTACAAAATGTGCCTACTTGTTTTTTCACTGTACCATGGGTGAGAGGGTAAGAATCATTTCAGATGTGCAAGATGAACAATTTTTTTAAACCTTAGATTATCCAGACAAAAACTCCCAGAAAATTATTAGAGAAAGAGGGCAGGAGATGGTAGAATGAAGATGGAAGAGGCACTGACCCAGCTCGTTTATCTCTCTGGAGGAGAGAGCAGGGTACACTCCAGAAGAGGTAATCATTTCCATCACAGCACAACCAATTTGAGTTTCCCTCGCCTTTTGCAACAGGAACTGGTATATGACAAGTGTTACTGAGCTCAACCAGGAGCCAGCAGCCATCCCACCACCTTGTCACTGTCCCTGCATCAGACAAGAGGCTCCTGTCCAGGGGGAGAGCTGACAGAGGTGGGGCTGCAGCCGCAAATGTCCCCCCTGCAAAGGCTCAGTGTCAGTGTCCTACCCACTAAAAGCACTCACCTCCATCACTGGGACTCAGCCATGAGCTGAGGCGGAAGTCCTGAAGGCACACAGGCAACCTCAGCTGGCATCACTTTAGGTTTCTAACCGTGTTAGCCCATTTTTCTTCCATGTTTTTCTCTAGTCCTACTGCTCTGCGGTAACTACTCCCCCTCCTACCCTTCAGCCCTGCAGGACTACCACAAAAGGAAAACAACTGCTGTACAATACAAAGGCAAATGACAAACTAAGCAGCTCTTAACATCACAAAAGAATACAGCAATAAATCAGAAGGATGAAGAGGGAAAAGGACTGTCATTTGTCTTCTGCTTAATACCCCTCCTGTATTACAGCACATACAGTATTTCACAAGCAATATGATTTTAAAGATAATTACCCCTTGTAAACTGTATTTCCTTTTCACCCACCTGTAATGAATGATCTGAGGCAACTCTAGAGAATGGCAGTCCAAGTTACATCCCACTGGCCAGGCTGTGCCCCAAGGGATGACTCTGTCCTGCTCCCTAACACTTCTGTCATCAAACAGCATAGCCTCTCAGCAGACAACTATTTTGCTGTATAATGTAGCCCTGGACTGGCCATACTGACTCATCCTAGACAACACCAGGGATTGCCTTTGCAACAACTAAAATTAAAATAAAATGTATTTGCCCTTATTAAAACATGATGCACAAAAAGCATTTGATAGTCTACTGATCTGTGTACCTACAGCTGCTTAGATTTATGTTATGCTGGCATAAAATCAGCAAATGCTTGAAGTAAATACAGGACTTTTTTTCTGAACAAAATGCTTGAAAGGTCACTTTGTAGTACACTGCTGTTGAAGAAAACATTATTAATCAGGATGTTACCTCATGTTTTTATTTGAGTATCTTGTTTCATAATTAGGGATCCACATTTTGAATATAAAAAATTATACTGAGTTCCCCACTGACCTTACCACCAGATTTGCTCATTCCAATTTGAATTAATAAGGCTACTAAATCACTTACATTTGTCCTCATGTAAACACAGTCACAATCTGCTGCTTCACTCTTGGTCACATTACACACTTCCTCACAGACTTTTTTTTTATAGAAAAGGCATCTTCTGTATAAAGACATACCTTCTGGACAGATGATAAACTCCAAACTGCAGACATTTACCTTGCCAACAGTACTGTGCTGCTGTCTAACGCCAAGGATGGAGAATTTATTGGTTCTGCTGACAGCCACCATGGATTTTAAAACTCCACAAGCCAAGAAACATTCATCTAAGCCATCATGTGGGTTTTGTGCTGTGCTGGACCTAGACCTGTTTTCTAAATCTTGGACTCTGCCTCACCAGTTAAACAGCCCCAGGGAAACCAGTGCAAAACACAGATACAGCTGGAGCCCTGCAGAAGCTGTAAGGATCCAACATAAAATGTGGAAGCAGATATGTGTGGGTCTGTATTACAGATATGGGTATGCATGCATCCCCAACTGAAGAGAAAAAATACCTTACATTCAGAACAATTGAAAAAATAGTAAAAACAGAATAAGAACACTCCAGGTTAAGAAGCAGGAGAAAAAAAAGGCTATGCCAAGGAAGAAGACTTTAGAGCTTTCTCCTATGTCCCCCATCTCCCACCCAGGCTGAGTTCCTGTATGCCTCCAGGTGTGCTAGGGCAGCCTACAAAACTCTCACTGTGCCTTGCTAATGCACTAGCAAACACATCTGAAACAACAACAAAAACCCTACCTACTGAAAACTTGTAACATGCTGTAACAAGTTATTGCCTGTTTTAATTTGCTGTATATTTACCAGATTTCCATACAAAGGTACCAACAGGACCTGAGCATAAAGAGAGCCATGCAGGATACAGGTTACATGGCCCTTTATTAGGTGGAGTGGTTTCCAGTGGGTTAAGAGCTAACCTCACCTTGTTTATTCTACTGTGATAGTGAGTATTCTTGCCTATTCTGTTTGTATGGCATCATGCTCTGAAGATTCTGAAGGTTCCTAAGTGCTGGTAGAGACAGACCCCTATGTCCCCAAAGGGGTTTGTCGAGGCACAGAGAAGTTGGCTTTAGTCACAAGTTGGCTAGAGAGCAAGCACAGCTTCATGTACATCAATGGCAGAAGCTTATATTTTATAAACATTCATCAGAAAGTGTGTAACTCCCAGGGTTGTCCCTATATTTAGGGGAACACAGCATAGTGCAATTATTACCTGTATTAGCACTGCTAACTTGCAGCTATGGAAAGACACTATCTGCTAGCTCCTGAACAGGATCAAAATGAATCTATTTGCAAAGTGTTTTGCCAGTCAAGGAGCATATGTGTGGTTGGCTGCCTTTGCTCTACCATTTGCTAAGCTTCAGCAGCCCTGTGATGGTCCCACTACCATGGCTTATCAGTGCTGATATGGCCAGTCGACCAGAAGGTTCTCTCACTCAGGCCTGAAGTGCTGTGTTGTCATGCTGGAGAAAACCACAAACCCATAACTGAAGACTGAAATGTATATTCACAAACTACACATGTCTGAGCCCCTGCAGGGACCCAGCTGGCAGGGAACAGCCTTTACCCACACTACAAACCTGCCTCCCCCTGCAGAGTGGCCATGTCCAAATGGTCTGTCAGAAATAACTCCTGGCCTATGCCTGCTCTATACACCGATGGTGCAGATGATGGAGTCCCAGCACCAGAGGAAGTTCTCTGACATGGTTCAATCCCTGTGTAGCTGTAGCAGGCACAGAGCCTGCAAGGCCTCCCTGGCGTTCAGCAGCCTAAGACAGGCAAAATGCTGAGTCAGGATGACTGGCCCTTAGGAGCCCCTCTCTCTCACTCTCAGACCCTTGCTTATCTCTCTGTAAGGCTATAGGTCACCTTCCTTTAACCCTTACCACTGGACAATTTTCAATCCCCCTTTACCCTATAAACCCCTGCTTCTGCCCGGTTCATTAGAGCCACTGTCACCGAGACCCTTCGCAGAAGAGCTTCCCGAGAAGATCAACAAAGACATCACTGCAGAACCTCACACAGCTTCTCTCCTCTCTTTTCCCCGTGTCCACTAAATGCTGCTCTGCCTGCGGCCCACGGCCCCTAGCAAGCTAAGAGCTGAAATCACTAATGAGCTGAATATCACAAAGAGCTGATATCACTAAAAGGCTTGCTAAGGTGCTCCGGTGGCCAGGCGCTGCTTGGGAACTCGGACAGGCAGTTCTGAACAGGACTGAGCTAGCTGGGCTTCTAATGCAGCCATGTGGGGACACCCCGTAACCCAGCGAGCGGCATTAGGTAGCCATGGCCCAAGAGGGCAGAGCAGGAGGCAGAAAGGCAGGCACGGCATTGAGGTATCTCTAAGAAAGTTACTCATGCTCTGCAGTCAAGTGAAAAGACATGAAGCACTACTGTCAAGAGTAAAGCAAGGCGGCATAGAGAGAAGCATCTTCTTGGCTTAATTCTGCTTTCATGGTTGCACTAGAGACATGCTGCCTATTGCCCCACCTTCAGCATGCATACGAAAGAAAGAAAGAGGTTCTAGCCGGTGACTGAGCAGGTCAATTCTTCAAACCTGCACAAAAAAGGTAAAACTACATGTTATGGTTTATTCTTGGTGCCCAAGCTTTGTGAAATACTCATGTAAGAGTGAACTTGTGTATATACTCTACAGTTTTAAGTCACAACAAAAAAATAACCTACATTTCTCATTAATATCAGTGCTATACAATAATTAACATTTTACCCACATTAGGACAGTCTTTCCAATGTATTCTCAGTCCTACTGATAGGGTCACACTAAAACTGGCTTAAAACTTCTTAAACTGGCTCCAAACTTCACCCAGCCTTCAGCTAGATTAAGGTCAAATGCCAGAAGACTCAAGGTATCCCAAGTCAGAGTGATTTATACAATTGTTACCATTCAATGCTGTTTTCTTACAAAGCAGACACTGGGATTGCTTCTCCAAAACGACATAGGAAGCTGTATACTGCAGCTAACAAAGCCAAAGCTACCAGTGCTATTGACAGACAGTAGCAAGTAGCTCTTCCACCTGCTCGCCAGCACACACCAGTCAGTGGAGTCGCACGGCCAAGCGCTTACGCACAAGATGACTTCTTTTCTGTGACAGCCAAATCAGTAAATCTCTGAAAATACAAAGGATATTTCTCCTTTGGCCACTCTGTTGTATTTGACTTGCTGTTGGCAGTCCTTAGCTCTGCAAGAGCAAAGTGCTGCCACAGTGCTGTCCTCATTGCGCGTTTTAAACCAGATTTGTCAGCTCAGCGTATTTTCCTATTTTCACTCCTGCACAATTCTCCTGATTCCAGAACAAAACAAACCAAAAACCCCATGAAGGACTTGTTCTGCCACAATGGGCTCCCTGATGGCTACAGTATTCCAGTTACTTAGAGGAGATTCCACTGTTTCCAAGTCCCTCTCTCCTGGTTCTTCTGGGACAAGAGAACAGTTTGACATTTTCCTCTACTTTGGAAAAGCAAATGAAAAAAAGGAGACCTATAATCTACCAGATTTATTTTCCTACCTTGAGAAGGCTAAGAAGGAGCTTTTGCAGCCTATTAAATCTTTTTCCTTTAGCACAGAGAAAATTATCTTTCCAAAGGAAAGGAGCTATTCCCCTCACTCTTTGGCAGAAAGTGATCCCATTGCTTCTTGAAAAGCAATAGAAGGGATATTCTCATCTCCACAATAAACCACTAACAGGCTCTGTGTAAGCCGTGCAGAGCAGGAAGTTCAGGCTCCATAAGGATTTTCAGTAGAGGCTGGTGTGCCAGCAGAAAAGGTACTTATCATTTTCTGTTCAGTTAATGCTGAGCATTTTACCTCAGCTAATGACTACCCAATCAAACCACTGTTCAACTCCTCCTACTTAATGCAGAACATTAACATTAGTTCCTAATTAAAGAATTCTCACAGGATATGAAATTTTATGTCATAGAAAATATTTGGATTGTTTTACACTACTATTGCATTTTATTTTTCATTGTGGGAAAAAACATCTGTAATCTACTGTGCCTTACTCAGCATTTCTGGAATGTTCTTCCTTACTGAGACTTTAATAATGCTAATAATATAATAACATTGAAAACTTCAGTAATATTACAATTTTTTTTAATTACTTAAAAATTTCGTGTATTAGCCTAACTTTTATCACCATGAAAACCCTGAATATTTTTGTCCTGAAACTTCACGCCAGGACAGCAGAAACACTATGTCTAGCTTGCAAAATACATACCTAAACACTTGAGAAGCCAGGAGCTTTATACGTAAAAACTGAAATTTTGTTTCCTGAAATGATTTCTGAATATTATCAAACCACAGAGTCAAGCTTATTTTCATGACCTGATATAGCACTACTAGCACAGAACATGACCTAAATTGGCTTATTGCAAGAAAAGCAAAATACCTTACTTCTCTTCAGCTCCCAGCTGTGACAATGTGAATGATGGACGACCTCAAACCTTATTTGTAAAGGCATGAAGTCATTAAGTGCTGGGAAATGGAAAGCCCTTCAGAATGTGATCCAAATGCAGGAATTCACCCATCCACTCTTCTCCTTTTCACTGGGGAGAGCAAGGATGCTCCCTGTAGGGAGATCTGGGTGCTCAGCCTCTGGGTACAGCGTGGGTGACAGTTGTGTGATCACTTAAAACTATGTGCAAATAGATACTAATCCTCTTCCTCCTCCAAGACTAAATCTCGAAGCTGTGAAATCTTTTTGTTGGAAACCTATTATTTCTCAAAACTATGAGAATGGGACAAATTCCTGCTGTGGAAATATCAACTCCACCCAGATTCTTAGCTCTGCTCATAGCAGCACATTGAAGGCGTGACCTCCTTCACTTTGATGCACACTTCTGAGCAGAGGTCACTTCAGCTAATACTTTCAGCAAGACAAATGCACCACACCATTATAATAATAAACACTATGAGAATTTGGCACAAAATGCTATGATCTGTGAACTAAGTTACAGTAAGATAGATAAAACAGCCAGTGAAAGTAGAAAAAAAATTAACTCTAGCAAGAGAGTGGTCTTTAAGGCAGCTCTTAAGTAAATATTTTTATCAATTTTTTTTCAAAGTCTTCTGAGAGGTTCCTAAGAAAAAGATTGTAAACCCAACCCACAAAAAATCTTGAGAGCAAAAACTCAACACAGCAAGAAGAGATCATGCACAGTTCTCAAATATTTTTACAGATTCTCCATTTGCTAAAGCTTATTGTTGTTTTTTTAAGGCTATGACTGCTCCCACATTCCTGTCTCAGAATCTACTAAAGCTGTGCTGTTGGCAAGTATTGCTACATTACTTTTAAATGACATTTAGTCCTTTTGCTCTTGGTACTCATGAACAGGGCTTCAAAATTAAAGGGAACTGCCCTGAGAGATTGCAAAAACAATGGGGACCAAAACCAAAAAAAGTTCAAACATTTGCATTCTATCTTAAGATAAATTCCCAAGTCCAATTCTATCAGCAGTTTGTTCTCACTAAATACTTAATAATAAATGAACAGAGTTTCAAAATTGACTGCAGAAAATCTTGATATCTCAGATGCTAATATATGACCATTGTTTTCTTCTGATAATGACAAGCAAAGCATTATTTTCCCCCCTCTTGTTACAGATACTAAAATTTGAGAAAGACAAAGCGATGAATGTGGACCACTTGCCTCTTCGGTGCAACATTTGCTACCCCAGTGGGTAACAGAGTCACACTGTAGATACAAAAGCAATTCAGTGCTGTTGAACTTCACAGTGAATACTCTTCCTACTTTCTGATGCAACATCAACCACACCTATACAGAACTATAAAGTGAAAATTCCAAATGGAAGAATAAAGCTGGTCTGTACACAAAGGGCTCTGACTGGATTTCAGGAGACCTCTTGGGAGTGAAAGCCTTGTCTGATCAATGAGTGCCACTCAATGAGTGCTGGGGAAGGCAGAAGCCCTGGGGCTGAGAAAGCTGTTGTGGTGCAGGAAAGGACCCCTTTCCTTCAGATCCCCTCTAAACCCTCAGGGCTCCTCCAGACAGCCAGTTCAGCCAGTGCTCAGGGAGATGGAGGAGAGCCACAGCTCAGCAGCACACACACACACATGTCCTGGAGGTGTAGGGGGGTGGAAACAAAGAGACATCCACCTTGGCCTCAGAGGAGCCCATGGCATTTACCAGCCCTGTGCCATCACTGCTTTCAGAAGGCTCCCAAACTCCCCATGACCAGCACACAGTAAAGTTTAGTCCTGCAAAACCAAACTTGCTCTCCTGATACCTGGAACAGCATGATGTGACAGAATTGGCAGCCATTCCAGGCCAAAGGGCAAGATTTCTTCTCCAAACTCCTGCGAACTTTTTAATTTTTCCATAGAAATGAAGCAGAGATAGCAACACTGTTTTGACTGCAAATGCTTCATGTAAAAATAAGCTCCTAATGACTTCAGACCAAAGGCAAATTTGCCAGTCAGCAAAACATTTGAGTAAATGCTTAGTTTGAGAAGCTTTGCTATCTATTGTATGCAATTAATCTCTTGGATCACAGATGTAGGCTGGGTTTTGTGAGGCTGAGCTATTTTGCACATCATCCCACTTATCCTGCCATCCTTTGACCTAAAGAGGTGCTCACTGTGTGACTGGAGTGAGGTACAAGACAATTGCCTTATATGTTTAACTGGCAGATGAGAGAGCTCATGCTTGAAAAATCCTACCCTCAGTGGCAGACCAGTAACTCAGCGAGACAAATTCATCACAGCCACACTTGTTATGTGAACTCAAAGACTGCCAGCAAGACCCAGGCCAAAAACTATGATACTTCAGAGTAATTTCACCTCATAACACCAAGGTAAACAAAATACATCTTACAGTTTACTTTCCTAGCTACCACAACCTGGTTTTATCAATTTCAGCTACAATGTAAAATATTTTAATCCCTTTGACACACTCGTTCACTTTAGAATAGCTGGCAGCAGTGATTTAGATAGCTGGCAGCAGTAACTCAGTGATTCACTGAGTTACATCAGTGTCAAACAGCTTCCAGTGACATAAAACCAGAGCACAGCAAAGTGAACCTGACTCACTGGATCTTCAGACAGAGACAATCCATTTTAAAATGAGTTTGGAGGATTAAAACACACCAACTATAAGGAATATCCTGGTTATTGTCCTGGTTTGTCAGTCCAGAAATTGTTTTGAACATGGAAGTTTACACTGTAAATTATATTCTGGGTTTTTTGTATTTTATGACAAAGAAATTTGCCTAAAAATGGAAGATTTTCATGCATTTGTATTCAGGCAACTCCATCTTCATAAAAGTCCATAATATCCTTTAAATGAAAAGGAAAAAAAACCCCAAAATCTTGTCCAGTTGCCAGGAGTTTTTTTGGGGTTTTTTTGCCTGTACCTAATCAGAAAGTTCAGAAGTGTTGAGTATTTGGAAAAGGTTAGCTGTATAAGAGAAAACTTAATCATTACATTAGGAAAAGAAAACTGCAGATTTTGGAAACTATGATATCTGAGGTTTTTTTCCTGCTTTAGTGTTTCAGCTAGTACAAAAATATTTCCCATTTCTCTAAGACCAGATGGCTTTAAGTTTTAGCCTTGTGGACTGCAGTGGAGAAGTTGAAACAGAACTGGAAACACAGAGTTATCATTTTCATGAAATGGTAACAGTTTAAAAATTTAGTTTCAGCTCATGAGACCCACAACAAAACATTTAAAATGTGTTACAGCAGGAGGCTCTGTTCTCTTGGGGAAAAAGACAAAAAAAAATTTACCACAATGCCTTGTCTGCCTTTTCACCTGGCAAATTCAGAATTTCTCAAACATTATGACATTGGTCCAGTATCTCCCTGTAGGCAACTCTAAACCAGAAATTTTTGGCTTCCAGACTCACCTGAAAAGACATTCTAGTAGACCTTGTCAATTTAACATCTGCATCTTTGAATTACCAGAAATTAATCAAACTTTGTAATTTTTGACACACCAATTACGACACTTTTTTAATGGAATTATTTTACGTAAATTATTCTGTCTTCTTATAGGGCTGTTCAGCACCCAAAGGATACTGAAACCTTCTCTAGGAAATGATGCCATCCTAGGTGTTACAACTGGCTCAGAGCATAGCAGAATGATCAACACAATGCTTGGCTTTGCCATGTGTTCTCAGACAAGGAAAAATACCAAGCTAACATACCTATGGATTATCACTGAATCCTTTTCTTCACAGGATAAAGGAATAACTTCTTGGGAAGGTGTAACACCTCAGAAATGCTAGCAGAGCTTGGTGAGAGCTGAGGTGACATTTCAGTTTCCTCTGATTTTGTCTGAATACACAAAATCTCCATCACAGACAGACAGGCATTGCCTGTAAATCTGTATATAGAGGCAGATTGCTACTGCACCAGTGCTTACATTTGTTACACAAAAACCCAAACGCCAAACATTTAAAAGTGCTGTATCAAGACACCTGAAAAACCAAACGCCTCAGTACCCTCAGGGGCAGCTAAGTTAGGAGAAAGCAAAATAAACTTCTTTCCTGCATGCTCCATAGCTTGAATTCAAACACAAGGGAAGACAATGTATGAAGCCATATGCTCCATGGGCAGATATGACACTGTACTGTGGAGTTCAGAAACTTTCCCCTGAAACACCTCACAAGAGTAAGCATCTGGCATGCTTCTGTTATCACGGAATCATAAACTGGTTCGGGTTGAAAGGAGTCCTAAAGATCATACTTTTCCAACCCATGGGCAAGAATACCTTCCACTACACCAGACTGCCACATCCAGCCTGGCTGTGAACACTTACAGGGATGGGACATCCACAGCTTCTTCAAGCCAGCCTCTCTGAGCAAGTGTTTCAGAGCCTCACCAGCCTTAAAGTAAAGGATTTCTTTCCAATATCTAATTTAAACCTACTCTCTTTCAGTTTAAAGCCATTACATCTTATCCTGTCACTATTATGCTTCTATTGTATCATCCTGCCAACTGAAGAAGAGAGCATATTAATAAAATAGTCAGACCCCCATTTTGGAAAATACAATAGTGTTCTTTTGTGGTTCAAAAAGATGCAGACCACCAAATCACAGGGAAGACAAAATGTGGTCCAAGACCTTTCATTATATAGTCCAGACAGCATAACAGACACTATCCTCAAGGGTCAACACCTGCCACCAGAGCATACATGTTAAATTTACAGCAAGAACACAATACAATCTGTGTCTTTCCCCAGCTCTTCTTCCATCCAACGGCTACGATTCAAGAGCTGCTGCCTACACGGCCAACCAAGAGCCACAGATGCAGAGCCCACACCTCCAGACACAGACTCATTATGGCCCTCCAGCAGCAGCTGATGTGGACCTCAGGCTGTGTGGGTTCCTCAGCAGCCCAGCCTGCCAAGCCAACTCAATCTGCACAACTGCACGTGGGGGAACAACCAAACCACCTGAGCAGCCTCAGCATCCGAGAAATCCCAACCAACCCACGTGGCCCCAACCTGCAGGGGAATCCCACCTGCCCAGGCATCTCACGAACCCACCATCCTGTCTGCTCCTGGACATCTGGAGCCACAGTAGTCCACCAAAAAAAAAAAAAAAAAAGCAGGAAGCAGCAATAAAAAAGCTTCTCCCTCATACCCACCTCCCCTGAGGTGGGTATGTGAACATGTTAGTTAAATCACTATATCCACCTCTATGCAGTCACACTCTTGTCAGGGTGGGATTGGTTTATATCAGTTTAGCTTCTGCCAGATTGCAACAAAAGATAAAATTTTAAACCAATTTGTAATTAAGCCAGATATCTGATCTGACAGTCATCTCTCTCTGTGGAGCTGTGACATCAATACAGCCTTGAGTCTGTCCTGTCAAAGTTCATTAAGTCACATGGAATTTCAGAATAAGAAATGTCTATTAACAAACCCTACAATGCTGTACAAAGGGAAGACCACACTTTGCAGGACCGTGCATCCTACAGGAAAATAATAAACATAAGCACCATGGCCTTTGCAACAGACAGAGTTAATAACATGTCCTGTTATGTTTAGAGGAAACCAAGCATGCAGTATAGTACATGCTCACTAAGTGATTCAGAAGGCATGAAGATTATAGGAGGTTCTTTTAACAGTGCAACAAGCTTACACAATTTTTAGCTCACCGCTTTTCTCCTCATTCCAAACTTTAGGCTCACTAATGCTTTCACTCATGAAAAGGCCAAAGAATTTCATTCTTTCAGTATCTTTGAACTTATTCCTTATCACCACTAGAAGAGACAAAACACAAACCCCATCACCATTGCATGAAAGCTCTCTGTAGGGCTGGTTTTAATTTAATTTTTTCCTTTTCCTTCAGGATTAAAGATCAGGAAACCAGGAAAAAAAAAAAAAAAAAAAAAAAAGCTGAAGCATTTCAGGCATTTTCACTTGCTTTCAGAAATCAATCCATCTCCTGTAGACAGCAGTGCATACCTCCATTAACCCTCCTCCTCAAGGAGCACTCTAACTTAAAAAAAAGTGTGTGAAAAAGAATAAAAATACTTCCAGACAAAAACAAAAACAAAACAAACAAAAAATCCAAACCAAAAAACCAAACCAAGCAACAATTCTTTCAATGAACTTTGGATTTAAAAAGTGAGCTTTGGTACATGCTGTACCAAAACCAGCAGTGATTGAACTGAATAAACACATTATCCTGAAAAATGGTCACACTGGGGTTTGAAAAGCTACAATATAACACACTATAAAGACTACCTGATAACTTTAATCTGAAAAAATTATTTGAAATACAGATATATTACTTGAAATATATACATAATTCATATAAAATATGTATGCATATCGTGATTGAACTTGACTTTAGACAGCAAAAATGTAACACTGTTACAAAGTACCCCACACTTCTTATAGAAACAGAATTAAATCTCCATGGACAGTTTCTAGTTTTGTTTTTGCAAATTATACAATAACACAAGGCCATACTCATACCCTTAATAAGGAGGAAAGAGAAAAAAACCTTTTTTTCTGACAGAGAACTCAACTTAATAAAAAATATAATATAATTATTATATTAGCTTCACTAGCTCCATGTCACAAGAGAGACTTAACCATTCATACTTCTGTAAATTGGCACACTCACACAGGGAGTTATTAACTATAATATCCTTAAATTAAATTTGACAGGCTTATACCATAAAAGTCAGTACAATTCAAGTCACAGTGCCAGTTCACAGGCTGTATCAGCATCCTCAACAGGCATATCTAATTGAAAGGCAGGAGAGAGGTATTTCCTACCAATGCATGGAGGACTATCACTGGGCTGGCTACCACTATGCTGGGAGTGGATTTATGCCACACCTGCCAGAATTCACTCTCCCAAAGAGCCGAGAAAACAATGAAAGAGGCTTCAACCTTTTCAGTAAAAAAGAGCTCCTGGAAGCCAGAGCCACACTGCCTGTCAGCCTGCTGTGACAGCAGAAGTGCTGCCAGAGTCTCCTGGAGAGTGGCAGCAGAGCTGGCAATGGGAACACAGAGATTCAGAGATTCAGCCACCAGTGGGGAGCACTGGCTGAGCAATCCTCAGTGTGTCCCAGCAGTGAGCACTGGCTGCTGAGCAATCCCCAGTGTGTCCCAGAGGTGAGCACTGGCTGCTGAGCAATCCCCAGTGTGTCCCAGAGGTGAGCACTGGCTGCTGAGCAATCCCCAGTGTGTCCCAGCAGTGAGCACTGGCTGAGCAAACCCCAGTGTGTCCCAGAGGTGAGCACTGGCTGAGCAATCCCCAGTGTGTCCCAGAGGTGAGCACTGGCTGCTGAGCAATCCCCAGTGTGTCCCAGAGGTGAGCACTGGCTGCTGAGCAATCCCCAGTGTGTCCCAGAGGTGAGCACTGGCTGAGCAATCCCCAGTGTGTCCCAGAGGTGAGCACTGGCTGCTGAGCAATCCCCAGTGTGTCCCAGAGGTGAGCACTGGCTGAGCAATCCCCAGTGTGTCCCAGCAGTGAGCACTGGCTGAGCCCATGGGACAGGGCACCCAGGTACACCCAGGCAGAGGCTCCCAGCTTTGCTGCTACCCACTGCACACCCACACCCCTCCAGATGCCCACTGAGCCTTGCAGAGTCTCTACTTCCAGCCCCTTAAGCATCTCTACACTTCTCTTTTCCTTTAATTCAACAGGAACAAAACCACCCAGAAGTGACAGGGCTCCCGTAGTAGCTGCTTCTATGTCAAACTTGTGTTGCAGGCAGCAGCATCAGCAGAAGCCACCTACAATGACTGGCTTTAGGTTCAGGCACCAAACTCTGACCCTCTTCCGCATCAGTGACAAAACTGCTCTTCAAGGCACAATCTTTTCTGCTCTCATCTCCTTTGTGCGTGATAGAACTGCCAAAGATTAGTTCTTTAGCTTGATTGTCAGGGCAGCATCTCCTGAAGCCAAACGAAAGTCAGATTTCTACCACCAAATCCACTTTTCATCCAAAATATTCTGTATTTTTAGAATGCATGGCAAATTAGAAAAAAAAATTTTTTCTGTTATAAAAACCAAAGAAATGTAAGAACAACAGCAACCACTTAGAAAGAGAAGGAAGGGGGAAAAGCTTCACTTGACTCCAAACCAACCATTTGCTTTTCTAATCAAAATGAAACCTAACCTTCACATTGTGTTGGCCATCCACAGAGACTTTTATTTTACATACTGGCAACTGTATGGATGCTTGCTCTAAGAAAGTGTAAATGGTTTCAAACATTTCAAAATAACTGTATGGTAAGTGTTGCTATTTAAAAAGCAAGTATTTTATAAACTACACTGGACATCTTGCAGAACACCATTATTTCAGATAATTCCTTAGTGTCCATTCCAGCCTTAGGAAGTTACACACAGCTCATCTCAAAGTCCTACAAAGATGAAATATGGACAACTGGGAAGGAGCTATTGCAGCACTGGGGATCGTGCACTCCAATTCACCTCGAACTCCACCATGTGGGATTGTCCCACCATGTAACACAACACAAACAGAAGAGTTTAAAGCTCTACTTGCTTCCCCTGAATTGGTCCTGTATCTGGCTCTGGATCTCAAAGAGCAGCTTACAGCAATAAATGTTTACACACGAAACACAGGAGGTGCAGTTCACAAGAAGAGAAAAGCAGCAGCAATGGGGAAAGAAAAACCTCCTTTCCAAAAGAGATTACTCATGATAAAAAGTCAAAGAAGGGAAAAATAGAGGAAGACAATTAAAAAAAGAGAGATCAGTATTGGTGAGGGGAATGGTAACAATACGCAGTATTGGACTGACAAAACTAATATTGATAAGAAATTTACTAACCTTATAGCACAAGTAGAAGCAAGAACACTGAATTCAAGTGGAAGATGTTAGCTTAGTTTGTTGTTAGTGCTGATTTGCAAGTTAAGACTGGACTAATTGCCTTCATTTGTTTCTGAGAACCAAAGTGAGACTTTTAGAGAAATGAGAATCAGGAACTGGTATCAGAAAAAGGAAGATACAAAATTAGTTCATTTGAATAAGACTGGAAAAACCAGAGGCAACAGCTTCTGCATGAGGGCCAGTGGATCTGAATGGCAATCAAAATCTTGCATATTGACATTTTGAGGGATCTCTGCATCTTCTTACCCACTGGCTTACTATGAGCAGGTTTCCAAGGTCACAAAGGACAACTCAGATCCACAATCTACTGGGAAGAACACTAACCATTTGCAAACACAAGAAATGCATATCTCTGTGTGCATGCTTTTGAAAACCTGTCTCCTAAGATGGAAATTTTGCAAGAGAAAGTCAGCTCTCACTTAGATGTCCATGTACTACCATCTTGCAATGACTTATAACTGTCATCTGTGATTTCAGAAAGGTCCATTTTCATGATTACCCTGACAAAAGACATGAAGTGACAAGAGAATGGTAAGTCCAAACAATCTTTCTTTCACACATAGCTCACTTCTACAAAAACGCTCACTACTTCAATGTCACTTGTTCCAGAATCCCTTCCCCATGGATTTACCCCTTATAAATTTTGAAAGCAGCATGACCCAGTTTGCTAACTCATGCCTGACAGAGAAATATTCCCTTATTTCCTCACATATGAAGTAAGGAAGAACAAAAGGTAAGCTCCACTCACCATGAAGCAGCATACCCACTACCTTCACATTCCTCTCTCAGAAAAAAAGTTACACACTTGGATTTCAGTCCTATTCCTTCACCTTTACCTTTGCTATACAGCCTTTCATATCAGAAGAAAGCATACAGGCATAACATATTTGCATTGAGCAGACAACTTGAGGAAAATCACCTGCATCTTGCTGAGCTCCCTTTTCTTCCTCCAGCTACTGACTTACTGCTGGGAAAAAGGTAACCTCTACAAATGCACATCATATTTGGCACAGGGCACTGCTGGAACTCAAGGCAGAAACAAACAATGCTTTAAAAAACCCCTCCTTTTCTTTAGCCTCAGACAACTGCAAGATAATTAATGAGACAAAAATCCTGTAAGACACTGAAAGGGACAGGAAGAAAACCAAGAAGGGGAAAATGACAAGAAAAGAGTGGAAACCTCCAGCAGATTGCAAGGGACATTACATTACCAACCTGCAACCTGAGAGAAGATAAAGGAGTTTCCTAAGATACAGAATCAAGTTGGGCTGAGAGTGTGAGATATACTGAATATCCCATTAGAGACAAGTGAAAAAAGTAGATGAAACTTCAGGGAAAGCAAAGGCACACTTGTGTAAAGCAAAGGAAAATAAAAGAGACAGAGAACTTACAAAAAGAATATGAAAATCCATCTGAGACCACAAGAAATTAATTGAAATTCATCTAGAAAGCAAAACATCTATGATTTCCCCAAGAGATTAATATCTCTGTCTCTTGATACAAGTTCACATGCAAAGACTATTTATTATTGTTCCCGAAAAATTTCAGCAAAGTACAAGTATTCTGAAGTCTAAAGCCATGGGAAATTTATCTTCATGACAGCTGTAATCAACCAAATTGCGAAGGTTCAAATATCATAACATGACGAAAAAGAACAGCATGAAGTGACTCAGGTATTTTTTTCCATCACTTACATTCTACCATCAAAGCCATATAAAATGACTGAAAAACATTATTTTAAAAACAAGAGAGTTACGAATTTTTTGGGGCCCCACAGGGATTCCCAGCAACTCAGCTGTTTGTGGAATGCAGCTGCCCTGGGAGGCTTCATCTCTTCACCAAGCAGGAGAAAAGGGATCCTATTAGATACTAATTGTCCATAGATAATGTTACCAGCAATAAGATCAATTAGAAAATTATCTCCCGAGAGAAGTATTATACCATTAACTTAAATTAGTCTGCATGTTATCACATGTTAAAGAGTGGAAAATTTCCACAGAACTTAAAAACTTAGCGCTTGAAGTCCATTTAGATCCCTGTAATCTGATTAGGTCCTTGATTAATGAAGAGAAAGGGATGATTTTGAAGGCCTCTAAGGTAGAAATCACTCCCCTGCAGCTGAGAAAGAGAGCAGCCCACAGCTAGAGCAAACACTAAAGAGCCCAATTGGAACATGCTGCTTTGAAAGAGGCAATTAACAGAGACCTTGACTGCAAGGTCAGCCACTCTCTTGGTTCCTCCCATCCCTTCCCAAACACACGGGCAGCCCAGGAGACAGCAATTGTCCATCCAAGTGCAATATCTCTATGAAGAGAACCACTAGTAAGATCAGGAACATGGAGATTTCTAGACATAGGCTCTTCTTTCACATGACTTAGTGTTTAAATTTTGTGTCTGTGCAAGGAGAGTTATTGTAGACCAAGTGAGCTTCTCCTTAAGTTCACAGTTACACACGCACTGGTAACTCCAAAAAGCATGCCTGCTATTATTGTCAGACCATATTTTCTCTCCCATCTAGTTATGCAAAGCATGAATTCAGATCAAGTTAAGCATGGCACCAGGGAAAAGAGTTTTAATGGTAAAGACCAAATGGAGGGGGCAGAAGAGATCAGAAATAGGAAGAGCAAAGTTAAGGAAGGAACAGGAAATTCACACCTCAAGGTGGAATTCCTTCAGCCCTGGTGAATGTCAAGATGATCAAACTCCCCTTGATCATACCTTGTAGAGACAGGTAAGGTACTTATTTCTTTCCTGAGCAGCCCAGGATGCATCCAGATACTTAAATAGTGTCTTCCTTCATCCTCTTCCACAGATGCTTGGGCAAGATAAAACTGGTGGTGATCGAGCATTCATAAAATGAGAGGAGCCTCCCAGAGAAGAATCAGGGCAGGAAGAAAAGTCAGTTTACATTACAACCCACAAACAGAGGAAGGCAGGTAAATTAGTAAGTTCACTCCTCCCCAGCACAGGGCAAGATGTGGGTAATAAGATTCCTGCTCAGTTATCAAAATTTTCCTCTTCAAAACTGTAACAAATATGTTCTGTGCCTCACTGAGCTCTTCTAATAAACACACACCTCTTTCATCAGAATATGGATAAATTTTCTCAGTAAAGTTTCTGCCTTGCTAATATGCTAATCTGTAATGATAAGAGAAATGTACATATTGCTGTCATCTTCCATGCACTGCACAAATAACTAGCTGATCAATGAACACTGTGCTGGGGACTGTTAACACAGGATTAATGTGTTTGTAAGTATGTATGTGGCTAATGTTTATGGTCAGCATTTAATTTATGTGCTCAATTTCACCTTCCAAGAAAGGTCACTCCCTTAAGGCAGGTCATCTGTCTGCCTGCAAGGGAAGGGTGAGAACCAGGAAGCAGCGGCTGACTCAGTGCCAGACCCCGCCTGACAGTGGAAAAAGCAGCTTCAGAAAAAGCCCTGGAATGGTCCCAAAACCTCCCTGCCTCCCGAGCCAAGTGAAGAGAGGGAGAGAAAACTTTACAACTTAGGCAGGGTAAGGCCGGAGGTGGCTGACATTTCAAACAATAGCATACTAAACTGGAAAAGTAAACCTTGGGACACAAAGCAGGTCTGAAGGAACCCTGTGATGTAGCACCCTGCAAGCACCCAGAGGAAGAGTGAGTATGAGCAGGAGAGCACCCGAATGTTTCTTTCTCAAGCCATTCGTCACCCCACGTGTTCAGGTTGTCGGAGCCAAAGAAACCTGGCACCACCTCAGCCAATAGGCCAGATTTCTTATCACTTTTAGAACCTGATAATTTGTCTGATAAGATCCCAAAAGGTAAAAGATGAAGGCAATGCAGCACTATCTCTCTATGGGTAAACAGCTCCTGTCATTACTTACGTTCCTGTGAGCACATCTACAGCCTGAGGGGAACGATCCATGAGTGACCACCCTTAAACCACAACAAGACCACGTTAATAAATCCCTAGATTGACTACATGCACAGCAAATCAAGATATTTTTATTGTAATCCCATTAACTGAGAGCTTTCCAGTTAAGCTTTTCCTGAATGCCACTGCCATGTCCTCTTTCCAACCACAGTTTGCCTACCAATTTCTGAGCCCCAGTCTGAGAAGACAGGCCACTCCACTGCCAAGCAGCTGTTTTGTAACAGCCAGGTAACTGCATAGGATTATTATCTAGATGTAAAATCTTAATTGGTGAAAGCTCCTGCACATTTAACTACCAGAAAAAAAACTCCAGCTTCTGTTCTCAATTGTTATCTCCTATGTTACATACCTGTTAGCAGAGTTTAGCCATCAACAAGTGGTAGAGTTTTATGCTAAACAAGTTAGGTGGGATGACTATCACCATGAAGGCCATGTTACTCTTCAGAAAGAAAACCCAATGTCAACTAGAGAGACCCAGGCATCTGGGAAATGGTACAACCATTTCCTCATTCTGTTTTTGTTTCCAGCCTGAGATGCTCTGTGTTGCACATGCTGGGGAGGAGAGAGTCAGTCCTGGATCATTGTAACTCCCAGCTTGCTTTCCTGCAGCCCAGGAGCACAGCTGCTTGCCAAGGGAACCTACACTCCCAACAGCACAACTTTCCTGCATGAGAAAAGAGGCAGCCTTGACCCACACTCCTGAAAAGAGGAATCTAATTGCAAGCAGCAGATGCTCTTCCATGGCTGCCTTTGCTTCTGCAGGAAAAGCAACACCCTGGCAGTATGGAAGCTCTCAAAAGCTGACAGTTGCTACACTCTTACAGCCTGGCTTGATTTACACCCCTCAAGAAGTTACCACCCAAATCAATAATGACCTCACAACAGTGCGATAAGTTAGTCGTTATTTTTGAGAAAAATTATTATTCCAACAATGTGCCAGAATTTGGCTTGCTAACAGAGATGCTCCATGGTGAACACATCTAGGAAGGGGTGAACAAATAGCTGCTGTTCTTCCATAACTTGTGTTAGGAGTTTGCACTGTTAAATTTAGGTGGCAAAGCTGCATTTGTTCATCAGTGAGCGCTGTAAGTACAGCTGTTGATACGCCTCTCCTTATTTTGCCCTAGCAGTTTTGCTAACAGAATTCCCCATGAATGAGTGTCAACACCAGCTTCTACTATCAGAGATTATTTCCATAGCCATAAATACACGGAGAGCTATGTAACCACTCAGGCTGCACCAACGCAGTAAGAGCTATGGAAATTCTTTTGGTCAGAGACTTGATGTGTGCACAGTTCACACACCTCACCAGCACCAGCACACAGGGAAGGTGACAGTGACAAACACTGCTTGGCCAGGATGCATGGGAAACAGCAGAAATACAAACCAGGATGAAAGGCTTGTCAGGCCTGTGAATGTAAATAAGTGCATGACAAAACAGTGACAGCCCTGCACAAGTACTGCTGATTTACTGCTGTTACCTGTAAAACTGCATGTAACTATCAATATTCTAGGCAATGTGGATTGTATAAATACTTAGAAAAAAAGGCCAGGACTCACTGAAAACTCTCCAAATATCTTTGGGTTAAAAAACACTGCAGCCCTTTTTGCTGCAAGGTTGGGCTCACATTTAACACTCCAGGATATCATATATCAAAGAGAGCTTCCTCTTGCAAAGAGCTGAGTGCCTTTCTTAGAAAGATACCAGAATTTTTTTCCTTCTCTTTTTTTTTTTTTTTTGGCAGTCTCATGTAACCAAACTTATCATATGCAGACATTAGGCAACAGAGATAACACTCCGTAACTCTCCATATAGTGGACCAGGTCCTGGATAAAAAAACCTACTGCAACTGGTCCAAACAGGGCTGGAACTGTCAAAAGTTTCACTCTCAGACTATGAGCACAGCTGATGCAACAAACTCAAATCCAACTCCTTTTAGCAGAGCATCAATTATTCAATTACAAAAGTCAGCATATCTCAGTCACCCCTTATCTGCAGCTAACTCTGTAACTGCACTCTTACATAAGGCTCTAGCTTGCACGTAGACTCACCAGGTTTCACAGGCTATGGAAGAGCTTTTTCCAGAGGCTCCAGCAATGCAGCACCATGCTCCAGTATTCCACGCTGAATTCCCAGGCTGCAAGCACCACCTGGACACCTCTGCCAGGAACCCCCAGACAGCAGGATGGTTACAGTGCAACACCAATGTTGCCAAGGGGGTGTTCTTCCTAGGATGTGATCAAGGGATGCTCAAGGAATCCTCGGAGAAGGCACATCCTCCTCACCACAGCCCCCCAGGGTGACTTCTCTGTGAGCCACCAGATAAGGAGCCCACTGCACAGAGCCCCACTGCTTAGCTAAGGGAACCAGTCAGGAAGGGGTTGCACTCACCAGGGGCTGCCCCTCACGGAGAGAAGCTCCTCCTGAGGTCTGCAGAACATTCCCTCTGTGTGTCCCTGAGCCCTCCCAGCCTGGCAGCACTTGCACTGACACCTTGAGCATCACCTCCCCAGGCACTGACGCAGCTCCCTCCCTCTCCTGCTGCAGAGGATTTAGCAAGTCTCTTTGATGTTCGGCTGACTTGGGCAGGGTAGGCTGCACAGAGACAGCCAGGAGACATCTCCTCTAGACCATGTTCTTATGTTCAATGCTATGAAGCTGTGCAGTCTGTAAAACCCAATCTCCCTGCTCCAGCTTTAGGTTTTTTTCAGTTTGTGTTGAATATAACAACCTTCTACCATTCAATTTAGATTAGTGCCTTTAGTGGTGCATTAGTATTAAACTACAGAATGGAAACCCAGTCATTCCTACAGTTTTATATATGACCTTGTTAACCGAGTAAAATCAATGGAAACTAAATCAGATTTTTTTTTCTACCCAATAAAATGCAGTGGAGCCTCAGTGAGCTTGTGCATCAACCTTAGGGAAAGACAAGGGCATTGGAAAAACATATTCTATTTGTAACAAGGTGAACCCAAGACAGGTCAGCTTTCCTTTCAAAGACACAGAATTTTGCTTGCTAAATTTAATGTTTGGAGACAATTTTGCATGTTGTCTCTTAGTTTTAGCAGCTGACCACCTGTTTTCATAAAGAACCATTTGCTGGAAAACATAGAATTATTCTGTTCCATTTTCCAAATTACAGTTTTCTGTCTTCAAAAACTGCTGAAGATAAAGACAGGAGTGCTGCTTTCTGACAATAAAATACTATCAGCAGTTGCATAAACTGGGCTTCAGTTCAACTCCTTTGGTCTGTAATGTCATCAGTCTGAAGGCAGAAAAATCTTTGGCTTAATGCTACTTTGAAAATACTTAAGAGTAACTATTTCTAACCATTTAGCAAGAATTCACTTTCAAGACAACTGCAAACAGCTCCCTGCCATTTTTAATCTGGGGAAAAAAATAAGTAAAAAGAGACGACTACTTTTCTTTCATGTTTTGTAGGAAAAAAATTGGATGCGTAATATCCATGCCCAAAAGGCTCTTAAATAACACTAGTTTAGTGTTATTTCAAAGTTTAGGTTACTAAATTAAACTCGCTAAGATTCTTCTGAATATCTTCATGTATTTCTGCCTCAACCTTCCCAAGCTTTTTACTGATGTCAGTGATCAGTGATGACTGATTAATCTTACCAACTGCAAGTAACCTGCTTTTGCTTTCGGATTATACCATTTCTTCAGGTGAGAAACTCCAGTTTATCTAAAG
The DNA here is from genome assembly GCF_015832195.1 of Motacilla alba alba. Classification (NCBI taxonomy): domain Eukaryota; kingdom Metazoa; phylum Chordata; class Aves; order Passeriformes; family Motacillidae; genus Motacilla; species Motacilla alba. The sequence continues at coordinate 105,268,486 of NC_052016.1, forward strand.
TATCTAAAGAAAAGTCTGAAGTGGCTGGCTAAATGAGACACTAAAATATTCATATCACCCAGTAAATCTCAAAGTTTAGCTGTTCAGACAATTTACATAAGTGTGCTGCATGCCTACAGCTGTCAGCAGCATTGGCACATTCCAGATGAGTACTCATGAATCAGAGATCCAAGAATTGTATGAAAAAGAAACTGCATACCCAGTTTTTAAAAAAAAAACAACAAAACTAATAAATACCGGCATGTACTCTCATGCCAGAGCTTAATCCACAGTACTAAGTGGAAGACTTACCTGAAACACAGTTAAATACAGCTGAGAAACTCATAACTTTAAAAGTATGGGAGGTTTGCATACTGTGTAACTGCACCCTGACCATCACATTTCCTCTAGGATTTCTTACCTTTTATAACACAATAGAAGAATTGACATGTTAACACTTTCAGTTACGTATAGTTTTCATATTACAGATATCCTTATGTGATTCCTAGAAAATCACTCCATGTTCACTAACACTTTAGTGGAGCTGAAAGACTTCCACTGTGCGTGACTTAAAGAGCAGCAAGAATGCATTGATCAATTGCAAGTTCTGCTGGTGACCCTCTAAAAACATGAAGTGCTATTTGGCAGTCATGGAATGCTGGACAAGGGCAGTCAGGTGCCGTGGAGGGGATGAGAGCCAGCCTAGAAGCCCAGATGGAAATGAAAAAATAACTTCAAGGAGCTGAATCAATCTATTTGATAGAAAAGCAAGAAAAGAGATGGGCAGCAGTCAGAATAGCACAGGCTCCTTAAGATGAGAGAGATGAAAGCAGGTTTGTCTCACTGAGAGAGAGACGGTGAGACATAAAGGAGAATCTTGTGGTAGGGTGGCCCTGAGGGAGCCTGAAGGAGTGAGAGTAAAAGAGATTTGGAGATGGGGTTGTGTCACCAGGGTAAGTGAATGAGTCAGAGAAGCAAAAAGGATAAGCCATCTCCAGGTCTGGGTAAGGATGGAGGAGGAGAGGGTTGTAGGAGGAAGAAAATGGCAGACAGGATGCTATGGGAGGAACACATTCATGTTGCAGAATTCAAACTTTGCAATTTCTTTTCTAATAAGTACTGGTCACTAACACATGAATATCTAAAAGGAGACCTTTTTGTCAGTCTTTCCTTTAGCTCAAATATTTCAGTTATTTCTCTCAACTCACACAAATCCACAAAATGCCAGAATGAATGCAAGAAGGCAGTAATTATCCTCTACTGAGTTTTAAAATGCATAAAATTGGTAGCAAAGGTTTATTACTTTTTCATCCGTGAAAAAAAATGTGCATGCTTCATGCACTGCTTCTCAGCAACTCGAGAGCAGTGAACTTATTCCAGTTAAATACCTCAGTGTCATTCACTTGAAAACTGGGTCTTAGTTCAGTCATAGTTTTTTGAAAATGCACTGTGTAATACTGTCATGAATTCTACTGAAGACAACTTTTTTCTTTTAAACTGCAAAATGAAACACCAGAAACAAACCTACAAATCTGGGAGCTCTGGTTATGAGTTGTCAATGCTCAAAATATTAGCAAAGACATCTGTAAAGCAAATCTTACTTCTGAAGAGGTAGGTAAACATGTTTGGTACATGAAAACAAGGCTTAAAAACTGAGTAAGGACTGCAAAAACATGTCATTAAGGTTCTATAACTGTGCATATTTTGTGTTTCATTTACAAATATATTAATGGCTTAATACCTACTCCTCAATTAAAATCAGCAACCTTAACTAAGAATTACCTCTGATCTTGCATAAAGAACCCAAGGGGGAGGCAAAGTGCCCCTTTGCAGCCTAAGACTTCCAGTGACATTTCAAAGAACAGGAGCATTATCCAAACTCTTTCCCTGAAATTCAGCTGTCAAATGCCCTTACATTTCAGTAATAAAACCAAAACCACCACTAAATTAAAATATGTAAATTTAAACTAGTGAACGGGCAATAGGTGTGGTCTTCAGGGCAGCCAGGGCAAGGGTGAAGAGAAGGAGAAATCTTGACTCCATGTTTCAGAAGGCTGGTTCATTGTATTAGGATATATATTATATTTAAAAACCACACTAAAACTATACTAAAAGAACAGAGAGAAAGATGCATCAGAAAGCGAGACAGGAATAGAATTGAATCAATAACAAAGGCTTGTGACTCCCAAAGAGTCTGACCCAGCTGCCTCCTTGATTGGTCACTAAGTAGAAACACCTCACGTTGACCAGTCAAGGAAGCACCTGCTGCATTCCACACACAGATAGTAATTTGTTTACATGTGTTCCTGAGGCCCTCTCAGCTTCTCAGGAGAAGAAAATCCTGACAAAAGGATTTTCATAAAATATCATAACTACAAATGGGCACTTTTTTGAATCCTAAGGCAAGTGTTTCTATACTCTGGGATGTGATGTGTGGTTTCCACTCTTGTTTCATTCCTCCTGGATAATAGCAAGCAGCTGAGTCCCAAAAAATTACGAGGGTTAAAGTCTCTCCGTGGACAGCAATTATGGGAGCACATCTATGTCAGGGCTGCCTCTGTGATGCTGCTGCAGAGACAGCCAGCAGAATTCCCCTCCTGCCACAGGTTTGCATCATCTTTCATTTACTCTGTAATACATCATCATTCCTACATTAAAAAAACTCCACAGTAACCAAAAAGAGTTTTAAAAACTTTGTAAAAAAAAATCACAGTTGGGAGGAAGGGAGAGGATGAGAAGAAAGGAAGCTATGAGATAAAAAAACCTGTCCCACTGACATCCACATCAAACAAAATTTCATCAGGCAGAACAAGGGATGCATTTGTCCCTTGAAAAGCATTCTTTTCAGAGATGCTTGAATCCCCACATTCTGTTATGTAAATAATTTCCTTTCTGTTGTCTCTGTTAAGATCATGCAGTCTTGCAAACGAGTCTGAGCTGGGCAAACATAGAGCCATTTCTCAGCTAAAGTCATAAATTACTTATTGTTTTAATATACTGGAAAATTGGCAGGAAGCGGGGGAAGGTACGTCAGTTACACAAGACTTTATACCATCACTTATCCTTGCCTTCCATTAAAAAAGCCTTAGTTGCCATAGCAACTGTCAAACCACACTCTGGTTCCTCTTCCTCCAAGATACAGAACTTCTCCAAAACATTCACACACAACACAGCTCTCCTCCATCCACAGGACAGGTTCCTGGCACTTTTGCACTGTTTAAAAAGAGGCTCTCCAAGGAGCTGACAAATCCCTCGTAGGCCTTTTACTCCTGTAGAATAGAAATCCTTAAGAAATCCTTAAAATTCTTGGATTTCCCCCTATATATCATACATCTACCCTTTTTTTTTCTCTTCCTTTTTCCCCTTCTTTCTCTGCATTATACAGAATGTTACCCCATTCAGCTTAATTCACCACTACATCCTCCAGCACTAAACAAAATGCCTAAACATCTGTCAGATGTCCCTTCCCCTCTCATTCCTCCCATTGTGGGAGAGGCACATGCAATGGGGACAATGTCACAAAATCCAACGGCAGAGAGAGGCTTCCTACCCAACACCTGAAGAGAAAACCCTTTTCCACAACCACATCTTCTCAATCATTCCTCAATCAGAGCAGGAAACCCCTGCTCTGTCACCAGGGAGGACAAGTCTTTTCTCACTGGCTGAAATTCTACTCCATGGGACAGAGATTTGAACACACTAAAACTTCAAAAAAATTACAGAGAGCAGAGAAGAAACCATTAGCATGGAGAGAAAGCTCTGTCAGAAACAGGACAAAATCACATACTACTGAAGAAAATCTCATGAGGAAGCGAAAACATATTCCTCCCCTTTGTGCAGCATGCCAATATTAATGATAAGCAAAGTTCTGGAAGTTCTTACAAGTCCAAGGACACTACGCAGGGCAGGATGCTTGCACAATAAAGGGAGGGCTTACCCACCTTCTTACCTCCTTCAATCCCTTAGTAGTTCCATCCTATTTCTAGCTAGAATGTGACGCCTAAAAAAAAGGTTCATGCCTAAATGTTTTTTGTTTTAGGAACATTTAACGCAAGCAAATCTGTTCTACACAATGGGATGATTATTTTTAATTGCTATTCGGAAAAGAAAAGCATCATAGTATTGCACAGATTATCTTCAAGAACACATACAGATTCTGCTCTTCCAAAAGAATTTCCATTTTAGATACACTTATCTTTTCTAGTTTTATAATGATTCTTCTGAAGCGTGTTGTAGAATGGGGGATTAATGGTTCCACATAAAATTATTTTTGGTTTCTCTAGCAAGATCTAAATTACCCAGCCACTTCACCCTGTAGTTCATTTCTTCAGCACCATAAGCATCACTTTCATTCCTTTCTACCCACACACTTGTTTCTCTGACAGGGCAAAAACGAACCAAAAATGAGCAATGCACTTGTGCTGCTTACAGCAGCAAGAAGCACTGAGGCAGCTATGGGAGAAGGGCATGCGTGTCCATACAAAGTTAATTGCAAAGCAATATGCACAAGCATACCCCAACCCAGCTTTCTGTGAGTTTACAGTGGAAACAGCTGCATACTGGCCCAGCTACACATCATAAACAAGGTCACTTGACTCCTGGGAGCAGTGACACACCAGCACTGGTTTGAACCACAAACCAGTCTGTTCCCCAAGTGAACAGCAATCACTCCCTGCAGCTAAGGGAGGAGCACTGAGGGATGTTTTCACCCGCTCCCAGCTCTGCCCACCAAGAGCAGCCACTGAATAGGTATTGGTGGCTGCTCTTCCTATCAAAAATTCTCAAACCAGCCAATGTATTGCTTCTGCACTTAGGAGATTGTTGGACTGTTCCCACACCTCTGCGCTTTTTGTCTCTCTTGTATCTTGTGTTTGAGCAGGCGCTCTAAGGAGGTTTGTTTTTCTGTGCTCAGTCATTCTTTCATGCTTCTGGTGCTGCCCCTCTTTTACCGTACCCCTAATTTTTATGGTACCCCATGATTTATCCAGGCTCATGCCCTTACATGACAAGGGCTCGGGCTGCTATGCTAATGAAACAACCCTGAAGGAAGTGCAGGATGCCATTTGCTTTTTATTACCACTGAGCATCCAGACATCTCGCACAGAATGAAGAATCAGGGCAGCCAGCAGCTCCACCCTGGGACATTTCTACTGTCAGGTTTCAGGCTACAATAGAGAACACCGGAGCAATAAACAAGGGCTGCTGTCATTTGCACTAAAGTTCCCAAACCACAACTGTGAGGTTTACATCCAAAAAAGGTGTGATGGAGTAGAGCCTAATTCATTACAGAGCACCTAAAGACAAAGCAAAGCAAGCACTCCATCCCATAAATTCACCAGCTAAGATCAGTCAATCTCCAGCTAAGATCAGTCTGAAATCAGCCAGGGATCTTCATCCTAAACATAAGAACATCCATGCAGTTCCAAAGACATACACCAGAACACTTTCCCAGATGTGAACAGATTGGATTGAAAAGTTACTGACCATAGAAATTCATCACCACTTCTCAGCTGGCATATCATATTTCAGCTTTTTTTTTCTATTATCCCTATACAGAATTGTCCAGATTACACAAATCTCTTCAAATACAGCACTTTAATGTGACAGCCAGCTGACAGAGCCAGCCATTGAGCAAGGCAAGTATTTATAATACTTCCTTTAATACTTCCTCTATTATTTACAGCTTTGTGTTAGATGTTACATTATGAGCTGTATCACTCATTTTTGCTGCTCCAGTAGTTGCAAAGTTGATCTCACTTTCAGTACCCCACCTATTTAATCTGAATTCTTTTGGTTTAGAATGATAATGTACAACAAGTAGCTCTGCTTCCTCAAATATTATTTTACTAAAAGCTATTGTAAAGGGACACATCTTCAAGCCAAGTCTTACTCATATATAAACAAGGTGACTTTTCAACTTTAAAAGTTGAAATTATAAAATGTGGAACCAGTATCTGTCCAATTTCACAGCAGAGACAGATTTTAAATTTTTTTTATAACCTCAGATTTTTAACATTAAAACATTATCTCTGTCTGCCTGTAAATAATGAAGTGAATCTGTCCTTTAGAACAAGCAAATATTCAATAATATTTTCTTTTGAGTTCTGCTTTACCTACAAACCAAAACGGACCTCTTACCCCACATATCCCTCTCCTGGAGCTGATTAGACAGCTCCCTTTGGATTAAAAAAAAAAAAAAAAAAACCCCAACCAAACAAAACCCCAATGAAAACCCCCAGGGTGTAAGGAGAGAAAGAAACTTACACTCATTTCCCAAGACAGGAAGTTTGAGTACATATGGCCTGATAGAAGGAGGGGGGGAAAAGCCCTCAAATGTCTGAGCCTAGTAACTTGGCTACTTCTGATACAGCAAGTTCCTCCTTCCAAAAAAAGCATGCTAAGTCACACACTATAGCACGAACCCTCAGAGTTTTTGTTTGGGTTTTCCGGTTTCTTTGGGGGAAGGGGGAGTTGTATTCTTGTTTTCAAGTTTCTAAACAAAATGTTTTACAGCAATGCAGAGGAGCAAACAGCTCCAGGATAGGGCAAGAAAACATGAGAAAGCTTAGACTAGGACAGATTTCCCCACATAACCACCTCAACAGTACCAGAAAGCAAAGAAAAATCAATCTCTTGAGAAAGTAGGATTTTTTTTCCTTTCATTCTTTGGATTTTCATTCTCCTCATTCATATGAGGAGCTACTGATTCTTAAAGGTGATGCACTGCAATTGCTCAAATAGCTTCTACTTCATCTCTTCCAAAGGCAGTTTGTAAACCCTGCACCCCCAAAAAAAGAAACCACAAAGCCCCCACTTCCCTTAGCAACATTTTCATAGCAAAGAAAAAAATTTTGCAGATATCAAGTACCAGTAGCATATTGAGGTATCAGGAATTTTAAAAAATAAAATAAAAACCTGTATTTCAATGAAGTGCAATATAATCACACTCTAATAATAAAGTCAACATTATGATGTGGAAAACCACCCCGAGACTGCAAGATCTTTAATATCTACTGATGAACCACAGAATAGCAATGGTGAAATAAGTCAATACTGTCTTTTTAGAGGAAGGAATCCAGCTCCAACCTATGGTTAGGACATAACTACAATAATAGGTCCTAAAATATCAGTCTTAATCCACAGAGAATTTTCCCAATCAAATTTATTTTGCTGCTGTGAGAAGACAAAAGGCTGACTAGCTTATGGATGTACCATGACAGCTGTGTATGGATCTGGCCCCATTTCTAACTGCATGTAAGAGCACAGAAACTCAGGCTACAAAACAGGTCACGTCTGGTCTGCCCAAAACTTTTGCTTCAATTATGTGGCCTTTCATTTTTTTCTGTTCCATATTCTGGAAGGTCCATAGTCCTCCCCCAAGCACACAACTGACATAAATCTTCTTACATAACAGTGCCAGCTCCCTTCCCATCAAGTCCACGGTGCAAATCTGTTAAATTCACCACTGGCTCACAAAGCAAGGGCTGTTTTGCTTTACTAAAATGGAAACACAGCTTAAAAAAGGAAAATCCCTCACTGTTTTCTACAGAACTAAGCTATCAAAATGTTACTCAGAAATTAACACTGGTTATCTGAGTGCAGAACTTGATCTATGCAGAAAACAACCAGGTGAGCCATGTAGGCACTCAGAAATTAGTGACTACAAGCAATCCTGAGGTATTAAATTATTATTAGCATTTGTTAAATTTAAGAAAGGAGAAAGGAAGATGAAACAACACCGTGATTATATTCACATACAATTTAGATCAAGCTGTGATGTCACTTGCAATGTCAAGATGTGGACTCCTATTCACACACATACTCAAAGAATGCAAGACATTCTGAATTCTGCACTGCAAATCTTGCAGAGTTCAGTAAGGAAATTACTTTACAAATGTCCTTGCTTATCACGATTCCAGCAGTATTAAATTCACTGTGAAACTACATTTGATATGTAAGGTCTGTGGGTTTTTTACAAGGAATCTCAGAATGAATTGATTGCAAACAAAATGCAACAGAAACTTACCAGTCAGATGCATCTGTATTGATCTGTCTTGCCCCTACATCCACAGAGATCCACCAGAGCATCAGAAAAACAGCTGGTTTAGCTGTTTGTGAGAAATGAGCAGGAGCTTATCTCCAGAAATAACACTATTTTTAAAACTTTAGCACATCTGCTATTTCAGTTGCCTGTAATTGTCACTCCAAAGATTGACTCACATGTCACATGATTTTTACAAAAAGCATAGTTTTGTTAAACTATGCATACATACATTTTTATTAACATGCTACATATATATAAAATACATCTGTGGCTGCTTAAAGGGGCAATATTTTTCTCGACTTTTCTCCTTGGGCTCTTGGCATGTCCTGCTCTTTCACATTTCAATTGTTGTTAAAGCTGTAGTTACCATTTGAATTACTGTAATAGATCAGGCTAATACAAGTGGATTGTCCAAATGCTTAACATTAATAATAGAAGCAATACAAACAGGCTCTGCTGCAAGGAATAAAATTTTAAAGCATTTTTTTGCATCTGGATGAAGATGATATACCATGAATTTGTAAAACACACCAATCTTGGAAGCCATGAAGCAGGTTTGTTCAGAGTCACACTAGCCCAGCACCTCATTTGAGCTCCATTTCCTGCTAACCACCACAAGTTCTGTCAGACAGAGATACCAGCAGAGGCAGTGGAGCAGAGCCTGGTGTCTCTGTAAACACCCCACCAGAGCAGGAACAAGAAAAGCACCAGCAGCTGGACACAGCTGAGCGGACGGGCGTGCAGAGGAAGTGCGAGGCTGGGCTGGCCAGCACAGTTGGCCAAGCTAAGAGTGAGGCAAAGATGGGGGGGGCAGGGAGAAGAGAAGAGTTTTACTTATCATGTCTCCAGCCAACATTATCAACCAGTTCTTGCCTGCTCCGTTCAGAACGGGATGATTACTGTCATTTTAGTTTCATTTTTCCATGCTAGCACAAAATCAACTCCAAGTGGTTTCTAAGTACCCAGGAAGCAGCAACCCACAGCAACTTCTAACACCAGTCAGCTTTGATGAAGCAATCCCATTTAATGAAAATCTATTACAGTCTCAGATTACAACAGGGCGACATTCGTGAGACGCTATTGCATTTCAGAACCAATCTTTCATAGCAATCGAAGTATGAACACATACACTCACAGAAGAAAACTAGAATCCTCCTAAATTCTTTTCTGTGGATAGAAGGGGGGATAAAAACAATTAACAGCAGGGAACAGCATCATCAAAAGCAAGAGAAGCAGTAACATGTACTGGAAGGCCGCAATAAGGTCTCCTCATAATCTTCTCATCTCTAAGCTGAACAACCCCAGCTCTCTCAGCCTGTTTTCATAGGAGAGGTGCTCCAGCCCCTGATCATCTTTATGGCCTCCTCTGGACCTGCCCTAACTTATCCATGTCTTTCTTATGCTGAGGATCTCAGACTTGCATGCAGTACTCCAGGTGGGGAGTCACAAGGGGGAGAATCCCCTCCCTTGACCTGCTGGCCACTCGTTCTGATGCAGAGTACCCCTGACCTTCTGGGCCATGAGGGAACACTGCTGGCTCATGTCCAGCTTTTCATCCACAGGAACCCCCAAGCCCTCCTCTGCAGGGCTGCTCTCAGTGACTTCTTCTCCCAGTCTGTGCTCATGTCTGGGATCGCCCTGACTCAGGTGCAGCACCTTGCACTTGGATTTGTTGAACCTCATGAGGTGCTCGTGGGCCCATTCATCATGTTTGTCCAGGGCCCCCAGATGGCATCCTGACCTGCTGTGGTGTCATCTGCAAACTTGCTGAGGATGCACTGATTCCACTGCCCATGTCACTGAAGAAGATATTAAAGAGTGCCAGTCCCATTAACGTCCTGAGGGACACCATTTGGCACCGGCCTCCACTTGGACCTAGAGCCACTGACCACAAATCCCTGTCTTTGTCCATCCAGTCAATTTCTTACTGAATTATTAGTCCACCTTTCAAATCCTTGTCTCCAAACTGGAGATGAGGATGTTGTGTGGGACCATGTCAAAGCCCTTACAGAAATCTCAGTAGACGACATTGGTCAGTTTTCCTGTGTTGACCACTGCAGTCACTTCATCATAGAAGGCCATCAGGCTGGTCAGGCATGATTTGCCCTAAATGAAGCTGTGCTGGCTGTCTTGGATCATCTCCTTGTCTTGTATGTCCCTTAACAAGGCTTCCACAGGGATCTGCTCCATCATCTTCCCAGTATGAGAAAGAGGCTCACCAGTCTGTAGTTCCCTAGGTCTTCTTTTCTCCCCTTTCTAAAACCAGGACTGATGTTTCCTTTTTTCTAGTCACTGGGAACTTCATCTGATTCTCAAGACTTTTCAAATGTCTTCCATAGATTCCATCTTTGGAATAATCAATAATTCAAATAATCTATTACCAGAAGTGTAAACTTTAAATTACTGGGCTGCACATTCACATTTTCTTTGTGTCCATGTATAAACTTTTTAAAGCTAAACTGGGGAAGTAGGGAGAGGTAGTGGATTTTACATTAAATAGAAAATGTCATGCAGAAATATATGTTAGTAGTGATGCTTCTGCACTGATTAAACTGCATGCAAGTCAGTTTTATAAATGCATAGCTCTTGAGGACACAAGCTCTTACAACAGTTCTATAAATATGCTTTGTAAAATGTTTATGTGGGCTCAGTGTGTGGGCAAATTCACAAATAGACGTGCTAACTCCCTTCTTCCTGATGACCAATAACCAGAAGAGGAAAAAGAAGAGATCCCTTTTAGAAGAATAGTCTAGACGGTTCAAAAATAGCCTCTGTGCCCTTGCCAGGTACACAGAAAACCAAAAAATGTAGGAACCATGGTGCTTACTAAAAAAACCAGTGTTGTTTTGACTGTTTTCCATCCACCCTCAACCTTATGGATTTCAGCATGAAGATTCACACCCTTTCACTTCCCAGAGAAGGCCACTTCATCCCAAGGCTTAACTGAGAAGAACCATCAGAAGGTTTCCGGACCTTCATACAGTGCAAAATCCTGAATATTAGGAGTATTGGTGATGCAAAGTGGCAAGAGGTTCCAGAAGCTGAGATGTCTTCAGAGCTTTAGCTGATCCTTTCCCTATTTGTTCTAATAAAACTCTTTTTTTGCTTGCTTGCTAGCTTATGACACGTGCTTGGCCTGGGGAAGGAGTTAAAGGTAGCAAGGGAAATCACGTTCCCTCTTTCCTGTCTTTGCATTTCAAAAAATAAAAAAATAGCAAAGAAGAGTTGTTTATTCTTCCAAGTCAATGTGCATGTTCTGTGCACTCAGGATGACATCCCCTCACTGGAGACATGTGGAGTTAGATAACATCAATTTATGTTAAATACTCTTAAAATAGAAACACATACCGTGCTCTTCTAAACTGACTAGATAATCCTTTCTCACAGTCTGATTCTGCATGGTGTTTTTTGTTTTCTTTCAGTGTGTGGGAGATATTATCTCATGTTTCAGTGGATGTGGTCATTTTCTCTCTGTGGCCAAGTTTATAGATTCTTGTAGGTTCTGTTCCCACATGTGAGGACTCTACATTTCCCTCAAGATCCTAGGTGAGCAGGAGTTCGTAAAACTCCACTCTGCAAGTGAGCCTTCACAAACTTGAAGTGACTGAAACTGGAGAGCCCAGGGACAGCAAGAGCTGCTGCAGGAAGGTTTATCACGCAATTATCTGGGATGTTACAGACTCTAATTTCTAAGCAGAGTGCTAATGCTGCATGCACACACTGTACCAATAAAGTAATGCTGCAACCATCACATAATATCACAGATGGACCAATTTTAATTTACAATACTGAATTATAAATTACCATGCTTAGCACCACCAAACTTCAAGTCTGTAAACACTAAGTTCACTCTGCTCTTATCAGCTGCTATAAATTTGCCATTAGAAACTAAGTACAGTGGAGAGATCAAAGTTTAATTGTTTTTTTTTACCTTCTCCTCACAAAGTTTTGATTCTGTCAATATGAAGACCGTTCTGCAGGTGAAAACTGATGAAGTTACCAAGCTGCTAAAAACTGAGCTACCATGACCTGGCTCTGCTCAATACTTCTCCTGCCACAGCCAGCATGCTCTTTAACTGCTCCCTTCCCAGTCTTCCAGCATGTTATAAACTTGTCCAGTAGCTAAATAGTCAACACAACACACTATACAGAAGACAAAAGAGATTGGGCTTGGATACACCAGTGCAACTAAAAAAAGAGAAAGTGAGCCTAAATTTACCATGGTTTGTGTTGTGCCTACTTTTCCCCTGCCCCCCCTTCCTTAACTCCACAGTATGCATCAGCTCTAACTTGTTGCCCAAGGAACACCACCAAAGTCATTGTCAATCTCTAGCCTTAATTTCCCACAGAATGCATGGAAGTCCCTGAACCCAAAAATATTACAAATGGGAAATATTAATGCTGGAGTCCAGGTCTGATGATACAAAGTTAAAGGCTTGGCAATTTAACAAATGACAGAAGCTGCCTAACCACATTAAGAAATACCTTACAATGCACACACTTCAAGAGGCATTTTCTGAAGCTTTGTAAATACCCAATTTCTTGTATTTACACACTCCAAAGAGCCACTATTAATGGTTCTCATAAAGCACAGCACACACAAATCAGACAAATTAAATGCTGCAGCCAAAGGTGATTCGTCCTGGTTCTTAGAAGGTACCATGCTTACACTACTGAACTGATGATGCATTTTGCAACATTGCTGGGAAGGAAAGAAAATCAGCACACTCAGAAAATCTTACCTTTCCTACAACATCCATTTTAAGAGAGTAAAGAAATAAAAGTGAGTAGATATATTTTTTAATGCAAAGATGCTAGTGTTTTACTCCATTCTATAATTCCAACAAAAAACAAAAGAAAAGGAAACAATAGAAAACTAATTACCTGGAAAAACAGTTCTTGTTCCTCAGCAGACAATCTAACTTTATTTTAAAATTACAGCTGCCTGAGTTTTGCTCTAACAAGCACAAAAAGTTCATACTTGCTTGCCCTAATGAGTGGAAGTAACTATTTCCTGAACTGACAAGTCATTATGAATTAACCCCAAACTTCTTAAGTATAGACTGAATCCTAACTTTGATCTAAGGTGTCACACCACCACGCTTATTTGAATTCCTACATCATATAGGGAGACTCAATACAACCCAATTTTCACAGAGCAGGCTATCAAAATAACCAGAGGTGACAAAAAAGGGTTAATGCTGAAGGAACTAAAGCAAATCTTTCCAAATCAATAAAATCCTACACCAGACTTCCAATTTATCCTACAAGCACCAAACTTGCTTAATAAACTGGTATTTATCATTCAAATCTTAGGCTGCAGAAAAAGAATTGTATATATATGGTATCAGACTAAGAGAGAAACAAGAACAAAAAAAATTGACCCAGCCTTCTGCATCATGATCCTGATCAGTTCTTTATTCAGCCACACACGTCACATAAGCACCCCCAACACTACTTCTACACTTTTGCTCCCAGTTACCAGAGAAATTGCATAATGGCATCTAGTTCATAGTCTGTAACAAATGACCTTTTCTATTTCAGAGATGAAAATTCTGTGATGAGTATTCCTCCATCTTTCCAACAGGCGTGTTAGACTGCAGCAAGTCAGACATGGTGATGCCTTTCAGGCAGACCTGAGGTTCATTCACAGCAAGCCCCCTCCCGTGACAGAGAGCACTTCAAAGCCTAAGAGAGGCCTCTCATAATGTGGAGTTTACACTTAGAATCAGACATCTCTGGTAATTCAGCATCAAATTTAAAAAAAAAAATCAAAACAAAAAAACAAACCACAAACAAACAAAAAACCCAACAAAACCCAAAACAAACAAAAAACCCCCAAAAACCAAACAAAACAAAAACAACAACAACAACAACAAAAAAAAGACAAAAAAGACAAGCCATTGAAATGTTTCTCCTCCTGCAAGCAGGAATGGCTGGAATGAAGGTAAATAGTGATCATGTGCATGGTTCCTTGCATTTCTAGGTCTTCATGTTGGTACTTCACTAAGGGTTTTGTATTTTTTTCAGTCAGTTTGGAGAGTTCCCAAAGCACTGCTCACTTCTAAAATGCATGAATTGGCTTCCCTGGAAATAGCACTCAGCTGGAAAAGAACATGAGTTATAAAAGTAAAAATTACACCAGGGAATAAGAGAAAGAAATCCTCTGCGTTTATATTTTAAATTTATGAAGCACTTTGCTATAGTGAAAAATTCACGTAGCACAAAATCTTGGGGAGCAGACTGAAGAAAAGGCAATTCTGACAGCCTGGTTTTCCTTTAATTCTATGTTTCTTCCATCTTCCCTACATCTTGGTCATTCCTTCCCATCATCCACACCTTTAATCCATACTCTACTGCCCGCATCAGCTTATGGAATCAGAAGCACTCTGGGCACCCTGATGCTGCATTATCCTGCAGACAGAGACCAGTTCAGTTTCCCATACAGCCAGACTGGTGTGGTGGAAGATGTGTTACCCAAAAGCCTAGATATTTCCAGAAAAAGACTTTGCTAACAGCCAGTCATCCTTCCCTGAGAAAGATGAGCTAATTAGAAAATGAGTACATTTTTGCAACTTCTTTAAAATATCATCTAAGGAGATCATTGAGTTTTCATGAGGAATAAAATCTGCTCCTGCTTTTTTTTAACAAGACCTTTAAATTCTCCTCTTACTTTCAGGTAGCTTTTTCTACAGCCAAGACCATAACATTTCCTTACATTGTTACTGATGCTCTAATTATGAGCGCAGCATTTGCTCTGGAAATACAATAGGAACTCATAGATTATATTATCTAAACTATTTCCCTTCCCACTCATTTGGAAACTATCCCAAATAAAGCCTAACACACCGTTTACAGTTCATGCCCACTTAGGATTACATTAACAGCAGCAGACTTGCATGTAAGTAAATGCATCATAATTCTATGCTGCCACAGCTTTTGGTTGATGGACACTTGGAAATTTAGAGTAAACTCTGTGAAGTGCAGTGAAGTTTCTGTGTTTTTAAACCATGATTACCTAAAAATCTGAATTTCACATTTTATCCTGCCTCTTAAAGCAAGGTTTGAGCCCTCAGAGTTGTGCAGAGAGTTTGGAAATGTGAATGTTTAGAAAACAAAAATCAAAAGGATCACTGAGTACAGATTTTTTTAAATACATCTCTATATTTTTAAAACCATCTCATGACTTCTTAATGCTCCAGACTGGACAGTTTGGCTGCAAAGGAATTTTACAGAAGCTTAAAAGAGGTATGGCATGCTACGAGAAAGATGTAAATACATGCACAGCTTTCTCTCTGTCAAAGCATTATTTGCAGGTCTCCTTAATAAAAAGGCAGCTGGACAGCAAAACACTTTGAGGGATTAATGCAGAATAAATTTGCTGTTGGTTTGGTCATTTCTGAATTTTACAGATATGCTCCCAGTGAGTGAGAAACCAAATTATTTATAATGCTCCAGTAGGAGAGCAGTTCTAGTGTACTGCATCTGGAAATGAATATTTATATATCGAATAAGTTTTGCTATTAAAATCAAACTACACAAAAGTACACATGGATTGTGTATCTTTTAAAAATACAAACAGAAATACACATCACTGCAGTATTGATAATAAACTAAAAAAGCCACAACATCCACAAGAAATTACACATTTCATTATCAGACCGTGGTTATACATAAGTTTATGTCCAAACATATCTTGACTCACACCTCACTAAACAAGGCGTATCCATTCAGAATATGAAGTTACAACAGTGCAATAGTGATAGTTACCTTCACAGAACTCAGATGATTTTCACTGTGGTGAAAAAAAGTACAGGAAACTGAGATTGTGTCAGACCGTTACAAAAAGCAACAAAACAGAAAAGCAGAAAGAGTGACTGCATTTCAGATCACTCCACCATGTGCCAGTGTTTCATTAAATGGCAACCTGTGAACTGCAATCTGGCATAACTGCATGTGAACAAAACACATTCTTAACTCTTGCTGTCAAACCCCCAAGCAACCAAACACATACACACACATGAAATAAGTAACTATTTTATACTCTCTGAATGAGATACTCTGAATATCATGATATACTCTGAATATTCTGAGATGATATTCTCTGAATATTCCCTAAATGATTTCAATGCTGAGCATGGTAGTCCATAGGTCCACTTCAAATTTAGCTTAGTTTAATGTATATTCAACAGTTAAATGTTATGATCTGAGACAATGAGTGACTTCTCTTTGAGCAACATGTCTTACAGAAATGTGGTTTTCAGCCTCTTTGAAGACCATGGTCAAGTTAACTCTTTCCTAAAAAAAAAAAACCACCTAAAAGAGCTATAGATAAAGCATCTAAAAGTCACTGTAGATAACTTGCTCTAAATATAGAAGTAATGTGAAAAATTTCACCATATAACACATATATTTTAATAAACATACACTTTAATAGGTTGGTGTGTCACCTATCTCCCCTCTATTCCACAAGATTCTACTTCTTCCTCTCAGAAATAAAAAAACCCAAAACAGTCTGGAAAAAAACCCCTCAAATTATTTGCAAAGTAAGTTCACCAGGGAATTGTTTTGGATTGACACTAGTATCACATTTTCTTCTGACATTCTATAGTCTACTATATTTAATCACAATCAATATTTATATTGCCTAACTTTGACACACATCAAGGTAACATGTCTGACAGTATACTCAGCGTAGGCAGTTTCCACTTCTTAGGATAACAATTCAGTCAGATGTAATGCTAAATAAGATTTTAAGACAGCAGATGGCATCACTTAGTTATTTTTAACTGTTGCACACTGACCATTTACTGTGTATCATAATCCATTTTTCATTATGATAATCCATAATCCAGGAAATAACAGCCAGGATGAAAACAGGCCTGGCTCTATGCTTTGAGAGGGACTACAAAACTAGATCTGCTATTCCATCTTCCTTTTATACTTTCTTTCTCAGTGTTCCTTCTATAATATCTAGGATATTGTAGGGTGATGAAAAAAAGAAGGCAGAAAGATTTTGTCAGCTCAGATGATACGCAGATTTGAAAAGGTAAACATTTAAAAAAGGGTGTCTGTACACAGGTTCAAGCTCTGGAGAAAGGGGAATTCAGAGATGGCAATGTACCAAGCCATCTTTCTGAACCCTCTTCAAAATAATAAAAACATGCCCTACACAGGGTATTTAGAAAGCTCCTGTCACGGTAGTTAGTAGGTGTTACAGTCAGAGTGTGATCACAGAGGTGCATTTTTCCATGTACTGTGGGGAACTTGAGCTTACAATGCCACCAGGGAACAGTCAGCTGGACCACCTTCATCAGGCTCGTGGCAAGACTTGTAAATTCAAGGATGGCAGTCCATGGTGCAGACCTGGTGCAGAGGTGGCCCTGTGCTGGCTGATTCCAGGTAAGGCTGTTGGAATCTGTCTCCTCCTGAACCACAAACTATTCCAGAGTACAACAGAAGGTCCTTTGAAACCTTGCATGAAAGAGATGCATGGGAAAGGGGGAATAAACCATACAGAGAAGGGAAAAAATAAGGTCAGAATAGAGGAGGAACACTCTCCTCCTCACCCACACATGCACAGTTCTGCTTTTCTTTACCCACTCCTAACATTTTCTCTGGTCTCACTTTTTTAACAATCTTTTCAAAGAGCCATGCTGTACGCACTGTCTGAATTTGGAGACTGCAGTCTTACAGAATATTGAGCAATTCTCTGCAGGGTTCCCAAGAGTATCCTTACTCGCTGGGTAAGTGCAGATGCCCACCAGAATTCACACTGAGTATTTAGTGTGCATTTTATAGCAGCCAAGAGCTTGACCTGAGCATCTTCTGTTGGTAGTAATAGATTTTTAATGAACAACGAGTCACAAAAACCAACAGGGCACAGGAACTTGCATGGAAGCTGTAGGTTTCTTCAGAAAAGAAAAAAATACTGCAGAAAATACTGAAAACAAATGTTAGAAGTAATGAAGACATTATAAAATATTTTCATTTTCTATCTTCATAAAGCTTGGTTTTCTCCCCTAGCATTCAGATCAGCATTACACTACCAAAGCATTCATCCTTTATGCTCTAAGCCTAGGGCAGAAATAACCCTTTTTAGTCACTCAGAGCACATCATTACACCTCTGGAAAGCAAACAGAGCTCCAAAAGCTGTGAGGAACGGAGGGGAAAGAAGGGAAAGTATCAATCTCTGATACAATTAATTACTCAATTTTTTTTTTTATGGAAGTCGCTTTCTAAAGTTGTTAGTGCATATATTAGACAAAATTTCTTTTCCCCATGGGTTAATTTCTTTTCCAACCTGCTAGCAATACAAATTGAATGTTACTGCAGAACATAGAATCCATAACAGAATGAACTGAACTTATATGTCCAACAATAATGTGAATCCAAACTAACAGCACAATTACTAATGTCACAATAATGGGCATTGATACTCACTGTAGCCATATGCTTTCTGCTGAGTCAGTTTTGAAATACCAAAGTCCAAAAGGTACACAGAAGATAGAAGAACAAATTCCTAGAGGTCACCAAATAGTTGGTAATGTTATTTGTAGTGAACATCACAACCATAACAAGAATTATCTGATACTGTTGTCTACAGTACCAGTGGTTTGCCTCAAGTGATCTTGCCCTGTCCTAGGGTAGAACTGCAGCTCCATGAAACACGATTTGGACACAAAATCCACAAGACACAAGCTCAAGAGTTCTGTCCTCAGTGTCAGAGGTGAGGTCAGGTAGACTATAAATTTTAGCTGAAGCATACTCATTGAAGCATCAGACCATACTCTGACATTACTTAGAGTACTAAAATGACACACAGAGGTCTTGCAGGGCTGTCTAAACCAGAAGCGAGTCAGCTGCCTAAGCCCTGCTGCAATCAGCAGCTATTAAACTGGTTTAAACCCTGCAAAATACCACTGAGGATTTCCAGTACATTTATGTACCTAGGCATTTCCAAATATCTGGTCTCTAGATACAGGTGAAGCCCTTTAAAATTCCTCAATATGGGAGCCATTCTGTCCTTTTTGATGAATTTTGTGGTAACTGAATCACACAATCAACCTATGTACTGCATTCTTTATGCACAGGCACACCTACAGAAACAGAGGAAAAGCATTTTCTAAAATCACAGGGAAAGTTCTGTAGACATGCCTACATTATTTTACAGTCAGCTACATAGAGCTTTTGAGCTAAACTGTGTTAATGAAGCATTATATTCCCCCCAGGAGAATTTATTTATTTACTTCTGACAGGAATAAGCAGATCTCCAGAGCTCCAGTCCCACCATGAACCCCAAAAGGATTCAGGTCATGATTTGCCTTCCTGCACCTACAGAATAATTTCCTTCCCAAATACTCCTTCCCATTTTTTCTAGACTAGTCTTCCCACCTAAATTCTGAATTTAAATAAGCAGTAAGAACATTTCTCAAGTGCATAACAAATCTACTTACACCTTTATCCCAATCCCAGCTGTCCCAGTTGGTTTGCAGACACCTGTGCAGCAAATGCCAAAGGGACTGGCTATCTCCTCAGTTCCTTTAACAGAGTGCAATTCTGAAAACAGGAAAAATTATCTTCTCGTTTCTGTCTTCTACAGTGCTTCTGAACTGGTGGTAGGAGGAGCAGAAAGTCTCTCTATCTTGCAATGTGAGAAAAAGCGAAAATTCCCATCAGAAGTGACTCACCAACATTAATCATATATACACCAGATTGAAAGGCACTCAGAACATGAAGTCTGAAACCCAGCCTCAGCTCAGCAAATGCGAAGCAAATTTCTCAGTACTACCATATTCTTTTAACTGCTCTATCTGTACAGTTTTGCACAATGAAGCGGATGAATATAAATTTATTGTTTCTAGCACTAAATTTTTACAGAGAAGTGCTGTGGAATCTTTTGGAAGAACAAGCAGCTGAGTAGCATGGAACTTCCTGTGTCTGAAATGAATAAGTACCAGTGTAAAGATTTTCACATGAAAAGCATTCATATTTATATGACTTATCACCTGGCCTGTGCATTAAAATGAATATCCTTATAGCTTAACCAAGCAGATGAAGATTAGAATCTTAAATAACCAAATTACACTGCAGGTCAAGATATTAAGTCTTCTGTTTGCTTCTCATGGGGAGTATTGTGAATTTTTATTCACCAGCACAAAATCCAAGTAAAAAAATCCAGAGTGCACTGTTTAGATCAGGACTACAGCTTAATATAAGGGATGAGTTGGCTTGAAGAAAATGGAAAAATAGTAAGAAAAGGTCCTACTGCCTCCAAAAGAATGCTTGAGAATGAGAGGATTAATTTTCTTATTTTAAAAAATCACAACAAAGCCATCTTTGGACATATATACATGCTACTTGAATTACAAAGCAGGGAACTTTCCCATTCACACATCTGCCATACTGTTCTCCATTCTTCCTAAACTGGACTCAGGCTTTTTGCCTTTCTAGTATTCTTAACTCTATGTAATACTAACTATCCAGTTCTCACAGCACTATACCCAGAATTATATATAATATATTAATAATATTCTATTAGCCATAAAAAAAAACCAACAGTATGATTACAAAAAGTAAACTACACTCCTCCTATTTTTCAGGGAAGTATTCCAATGTCCAGAACTAGATTACAGTCTGTCACAGTCCTGTAAACTCAGGATAAATCAAGTGCTGCTCTAACATTACCTTGGCATAAAAGAAATCAAGCCTCACTGCAATGTAGTGTTTGAGCTACTGCCAAGCTAAGAATGTCTACTGGCATTCAATTACATTGCATTTTGTGAAGCTAAGGCACAACTTCAGCATGAGCAGGGCTGCTCTGAGCAAGAGACTTGCTCCATTCAGATCAACCCTCACCTGACAAATAGGTTTAATGCATAGCACTCTGTGACACACAAAACCAGGCAAGGATATAAATTTAGCTCCTCACTGATTGCTAGAGGATATTTAACTCAAACATTGTAACTATCACTGTAAATAACAATACTTAGGTAAATCCTGCCTATGACTTGCAAACTTAAGAACAAAATGGTCAGGTTTTCTTCTGGGTAGAAATATTTAAGAGTCCTGGTTTAAAACTGGGTTCTGTTATACTTCAGACATTTATACTTCCCTAGAGAAAATGCTTGCATGACTTCAGAGCTTCAGTCTGTTCTATTTCCTCACACAACAGAAGACCTTGCTGCTTTGGACAGATCATGTCTTGCTTCTGGTATTCCCTCCCCCAAATCTTGACAGGGAGCAAGACCCCCAGGATGACCACAGTGATAATCTCACTCTCTGCGACATGGGAGAATGGCTTTTTGCACAAATATGCTGCTTCAGACTTAGGTCACAACCACTCATTTTGAGAAGTTTTTTTGAGACAGATTGATGCTGTGCCCTCATCCTTTGAAAAAAAATCAAACTTGACTTTGTCATCCGAAATCTGAGGTACCCCAAAACACTCCTCACTTCTGAGACACTTGGGTCTGCTTGTGCATCATTCAAGAAAACAAAAATCTAGAAAATACAATCATAAACTATCCATGATGCCACATTTAAAGGGGTCCCCAACAATGTCAGTAAAGTAAGTCAGCCAGTGAGAAAAGAGTTAACTGGGACCTGGCAGGGTGGAATAGCTGCAGAACTCCAGTACAGACCAAATACCATCTCTCTCTCTCTGTTATGAATACACAGGAAGACAACTTTGCCCTAAAGGAAGCTCACATCAATCTTTCAGTAAATGTTAGCTGGAGCAGGACCACACTCATTTGTTCTGCTTTCACACCTTGTTGGTGGAAGTTTTTCTAATGTCTTAACTGGCAAAAATGCTGGACACAAGGAAAGCCTTTTTTAAAACAGCCAGGCTAAAGTTCACAACTTCTCATGAGGTTCCTGAAGGTTTTATCCTACAGATTCAGTCACTACTTTGTAAAGCAAGAAAAAGAGATGCTCTAGTATTTGGTGACTAGGCTTTTTCACAGTATTTTGACATGCTTGAAAAAAATATACTCGTAGAAAGAGTTAGAGACATCCTAAGATGCAAATGTCCCTGAAGAATAACTCCACATCCTCTGGGTAAAGATTTTATGTAATAAGTAGAAAGAAAGATTGGTGATAAAGTGATCCAAATTGCTACTGATGGTCCCAATGCCATGTTATTGTAGTCTGATGTGCAAAAGCATGCAAGATCTTGAAAAGTCATATTAATAATGTACAAAAGTTCAGTCTAAGGACTATCACTTTGGATGTTACATAAGATCCTGTGAAGAAAAAAATCAGAAGAAGGCAAGTCTTTGTTTCTTGGTAGATTTTGAGAACATAAAAAATGACTGCTTGATTTTACTTTGAAAATTAACATCTCTACTCTCTTTTGTGCAGTGTTAGAAATAAGTGGGGATACCTCACAGCATTTGAGAGTTGTGACTAGTAAGAACAAATCTAACATGATCAGCTGGCAATCTATGTTTATAACATATACAGCTTATTGAATCCAGAGCAGCAGAGGGGACCATTCCACACTCCTGTGAAGTACCCAGCTCTCAACAATCCCTCCCATTTACATGTGAGAAAAGCCAAAATAAAAGCTTGGTGCCACAAGCCTAACAGGGAGTGTACACAGGTGTTTAATTTTAGACTGGGAAAACTGCCCAGCTTTCCACAGCCCTTCTGGCACAATCAGTAAATGTCAGTCTGGTCTCCAAACCTCAGCCCCATCACACCACACTGAGGTCCACAGAGCAGTGACTGAGAAGGCAGAAAGTACAGGAAGGGATCTCCCAGAGGTGCACACATGTGAAAAGCCACATGCTTACAGGACAAAGAGATGACCAGTTTTCATTCAAAAACATGGAAATAGGCTATTCTGAAAAACAAACAAACAAAAAAAAAGCTTCATAGCCAGAACACTACAGAATACTACATAGATCTGGGAAAATACTTCTGAAAAAAAAAAAAGAAAAAAAACAGGACAAAGAGATGACCAGTTTTCATTCAAAAACATGGAAATAGGCTATTCTGAAAAACAAACAAAAAAAAAAAGCTTCATGGCCAGAATACTACACAGATCTGGGAATATTCTTCTGAAAAAAAAAAAAAAAAAAGAAAAAAGAAAAAAAAGTAAACTAAGAAAAGGGTGAATTAAAAAAAATAACAAACTCTAAAACCCAATAGTCAGACATGACCACCGTGAAAAAAAAAACAAAACAAACCAACATAATGAACCAGAGCAAACAAAAACAGAGATTCCTGATTTTAGGCTATTCTCTAACCTAGTTGCCTAGTTGCTTGTAGCTCTTCCAAGAAGCTGGCACTGGAGTCTCCCTCCAAGCCACAATGGAGAACAGTGAACCCATGTTTTCTGGGTCCTGTGCAGCCCTCTCTGGCACACTGGCAGGTCTGTGATGCAGCACCTGCTTGGTCTTTTTAATGGCACAGGGAGCTTAGGAACACACTCAAGGCTGTAGCTTCCCCTCCAGAAAAAGCCAAGCATTTCAAAAGTCTGTTACAACTTTGCAGTTGGACACTTCCCTGCCTATTTTCATGGAGCCCCAAGGAAACTGTTTAAGGTCAGCACGAAACCATCTGTAGAGGCAGGAACAGAAGCGCAGCAGCGGTGTCAGACGCGGCCGCACCCTGCAGCTCACTGCCCAAGTATGAGTGCATCCACGTCCAAGATCCAGGGCTTAATCCCTTCTCTTCTCCAGATGCTTTACAGCAACTGCTCTCAGACAGGCTGGAACACAGTGTGAAGAGTGCTAAATTTCAAGTACATTTCTCTGCTCTTAAGACTCTGATTCCTCTTTCTTGTCTGTTTGGAAACATTCTGAAGTAACGTACACCATAAATAAAGATATGCCTTTGGAAAAGACCTCAGCAAGATGCTCAGAAAGTCTTCTGCAGTTTGTGATTCAGTCTGTTTCCTTCTCCAGTTTAACCTGACACGTTGGCTTGTTGTTAATCTGTGTGATGCTTCAGATATTTTCAGTAAGTCTTACTAAGATAAATTTTCCTCCCATTTAGACTAATTGTGAGTTTTCATCCATGTTATCTGACTTTTTTCACTGATCAGAGAACAAGTTCTAACTAAGTTCTCCATTGATATGGAGAAAATAGGGGCTGATCTGAATATGGAAAATCAGAAATTGCAAGGCAATCTAAATAGAAAACTCTCATGAAATTTAAGTCTCAGAGGTAAAGGGACAGTTTTATCTTTTACATTTCTAATTAATTTCTACCCTGTTAAGTATACCCAAATACACATTTGCCTTTGTTTCCACCTAATGATATAAAAGTCCCAGAAAATTATGCTGATAAACAGGAATAATGACCAGTCTCGGTGGTGGTACAACAAGAAAGGAACAAAAGAAGGATCATGAAAAATTGTAGAAGCAAGCATTCAATACCCAAAGGGAACAATTCATGACAAGTTAATGAGTAGCCAATATGGGACTGAGCAGGAAATCAACAGTGCCAGAAACCTATGGAAGAAAAGCAGCAAATGTAAACAAGGGGAACACAGAATGAAATAGGATGTTGGCAACAGGTAAAGAAAAATTCAGGGCTTTAGAAAATGAGGAGCACTGAAATGAATTTCAACTGAATCGAAATCCAGTCAGATGCAGGAAGGTGAAAAAAAAAAAACAAGGCCAAAAGAGTCAGAAATAATTTCAAAAAATAGGGCACTATTAAAAAATTAATTGATATACAAATTTTGGCAGCCTGTCAAATTTTAATTACCTTTTCAATTACTAATTATGTCTTCTAATTGTCTGAATGAGAAGACAGAATTTCAAGAGTTTTAATGATAGCTTTTTTTCCACCTCAGTGATCTCAACACAGTGGAGAATCAAATCTCTTCAATGACGAGAACAGGGCATTTGCTACAAGATAATCTCTGTCCCTTAACACTACAAGAAACCCAGAGTAAAGGTCTATCCTAAATGAAGAACGAGGCAGAAATTTCAGCTACATCAGTGGAATAGGATTTTATATGTCTTTGTGAAAACAAACCTGTCTGAGAAAGCAACCTATGTCAAATGGAAATTATGTTTAATCTTTTTTTTTTTTTTGGTAGTCTTAATTAGAATAATTACTTCTCCAACCTTACAAGCATCACAGAGAACAGAGCTGACGAGCATCAGCAGGCACACGTGACACACAGCAGGGGTACCTGCACATGACCACCCCAAGTTCTCATATACTCACCTGAAGCATCTCCATTTCTTCCTAACTGCTCTCCAGACCAACTTCCTTTCAATCAAATAAAAGACATAAAGATACTGTTGGCTCCAAAGCCAGAGTTATCACCTCCAGGTCACCTTCTATCTCTCCTCTGTGGGCAGCAGCAGTGGGACACAGGGAGGGCAGGGAGCAGATTCAGGCATTTCCCCTGCAGTCTGGAAAGGAACAGCAGTGCTTTGTGCAGGACAAAGCTGTCATGGTTAGTGCTGGAACTAATGCCTGGCCCAAAGTGCTCCTGCTCCCTCAGGGATTGTACACAGAACATGTTGTTGTTTACAAACTACTGAGAAAAGGCCAATTGCACACCTTTCACTTCTGATACCTCTGAACTACACGTGTCAAATCTTAAATTTATATAAATTAAGGTGCATTGGCCATGGGAACATGAACTCATTCATACTACTGCTTTTCCTAAAATTACTTTAACAGGCAGTTTATTCATTTAAGATAGAGCTATAAGTCTTTTTGCTCTAATTCAATGGGAACACTTATGCAATGCATGTCAAAATGAAAGTAATGTGCATTAAAATCTGGCCTTCGATGGGATTCAATGTACAGACAGTAGTGCTTACTCTGAAGCCACCTGGGAAGACATCCTTTATCTCTTATTTTAATTTTATTAAATTATTTTAGAATAATAAATAAATAAAATAATTGTATAAAATTATTTTAATTTTAGCATTTAAGACTAATTCTTTCAATAATTGTTAATGGTTAACTAAGAAAGATGACAGCAGAGGTAATCTCTCTTAGAGGATCCAAATTAAATATAAATGCCATTTCAGAACATCTGCTGTTATAGATTACATATAATTAATATTGTTGAAAATGGAAAAAAAACTGGATTAAACTGATACTGTACATCTAGGGAAACCTTATAAAGTAAAAATTCCTGTTCACAGCTCTGTGAGAACAGCGGGTTTTCTGTATTCTGCAGAACTGCATAAAATGTACAGCAAACAAAAATTAATCACTTCTGTGCTCATGGTCACTAAAAGGCAAGGAAAAATTTTACAGATTTTACAGAAGAAAACTGGGTTGGAAATTGTAGGGAAAAAAATGTTCAGAGTACCTGGAATTTTGCTGGAAATGAAAGAAAAGTTCAAAGCAAAGGAAACTTCTATTTTTGCAGTGGAGAAGGCAGCAGTGAGAAAATTAATCTTGAGCATTAATCTTAGCATTCCTCCCAAGTGACTCAGGCCTGCAGAAGAAAACATTCCCACTATCAAGTTAGAAAACGTCATGTTTCCCACACAGAAGGAGGGAAAAAGCCTGAGCAGGGCTGGTTTTACTACTTTCACCCTGATTAATTTGCTTGCAGACCTTTATGTCGTTCTGAGTTTCAAATTGTTGAGAAAAATAGTTGCCATTTACAAAAAAAAAAAAAAAAAAAATTAGTCCACGTAGGTACAATAAGCTTGAGTCAGAGCATTTCTAAACAGTTATTTAACTATTTACAATTTATTGTAATAGTCCTTCGTAAAAGCATCTTAGAACCACATCAGCAGCAAAACAGAAGATAGGCTAGTAAACTCTGTGGCAACGTTTACACACTTAAGAGTTATAAATATACTTTACATGGTGACAAGCAGAAAAGAGGGTCCAATGAGCAATGAAGAGTAGGCTCACCCTTGGTGAGCTGGAAGAGTGAGAGAGGTCAGAACACCACCAGCAGCACGAGAGCCTCCACCATTTCTTATGTCTGAGCCAAATATCTCTTTTTAAAAGCCAAACCCCAGCTCTGTTGGGAGCACTGACCCCACACAGTTCTCATGTGCCTCTTTAAAAGCCAACACTGTTACCAACAGGCAAAAAACTACACGTGCAAAAAGAACAGTCAGTTCTGATGCTTCACTCTCAAACCCTCCATGCCTGCAGAGCAGAATCCTCCTGCTGGGCACTACAGCATTAAGGGCAGCTACAACCGGGCGCTTCCACAACCAGCGGCGCTCAGCAGGCGGCTCCCGAAGCCAAGCCCTAGGGAGCAGCAGGTGTGCAGATGTGCCCCAGCTGCAGATGTGCCCCAGCTGCAGGTGAGCAGATGTGCCCCAGCTGCAGCTGTGCCCCAGCTGCAAGTGAGCAGATGTGCCCCAGTTGCCTCACCTCAGAGCAGCAGTGCCTGCACTCAGCTGCTGGTGTGCAGATGTGCCCCAGCTGCAGATGTGCCCCAGCTGCAGGTGAGCAGATGTGCCCCAGCTGCAGATGTGCCCCAGCTGCAGATGTGCCCCAGCTGCCTCACCTCAGAGCAGCAGTGCCTGCACTCAGCTGCCAGGAGAGCCTCGTGCCACAGCAGCCCTGGGCCGGCTCACCCCCCTTGGCACAGGAGAGCCCACAGCTGTGCAGCAGCTACAAGAGGGAGCAGCTGGATGGTCACATCCTGCAGGACTCAAGGCACACCCCAATGCATTTGAAGGAAAGATGGGCAGGACACAGCTGAGCATTGAAAACTAATTTAATTAATTTACTGTCTTCATAAAACATGTGGGACAGCAAGGTAGGAGATTCAAGAATGTCTCCTGTAGAGCCAGGTAAAAACCACCAAAGCTTAACCACTTGCAAAACAAGAAGAAACCATTAAACTATACAGAACACTAAACAGATTGTTATTTATCAATCTTAACATTATTTCCCGAACAGTTACTCAGCTGAGCTTCTGATTTTTTTTTTGTATTAGTGTCACATGAAATTTAAGTTTTGAATGATTTTTCTCTATTGTTATTTATACATGTGGGAATGATTTACCATTCAAAAACAATATTTTACTGTGGCCCTGAAAGAAAATTATCAGTTTGGACTGAATAATTTTCAGTCCAAAAATTATCAGTTTAGACTGAATCAGTTTTTCTGTACCAGCTTAGGTCTTTCACTAATAGCCTTTTCACAATACACAATATTTGAAAAAGAACTGAGATTACTGAAAATAATTGTATTGGCAAGGAAGGAAGGCAAAATATTAAGGGCAAATATTTCAAGTTTTTAAAGCCACATCTTTCTATTACCAAGTCCTCCTCTATTTCCAACTTCCTGCTAATTTATTATATTCTACTGGGCAGAAACATTGTAGAAAGACATAAAACAAGATTTAAATCTTTTCTCTCTCCCTATATATCTTGCATGTTAGGTGAGTTACTCCACTTCACAGCTCAGCTTAAAATTTGTAATAAAAATGCAGAGGTAAAATACATTTGAAGAATGCCGCCATAAAATATGCAAATTCTTTTCTCTTTCATAGCACCTCAAGGTGCTTTTCCACTTGTCAGACAATGGTAAGCGATGTAAGACAAAAGGATGGAATGAAGGTTATTAACAGCTTTTTCCACCTTTCTTCTCTATCTCACTGTGGTTTACAATATTCTTCGTTTTGCGTTGTTCGAGGGGTTTTCTTTTTGATTGCTGTTGAGTTTGGCACAGACAAAGCATTTGCAAGCCATGACCTATTAGAAACTTTGATATAAAAAAAAAAGCTCATTGCTACCTAGGTGTTCATTTTAATCTGTCAACAGGTTACAAAGAAAAGATCAAAGCAAGATAGCAAAAAGAATTATTATATACCAACTACATTTGACTGATCAGTTTTCAAGGTGATTTTAAAAATTACCACTTTCACAAAATGTGTATATTGCAGACAATATGTGTACATTGCAGACTTGATATTACATATGTGAAAACAAGACTGCAGTAGTCATTTCAAGACAGGATACAATACAGAAAGGTTGTATTTATGTTCTTATTAAAAAGTTATGAAATTCAACAACTTCTTTCCCGTCCTGTCACCAGGTTCTTAAAAATTGCACCAAAAAGGAGCACCAAGTAGACATCCAGGCATACTCATTTTTTTATCCATTCACAGCCCATGAATTATTGTAATCTGCATGCATGCTAACATTCACATTTACTGATTTGTTATAAGCACCTTTCATACATACACAGACATGGGGATGTGTGAAACTTGGGGAAGGATTATAAAAAAACTTCATAAAGAATTCTACTAATTTCGTCAATGTCTGATAGCTTCCCTAAAAGATTCCACTGGAAAGATACAACCCAGCACTAGATTTCAAACCTAGTTAACCTTAACCCAGCAGAGCAGAAACTGGAGATTTTTGTTTCATTTGGAGTAACTGCTGTTCTAATGCTTCAGAGCATCTCAATCTTATTAGAAAAGCATCTCTTACAAGCAGCATCTATAAAAACAAGAATAAAGCCAGCTGTTGATCCCTAATAAATTAAATAAGAACAATTATCAGACAGACGTTCTCAGAATCAATTGAGAGATAGGGAAACTTAAACCATTGAGAAATGAAATAACATTCCATAAAAAAGTCAGTAAAAGAAAAAGATACCCAATTCTATTGACATCTAAGATTGGCCTCAGGGTGGGATATTCCACCTCAAGAAAGTCAAACATACCAAGTAAGGTCAACTATAATTTAAGATTATTGTAATACCATTATTCTCTATTAAAAAAAAAGTTTGGAAATGTCTTTGACCCCGATTTTACATAATTAATTAGAAAGCTTAGAATTGTGAGTGTTAAAGAAACAATCTTTATATAGGTACAGATCTTAAAATGCAAACTTTTAAAAAGAGCTCTTCAGGTATATTTCAAGCTGTCAGTTTGGTAAGATTCTGAAAGCTCAAGAGTAGAAACAGTCTGCTGTAGTCTACAGTGGGTCTACACACACTGAATTCAGTCACGCAGGATTTTCTCTTTATGCTGATGCTCCAGAACTGCCCAGGAAACTGCTTTCACTGTAGATAAAGATTAAAAATATAACCCACTTCATTTAGCACTGAAGTCAGTCATTACTCACCTCTTTCATTCAGTAAAGATTGACTTATTGATCTACAAAACTTTCTAGACACCTATCAAAACATTACCTATTTGCTCCACTGCTTATTATTATTATTTGGGATCTTTCTCAGAAGTCATTTGACCTGTCCCTCATTGATATTGTCCAATTCCCTATAATTTTGTCTTCTAATCCATCTCATCTGCCTGGATGAGCTCTGCATTGTCCTTTGCCCATTTCCTCCTCTTTAAGAGTTCTTCAGTGTGTCTTCCTCTCCACT
Source organism: Motacilla alba alba (assembly GCF_015832195.1). Lineage (NCBI taxonomy): Eukaryota > Metazoa > Chordata > Aves > Passeriformes > Motacillidae > Motacilla > Motacilla alba. Next base: position 105,298,809 of record NC_052016.1, read on the forward strand.
TGTTTTTACACCCATACTACATCCCAGAAATGCATTAACAGAAACATCCCTTTGAAAATAGTACTATTTCCCCTGCTTCTACTCTTGTTACTCTTACCAAAACATTAGCACGTGTTAGATTTCTTCTTAGCATGGATCACAGGCAGATTAGGCAGCTACAGCAGCAGTGCCCCTGGGTGAATGCTGGGCTAAGATCACAGTGGAGAAGACTGCGCTCACATGGCAACTCCACAGTGACTGTGAGCTACGTCACCCTTCGGTGACAAAGGAACAAGCCACTTTCTGTGCATCACTGAGTAAGTGATACATTTGTAATGGACAGAAACGTCTTCATATAGATATGCAACAAACTAACATTTATCCTGATGTAACTTCCACACATTTCCAAAACATAAATCATTCAGGAGAGCTGTTTCAAGTCTTGCTGTCACATAAGGTACCTTCAGAGTATACATATTGTACCACTAATAGCTGCTTTACATAGTCAGAGAGGTGTAAAGGAATGCTACTGCAATTAACAACTGACCCTTTTACTTTGCATGTAAGGGAAAATGCATCAGAACATACCCAGACAAAAAAAAATCTGAGACAGAGTCCATCAAACCCCTCTAAAATGCTTTGCTTCTGTTTTTTATTTCAACCTCGCACAAATGTTGTGTGTTTTTCTAATGAAGGAGACTAAAAATTCAATATTCTAATATAATAAATAATGCAACAGAACCTCATTGTAGGTATACTTTGGAGCAACTAAGAATGTTTAATCACTTTTTTTGCTAGGATCCTCCCCTAACTTGACATTTCAAAAGTTGTACAGCATGTCAGCAAAAAATAATGCACTGAGGGGAATATCCTGACAGAAGTGAAGAAATCTGCCACTTTAATTTTCTTAAAAAAAAAAACCTACAAGACCTAAAAGACCATCTAACCACAAAACTATAATTTATTTTCTAATATGTCTCTTCATATGTGCTAACTGGCTCCTGTCTCTTTCCTATCCTTTTAAGAAAGTACTGCACAATTTGGCAAATATATGTCAATAAAAAACTTTAAAAAGGTCTCCAGGTGTTGAACCCTGCAAAGGTCTGAGGACCTGAAAGGTGAGAGGTTCCCCAGGTGCCTAATGCTCAACAAGAATTTTCCATATCTCTTGAGACCAAGCCTAAAAGAGCTTTTTATTTCTTGGTGCCAACCCATTTAATATAAATCTGTCTCCTTCATGATGTGTTTTCTGGAAATGTGAGCAGTGTCCTGTCTTTGAATAAAGTTTTACCTTTTTGAGCCACAGAATTCTCGGTAACATTTTAGCCGTGTACATCTGCAGCTTACATTGCAGGAATTCATGTGACTTTCCAATAAAAGTCAGCTTTAACAGCATAAATAACTGACAAGTGCTAAATAAACTCTTTGGAAAGTAAAGCTCAGGATGAGATGAAGACTCCCTGCAGCCACCCCACCCGGCAGCACAATGGCAGAGGCCACCACAGCTGCTCCTCCCCGCCAGCCCAAAGCTAACTGGGGCATTCCAAGAGCAGTGGCTCCTGGAAATATTTTGAAGGTCACATTCACAAGGAACATAACTGGGCAAACCAAGTGCACCACTGGGATGGAAGTTACTTTGAGAAGACGCAGGTTTTTAAGGACCAATACTTTCTGCTTCCCTGCTTATGAAAAATCCTGGGGTAGTGCACAGCCAAGTTTTCACGGTTTTCTCCCATTTTTCAAGTTACAGAGCAACACACACATCCTAAAAACCAGGCAGAAAAAAAAGTATTTACAAGCACTTCTGACATTTGCCCTTACACACCATGGTCTGCCATTTTCCTTGACTTTCTACCTGCTCTTTCCACCTTAAACCCATGTATCAATACTTCAGCCCTTTCACCTCCACTTGTACGTGGTGTCATCCCATGGTGCCATCCCACAGTGATATCCATGGGGAAACTCACTGTGCCCTGGCTCCTACACACTTCCATTTCTCCAACTCAGGCAAGGAGAAAAGGTAAGATCAGGGGCCTGAAGAGAGCCATCAAGAACTGTTTTAGAAGATGACTGAGCAACACGTATTTCCAGCATAGCTGTATGCATCTATGCATGCTCTGTGCATGCATACACAAGGTCCAGGGAGATAAGGAAGGCAGAGTCTCCTCTGGCTGAGGAGGCTGTCTGGAGGAGGAATTACAGGGCAAGGACAGGACTCTTCCTCAGCACTGGGTCACTGCCAAGACGAGGCAATGGGATGAAAGGACTTGACCTCTGAAGCTTGCCTGAGGCTTAAATAAGCTTCTTCACATGGTGTACGAATGTAACTGTTTTGATTGTGGTTTGCCATCCTACTAGATTGTAATACGAGGTTTTCTCTCAGCATAAACAAATTACATCAACAGTCTTGTGGGACAACATGCACACATTTCCTCCATGAGCACCTCCTCTGTGTGACATTGCATCAACCCTGCATCTTAGCAGGGAGGGAATCCAAGGCCAGGCAGGCGACCACAGGCAGATCCTTGCTGGACACCATCATGGTACTCAGTCAAGACAATATCAAAAGAGACAGTCCACACAAAATCTAATATGACAAGGATCCTTCTAAAACTTTTGTAAATTACCAAATCTCCTCTTTCTCAACCCTGATGGTCACCAGTGACATCTTCTCAAAGTCTGATGTGAAGATGACAAAGGGCTGGGTTCCAACACCTTTACCAAAGAAAATAAAGAAGCATGGAGAGAGTAGTTTTGAAGCTAGGAATATTTTAAGTAACACAGTTAAAAGCAGATACAAAAGTACCAATTGACAAAAAACATCATACAGCGTGAAGGACAAGCAATGATTATCTTACATGACAACAGATGTTGGACTTCACCCAAGGGGAAAGGGCACAAGCAGAGAGCATTTCCCCTTTTCAGCACCCCATCTCAACCTCACAGTTAACAAACTAACAAAAATTTATAGTGCCATTGAACACTCAACAAGGGGCCTCTGTTATGCTAAGATCCCACCTGAGAAATGTCTCAGCAAGAAGCATTTGTACCATGACAGGTGACATGGAAGTACAGTGGCACATACCTGGCTGTTTACCACACATAAAGCACATGCTGGCTGTTGGCCCTCAAAGGCCCCATGCCTTACTTCTCATTCTTACCAGCAGAGGTAAACCCTAAGGAAGAATGTGATAAAAATCTGAAAGAAGTAGCTTCTACCATCTGAATGATTTAAGTGATGTATGTTAGAACATTCTGTCTTTCAAGTACACTGAGCCTGGTCCTCTTATAAATACATCCAGCATAAGAATAATTGCATACACTGCCAGGGATAAGAGGATTCTGTGTACATGGCAATCAGCCCTGGTCACCTAAGTGAAACACTCAGGGAACTGCAGGGGTAAAAAAGAGAAGCTAGAGTATTGTGTCATTTCTATCATCCATTTCATTCCACTGATGAAGAGTTTCTCTGATGAACTGGGGAACACAGCCACAAACTTCAGACAGCAGCTTTCCAAAAGAACAGATCCAGCAGCTTTCTCATTTTAAATTCCATGAGAACACTGGTACTGCAACAAATCAACCTCTGTATGTTTCCAAAATCCAGTGGGATATTTGTGTTTAACAATATAACAACACATTAATGCCTCCCAAACATGAACAATGTGACACTGGTAGTCAAACAGAAACTCACTCACTCACAGCTAGAATGCATGATTAAGTCCTAGGTGCTAAGAACTAAAGAACAGATCAGGTTAATGCATAGAAGGGATGATATATGCAGAGCTCTCCCTCGTGAACTGAAGACAGCTTCTTGAAAGACCTTCTGCAGATTCAATGAACACTAAGCAACAGAAGTGAGCTGAAGTGAGCACTTGAGCTACTAAGGCTGCTGCCTCAGCATGAAGAGAATCTCTACACTGAGGGGTCTTGCATGCAACTAGAGTTGGCAAGAGCTGCAATGAGCTCCAAGGAGCTAAGGTGTCAGAGGGCTGCAAAAGAAAAGTAGAAAATGAGGTATCCAAAAACCTTGTATTTTAACACTAAGGAGAAACTAGAAGCCTGCTTATCAGAAACATCTGCTTTTCACATACAGGACAGCAATGGGGAAAACCATTCAATGAGAGCAAAAACCTTTAAAAGGGAGCAGGAATGAAACTCTTCTACTCCAACACATCCTTACCTCACTTCACACATCCATGTACTTACAGTCAGGATTCGCACACAGGTTCTTATTTCAGTCCAGATCTTGTAGAGATACCTCTGTGGAGTACTGAGGAGTATTAGCAGTTCAGTTCAAAACTTTGTGCACATCACGTAAGATGAACACTGCTCAGCTTGAGCAGAAATAGCCACTATTAGAAAAGGAGTCTCCTAAATCATTAATCATTTCTACATCAGCATATATAGCCCAGGCACATTCCTTGTTCTGGTGCACCTCTGAGAGTACACATTTACAGTCCAGACGAAGGCTATGAAGAGATGACAAATCACCTCTCACTATAAACCAGAAATATTTGCCTAACTGATTGGTACTGAGGAGGATCCAAAACAACAAAAATGTTATTCTTTCTTTTCTGCTACAAAGCTCAGCACTCTGCTCCTTCTTTTCCCTTTCCTTTCACTGAGTGAAGATAGTTGGTCCAGCTGTTTTTATCTCAGTAACACCTGTGCTCTTCTTCACTACAGGTACACATGGCTCATCACAACAGAAAGACACATCCAGTCTTCCCTGGACCTTTGCATCTTTGCATCTGGTAAAAATATTAAATGCCTTTATAAAAGCACTGTGGTGTAAAGTTACCATGTTAGAGGTCTTTGATTTCCTTGCTTTTGTTTCAAACTATTATTCCTATTTGATGAAGATTTCATAAGATATCTTAAGTCCACATGCTGGATTTCTTGGCCCTGAACCATTTGTAAAGCTTTCCAGCTTCCTTAATTTCATACACATGAAAACACGAGGAGGGGTGAGCTGCAATCCAGCATAACGAAAATAGGAACCTATGAGTAGTGACAGGTACTTTGTCTGCTGAATATTACAAAGTTTTACTGGTTTACAAGCTTTTTCCTTGATGTGAGTGAAAGATTCACACTACAAACAAAGAAGGCTTGCATCTACAAACCACTTGGGGAAAGTGGGTATGTAAAAACCAGGGAACTTCACTGGTTTTAGAGGACAAGACCATTTCTCTCTGTGTTAAAACCTTTCAGATACTAGCTCACATTTTTATGTAAGGTAAGGCACAAAGCTACCTGCAACAGAGAAAGCTCAATGTAGAACCAAGCTCATGTATACTTGTCCACACTGCATGAACAAACAAAACACTTGGTATTGATTCCAGGCCTGGGACCATGCTCCCTAGCAGGTCACTGCAGTCATGTCCAGCTGCCATCACAAGGCTCCCAAGCCAGCTGCAGATGACAAATGCTGCCTGAGCTGATGGGGATGCAGGCATGCTGCACAAAGGTACACAAACCCAATGACAGAGTCACATCTCGGGCCCACACCACATCTGACTTGCCTGACCTCTACGGAAACTTGGGTGGAAAGCAAGAACTGCTCAGCATATGAGCCAAATATAGCTGGAAAACAGCTTTATGGAAGAGGCCCTGGTTCTGAACTTGAGCCAGAAATGCTCTCTCACAGCAAAGAAGGCCAGCAGCTTCCAATGCTGCATAGGTAAGCTGCATTAGACAAAGTGTCACCAGCAGGCCAAAGGAAAGGATCCTTGCCCTCTGCTCAGCATGGCTGAGACACACTTGGAATGTGGGATCCAGTTCTGGGTTCCCCAATACAAGAGACACAAGGACTAACTGGAGCAAGTTCTCCAGCAAAGGGCCACAGAGATGATTAAGGAATGGGAGCATCTCTCATGCAAGGGGAGGCTGAGAGAGCTGGAGAAGAGATGCCTTAGAAGGGTCTTATCCATCTGTAGAAATACCTGAAAAAGGAAGCAAGTACAGATTCTTCTCTTTGGTGGCCAGTCACAGGACAAGAGACATGAGGCACAGGCAGAAATTCCACTCCAAACATAGGAAGAAACTTCTACAGTGAGGGTGGTCAAACACTGGCATGGATGCCCACACAGACTGTGTAGTCTCTGCCTCTGAAGATGCCCAAAATAAAACTGAACAGAGGCCTGAGCAAGCTGCTGCAGCTGACTCTGACCTGAACAAAGCATTGGACTAGATGATCTCCAGAGGAACTCTTCCAATCTTAACTATTCTCTAATTCTGTAAAAAACAAAGATAAAAGATAAGTCATATTAGCATTTGTAAAACTAGTAAAAATGCATATAAAGAAATATGGGGTTTTTAAGCTGACAGTGTCAGTCACTAAAGCTTTATCAGGAGACTCAAGAGAGTCATTACCTTCACTCTTCCTCCTTCACAAAGGAAAAACTGAACTCCATAAAATTTCTTCTGTCTGATAAACAGAAACTTTTATCAACAGTAGCTAACCAACCATCTGAGAGACTAAGTGCCAAAATAATACTTAAAAATAACCAAATTAGTACATTATGCTATTTCCCCCAAGCCTTCACTGCCAGTCTTGAATTTTTTAAGTTATTAACATGCTAATTAGTACATTGAAATAAAAAGTACCTATTGTGTTAAATAATTACACCCCAGAAAATATTGAAAAGTTTGTGAAAACAAATTTTTTCATAATTCAAAATGATAGCACAGATTTTTTCATAATGCAGCACATGAAAGCATGCTAGCTGCACACTTATATTTCATCTACATTTGGCCAGTGAAAATCATTGCCAAAAGCAGGAGTTCTCCTTGAGAGAACAAACAAAAAAATTAAGAAAGAACATAATAAAAACATTTGTCTGAGTAACTCATTACCAAGTTACATGAAATTAATAACCTAATAACCATTTTCATTTCAAAGAAATCCATCTCACTTAGATTTTATTTTACTATTTCATGCCAACGATGAGACTGACTCAAATAATTTACATTCAAATGTGAATGTGAAGTTGCCCAAGACTGCATGTCTAGGGAAGAAATCCAAGGAAACAGTCTGGTCTCTTGCTGCAAACCAAAGAAAGCAATTCTCAAAATAAAAACTGACATTTTGTAAAGTCACAAAGCAATAGTCAGACCATTTCTTCCTTTGAGGAGTTTTTGTTTGTCTCACTGCCTTGAAATTCCTCCATATGGGAGTGGTATCTTCCATTTGGACTCAAGGCTGTTGATGGGGCATCTCCATTCAAAACCCACAAAGCCTGGCATCCCTCTGATGCTGATACTCAGGGAGGAACAGCTGCCCTGATCAAGTCTCTTGCCTTCTTGCCAGGATGCTTTTTCACAAAAGCTCTATCCCAACTCAGGGTCTCCTGAGCCCATTTTCCCACAGAAAGGGACTCAAATGTGCAGAACTAGCTAATTGCATACTCCATGACAAATGGGACATGTGACTTGCACTGATGTCACAACAGCATCAGCTGTGGAAGTTGACTCAATGTTGAGAAGACAACATGAAAAGACAGCACAAGTCTTTATGCCTGGTGTTCCTTACTAACAGAGATAAATGAACTTTTCAGGTTAGCAAGCATTTACCCACAGCTGGATTTAGCTGCATCCTGTACTGCCAAGGCATGCTGATATTTATTGTCAATAAAAACACTGAAGAGTACTATAAAGTAGGAAAGGTTGTTCTGCCCTCTGTGTCATGATGATTACAAATGAAGACAATGCCCAGTTAAAGAGACACTATTCAAAGTCTGGTAAAAAAGCCATTTCCAGAGGTAAAATAGACACTTGGGAATGCTTAAGCTGTGCTGGAGTGTCTGACACACCAGCAGCATCTCAGCATCTGGGGGGGAAGAAAGAGTGACAGAAGAAACAACTCCCATTCATGTTAAAGGGATTAGGATCAGAGTCTTGCAGAAAGAGGTATTCCACGAGCCACACAGAAGACCAGTATGCTTTAGAAGTTCTACATATAATAGAAGCAATGCCAGGAATTTTTTCAGGATAGACTTTACTGCACTACATTTATTTCCAGCCAGATCACACTCATAGCCTGTTGCCCATACTAGACAGCAGCTTGGCTAAGCCAAGGCCATTCCAGAGAGGTTTCACAGATCAGAAGATGCATTAAGGGATTTCATTTACAGGGATTATTTTAAAATTTTATCTAAGTGATACTGCATTAACCCATTCTAATACCCAAATTAATTCAGTTTAGAATAGGAAAAAGAAAAGACTGCTCTGTCAGCTTGCAAAGCCAAGCACCTCCTGACCATCAACCCAATACACATTTCATAATAAAACCACACATTAGACAGGGCATTAAATGTTAAATGTAGTAATGTAAGAGTAGTGAAGCACAGTGCCTGGTGGGAGGAAAGTTAGGTGAAGTGCCCAATTTAACCACAACAACTCCATGTGGGAAAAGACAGAAATGTAAGGCACATAGGAAAGAATGAAGTTGTCCCAAAGCAGCAATCCCATTTCTCACTTTGTTAAAAGGTTCACAGGATTTACCTTCTACATAATAACTGTAACCTAAGGAAGCACACTGAAAAAATGACAGACAAATGAGTATTCCATCACTCGGATCCTATTAGCAAACCATATATGCTGAAATCCAAAAAGCCTCCTTCACTACAGTCTTTAGTAATTCATGGAAGCTAATTACCGAGTGCTTGTGAAACACTCCTCAGATGCTTCTTTGATGCCCTAGCTCAGCTAGGTTTGTAGAACAGACACAAACCACACGCTCTCCAGCCACTTGAAACTATTTGAAGGTAAAGAAGCCCAGATGCGCATCAAACCTCTAGCTAACTTTCACAGAGCTTTGCATTTCTGATGCTGTTTCTGGTTTCCATTTTATTCCAGTACTCCTCCCATTATTTAATGATTTACATAGCACCTATATCCATAGCTATCAGCCATCCTTCCCATATAGCCTTAAAAGGACTTGTTTAGATTTGCAGGGGGAAGGGGAGGGGAGGAAAGGGGGTTTCTTCAGACCGCACTATGTCAAGGTTGTTGGAAGCCAGCAAATCCTGGCCTCCTGACCCATTTTTAAATAGCAAATTATCAAAACAGTCCTCACACTGTTTCTCACTAAAATCACTTTTATGATTCTAGTCATAGTGAGAGATAGAAATCTGCATTTTGGTGACAAACAGAATGTGAAGCATTCTATAATTTTCACTTTAAAAGGATGCAAGAATCACTGGCTCCTTATAAACTTGACATACTCAGCACACACACAAAAATTTAAACAAGTCCTTTTAAGGCTGCATAGCTTCTGTCTTAAAAAAAAAAAAAAAAAACAACCCTCACATATTTGCTGGACTGGGTTGGTAGCGCTTCCCAGGGCTCTTCTCCATCCCTTTATGAGAACCAAACCATGCCCTGTCTCCAGACTCATAGGGACAAACCCACCATCTCCTTCCTCACCAGTGGGGAAGGGATTGCCAAGGAACATTTCTACCACCTGGCAGAAGCCTTAGAATAAATTATAAAATATAAGAATAATTTCAAATTACACTACAAATGGCAAAAAAAAAAAAAAAAAGTAATTGGATTAAATAACTGAAACTACACATTTTTTTCTTCCTGATGCAGTGAAACTAAGGCTCAGTCTTAATTTTCTTAATGCTCTTAAGTACCAATATTTGCTGGCTTCAGTTCTGCATTTCCTGCCTTTGTGATATTAATGTACTTTAAAGCCCAGAAGACCAATTGGTACATAGGATCTGTCCCCATCATAAATACATTCCATAATAAAAAATTCTAGAGATTAAAATATCTTCTAACTTTTTCAGTTTTCATGTCTTCCAGCATGTTTTGTCTCCATGACTACTCAAAGCTCTACTTTTCATTTACTCCATGTGGAGTGTGGAATATGAGCCTTTGAACAGATACATACAACACTAATAGTCCTTATACAAAAAAACCACCACAAATTCCTCAATGCAAATTTTTTTAATAGAAAATACTTGTTCTGCACAGATCAATATTTCTTGTAGACCCCACAAGTCCTGGGCAGAAGTATTGCCTACTACTTCAGTCAACATTTTTTATGAGAGGATGTGACAAGAGAAAGGTGAACAGCAGCTGACCGAGAGGCTATTCAAGAAACACCCTGCTTCTATGGAAGAAGCTCCTAATTGCCAACCTGAGTTTATTTATGCCTACTTTATGATTCATAGCTGTGCTTTCATGGAAAGAATTCTTTCTTTTCTGTTTATTCCTTTCATGTATCATTGACAATAATCGCATCCTTCTCATCTTCCCTCTCACTATGCTAAGCAACATTATTCTCCTTCACTCCTCAAGATGAGAAAACCTCTATTTCCTTAATTATTTTCACACAATTTCTCCAGACAATAATTCATCTTTCTTGAACATGGGGCAGTGGAAATGTACTCATATTCCCCGTGAAACTGTATCAGTGCTCTTCGCAATGCTATAAAAACTTTTCTTTCTCTCCCAGAAATCTAACACCACGTACAAGGCTTGTGGTTAGAAAAGAAAAAAAAAAAAAAAAGAATACCATACTTTTCAGAAATGCAACAACTATCAAGGGCAATTATTCTGCACTCTGGCTATGGTAAAATTATGCTTTATTTTCCTCTCCCCTTCATCATTATACTTTGTTTTTAATGACTTCCTTGTTCTAAACTCTTTCTCATAACAAATGTCAGAATAATCAATCTGTTGGTACTCAAGTCAGATTTTTGCTTCTTTTTAACAGGTGAAAAAAATGGATTTTTTATTCTCCAGTCATACGTGAGCAGCTCTGGAAGGACTGAGCTATCAAAAACACTTGAGCTCAGATTTTAAGGTTCATGTGTCAACCCCGACAATATTTTGAGCTGATGTCTATTGACACTGCCATACAAACCTTGCAGAGAAAGTAATATATTCTACAACAACGAATATGGCTAGGGAGAGAACCTTGTGCCACTATTACTGTCATCTAGGGACAGATACCACATGGTTCCCAGGATCTAGAAAGATCAGACAATTGGGTTTTATTATTAAAACAGAGATTCCATTTTTCAGGGCTGATTTACACGAATAACCTTGGCTTTAATATAGCACCTACAACATTACCAGTCCATTAACAGTGGACATAGAAAATATCTTCTTTTGAGATAATATCTGTATTATTTTTAAGGTATACCACTGATTCAATGTATCATGGCTTCATTTCAGTCCCTGATTCTGTCTGAAGGACCTCTTTTATTTGCATCAGCTTCCTCTGCAAAGAACTCAGCTTGACTTTTGACAATTTGCACAGAGGCCTTTAGCCTTCTTTGTTTGCAGGATCTCTGCTTATCCTTTATTCTGAGGTAGTTAATTGTCCATAAGCACTTCCAATAGAATGCCTTATGTATGGTTCTGAAAGCTTGTGGAGGAAAGTTTCATGAAGAAAAAAAATTAACTGTCCCCTGATCTCTTCTGTTTGGTTAATTAATTCCCTTAGCTTTATTCCCTGTATTTTGCCCACATTCCATTTGAAATTGGTTGTCAGCATTTGTTCCAGAACTGCTTTCATAGTCAGCTCTTCCATAAGGTCATTCCTACATGCCAAAGCCAAGCCTGAAATGGAGTGATCTTTTCATTCAGTAACTATTAGGAGAAGAAATATGTTGACTACTACATCCAGAAATATCCATCCTATCATTATTAATAGCATCTTCTCCAAGGACTAAAAGTTTCCCATAGATATGGATCTCCCAGTAGTATTTCCTTCTCTAGCAACGTTGACTTCTACACAAAAGCTGACATTGGCATCTAGAGCAGACCCCTAACACCCCCTCACTGCACCTCACATCTCAAACCTGCCCAGATAAAGTAAAGCAGGACAAGGAGCAGGGACCTGTGCACTCGATCTTCCCACTAACGAGCTACTGAGATAACCTTCTCAGCATCCCCGTGCCATTCTGCCACTGTGTGAACAGGCTGGGAAGCACAACTAACACTGTTGCCTAGTTCATAAAAAATTCACCCAGAATCCATTTTTGAAGTCATCTGAATGACAGAAAAAATTAAAATTCATGAACTTTGCCATGGTTTTTAAAACTTCCTGATTTTGTGGATTCCTTCTATCAAAAAATGTGAGAGAATTAGCCAGTCTGACCTAACAAAAGATTTTTATCATTATTAGACATATGTTTACAGACAGACAAGTTTGAAGACAATTTATTCTTAATTTGGCATTTCAGAAGCACCTCTCACCTTTGTAGCATAACAAAGGCAGCTTTAAGTACTTGAGTGCAGTTGTATTTATTAACACTTTGCATGAGTCACCACTTCCAAATGCCTTATGCTGTCCTTAAAATCATACTGGCATGTATTTCCTTTTAACATTTTGCTAAGTGCTACTAAAACTTTACAGCCCTGGGGGAAAATTATGTAGGAGAGAGCTGGCACACTTACATTTGAAACAATGAGGCATACATAGATCTGTTCATCCTTTACCCATTTAGATCCACAACAAGGAAAAAAACACCTTTACTTATTGTAATGTCATCCATAAAATTTTGCAAATATGAATTACATTTCCCCCAGAAAATGCAATATATCCCTGGTAAGCCTGCACAAAGAGCCACTGCTTTGCACAAGATAATTATCTTAAATCCTAAGAGTAGCCATGTAAGAGAGGGAAAAAGCCAATATGAATTTTTTTTAAAAATATAATTAATTTTAAAAAATAAATAGGCTTACAATAAATTCTTTTTAAAGAGTATGTACTGTTCTGCCATCTTAGTCTTATGTTTTCTGTTTTCAAAAGTTTGGCAAAACAGAAAGAACAGCACCACTGAAGTGCATTAGTAGGAAGAGGACTGAAATGTTCACATTATTTAAGCTGGTGAGGTCATCTCTGTCAAACACCTATGTAAGTTCCAGGCAGACATGTGCTTTTCCAACTGACAATGTATCCACAACCACTGACAGCAAAATGTAAAAGTTGGAGTTTTCCTCCAAATTAAGCTATCCATACACAAAGGAGTTACTGACACAGGAGTAGTGGCGCAAACAAAAGGAACCTGCTCATATGAGCAGAGGGTTTGCCCATGGTAATGAATGTTTGCTTCACCTACCGTGGTTTAATGTGGCAGGGACACACCTAGGAACCTCCTCCACAGTTGCTACTCCAAGTGCCAGGAGTTTTTATACCCCCTGGGCCAAGCCCCAGATACTGACAGAAGCCAGGGGGCTGCAGCAGCTGCGAGGGATCAGTGCTTGGGCTGTGGGCTGGCTGCCAGACTCAACAGCAGCAGGGTCACCTCATCCATGCCTTTCTCTCTCCCATCAGTACTTTGCAATTTCTCCTCCTTTTTATCCCCCGTTATCTTCAGTTTGCTATCTCCCAACTCCACCTCTCCCTTTTCTGTCCCCAAAACCAAGCACCATTAACAAAGACACTTCAAGAAACTCCAGCAGAATGAAAAAGATGAGGTGGGTCCTCAGCTTCCCTCTCCTCCTCCACCTGCAGAGGCAGCAGATCTCAGTCCCTGAGATGATGATTCAACCTAACTAAGGAAGAGCAGAACAAAGTTGATTAAGGCAACTAGTTAAAAGATGGGAAATAAAAAGCAAAAAATAAAGCCATCAGCTGAAAAGGTTGCCAAGAGCAGTATTCATCTAAATGAAGAACACTGCAGCATTGATGTCAGCTGCTAAGCTTGGGCTCCATTTATAGCTGGGGTGAGGAAGGGATCATGACAGAGGACATTTTCCCTTTGACTTCAGGCCACGAAATGAGCTCCTGTCACTCCGCTCTCACATTTTTTTCCCTACTGTGTGTGAAGTGCATCCCTGAAGAAGGCAACAAATGCAGAGGACAGTTTCTAGGCAGAGACACAGAATAAGGGTGTCCCTCACAGCAGAGCCAGCATCCTTTCCGCAGGCAAAACAAAATGAAGGAAGGAAAACTTGGATAACTGACAAGCCAGCAAAAGTGCAGTTTCAGCTAAAAGCTCATATATTCATGTTGCCCCAAGAATCAATTTAAGTCAATATGAAAAGTTGGTCAGAGGGCTTTAGAAGAGCCCTTTAGCTGAAGCAATGAACTGAAAAAAGCATCCAACTTTTGAGACACAGACCCTGCTGTGTTTATCTAAGAGGTTACACACAGCTGGGTGCAACAGCAAGGGGCAGGGATGCACAGCTCAGGAGTTTCCCCCATGTCTTACGTTCTGAGGTATTGGCCAGGTGAATTCTGCTAACTTTTCAAGTATTTTCCTTCCCCAGAAATCACCTTCCAGTTTGAAGCAATCATGAAGAGTTACAGGCTCAAAGACTGATTTTCTTATAAAAAGTAACAATAAAGAAGAACAAATATGCTTCTTTGAAACTTTCAGGAAAAGGATCCGTCCCCTAATTTGCCAGAGGTGTAAGTAACAGTTGCACTAGCATGTTTCAAGAGTGCTTTTTATCTCTTCCCTATTGCCATTCTCTTTGAAGAAGCAGCAGATTCTCGGGAGAACAATAATTAATAGAGACAGTCTAGAGATAATTTCATCCAGTCCCTCTGCAGTGCTAAATTGCATGAGTCTCCAGGAAACAGAGTAAAAACAATGTAAACCTACTACAAATGGGAGGAAGATGTGTACCAAAGCAACGAGGAGCATGCACAAGTTTAAGAGAGCTCCACAACAGCTGCTATTTCCTTGTCTATTTTTTTCCCCTGTTCTCCTTGATGCTCAAACCTGCTGAGATTTACTAAGACTAGAAGTACATGTTTCAGAGGTCATTTGGGAAGTAATTCAAATACATTTAAGATTGCATACATGTAAACCTATGGAGAGGGCAGGTGAGCAGGGAGACTACCAAACACTCCTGACACAAATATGAGAAATCCATGACTAAGAGACAGAATTGTCACACACCTCCCCCCCCCCCCAGAATAAGCCTAAATAGCAGACACCATTTTGATCCCAAAGTAGAGAAAACACACACGAGCATCAAAAGAAGGCACCAGAAAGCAGGCTGTCAAAACTAATAAAGGACCTCAGAAACTTCTGGATGAATTATTTTTATGCCTCAGATCCAGCCCATGTGTGGTAGAAGTGGCACCCTCCTGCAAGCACAGCTACAAGTGAAAGTGCAGCAGTGTAATTACTGCAAGTTCACCTCTGCTTTACTAATACACATACCTGGGCCCTTATCTTTTTCTCCAAGTACAGGGTTCATTTCCATAACTAATGCAATTACTTCTGCTGCTGTCAAAACTGCAACTTTTTTCTTCTTCTTTTTATTTGATGAAAGTTAACACTGGAAAGAGAAGATTTTTAAGAAAAAGGAATTCTGAGAAGTAATTATGCAAAACTCACAGGTGAGGTTGCAATAATACCAACACTGAAAATGCCACAACAGGCCATACTCACAACTGGGGATTAGAACAGCAAATCTAAGCTTGCACCAGAACATGGCCCACTGCTCTGTTTTACAAGATACAAGAAATGACTGTACCCATAAAGGAAACATTTTTAAATGGATAGCTGAACTTAGTTTTGTCAAAATAAATTAAGCATCTTCTAGCAAGTGTGAAGAAGCTCTGTTGCAACCTCAGGAGGCCAAGCAGCAAGCCTTGCTCGCCCCTCCCACGTGGTGGCCATTGATACCAATGACTTTTGTTAAAAACCAACTGTGATGTGGGGATTGGGTAATCTCATAGATAATCTGAAGTGAATACTTCCAGCAGAAAATACAAGAACAGTATAAAAAAACCACACACAACTAATACCTTGTAATACACATTCATATAGAAAGCAGACAAGCTTGTGATTACAAAGATCTTTCTTTCCCCAAGGAAACATCTTTTGAGCATTGCTCCTCGCTAACATGATGGTTTGGCCTTCAATTACATGGGTATGTCAGCAGGGCTGTTTATATGAATGTGTAATTCAGCCTCAAGTGCTGCTCTTGAGTGATGCTGATGCCTCAGTGAGCAAACAAAATCTGCAGCTGAAGTCTGGGGGAGCTAACAACCCACAAGACTAATGAAAACCAAGACATTGGTAAGCAGTTGACAAGACTCAGGATTCAGGGAACACCAGAGGACAAGGGTATTTTTTCAGCCCTTTCTTGAGTGTCAACGTAGTTTCTATACAAGGAATTCTTTAAAAGTGTTACTCAGACAGAGCAGGCACCAAACACTGGTGTACGCTGGCCAAAGGGGCAGTGATCTCCCAGAGCTGCCTGCTGACAGCAGGAATGGAGCTCAGGAAGACATCCAGCCACACCATCCACAGGACTGGATCTACAGTGCCAACCAAACACCACATTACTTCTCTTATTTGAAACAAATATGAACACTCCTGTAGCTCTGAGCAGGTCAGGATAGTCCTGATCCTTAGTCTTCACTACATTTGCTTATTTATAACCATCAGTGAGGCTGAAAGCGCCGCTCATAAGGCTGGGACCATCTGAACTGCATGTGGCTCCACATGGACAAAAAGGACTCCCAAATGCAATGAATTTACATCATCAGACATAATTATAATGGGTGACAGGGAATACCGAGCCATTCATTTATTTAGCCACTTCTGCTTCAAGCAGGGAAGCCTTGAGGAGCTTAGAAGAAAGCTCACATAAAAGCAACCTCATTTGCCAGATGAATGGAATCAAAATGTCTGTTTCTTTGTCTGCTTGTTTGGAGCCAGATTGAGAAATTGCACTTAGAGTTAAATCTATGTCTAAATACCTACATACGCACTGTTATGAGTCAGAGTATTTATTGTTGCCTTGCTCCAATCACCCTGTTAAAGCTGCATTCAAGCTTGCTTTAAAAGAGATCCACAAAGATAGCTAGAGGCCAGTTTAGGCAAAATAACAAGACATTAATTCCTCATGGTAACTCATCCCAGAATAAATGTGACCTCCCCTTTTCCCCCTTGATTTTGCATTCTTAATAGATAAATAGAAATTCTACTGAGTTCAGAAAACTGAGTAGTATTACCATTAGTGGGAAAAAAAGCTTCATGGGAGAAAACAGCAAGATGAATCACCAAGAACATAACAAGGTTATTTGTGAAAACCAAGGAAATACGTACACACTCTATTACACATTATTACTCCTAAATGCACCAAAATGCATTAAGCACTTTACAGAACAAGCTATGTACAAACTCTGCTCTTGTCAGTTTATAAATCTGGCTTCATAAACACTGAAACCATCCTCACCCCTTGTCAAGTAGCCATGTGACTGCTGGGATTTTCAGAAGCAATGACTGAAATCTCCTCTCCGTTTTGAAGTTTGTTTTACACCAGACCTCGGGAGCAGAATTGCACCGTTTCAGAAACCTTCAGTACATTCATCCATGTAAAATGAAACCTTGACTTAGCCTGGCCTTGCACCCTTAGGGAGAGGAGCTGTGTTAGACGAGAGATCAAACCTACAAGTGTCTCAAACGCACAAGACTGACACACACAATGCTATGACAATCTATACGAGACAAGTGGGAAAATGAAAGCAGCCATTTTAACATCAATCTTTGCAGCTGAAGGTCTTTATCTGAATTTGAAGAGTTCAAACCAAAGCCCCACCTTGCAAAAGGACACCAGCAAAATTAACGGAAATATAATTAACAAATATACAATTAACAAATGGCAACGGCATGAAGATCTGAGCTCTAACAACCCTAAATTGGGAGAATGTGTATTACCAAATTACACACATAACTTGGGAAAAGTGAAAAACCTTGTTATTTCCTGTGACTTTGGTGAAAGGGACACTCTAATCTGCAAAGCCTCACACATTTAAGTAAATAGTTATTAACAGCTAATGTATGGTATTACATGGTATGTAGAAAGTTGATCAAAAAGTGTAAATATTCCAACAGAAATCATACAGAATGAGTTAGGCTGATAAATGTGCTCTGCACAGCATTTTTATTAAAAATTGTTGTGCATGATCCACAGAGCATCTGTGTTTCATGATGGTTCATTTCCTCACTTTCCTGCAAGAGAAAGCATTTAAGAGAACTTTAAAATAAGCAATAGATAAAAAAACCATCATCAGAAACATGATAGTAAAGGAAAGGAATTCAATAATACTTCTTCAGCTGGAATTTCAGGCATGAATTCTACATAAAGGGCAAATAAATGATTTAAACAACTACTACAAAATATAGTAAGACATAAGTAAACTCTGCTTAATATTGCATGCTAGCTAAAGGAACAGACACTATTTGCAGGCATAGATAATAATTGAAAGGACTTTCTGACAATATTTCTTGTCAAACACTTTGATGTTATATTCCAGAGAGAGAGAGAGAAAAAAACCAAAAAACAGCAGATTCAGCAGATTGTTACTAATCAGATTTCCTCTCTGTACACATCTTAGTTACTCTTTATTTAAGGTAGGGCAGAAACACTGTCCCCTTCAACTTTTTCAGTCCTGCTGAGAGAAAAGGAGTTGCAACAGCATGGAATTGTTCTGCTGCACAGCAACAATTACTGGGTATTATCTGGCAATGCCAGAAATAAGAAAAGCCACAGCTCGATGCCTCAGCTGGCCAGATGAACAGGGCCAGCTCCTAGTAAAGGTATCTTTTCAAATTCTGCTGTACAGACCTCAGAGTTGCTGAAAGACAATAAATTTGACAGTCAGCCAAGTAATTCTTTCCCATCACTTCACAGAAGATGACTAAAGGCACCTATGACATATTTAAGGGCACAAAAATAGTTCATGCTTACCTGGGTTTGAGAAAGCCTGCACCAACAAAAATACATAATGAGATGACTGTACATGGATGATGGAAATGCAGAAAGGAAAAATGATACAAACTGGTGTGATACACAGTATTGAAAAAATTACAGTCATACCATTGCAGCAAGGGCCACAGTCTTGATTTGAGTTAAGCCTAATTTAGAGACCAATAGGCACAATGGCAATTTTAACTCATGGCCAGAAATGCTGTTCTAGTACTGAAGGATTTAAATACTCTATAGCCATAGTATTTCCTGCAAGTAAAATACATAAGTCAGCATCACTGAAAACAAACTATCCAAAATCGTGCAGAAAGAGTCAGTACCTGGACACTCCCAAATTTCTCATATATAGGAGCGCTTTCAAGGCTGCAATGCTATCAGAAAATAAAGATTTGCAAGGATCACTTCCAAAGCCATGAATCATCTGTACTGGGACAACTATTGTTCATTAGAGAACTTACGGCAGGGAGAATGCCTTCCCCAAAAAAATATCAGAAGGGAAATCATCAATTGATCAGCATTGAAAAAGGACAAGAGCATCTCTTCTGTAAATAAACATAAGCAACTCTTTTTGTTACAATAAAGTAACAAAAACATTTGACAGAGTAATGTACAATGTATAGAGGACTGCACCGTTTGCTCTTTTTACTCTTTTTCTCCTCTGTATTTCTGACAGAGGTTAATTCTGCCCTCTTGCAACATTCTTATGATATTAAATTCCTAAAATTTAGGAATTCAACATTGCTTCACATGGGCTGTGCATTCATGCATGGAAAACCTTGACTAAAATGCAGATACATTCTGGAAGAAGACAGGTAACAAGTAATAAAGCTGAAAAATTTGCATTTAATCAGTCCATTCTCCTGTGGCCTTGAACTGAATTTCAGATTTACATCAATAAATGCATCAATACATTTACATCAATAAATCTGAAGTTCAGATTAATGAATGAATTTTCAGATTTTAAATCAGACCTTTTGAATATATTTCAGGGTAAGACATGCAAAAATAAAAAAATTTTAAAAACCACAAGTATTTATTGAGAAATTCACATTACCAGGCCTCAGTAACTCTGAGAACAAAGCTCATCACTAGCAACTTCATTTCTTCCAGCCACAGTGTCCAACTGCAGGCTCACTCAGCCACAAGGAAACAAAGCAGCCCAGAACGATGCACCAGCAAGACCCTTGCCCAAGAGATAAAACCGTGTGTCCTGAACCACAGCTGAGCAGGAGTTCACTTTCTGCTGAAGAAGGACTGTGAACTGCCTCTGGAAATCTCAGTGGCTTTAAATCCAAAACTAGCAGGTCATGCTGCGAGCCGGATCGACTCACGCACTTGTGTGACATTGCAGTTTTCACTCTGGAAAACTTAAAGCTTGTGTCCATCATGTACAACTGGAAGGGAGCGATGCAATTCCCAGCTGCTTACAGTTCGTGTCACAGCGGGCAGTCATCTCCCCCGTTCCTCCAACAGGCAGCTCAGGTAATTCAGCTTTTGAGCATGGCTCAGCAGCTCCCCTGTTCCTGAGCTACAGAGGTGTTAGAATGTGCTGCCTGTCACCCAGGCGATGCTGAGCGCCACGCACATGCACCTCTCCAGTGAAAAGCCACCACTTGGATATGAACCGGAGCTCAAGACCTGAACATGTTGCACCCCTCACTAGAGGGCCAGCCCCTGAGTCTCACATGCGCTTCTCATGGGCTGAAACAAAACTCCCGGTCATTGCTGCTACCTCTACTGGTGCAAGACACTGCAGACCCCACAAGAAGTAAGAGATTCAGCAGCTACAACTCTGAAAGATTTGCACCCTCCAGTTAAAAGCCAAGCCATGTACTTCCCCTCCTGCCACCTGTTCCTACCATCTGTCCAGATGTGCTCAGAGGACAGAACAGGCTGTGAATGTGGCAGCAAAAGCAGTCATAAAGGAGACCACAGAAACACACATCTGGGAGAGGAAGCAACCAGCTAATCAAGGGGTTCCTCAATTACTCATAGAGATCTCTGCAAACAAGAAAACCCCTCTGACATTCTACCAGAAGTTCCTCAGAGCCACACTCTGCAGTAAAATAAATCACTCATTTTTATTTAAGATAACTTTCATAGAAATTTGGAATATTTCCAGCATTCAATATGTGCAGCTACAAAATCTGACATTTAAAGGGATACATAATAACAGTATGCAAATAATAATGACTGCCTGCAGTGATACAGAACAAGAACAATTTACCACAGAAGAAAAAAAATTAACAGTTAAGGCCACAGTACCAGTTAAAGGATGGTTTTATCCAGAGGGTCGCTGGAATGTGAGACAATTTGCCAAGGGAAATGGAGGGTGTGGCCTCTGCACAAAGCTGGACTCCACATCTGTTTCATGAGCTGGGACATATTTCAGCAAGAACAGGACTAGGCTGCAAGTACCTGTGGTTTTCTTCCAGCACAATTTGTTTATGGGTTTGCTTTTTTTTTTTTTTTTTTTTTTTTATGTAGAGATAGCTCTGCATACTACGCTCATTCAAAACCCCACGTGGAAAGCAAAAATACATTTCCAAGTTTTTAAGCAAGCTTAATCAAACAATGATCTTCGGATTCTTTTCCACGGCTTGTGTTTAAACAATGTGCTTTGCAAGCCTCAGGATCTTTATTAATAGGACCAGACTGGAAAAAATACAGTAATCACACAAATGAGAATTTCAGCCAGCAAGGATACTGGATCCATATGCCAAGCCACGTACAGATGAGCGTAACAGGACCTTTTACAAACTAACAGGAAAAAGGGACGAAATAGTCATCATTAAACACCATTTAATGTAGGTCTCTGCATCAAATCTGACATCCAAACAACACAACTGACTTTGTAAATATTTAAAACTTTGCAAGTATTGTACCTTTATCAACATCAACAGAAGACAACAGCAAGTTTCAGGAGATTAGAACAGGCCAAAGTCTGGGTGCTACAGGTATAAAGATGCCTGATTTCAGAGAAATTGATCATCTACAGTAAACAGAAACAGTGAAGACTGGCTCTAATCTACCATAATTACACAGAACTGTAGTAGTTATAAAATCACAGTAGTATAAAATCTATCTTCATGGCAGCACAGCAAAGGTGACTGATAATCAGATTCATATAAACTAATGCACAAAAGCATGAGATATTATTTTGAAGTAAACAATTCAATTGTATGATGAAATATCAGCAGCCTCCAGTATAATTTCCACAGCTTCAATCACCTGTTTCAAAAATGTAAAGCATCCAAGTATGAAATAACAGCAGACTATCCTGCTGTAGTTAAGATCAGCACTTACTCTTCCTGCATACCTGAGGGCACCACAGCCTGAAAAACCCAAACTTTACTTAGGTTGCCCTTAGCAACTGAACACTAAATACAGTCTACTTAAGTACTGCTGTAATATTCAATTTCCCATCAGCATATCATAACATTTTTTGATTTAGTAGAAGATACATTCAGAAAATCCTTTTAAATGTGAGCTATCAATAACACTTAGATAGTAAGCATTAGAAAGAAAAAACATTACTTACTTTTCTTTTAGAGTCAGCCACGCCTGATAAGATCCAGGTATCTCCCAAGGGAGCACTAAGATTTGACACCCCTTAAGAGAAACTTAATGTGAACCATGTGGACTTGTCAGCCAAGGCATGCTACAGAAAGGCTGTCAGATTCTTTTTGTAAGCAGTACAATGCATGCAGACCTCCTTTATTCCCAAGACAAGTAAAAGCCATTTCACTCCGTGAAGTGAAATGTCTTTCTATATTCTCAAATGTCATAGAAAGGCAGCAATGGTGCGGAATTTGAACTCTGAGTACATCTCTTCCAAGTCACTAAGAGTTCAGCTGTATTTCTGCCGCAGGTAGAGGGATTTCATTAGAACAAGAGCAGCAAACACACCTTGCCCAGAAATACTAGTGGGTGAACAACAGAGGTCCTTAGCAGACAAATGAAAGAAGTTCAAAAATCCCTGCTTTCATGATGACACGTAAACCAGAGTATTCCTTAGGTGTCACTTTCATTTGAGATTTAAATTCTAAATATATATGAAATTTTGCAGAGCTGTAGCCAGCAAAACTACTTTACTATATATAACTCTACAGAAACAAACCTCCTGAGTAAGTAAATTTCCTTCTTCACAGTTCTACACAGACATTTGTGCATAAAAGGTAACCAGTTTGCAACTGAAGATAAATACAAGTAGAACCAACTACCTAAATATATCTGTGACCCCAATCATCTTCCATTTACTTCACTCTTCAGCCTGAAAGAAGTGTGAAGACACATCTGCAAATTTCAAAAAGCTTCTGGAAAACAGAACTGAAATACAAACCATCAGCTTGTGTAGGGAATATTGACTAGGTGGAGTTCAACATTTTTACTTCAGGGTAGTTCTGTGTTCACACCACCATCATACCTGAACAGTCTCTAAAGGCTAGCACATTTCCACACAGGAAGAGAAGTATTTCCACAGGGGAAGGAAAAAATTTTAAAAGGACCAGAGAACAGCCTTGCTCTAAAATCACCAAAAAAGGACGTAAGAGACCGAAATCCTCATGTTGCACTTCATCTACATGGCTAACCTTCATTTCAGGCACAGGTTGCTGATTTTACCCATGCATGACCTTGCTGCTCAGGCAGACCTGAGCACAAAACATCACCCTGAAACTATGCAAAGGACTGGGGCTGGTTGACAGCACCACATCTGAGCCTAATGACTGTGTGCCCCTCTGAAGAGAAACCCTGAAGATCCACTCACAGGGGAGTTTTATTAAACAGCATCCTTGTAAGTACTATTACAAGAACTGTAATTGCTCTGCAGGGACAGATTATACTAGAGACAGACAGAGAAACTGAATAAAGGGAAGCTTTACCTCCTGCTGTCCATACACAGGGTGGCCACTTTCTCTGTAGTTCAGGCCACCTGTATTCCTGCACAGTACCTGGGACCAGATTAATAAATCACATCAGTGTGGCTCTGCACCTAACCTAGCAAGTCCTGCCCAACTCAACCTGCATCTGCCCCAGTCTTTCTCCTGCACATGAGAGGAAGAACAGTGATTTCCATATGTCAGTGAAGGGCTCCCGGAACACATGAGGCACTCAAGAGCCGAAAAAAAAATAGAATCTGATCAGAATGGAAATCTACTTCCTGTAACTTTTTAAAATCCTGCGAGACACACGAGCCCCTTGCTTCCTGGATTCCAGCTCTTTGGTGTTAACTGATGGTCACTTCGCACAGCAGATAAAAAACAGCTGGACTCACTTCAAATTCCATCAATCCCAATCAAAGCTTGGTCTTGGTGTTCATACTGAGTGACAAAGAGAGCTCACTTCCTATATTTATACATGCTCTTTAGAGATTAGCAATAAAAGTTGTTTCAAATGTTGCAGAAGTGTAAGCATGAGTCACCACTGTCACTGGGAATTTCACCCAAATGAAGAACGAAGCACTGGGCTCAACATTTATCAGAAATGATATTCCTCCTTCCAAAAAACCCAACATGCATGAAGGTGAGGTAAGTCCTTGACAAATAAAATCCAAGATTCAGATGCCAGAAATCTGACATTTAACTATTCCTCTACTGCTAATTGCCTCTTCTGTAGCTTACTTATTTGGGGAATTTGATAGTTTTCTTCAAAATTTCCTAATTTGAAATCAACACCTACAGAGCAATCAAACTTTCTGAACAAGTTAACTCTGCTTGTGGGTATTCAGGATAGGAGAAAATAAGCAGCTACCTTTCATGAAGTAGAGATGTTTAAGATTTTTTTGGTGGGCAGGAACTTACTCTGCAGCCCACAGCCTGTCCTTAACCTCACCAAACCTGAGTACAAAAATACACTGTGACTGATCTGGATATGCACTGGCCCAGCCTGGTCCCATGCTGCTTCTTGCTGGCAAGACTATTGGGAAGAGAGAGAAACCAGTCAAACGGTCTAGGTGAAGACACTTATTAGTCCAGCAAGATAAATTACTTGTAGGATTTCCTACAATTATGGTAACAAATGTGGTCTGCTTGTGGCATGTAAGTTTGTTGTTAAAATCTGTGAGTGGCTGAAGGCTCAAGTCATAAGGCAACGTGTCCTGAAATCAGAAACGCAAGGAACTGTCTTTAAAAGTGGATTCTTGCAAAACACAAGCAAGCCCACAGGAGGATGTCAGTCCTTGGGTCCTCCTCACAAAGAGATTTTTACCATTCCAGTTTACAGTTTTACAGCATCACCACCAATCTTGCTACTCCACCCTGAATTATTCTAACATCTAGTTATTATGAGGTACAGTTATTATTACTACGGTTACTATAATATTGGAGGAAAATATGTGCTCCAGAAAGCAGGAGGTTTCCTAGCGTCAGTTTCCAGTGAAAACTGTTTCTTTCATTTTCTCCATCCTTCCATGCAGACTCATGGATTTAAGACACTAAAGAGGGAGCAGCAAGTCTGCCTATCAGCCCTGCAAGGGGTCAGCTGGGCACAGGCTGAGCAAACATACAATACAATGCCCCGAACACTGCTGGAGGCTGGGAAAAACCCCTTCTTTTCTCAAAATACTCTCCAAAGTCTGAATTTGAGGTGACCTCATTATCAGCAAGATTCAGAAGCTTAAACCAACTCAAAGTTGTGCGGTCCAGGGATTCACATATCCCCTCCACTCTGGATGCCAGAACACTCCATTTCTGGCCCCAAGAAAGTCTCATCTCTTCTCCTCAGATGAATTCCCCAAGGTATCCCTCAAGTTATGGCAGCCACTTCCAAATCCCAGCTCCTCCCCATTTTCTCATATTCCCTGGTGAAAGACAGCCAGACTTTCCTCATCAGGGTAAAATGTCCTTTCCCTTGAGGAAAATCATTTCTGGTAAATGTTTCAAGACAAAACAAGATTAAAGATATTACACTAAGATTAAAATGGCTATATCCAAACCAGATCATTCTCCAAGCTTCCTGCTTTGAACCACTGAGGGACCGGTTGATTGGGCAACAGCTAAGGTTGTTTTGAGTCTTTTTTTCACATGAAAAAACTCTACATCTCAAGAAACCAATGGATCTCTCTGGTGAAGCAGCTTTTTAGCTCCCCCATAAAGCTAATAAGATGGAGGGGAAAAAAAAGAATTTAAAAACAAACAAAAAGAAATCCCGAGTCAGGAAGGTGACCATCCCTTTCAATGAAATTATATGAAAACTGTTCCTGGAACATTTGGAGATTTTAGTATCAGTTACAAATACCACGATACCAAAAGAGCTTTTAATTCAGAGTAATTCAGCCAGATGATTAATGGGCAGGTAAACTAACCCATGTCTAAAAATTAAAGGGCCATACATCAAGAATGAGATATTATTTACCTAAGTTTTAATAAAAATGTAATCTAAACATATAAGAAAGGGAAAAGAGTCTTTGGACTAATGAAAAGATATTAGGAGGGAAAAAAATTGTTTCTGTGATCTGATGCAAGTATAATTGTCTCTCAATCTGCATTTTGGTTTGTTTTTCTTATACCTACTCCTTCGATAATATATTTTTATTCATTTTCAACTGGCTGGTTTCTTTTAATTTACTTTTCACTGAAAATAATGTTTCAGCATATTAAAACTATCTTTTTGCCAAGTGGAGTTTTTAGGTAAGTCAACACCAATGCCGAGTTCAAAATGGAACTGTGACATAATTATCAGTCATTCCACTCTCACTTAACACACACAGGATCCAATGTGCTATAGGTGATGGGATCATACCCACTGACATAACAGTCTTAAGCTATTAAGTCTGTGTTTGCATAAGCTATGCTTGCAAACACACTAGGAAGCCTCAGAATCACAGTGCCATCCCTGTTGATTTATGGCTACATTATTGTGTTGCACTGGCTGTAGCACATTGCAGAGCTCAGGGGCTGGTACAGCGGATGGAATGTCCAAACAACACGAATTTTCCAAGTTCAGCTGACTCTAGCTTGGTCCTGAGGCTCAAATACCCTCCAAGCTGAGAAGCACCAGGAGCACATTCCCCAGTTCAGCATCACCTGAACAAATGCTGTTTCCCGTGCTCTGACTACCCCAAAACATGAGGCAAAGCAAAGAACTGGGGAAGACTGGGAAACTTCCTTCAAGAGCACACTGCTGTTTGGAATGGAGATGCTAGTGCAGACGCTTCCTTTTATGAAAACCATGAAATTTTAATTATCAGTCCTGAAAACTAGAAGAGAAGCTCACCACAGAAATCACTATAATTTCTTCTGCCAATAAATTAATGGCTATTAAATGCCATAACACTGCATAATTTTTATTTCACAGTTATCAAAACAATCCAAGAACTTGATTTGTATTTACACCACGCAACTACTTAATGAGAACGGTACTTCGCTACATTTAAGCGGTAATTACTAAGGTCTCAACACAAGAAAGCTCTGCAGTCTTAGCTCTTCATCAAATCAACACATTTTTCATCTCATCTAGGATTTTCACAGACTCCATGTTAAGCCTATGCATGGATTATGCACAGCATCCAGACCCCAATATTCCAGGAAAGCCAGAGATATCAACTATAAATGTCACTTACCTCCAAGATATAACTATGTGTTGCTACTTCATCATTGAAATGTATCCTAAAATAGTAAAAAATACTTTGAAGTTTCATTCTTAGGTATGCAATTTCCCTTTTGCTGCAATATACAGCAATCAAATACCAGAGGTTTTGTCAAAGGGGTAATGGTCATCCGATGTGGCTGGCGATCCTTTTTCCCTTGCATGCCTGCTGTCCTGAATTCAATGCACTACCTGCTGCTAGCTCTGGGCATAAAACAGGACTGATACCCAACGGACAGAAACAATAATGTGTTTGCAACTGGTAGTTAATGGTAGACTGACAAGCACAATCACAGGAAGTAATAAAAGTTTCATGGTGCTGGCACGTGACGTGACTAGCAGTGGTCACCACGCATCAAAATACTCATGGCACCATTGCCCTGCTGAAAGAAGGGGTTCCAATTTGTTCGGTGTATGACAACTCGATTCCTGATGAAATCACTATCACTACAAGTCCCAAAGGTATCTATTTCTATTAACTAACTTAGCTGACTTACCGTTACCTCTAAAACCTCTCATATTATTACAGCAGCTGAATGCACTAACATCTACAGTTGAGTGGGTACAAAAATATGTATAGAGACAGACATTACACCCTGCTGCCCAAAAAAACCCAAGTAGTCTCTTCCAAATTGTTTACACAAGATTTTAAAAATAAAAGGGTATGTAAAAAGAAGTTTAATTTCATGTCCAATACTGAAGGAATCAAAGTGAAGGAAGGTAAAAAAAAAAAGCACATCGTAGTGTATCCCGTAATTGATACACTTAGAAATCCATCCACCCATCCCGCCAATCCAGCACCCGTGCTCCCAGGACCAGTGAAGCAAGCCTACTCGGACTGACAATTCCCACGCAACTTTAACAACAGTAATAAAAGTATTCATCACTGGCATGGGTGCAAACGAGAGAGCCACCAGCCCTCGCATGCAACAGCAATAACTCGTGCTGGAGTTTATTTATGACTTCAGGAGAGCAGGCAGCTGGTTGTTTTTACGCGGCCTTTTTTTTTTTTTCTTTTTTTTTTTTTTTCCTGCCGGAGCAAAGGAGAAAATGCTCCTAATAAGGCTGGTGGAAGTGCAGCGGCTTCTCGACAGCACCAGCTCTCGTGAAGGAAATTAAATAAAGTATGGTGTTATTATCTGAACCGTCGCGGGAGCCCTGCCGGTGCTGGGCTCACCCCCAGCCCGCGGGCGAGAGAAGGGGCCGGGGGGCCGGACACGGGGCTCCCGGGATCCCCCGAGCGCCTCCCGGAGCCGGAGCGCCCCGCTGCCCCCGGGGAGAGGCTGCCCCGCCACCGCTCCTGCCGGTTACAGCCCGGCTGCCCCGTGCCGGCACCGCATCGCCCTCTCCTTTATTAATTAAAAATACATATATTTTTGTGTCATCTCCAGCCAAGCGCGACACTCCCAGGTAGGAAAACGGGGGAAAGCCTCCAGCTCGGCGCCCTGCCTGCAGGCTGCGCGCATAGAGTCCCCGCCGGGGCAGGACTGCAGCCACCTCCCCCTGACCCGCGGCTCCGCGCCCGTGCGGACGGACAGACGGACGGACGCTTCCATCACCCCATGGCACACGTGGGCGTCCCGACCCCGCGCAGCCCCTTCCCGCCCCGGCACTCACCGCGTAGCGCAGCGCCGGCCTCTCGCTGAACACCGAGTCCCCCATGGGCGCGAACGGGCGGGCGGCGGCGCCGCTCCCTCCGCTCGGGCGGCGGCGGCGCTGGGCACCGACCCTGACCTGCCGTCCGCCGGCCGCCGCAGCGCTGGGCTCCCGCCCGGCAGCCCGCGGCCCCCGGCGCCCCTCCTCGTAACTCCCGCCCGCAGCCCGCCCCCGGCTGTCCCCACCCCGCCGCGGGAGCCGGCAGCCCCTCGGCAGAGCCGGGCGGCAGCGGCAGGAGGCGGCTCCCGGCGCCGCCGGAGGGGCGGCGGTTTCGCTTCTCCCGCCCAGCGCCGGTGCCTCCCCGCGGCGCTCGGCCCGGCGCACCTGCGAGCCCTCCCCGCAGGGGCGGCTCCGTTCCCGGCTCTGGCCGTCCCGGGCGGACCCCGAAGCCGGCTGGGGGCCCGCCGGGCGAGGCGTCCCGCGGAAGCGCTGTCCCGAGCCCCGACCGCCCGGCAGCCGCGGCTCCAGGCGTCCCGTCCCGCAGCCCCGCGGCAAACACTGCGCCGGCCCCTGGCAGCACCTGGGGGCGAGGAACCTGGTCCTGCAGGCGAGGACCTAAAGGCGAAGGAGAGAGGGACAAATAAAGCGTAACTTTCCTGTTCGTGGTTTTACAGTGCGTACTTTCAGTGAACTGGCTCGTGATTCTTTAACACGTAGACTCTGAAAAACAAAATGCTATGTCACGGCCTGTTTGTTATTTCATGAATGTGTCTTTACGCAAACTGTAGAAGATCAAACAAATTCTGAAGGAAAATTGCATTTTGCTGTGTTATATAATTTGTAGTGACTTCTGTGTGACTTGCCTGGGGAGATTATGCCATCAGTGGAAGTGTTTAAAAATGTATAAACTTCCCTCAGCTAAGCATAGCCTAAGCAGAGCCTAAGCCAGGCTACATGATTCCCTGAGTCCTCTTTCACCCTTATAATCATTTTTAAATGCTCTGTACAAATCTCAGTAAGGGCAGCAACCCCCCCAGTTACTCTCAGTTGTTCTCTGAGGAAGTGGCCTTATCCTAGTGCTGCATGACATAAATGGAATTCATCCGTTTTACTGTTTCCAACCTACAATCTAGGCAAATGCTGCTAGTCCATCCACTAGTACATTATCTCAAAACAGAGGTAGCACAGTACTTTAGAGGAAAAGGAGAAGGTATTTTGAGGAAAAAAAAAAGAAATGTGTACAATAACACAAAATATATCCTGGAAAGATAAATCAGTTGAGCCAAAGTTCTTATGTGCTCTGATGCTGATGTGCTGTACTCAACAAGCTTCCAGTTATGGAAGCTTGTTGAGTACAGCACATGGATCTTAATCCCTATGCAGAGGAAACAATCTTTAAGTGTTCCCATGGACAGTCAACTTGGCGTGAACAAAGAACACAGTATCTGCATTTACCAATAAAGTCCATTTTTGTCTCTCGGGTGAACAATCTGTGCTACTCCCCTTCCTGGAAAACAAGGCAGGGTAGATACTTGAGCAGTTGCAGAGCATGTATTGGAAAGCAGCACCCAACAGAAAGAAACCTTATATAACAAACTTCAAATCATCAGAATCTCCAGGCAGGTAGGCGGGGGAAAAAAAGGGTAAAAAAATAAAACCCGGAATGCCTGATTTTCTCATCTTAATTTCTGCTTCTTGTTTCAAGGAGATGTTTCCATTTGGGAAACTCTGCATATATCACATGCTCTGATTCCCAAAATTTGTTTGTCTGCTCTGCAGGTTTAACAGAAAGTAGATGAGCAAGATGGGAAGAGGTTTGCAGGATTTCTGTGCTCAAGTTCTATACCATCACCAGCTTCTTCTGACCACAGATGCAATGCAAAAGGAAATGCAAAACATCGCGAAAGGATTAAAACAGGGGTGTTGTTTCTAATGAACACCCAAGGTGAAAAGAGTAGTATGGAGGAGAGCAGAACCCCCAGTGGTAGAGAAGGTAGAGAAGAAGCAAATCAGTAAAGGGAGAGATGCAAAACTTTGAGAAAAAGAGTAATTCAGGGAAAGGGGAAAAAACAGGAAGGTAAAGAATGCCCTAGAGGGAGAAGCCAGAGAGGAGAAGGACTAAAGGTGAAATTTTGCAGGTCAAACTTGTTTGGCCTAGAAACTCATTGCCACTGAAAAGGAGAGTCTGCCTTCCATTAACCTTCTTCATCCCCCTCTTCCAGCCACACACTGCCACCACCTCCCTTGCCTCTGCCTCCTTCTGCCTCTGTGCTTCTCACAAACCAATACAGCAAATGAAGTGCACACCTTTCTTTCCATTTAGCAGACTGAATCAGCCCTCCGAGGGAGGAGATGAGTGCCAGAGCTGGCACAAAAGAAATCTGGAGACTGTCTAGTTGGGAGTAGGATACTGGGGGCAGATGAAGAGCATGCATGGAAGTGCTTTGCAATAATAACAGGTTGTTACATTGGTGCAGCTAAGATTAAAAATAAAGAATACATGATAAGGAAACTGCGGTTGAACTTTTTATGATGACAAGAAAGAGTTATGAGCAAAAACTTACAGTTTGGGAGGTATCAACCCAGAAAAATGCAGGTTTACTAGATCCAGTTCTCTTCTGTATACATAATACAAAAAACAGGGAGAGAAAATTCCTGTGTCTACCTGGTATCAGAATTTAAAACTAATTGCTGACTACAGAAGGTGTTTTCAAAGGCCAGATCTCAACAAAGCTTTCTGGATTTTGAACACAAGCTATTGTGGCTGTGATTGGAAAGCTCCCTTACGCTGTATTTATGGTGGCCAAGGAGTCTCTGATTTCAAACTGCACAGGGTTTGGAGCCCACCCTGGTCTGCAATGAAGAGGAACCCACTGAGCTGTACTACTCAGTTGCCTGCAATCATCTGTCCCTCTCTTAAGCCACTTAGCAACCAAGATCTACAGACAGATCTTTCTGGCTATTCTGATTACGTTTTACCCTTTCACATTCTATCCTTACTCACTTATGATGCATTTATGATTCCTCCCTGCTGTTCCTTCCAAATTTTCTTCCTCCTTTATTTGCCTGATAATGCATACCCAAGGAATGCATGCAGCTCACTTTGGTCAGCTTCTCTTAAGAGAGGATACAAAGCATCACAGTTAGCTTCTTGTATGTTCATTCCAGGGCAACTCAATCAATTCATGCTTTCCATGATTCCCACTGTGGCTGTTCCTTACGCAGCTTTCAGGAGCTGTAATGTGGGCTTTACACCAGCAAACATAGATTTTATTAAAACTGTCACTCCTCTCCTGTGTATCATTTGTCACTGAGAATAGAAAAGAAGAATTAACAGTTTCAGCTAAAATTTAGTTGCTTACAACACAGCAGCTGGGAAATGAGTAGGTAATGGAATCTTACCTACCTGATCATTAGTGAAGCCAAGTTTTGTTTTTCCAATATTACTGTAGGAACTGAGTGTTTTCTCAACAGTAACTGCTAATAAACAAAGGAAAATAGCTATTCAGTTGCAGACAGCACACAATTATGGAACTGGAGAGAAGAGACTTCTCTACTTCTCTGCCATGAACTTCACCTGGAGCTAGTGACTCAAGGTGTCTGATGTCTCATCAGATGAGGCAGGAAAAAGTTTCCAAATGCATCCTGTTTTGGGAGGGCAGCCAGCAGGGTCCTTACTGCAATAAAGGATTTGTCTATCCTAAATGTAAATATCTACAATCTCCATCTCAGTTTACCACCCTAGGCTGCCACCCTCCTCCACAGGAAGAAACCCACACATCTGGTGTGTATGTATGTCACTCTAAGTCGACATATAAAGTAGAGCACAGAAATTGAAGTGCTACTTCAGAGGGAGTCCATGACAATTAGATCAGACAGCTGCCCTTCAGGCAGCTGCAGTTAAGTGAGGAGAAGCTCACCTGGGAGATTAAAGTTCACCTGACTTTCAGAGAAGTCCTTAACAATCTCAGTGCCTTGGTTCTTTGCATTCAGTAAAGCAGGGGCTACCATACAGGTGAAAACACAATCAATATCTTCAGGTGAAAAAGCCTGAAGTCTTGTTTCACCTGACCTTTGCAATAGTACATGAGTGCAGCTTCTATACAGAGGTAACTCCACATCTGGAAAAGACTCGCCTCTGTGGCTGCTGAACCAGAGCCAAGAGTGATACTGGCAGCACACTGCTTCCTTGGGGATTTACCACTTTTTTATCCTGCCCAAATGTTCATTCAGTTGCTACAAGTAATAGTTTAAGTCTATTTCCCAAAAAGAAGAGAGAAAAAAGATGACAGACAAGTATATGAAATGCAAAAAGTTCTACAAACAAAACCTAGAAACTACGGAATCAGAATTTAGGGACAGAAAATACTTTACAAAAATATTTTGTTCAGAACTTTTTAATTTATTTGTTACCTATCAAAATATGTTGATAATTTCTCACCAGTTTGTAACAGAACTTAGGGAAATAGCACTTAGTGCCCATGAAGAATGAAGTGCCACCTCAGTCCTGGAGATGCTTCTTTACAATAATGATGCAAATCTTCTTAGACAGAAAGAAAGCCTATTTGGAAAGGACTTGATCGCTGTAATTTCCTAGATGTCTGAAAGCTCTTTATACAAGATCTAGCACATGAGAAGAGTGTGACCCTGTTGCTGCTCTCAAGGAGTTGCCCAAGTGTTGCACATACTGGTGGAGAAGGAGTGCCCTATTCCTAGGGGCTGGTACAAAGCAACCTCAATGCAAACACTTATCTTGTGCTTCCACCAGGTGTGCAAGGAAGAGGAACCGCACCTTGTGCACACCCACGGAACGCTCCTGCACGGTCCAACGCCGAGCAGCCCTCGAGGGCAAACCGGACTCCAGATTATAACTTAAAGCTGCAAATCGTGCTGTGCAGAGGGGCAGGAGGAGCAGCTTTTCTTAGGAATGTAATTAGTACATATCTAGAGGGGGACCCTCGACTCTTCTCCATGCCCTCGGCCTGGGCTCAGTCAGCCAGAGCTGCCAGATCTGCTGCTGCCTGATGGGGCATCAGCTGAGAAGGAGAAGCAGTAACAAATATAGCCATAGGGAAAGGTGAGAATCAAGACAACATGCCCCGGGGCCAAAGCCAGCTGTTCTGGTAAGCACTTGATATAAGACATGGACAACCCATGGAGCAATCCCATGGGAAACCTTTCCCATAATGTGAAAGATGTTAGCAAACATCCAGGAGTTTGTTAGCACTGGTGTGCTACCAGAACCTCACGCAGGATAAATCACTACACTTCTTAATTTATAAGGCCATCTATATATGCATACTGTATAATTGACTGTAGGTCAGCGATGTCCTACATGTGATAGTGCATATTACTGCACTATGAGTTATCAGCAGCATGGCAAAGAAATTTAACCTAATATATTTTTGGTTCGTAAAAAAGTTAAATTACTTTGTATCCTTTACAGGTACACAATGGTACCTGTTTCCAGGATCAGTGAAAATTCACTAGAATATCTTTAAACTAAAACTACAAACCACTAACTTGTAGGTTGAAAAGCTTAGCCCAAAACATAGCATAAAATATAAAATATCTTTTCAACAAAAATTAGCATTAACCCATGGGGCACTAGAATTTATTTGGGTTTTAAAGCTGCAAAAGAAACTACCAGTTATCCTGCCATATTTTTCTCTCCTTAGAGGCTGCAATTTAAATAAATGTGACCATTCACTGTTTCATGTGAAGATAAATGACAGGGTTTCAGGCCTAATTTTTTTTTAATTTTTTTTTTTCCTTGCTGACACAGACCAAGGTAAAAATAAGGGGAAGAATGCCAGGGTTGGGGAAGTGGGAAGGGGGGAGGGGGGGAATAAGGGGGAAAAAAAAGAAACGCTACTTCCAGGTTAAGAGTATCAAAACAACTTAGGAGACTTAAGCATGCAAGCCATAAATCTCAGTGAAGTCTTATCTCTCTAAATCATACATAGGTGGGAAAATAACAATTCACTGGAAGATTTTTCTAGTTCCTGAGAGTGGGTAGATCTCCATGTATTTCCTTCCTTGTTTATCTCCTTGCAAACCATCTTCACTATAAAGTAAAACTGGGCTGTGCTCTCACTAGCAATTATGCTTCTCCCTTAAATGTCTTCCAAGAACTGAAGAGGGAGAAAAACACAATTTTCTTTCATTACATATGACTTTTACAGAAATTGCAGCTATATAAGAAAAGTTTTTAAACCACCAGCTTGAAACAAGTCACTCACAAATACATGATCTGGTTGCTCAGATTAGCAAGAGGAATACTTATCAACAACAGACAGAAGCATGGGCTCCTATCTAAATTTACCATCTAAATATTTGACAAGAATTTAGGAGGAGGAAAGGCTCTTTCACAAACCAAAAGTTTATTCAAAACTGATTCATGAATAGTATGGGATTGTTAAAATCCATTTAGTCTGCAGAGTAATAACTACACAATAAACCTCCCAAGAAGTAACGTGACTACTGTACATTTTGATTTAATGCTGTAATTCATAAACCAGTTTTGCAGTGTAAAAATAATTACTTCAAGACTGGAACAAGACCAAGCCTCTTGTGACCCACAATAATAATATTCATAATGTTAACAAACCTCTTCAAATGAAGTCATTGTTTAATACATTTCAGGCTATATGTGAAGTGGTTACAAACATCATGTTTTTGTAGTTGTCAATAATTTGGGGATCATGTAAGCAGATGGACATTGTGTTCTTCTGCATTTCAACTGTAAATTAAGAGTTGGTATTATTATTCATAGTATTCACTGAGGCTGGTTGAAAAGCTAGTGTTCCATCCAGCTGAGAAGGAACCTTGCTTTTCCAAATTTGACTTTCATCTGATTGAATCTAAAGCCAACATTTTCAAAGTTTTTGTGAACTATTAATTCCTATACTTTTTTTTTTTTTTTGAAGCCAGATAAAGACAAATCATGAAGCAGTCTGCTGGTTAGCAATGAGCCTGAAAAGTCCTTTTTTTCTCTGAGCCCTGGCAAAGCACTCATACAAACTGCCCTTGGAGTGACAGTCCCTGGGAGGCATCCCAGTACATCTCTGCTCCAGGGCAGGGAGCCTGGGAAGCCAGAAAAGCAGACTGAGAATTACTATGGAATTAGGATTTGCCACAGTCCTGTGAAGCTCTGAGGTCTTGGCACTGACAAGCTGCAGGGCTGTGCCATCTCTGGCGGTGCCAAGCCCTGGCAGGCAGCCTGTCCTATAGCTGGGGAGTCCTCTGCAGAGCAGTTCTGCCAGCCAGCCCACACTGCTAATGGGAACTGAGAATTTTCAGGATCACTGGGCCTGGGTTTGGATTGCTCGAAGGACTTTACCAAAGATACACACTCTTGAATCAGTCCCAGGCCTTGGGCTGTGGGACAGCCCAGGAAGATTTTTTCTCAGTCATAAACCCAGAGTCTCCATGCAGCCTGCTTGTAACTCAGGGATAGTTTTTCTGGATTGATTGGAAGTGAATTCAAGGAATTGCAAATGAAATATTTGAAAGCCAGTAAATCAGTTTTCCCCACTATAGTAAATTTCTACTCATTAGTGGGATTAATGGCTTTTGAAATGTTTCTTCTTTTGTATTTATAAAATGGAATCA
Organism: Motacilla alba alba; assembly: GCF_015832195.1. NCBI lineage: Eukaryota > Metazoa > Chordata > Aves > Passeriformes > Motacillidae > Motacilla > Motacilla alba. Next base: position 105,335,289 of record NC_052016.1, read on the forward strand.
TATCCAATAACCTCTCACACTGAGTTCCTTATGAGGTATTTTGAACTTGTATATATGACTGTCCACTGAATTAGCAATGAGCGTTTTTACAGTGTGCTCTAGCAATTTACATTCACTGTCTGGTTTTACTCTGAAGAACAGGAATGGTTACAATTTCACTGTGTGGAGTCTGAGGGTTTCAAGCAGTAATGAGTTTTATTTAAGCATCATTTTCCCTGGCCATAAGTTTATTGTTGTTTTCACCTTGAGGCTGCAAAGGCAGCAAAGCATATTTGTTTATTAGTAAGAAACTTCAGTCACCTAATGATTCAGGCATAAAAGTTCCCCTGACCTGTCATGACAAGTGAGAGAGAATATGAGGGAACAGACTTCAGTACTCAAAGGAGAGATGGAGAAATGCAGAATGTTAAACACTCTGGATTACTCTTACCCTAAGTCTAAAAACATTGTAACGAACTTAGGAAAAGAACAAACAACAACAACCAAGTCCAAGAGTTCCAGGTGCAGCTCCTCTTCAGATTCAGACAGTTACCCATCAGTGTCTATGTTATGCATCTTGGTCCCCACATTGCCACTGAAGACCTACTCTATGTAGACAGTAGAGTTGAAAGAGTTTGGGACATGGCAGTCTAAAGCAGATGCTGTGCTTGATCTGCTCAACACGTTTCCAGACGCAGATGAGTGCACTGACTGTATGTGCCCACCTGGAGAAGCTGCCATTGCAGACATATCCATGTACAGAATCCTAGAGCAAGCTGTGCTACCCAAAGGTAGGAATGACTGTGTAAAAGACCTTTGGTCCAACTGCCTGGATAGCCTGTTTCAACAGTCATGTGTTTCTACAATCTAAACCAATGCAAGTTGGAGCCTGGGGAAAGGATTTCTTCCCCAAGGCAAAGAAAGGCAAGAAGGCCTTTCTTATATGTCCATGCAAAATGGATTAATACCTTACCCAACAAGACACATGGACTAACTCAGTACTTGGCAGTGCACATTGCTGAAAACACAGCCCAGTAAATATTACCGTGGGTCTTCTGGGCAGTCAGGACTTGGTGAAGTGAAGGAGAGATCTTGACTCCATTTCAGAAAGCTGGTTTATTATATTATGATATATATTACATTAAAAAAGACTACACTATAACTATACTACAAAGAACAGAGAGAAAGAAATCATCAGAAGGCAAGACAGGAATAGAAAGGAATGAATAACAAAGTTCTGTGACTCCCAGAGAGTCTGAGAGCTGCTGCCTCCTGGATTGGCCACCAAGTAGAAACATCCCACACTGACCAATCGAGGAAGCACCTGCTGCATCCCACAGCAGCAGATAACAAATTGTTTACACTTGAAGCTGAGGCCTTCTCAGCTTCTCAGGAGAAGAAAATCCTAGCAAAGGGATTTTCACAAAATATCACAACCACAAGTACACATAAAGCAAAAGGTGCATTTATTGTACTTCTGTTCTCCCCTGCAGCAGTCATGACAGTGGTACTACATGTGACTGCATGTAAATGTGGCATGTGGCTCTCACAAATTAGTCTGCGTGCCGAAAGAGCTGAGTTTAACTGGAGAGTTATGAATATGTTAGTGCTCAAACTGCTTCCCAGTTGTATTCAGAAAAAAAGGTTAAATCACCCAGCACTTGGGCATCTGGTTCTCCCTGTTACCTGGAAACTGGAGCTCTGAGTGCAAGCACTGTAGAGAAAGTGATTTAAAAAGCAACAGGAACATGAAAGCACCATTCACATAAGACATGCACCATCATCCAAGTAGCTTCTCTGACTGAAGAGCTGTATTGTTTTAATCTGCAAGATCCTTTACTTGATGGAAGTATACTGAATTCCTCATAGTCTGGGTGCAATTATTCCAGTGTACCCCATACTGTGGCTATTCCCTTTGCAGGGCTTGGAGAAAGGTGAAGGCAAAGCACAATCCACAGCCTTCCAGGTCTAGGGATCCAGAGGTGGTATAGTCACAGTGCTGCTGAGCAAGGACACTTATGCTAATCTGGGAGGGGAAGATCCCCCTGGGCAAAACAGCTTGGGAAATGCTGGGTTGTATAAAAATGTTGGCCATTCTCAGGCAATTGTTTTGTAAAAAGGTAAGCTATGAATTGAAAGCACTGAAGCTGTTCCTAAAGATTCTCCCACCAGTCTGCTCTCCTTTGGCAGTAAGGACCCAGCTCCTTTGTAGTTAAATTCTTCTCAAGTGACTTGTATTGCTTTAACTGTCCTGGTAAGACTCGAAAAAATGTAAGTATGGAAAAGGCCTTGGAAAGATTCACTGCAGTTTTACACTAACTTGATTACTGGTGATTTCAATGAAGCCAGCATAGGGAAAAGCAGGAATAATGCAGCAGTGAAGAGAGTCATGCTAGAGCTGTGCTCTTTATTCTCCCTTTTTGTCCTGTTCCCTTGATTAAACAGTCGAGGAGAAATCTTGGAAGTGATCCTGTACACGATTTGTGCTCCCAAGCAGAGCCAGAATGCTGCGAGCCAAGCGCCAGGCTGAATATCCAAACTTTTACTGTTTATATAAGGCATATATTCACTGGGTGCTGGAGTTTGAGACCACTTCTCCCCACACACCAGCTGGGAGGTATCAAAGTCCGTGTGCATTATCCACCCATTCACCCCCAATTAGAGAAAGCGTCCACAAGATGCTGAGAACATCAAAGTGTTAAGGAAAAGGAATTCATCCACACAGGACAAAGAATGTAGGCTGTTTACAACTTTCCGCTCTCTGATGTTTATTACAACCCCAGCTATAAAATCTGTCTCCATCTGCAGTACCTTGTAGTGAGAGAGTTAATGAAAACCCAAGCCACATTCCAAGGATGGCAATTCAGAATGAGAGCGACCTCAGCATTGTTTTGCTAAGATCTCAAATTGCCAATACTGCAAAATGAAGTAATGCGCTGCTCTGTCAACATGTAGTATGCTCTATAAATGGGATTGCCTGTTCATCTGTCAGTAAAACATGCAGAAAAGCACTATTTGATTGGCCTGAGAGAAGCTGACTGCTTGCTTTGACTTCTTTCCATAAGATTTCCTTGAAGCATGAGGCTGCTGAAAATCTCCAGTGAGTAAAAAAGACAAAAACATATTAAAACTAATTAAATTCATTTGCAAATAGACCTCACTTTATGTAGTTGGTCTTGAATTAGCATTTCTTTATCAGGAGAATTAAATCTAAAGTTACTAAAGCACTGAATGCTGAAAGTTGATTTCCATGGACGTCAGTATTAACTTCTAAAACTTCCATCTTTTTACAAACAGAAGATTACTTCAATAGTTAACTCAGAAACCTCAGACAGTTTTAATAAATTTATAGACAGCTTCCAGATTGAATTTTGCTGATCCAGGCTTCTTAGGCGGAGTTTATGGAGCCAGACTTGTCATATGAGCTATTTCTATAAGCCTCAGGTAAATATACACAGGGTTCGTGTTGTTAGAGAAAGTGGTTTTTTCTCTTCTAAAAAATTTAAGTTAATCTTAAGCAAGAACAAAAGTTCATTCAGTACATTTTGTATTTGTTATTTTTGACCCGTTTTGGGAAGTATTTTCCTTCCACAGATCTGCACTGTCCCTGCTTCTGTCCGACTCATTTTAACTCTTTCATTTCCTGTACCACTCTGTTTCACAGACTGCTGCTCTGGTCTCTGAGTTAGAAACAGCTAGATGGCACAGCTGGAGAAAAGGAAAGGCTTTTCAGGCATTTCCTTCTCCTTCCCACCCAGCAGCTCTCATGCCTTCCCTTTCCCACATGTCTGCTTTAACTCAAGTTTCATAGAAAAGTTTGACCTGTGTTGCAAAACCAATTTAGTAGTGTAAGATGTTACTGACATAGCTGAAGTCCTGATGTGGATGCAATTACAGGGATCAAAAGGATATGTTTGATTTCTGTTGCAATTCACCATTGCAATGGCCATCTAAAGCAGCTTTATTAGAGTATCGCTCTGTAATAACAGGGTTCTCCACTTTACCTAAGTTGGAATTTGTAAACTCCATAGCCAAAGCTGTACCTCTTCATTTAAGATTTCAGTTTAATGTTCTTTCAATGGAGCTTCATGTAAAAATTTACCCATAAAACCCAGAATTAGAGTCAAAATACACCAAAGTTCTCAGAGACAGGAGGTCAGGATCAAAGGATCTGTAGCTTCCCTTTTAGGTAACACATGGGCCTGCAAGCAAGATGGGAAAACATCCCTCCCCCAGGTTTCATCTGTAACATCTCTCCATTCACCATTGGTATTAAGCTGAAATTTGCAAAGCAATGAGTGTTCTTTAATACTGCATTATGATATAGCATACAGGCAAAGGATTGTTAACAAACATGCTAAGTCTTGGTGTGATAGATAATGTGAGGAAAGGTAGCATTAGCAGATAAAGAATGAAGAAACTGATATGGCAATACAACAGGGATGACCAAAATTCTTGCCCCTTAGCTGAGAATGGACACCTTCATGTGATCAGTGCCCGAGCTTGAGGGCCTGCTGGAGCAGTGCTCAGAGATTAACACACGATGGCCAGAAGCTCCTGCTGCTCCTCTCTGAGACGCCACTAAATTTCTGAAACCGAGAACCCAGTCAGCCCAGCAACGTTGTCCAAGCAATTACTGTTGGCTTAGCTCTGCTCTCAGCCAAGGATACGGATCAGTTGCTGTGCAGCACAACTTCACTGCTGCCTCACGATGAAATTACAACCCTTGAGATGCCCTGTGAGGACCAGAGAGACTGGCTACAACCCAGAAGAGACTCCAAACAAAACGAGAGCAATGTTCACACGACAGAGACCCAGGCACACTGTCTGAGATGAAAAAAGGTAGATTGTCACTTTTTGCTGGTTCTTATGAGAAGGCAGGCAGCAGTGGTTTGCTGATGATGGTGCTCAGGCCTGGTGTTCTACAGAACACTCCAACAAAAGATATGAGACAACAAAGCCATGTCTGAAAATCACCCATGACAGACTCTTCTGCTCCCTCTGTACTGTCTGCTCCCAGCTGTACCAGCTGTACCAGCACAAGAAGTTCTCTTGTGATCCTGGGTAAATTAGTGTGCTAACAGAAATTACTGATCCCATGGGTCCACAAAGAAAAAAAAACTGTATGCTGCTTCTTATTTAATTTTAAGTAAAAGCATCTTGGTTTACTTAAATGGTCCACACTGAAGAGTTGACTGATTTCTTGCTTGAACCATCAACATCCAACTTGCATACATCCTGGTCTGTTGGTACCTCTGAGACCCAACAGCACAGTACAGTGATGAACACATGGTTGCAGTGAAGTGTTCCATCAGCCTAGAGGGACCCAGAAGACAATGCTTGTATATGCCTGTCTACCATCTGGATTATTCTAATAAATGGGATAATTTTTAGACTACTGTGGTTGCCCTGCTGATGTGTGAATGAATGCTCTCAGTATTGTGTTACTTCACTTCAAAAACATTGTGAAACATTCACATTCATACACATCTCCCTCTTACTCTTTATTTAATCACAGGCTGCTGACAATGGCTGTAACTCAAGGTAGCAGCTAACTACTCACATAGCTTTGAGTACGTCTGTACCAAAGACTGTTCATACTTTTAAAATTCTAAATCTAACTTGGTTCTTTTTTGCCTTTGATTGTTTATAAAACATTAGAGCAGTGTGGTGAATCCCACAGTGACCCCTGGAAATTTTAACAATGGCATTCACATGGAAAATTGCTTCTAAATCAAAGGCAGAGGAAACTACACGCCTCTGCTTGTGATATCTGCTATATCAAAGCTTGATCTGGTATGATCTCAGATCCAGCTAAAGGTCTCAGATGGCGAAGCCAACTCTCAGGCACTGCACTTCCACTGGACAGAAACCCATACAGGAAAGTTTCAATATTGCGCCCTGTGTCATGACCTTTTATCAATTCCTCCACATTCACCTACAATGTACCATCCAAGGAGCAGAGTGTTTAATTTTGGACTCTGAAGTGTGTAATCCTGCCAGAGGTGCAGCACAAAAAAAGCTGCAGGTAGTACCAGCCCATGAACCATGGTGCCCACTTGATGGAGACTAAAAAGAGCGTGACAATTCTGCTGCTCGAGGCTGGCATGACACACAAACCTACACTCTCCCGTTTTTGGTGGGAATCCAACCAAAACAAATGCAGGAAACTCTCAGCAGAAGGGAGGAGATCTCACTGTGTCCGCAGTGATGTGCCTCAGCCTCGGCTGCAGCTGGACCATAGCATTCCTTTGCAGCTCATGTATTTCTCAGAGGCTTTCCTGTTTATTTTCTCAACAAAGCTTTGCAGGCTTTTTAAGTGAGGGAAGGGAGACAGATATTCCCCTCCCTCAGTTTTAAAAAATCAAGCTCAATTTTTTAAATAGATATAGGAAAAAAAATCTCTATTAGAATCTTCCAATCCTTTAAGGTCTGAACTTCGTGGCTTTTTTAGCTGACTCAGGAACTTTTAATGATTTAACTATCACATTTATTTTCAGTTGCATATTATTAAATGAGCAATTCCATTATGGCAAAATTGATATTATTGTAATTGAACAATATGAGATATATCCAAAGGAAAAGAAATTAAGTGAATCACTCTTCTTTTGATTTCAATTCAGAAGTTATATCCAAACACCTAAGTGAACTTGACAGTGTCTGTCACTTTGTCTGCAAGTAAATTCTTACTTCTTCCTTCCAGCACTGGAACATAAAGGTGCTGCCAACAGGTGGATAAGCACTGTGCATTACACAAAACAGCAGTACATTCATGCCTTGTGTTGTAATGGAAACTCTTAATTTAAGATCTGAAGAGCAATAATAGAGAGAAGGAAAACTTGGAGCCACAATTTTTATCATAGCTGGTAGGATTTTTTTCCCCAAGTGAGGTCAGGGAAACAGACTGGAGAACTATATTTATGAGGCTCCTCCTTGTCAAGCACAATAGGACTGAAGCGTGGTTCTCCTGGAGGTGACTGAACTATGTTTCCTTCAAACTTAGCTGGCTGTTGTGCCCATGTCACTGAGGGTGGAATTTGTCTTAATGGACTGCAAAAAACCAAACAGGTTTCTCTCTTAAGGAGAAAGCCCTGAAAAGGTATGGTATCTGTGCAGCAGGTTAAACAGCTGCCCTATGCTTTTCAAACATTGAGACTCTGTGCAGACTCACAAAGGGTTTGATCTATCCAGGGGTGGATTTCCACTGGAGGAGTGGTCCTGCATCCCTCTACTCTTCTCATGTCCATCCTCTCCAGGTTTAGTGTGTGTGTGGCAAGGCTGCCACTCTGAAGGGAAATTAATAGTCTTGTGGTGCATTAACTGTCTGTCACATCAATTCCCCCTGAGGTCACCCAACTGCTGTAGTGTTGCAGGGGAAGTGGGAGCAATGGATGATTTCAGGTTGCTTTTAACTGGAGTAATTAAATCCTTAAACCAGAATAATTAAACATTTAGTGCAATTGTACATTCTCTTTTCACAAACCCTGTGTATTTAGGGCATACCATTCCAAAAAGAGATGACATTATATATTGATTTTTCTAGAAAAGGAAAGCCTTTATCAGCATTAGGAAATTATTCCATTGTGGAATTTACTGTAGCAACAGTGAGAACCAGGAGTAAAAATGGGTTAAGGAGTTTAAAAACTGAATAAAGATGTTCCCAGACATCAGTGGCTATTAAATGTCACTCAGATTATTGTGTACAATACTGTCTATTGTGCAGAAGACCCTAAATCACTAACCACAAGGAAGGGGAAAACGTAGCTTATGTCTTACACTGCTTAGTTGTTCTACTGTGTACTACACTTCTTTAATCATCACTCCTGCCTCCCACAGGAAAGAGCGTTAGGGTGTTAGGGATCCTCTCTTCATCTCCACCAGGATTCCAGTTCTTATGTTAATGTACCCACACCTCACAGGAGTTTGGCACCTCATCTGTGGAGTCCCTCAGTGCTGTCACTAACATTCTTGTCCTGCCACTACCAAAAGTTTACAAATGCTGAACTTCTCTATAAAGAGTTGCTTGAAAAGGAGAGCCTGAAAAGTGAAAGAAATAGAGTAGAACCGTGAAGCCAAGTGTCTTCAAAAGAAAAATGGAGCAGGGAAAACAGAATAGCTGCAAAGTGAATTGCTTTTGGACCAAGTGATATCAGTAAAGATGATTTTTTTACTAAAAGGATAAATAAAAACAAATACCAAGAGGGAATATTTTTTTAATTTTGGATTTCAGATTTGATTTTAATTTCACATGATGTATTGACTTAAGCTTTTGCATAAAGATTCAGGTTTAGACAGATCAAGTTGCTCTGCAAAAGGGGCCTTTAGGTCTCAGTAGGCTGAAGGGGATGTAGTCAGAGATTTCAGTACTGCTGTTCCCTGGTGCTCCCATTTCACAGGACACGAATTTGCCTTTCACTCTAGAAATCAGGATGCTATAAAAACAGATCTACAAATGAAAGCAGGTGCTCAAGAGTACTCTTGAAGAAGGATGCTTTGCTGAACCTGGATCCAGAGGATTGGTGTGGGCTAAGCTCACATACGCCTGCCTTAATTCATGACATTGAAACACAGTCCTTTGACGTACAGACTCATATTCAGAGAACAAGACCCTCTGCTGGATGGCTCTTCTGACTTTTATTTTCAATTCATCTGTGATGGGGAGACCTAGGCAAAGCATAGCATGATTTGACAAACACTCTGTCCAGAACCCCAAATCCCCCCAGAGTTGTGTGCACAGCCAGACACTCACCTGCCTCTTTAGGGCACAGCCACAGCAGGGCAGGCAGGCCCTGCTCCTTGCCCAGCACGAGCTCCATGCTGGGAACAGCAGGCACAGTGGGAGCAGCAGAGCTTTCATAGCCGTGGTACAGAGCTGGGCACAGAAGGCACGAGTGGGACAGGAGGAGTGGAACGGACAGAGTCAGCTAGAAAGGATAAAGCTCACAGCTTTGGTGCCCACAGCCAAGCACACTTACAGACTGGGAAGGAGAAAGGCAGGCCTGTATTTAACAAAAAAAGCAGACAGGCTTTCTTGAGAAATGCTTTGAAAGATCAACATAAAACAACAGCCTCATCCCTGCTCCTCTGCAGAGGCCACCAGCAGTCCCTGTATTCCTCCTCTGTCACCACCCTCTGTGCTCCCCTCACCTCCCAAGTGCTTGGGTTTGTCACCCAAGGCTCTCCAGGAGAGCCCCACTCATGTACTGCTGCTCAGACATGCAAAACCCATGCATGCCTTGGCTGCTGCCATTTGTGAGCATGGACTAGGAAAGAAACCAAATTTTTTGATAATTTTTTAACTGGAGACTACTTTCAGATTATTTGGGCTTGTTGTCCAGAAGCAAAAGGGCATTTACTGAACCCACCACACTGCAGAGTTTGCAAGGCAGATAATTTGTAGTCTGCAGAAGACACAGACCTGAGCGCGAGAGTGTCTGTTGCTCTTTAAAGCTATTTTTGCTGTCTAAATGCTAAGGATTCAGAACGGAAGCACAATGTGCACCACAGCTTTACTCCTTGTTTTCCACTGACATATTTTTCATATTTTTCTCTGTGAGCCTAGGGCAGTGAGGCAAAGGGAAGGCAGAAAACTGCAGAAGTTTTCCTTTTCTGCAAGGAAAACAGTTTTGAAGAACCATAAGGGACGGAGACTGCTCTCCTGCCACACATTGCAGAGGTGCAAGGATGAAAGGCCCTCCTGGTTGGCCTCTTTCCTCTTGCTGCCACTGCTGGGAAGCTTTAACATCACTGTTTGCCCTCAGGCATCTCTGCAGCAGGGGACAGTGGAAGCTCAGAGTTTGAGGTACTCTGCCCTCTTGGATGCCTGATCATGGATGTGATCTCCACTTCACCAAGGTTTAGCACCATTGTACAGCCACATCTTGTTCAGGAAGGCAAAGCCACACAGGGAGGTGATTGGAAAAACCTTTACCTTCCCAAAAACTTTTCTTCTGTTCCAGCACATAATGTAGATTATCAGTAGAAAATCTCAACATTTAGTAATTTGCTTTTAATTTAAGGGAATTTGACAAAAAGTTGTTTCTTCAGTATGGTGAGCATAGGGAAAAAAGTTTCAGCACATCAAACTCCATGGGAGATGCAAATCCTTCCTTTTTTTTTTAACCAGTCTTACATATTTTCCCAAATACATTGTTTTGTCTGACTCACCTTTTCTCTGCTGGCTTATTTCTTTGGTCGCCTGCAGTAATTATTTTCTTTCTGTTACTACCTTTAAAAATACCAATATTTTGGTTTAAAATAATTTAATAGTGCTCATGTCTCTCCTCTTAGGCTGTGTATTTCCAGCTCTACCTGGCTTCTCACGAAAGGTGGCCTTAAGCCTAATTTTTCCTAACTGAAGTTATCCCTGTCTCTTGTTCACTGAAGTGGCTTGTTATTTGCTTTCTGTTCTTCCCAGTGTTTCCTGATCATTCCCAGTCTTGTTCAGTCTTGTTCTGTCTTGTTCAGAGAAAACTATCACTTTGAGGACTTACAGGGAAGACAAAGGATAAATAGAACTCAGAATCATTACCATGACCTGTAATAATACATGTCCAGGGCACACACCCACTGAGAAACCCTCACTGTATACAACATGAAACTAAAATCTGCCATTGCTTTAACACACTTCATCTTTAAAATGTGCAGTTTTCCTATAGAGAAGAACTGGATGTAATCCTGGATCAGATGCAGCTGAAACATTAGGAGCCTTGCCTGGAACAGACTTGGCCTTCTTGCAAATGACTATGCGGCGTGTATAATTTGTTATCTATTAATGCCTAGACCCTCTCCCTCACTGTTACCATATAACCTTTTTTCTCTGGGTTTTGATAGATGAAAGTTTGTCTTCAGAGGTTTTTTTTTTTCCCTCTCATGGACATAACTCTATGATGTTGAATTTCCTCTTGGGAGCCATAGATTTTGCGAGAACTCTCCAAGGCAGTTTCAGCGCTCCAAAATCGTAACTTCCCACAAACTGCAAGAATCAACTAGTTTAGAATTCCAGATCATTCATGAAAGCAAAATTAAATATGGAGTTACCCTTGACACAAAGATATTTAAAGGTGTTCATTAATTCCTAAACTCAGTTTCACTGTGATGATATGAGCCCTGAATTTCCTATCAACTACTTTCTCAAAAGCTTGTGATTTCTTCAAAAATAGACAACCATTGCAAAGTTTTCTCTGTTTTCTAAAAATGTATATTCCCCACAGTATATAAACATACTATATATGTATAGTATCTATTCCCCACAGTATATCAACCTGTTACCATCTGAAGAATCTCTCTATTTGCTTTTTGCTATGCTACATAATGAAGTGAGAGAAACTGGCCAGCAGCTCCCTGGGTTGTTTACTTAGCCACTTACAAAGAGGAGATCTCAGCAGAAATAAGTGCTGGTATTTCCCCTTATTATCATCTGAATGGTTCTACTTCTCCCTTCAGGATGCTGTGGTCCAAATCTCCAGGTCTTGCTTATCCTGAAGTGTTCTACTTATCTGAGACACAGGAGTTTGTTATCATGAGTAAGGAACAGCACAGTGTTTCCTCCTTGGAGCTGTGCACAAACCCTGGCCGGGTGTGAGTTCTGGAGGCCAGGATCAGGGTATGGTTTCAGCTGGAGTCTCTCAGCACTGGCACTGTTTGTCCCACCAAGCCCCAGCTGATTCCCTGGGGAACATGGACCAGCCTTTTCTGAACCATCAAGCAACAGGAGGAGCATTCTTTGCTGAACAGAAATCTACTTTCAAGTCACAGAATAGTCTCAGTTGCAAGGGACCCACAAGGATCGAGTCCACAACCTTGGCATTATTAGCACCGTGCTCTAACCAGGTGAGCTCATGTCAGTCCCATTTGACCACTTGGTAATTATTCTACTGTGTGTCACACTGTAAAATGCATCCAGCCATTCATAAGTCTGGGGACCCAGAATTCCTTGTTGCCCAAGAACTTTCTCACTCCCAGCAGCATCAAAGGCAAAACCCCACTTTACAGCAGTTACACTGCCCTAAGCACAGAGCCAGGGGCAGGAACTTGTGCATCCAGAGCTGCTGCCAAACCACTCGCGCAGAGGAACCACAGTTTAAAACACACAACGTTTAATCACGAAACTTGCTTAGGCAGCTGCTGAAAAGGAGAGACAAGTTGCTTACACATGCATAGTCCTGAATGGCCTATCTTATGTGGACTTCAAGGTGCTTCATAAATATCATCTAAACCCAAATATTATTTAAGCCATCTAAAAAGAAACCACTTCTCTGCGAGTCAGAGCTCTGGTTCACACACACCGAGGCGATGAAGTGGGTACTGACATCCACCAACCATTTCCTGCTCAGATGCAGTGACCGCAGCAAGGAAAGCTGAACAACATCTGAAGCAACTTCTGGAGCCCCACAGCCCAGTACTTCAAAGTAAATTGAAATTGTATCACTGTATGGAAGGTACAATTCAGGAAGAGTATTACAGTAACCAGCTCCTGTTTCAAATCACCAAACGCAGGTAAAATTCTGATTGTACATTCATATTAGAACAGCAATGCTGTAGTCTGTAGAGGGAACATGGTTTTGAAGCTGAGAGCACAGGCCATGGCTTCTGATCACCTGGAATTCCTTATGCTGGATCATAGCTTGCCTGTGGACCAGGCAGTGCTGCCAACAGCTCACTCCCCTGCTTGTGCACGTTTCTTTTCCAGTGCTTCTCACAATGTTATTACTGCTTTTCCCTCCAGTTTTAGCAAAAAATATAATCTTATTTAGCGTTTTCTGACTGTATTCTTCTAGTTACTGTGATATTTTCAAAGTTTCTTTTGACTCATTTTTTTTTTCCCCCAAATATTTTTGTAGCCTGGAGAAAGACTCTGATGTCAAGATGGGCCTAGCTTTGAACCCTGGGTGGAGAAACTTTTGATACACTTCCAGACTATTTAATTCTCTACTCAGGTCTCTCGAGTATCCAAAAGAACCAACTTTCCCAGGCCCTGCTTGCCTGTGAGATGCTGGAGAGTGAAGCACCCAGTCTTTCTGAGAAGTAAGGTGCTGATTACACAACTTTCAGCACATCCTGAAAGCTGATTCCAAAAACTAATATTGTTTTTGGCATCACACAGAGTTCTTCACATACCCTTTAGAGGGGAAAGCAAGTGGAGGAAGGTGAGGGGTTTTTAATATAACTTGAGAAGAAGAGAAGTATGGTATTGAGAAGTAAGACAACCTAAGATCCAGCTCAGACTTAGACAAATCTCAGTTGCATCATTCAGGAGATTTTGCTTTTGTCCTCTCAGTTCAGTGTGGCCATGGATCAAAGGTTACTCCACAAAACTGTATTGGACTGAAAATTTTACACTCTCTCCTCTAGTACACGGTATGGGTGTGCTGCAGAATTTCAGTATCAACTGCTGTACAAGGAGACAAGAAAGCTCAGAGATTTCAACACCACTCCTCAAATAAGTTTGGCACTTCTTGCCAAACTGATGTCCTATGTGTCATACGTGTCCTTAACACATTCAGTAGTCAAGAAGACAGCCATCAGAAATGATCAAAACTTCATAGCATGTCTTAGAGCAACTCTATTGTTAATATAAGAAGTTATTGGTAAAACATCAAAGTGTGCTGAACAAAAAACCCTTATTACAAAACAAAATAATTTCCACATATATATATATATCCATATATATCTATATATAAAGGGAAGCAGGGCAATGCAAATTTTCGCTTGATGCTGGAAGCAAAATTTTCTTTATTGGCAACTACCCAACTAACTTTTCTTAAAATACAATACAGTAAAAAGAATCTTCTCTTCCCACTTCTTATGTTCAAGTTATCCAAAATATTTACCATGCAGACCAACCCTACAGTCACATGCTCCAAGACAGCCTCCCAAACACTGAATTTGTTTAATGTAAGAGGGCCCTGGGGTCCAGACTGGGTGGGAGATGTCTGTGTGGCTGCTGCCTCCCCCCACAGAGCCAGCACCCATGAGTGGTGCTTCCCTACAGCCACTTCTCCCAGATAGGTCACCCCTCTCAGCATCCTTTTCTCCCCTCTTACAATGGACAACTGTCAGAACTCAGAATGTCCTGCAGATATTCTCGGATGTTCCAGACCCAGGTCAAAAGCATCTGAGACCCTGGCATGCAGCCAGAGACCCCTGTGGCTTTGAATCTGACCCATGGAACAGTTTACCAACCTTGCAGGAAGTACAAGAAGTCACAAAAGTTTAGATATTGTAGTAGAAGTAGTCACAAAGTGAAAGGAAGGATTTTTGAGTGCTGTACAGGGGGGTTTAAGCCTTGTACGCAGGGGTCCAAGTTTTGTACATGGGGGTCAGGAGATCTAAGATGGAGGGACTTGGGTGTGCCCTGTCCTCTTTCTTTCTCCTTCCTAACCTCCATGTCTTTGGTGATGTTGGCACTCACAGATTGGTTTAGAGTAGAAAGTCACTATTCAATATAGATAGTAGGTATTGGGGGAAAGGTATAAACATGTAGTACGTAATATATGATATAAAAGATGGCTCCAGCCCCCTGGGAGGGCAGTGTGCCTTTGTCTGAGCTGCTGAACGGGCCACAGCCGTTCAGGGAGAAGAATCTTTTAGATAACCAACAATAACCTACCTTGAGAACAGACAACAGAAGACTACTGAGTCTTTCTTCAAAGGCACGAGTTGGAAGAGGGACTTTTCCATCTTTTGGGGTCACCCCAATCCGGGGGTGAAACCCCACAGACAACAGCTGTAAAATAGGATCACTTCACCAAAGCTGTCTGGAAGCCAGAGAGACCTGCAAACACATGGAGCCACCAGCCTTCCCCAGCTCCGTGCACCCGTGATAGCATGATTCCTCCGTGCACCAGAGCAGCATGATTCCTTCAGCACGGCTGTGACAGCAGAGTCCTGGGCATGAGCACAGACCTCTCTCTGCCAGGTGCTGCACAAATAGCATAAATCCACAGTTTACTGAAAAAGCAACCAGAACCTGGAATGGACACTCCCTTCCTCCAGAGCAAAGGAAGGGAAAATAAATAAGTGAGATAGATAAATAGAAGCCAGCAGAGAAATTAGTGTCTAGGCTAGAAAATATTTCAGAAAATGGGTGAGCCTCTCAGAATGGTATCTTGAGAGAGAAGCACAGTTGCCAGGAATCAGAATGACTTCCCACCAGGTTTAATATGTTTTAACAAAACGCAATTAATTTCTTCTGTCCTGAAAGAATATTTAAGCATTCTTTTAATCAGTGGGAATTTTCTCAACCTTCAGTCCTTGGCTTCGGAGCAAAAAGCTCTAACCTATTTCTCTCTAGCACTGGAGAGAAATAAGAAAAAAATAAATTAAAAAAAAAAGGACCCAGGCTTAGGAAAGATGCTATCAGTTTTTTTTCCAAGACAAAAAAGGACTTTTGAGACTGCAAGCAGGTTCAGTACTAAGCCTCTGAAGCTAGTACGTATTTTCCTGGATGAAGTATCTGCTGGAATAACAGTGGACATCATGGAAGGCAGCCCATTGAGAACACACTACTGAGAACAGCTAATCATGCTGCTGTTTTCCTGCATGATCATCACTTTGAGCTGATATGGAGAAGACAGAGACCATATTCTTATGCTATGCTGGTGAGAAGGACAGAAATCTGGCTTTTGCCCAAGAAGATGGACTGGATGACTCCTCAAGTCTGCCTTTTTTCAACACCCAGGAAAAAAAAGGGACACCATGCTTCTCATACTTGTTTGGTTTAAGGTAAAGAGAGATTTCAAAAAAAGGGACTCTCAAAAATGGAAAAGAGTAAACCCAAGCAAAAAGACAAAATCATGAGACTCAGTAAGCAGTTATCAATCAGCAGTGGAAATAGTTTTGCAGTTTATTTAACTTGGCATTAGTTTGGCATTTGAGCCATATACTGGCTGGGACAGTTTTTTCCCCGAGCATTTTTCTGACCATATTGCTCCCAAGATGGTGTCCTTTTAACAACCCAAGTCACAAATCCAGAGGCCTTTTCTAGCAGCAATGCCTTCACAAGCATATAAATCTGAAAATTTAATTTGCTTATGGTGACTTAATATGCTCATGTGGGACATCAGGGATCTGGCTAACTCCTGGGCATTTGGTGTCCACAGCACATGGTCACATGGAGGGGGTCTGCTCTGTTCTACCCAAACCCAGTGCAGGTGGGACAAGCATACACCCCACAAGGAAGTGGTGCTGAACTTTGGTGCTTGTGACTGTTACTTATTTTCAAGAAATCTCTCCCAGAACAAACACTTTTCTTTCCTTGTCTAAAAAAACACCTTGGCACTAACAAATCCAGGAGAAATCTGCTTTTTAGCAGGGCCTGTTGCAATAGAATGAGGGGCAATGGTTTTAAAATAAAGAGGGGTCAATTTAGATTAGATATAAAGAAGTTTTTCACAATGAGAGTGGTGAAACACCAGAACAGGTTGCCCAGGAAGCAGCCTGTGGTATATGTCTCAACCCTGGAAACCTTCAAGGCCAGGTTGGATGGGAGTCTGGTAACACAATCGAGTTGAACATGTCCCTGGTCACTGCAGGGGATTGGATCCAGATGTCCTTTAAACGTCTCTTTCAACTCAATTATTTTATGATTCTACTATAATCCAAAGGATTCAATAGTTCTTCTTATTGTCAAAGTAGTATCAGACAAAAATCACCCTTCCTCCTGAAGGAAAGCAAGTTCCAAGAAAGTTATGCAGCATAAATTTTAGAAAAACATTACATTATTGTGCAAATAATCACAGTTTCTTATCACATTAGATATTCATGCTATTTCAAATTGATTCTCCCAGTAACACTTGTAAACTATATTAATCATAATTTTAGAATACATTTACCTATGGATGACAACCAATTGATTACTCAAAAGTTCAGTGAGCTAAAAAAGACCCACTTCTTTTTCATCCAGAGATAAATTCTTAGTGCCCAAAATATGTAATTAAGATATGCATCTAAGCATTAAAAAATATGTTTAATGATAAGTACTTTTCCAAGCCAGGAACGCTTAAGACCTAAAGCATGGATTTTTGTAAGGATGGATTTGCTCATGTGGGCATATTTACTGTAGATGTGTTTTTATTTGTATTCATTGGTGCTGCAGATTGCACTAGAATCCAGAAATCTATCATGCTGTGTTTCTTATACCCCAGAAATTCAGTATTGTACTCTTGAGGCTCAGCATGGTACGTACATCAAGTGACGTTCTCAACAACACAGAGGATGTGTTTTAATCTGCTGCCATCTTGCAGCTGTAGCAATATGACTCTGCCTCTGAAAGCCTTCAGAAGCTTTGTGCCAGCACAATTAAATGAGGATCTAGAGAGGCTTTCAGGGATGCAAACTAACTTTTCATTTGCTTCATGTGCACCAATTACGTTTATGTATCAGCCTTTCAGCAGTGTTCGTGTGACCTTCAGCATCAAGTGGATGCTGCCTGATGAGATGGTGCCTGTGAGATCTCATTAGCTCTGCCCTGTATTTTCAACCTCTTCTCATCTACAGGGCAGTATTGGCAAGAGAAGCAACAATGATGGTGCAGAGAAAAGGCTCTGCAGGGCTCTCTGAGATTCAGGGCATTGCCCAGCACCTTGAGGAGTGTTCCTAGATGAGATTTCCAGAGGGACATCAGTCTGAAGCAAAAAAAGTGTGGTATTAAAGGTAGTGTTGTTATGAGCCTGTGCTTGTTTTCCACTCTGCCACAGCCTCACAGGAATAAGGTAAATGACTCAGCTCTCTACACAAGAGTGTATAAGGCATCTCCACTGGCCCTGGAAGAGCCCAGCTTTGTGACATGCAATAGATGAGGGAATCTCTGCCATCATGAAATCAGGCTTCTTCACAAAGACTTTCAACTCCTGGGACATCCATGCAATTAATATAATTAGCCCCATTTTAAAGCTGGCAACAAAAGCAGAGAAGAACTTGCAAAACATCACACACATTGGCCAGTCTTCCGTGGCAGATCCACTTAATTCCAGGCAAGTACTTTAAACACAAGACTGTCGTGAATTTAAAACTGAATTTCCACCATATCCTGTATTGGAGGTCATGGCGAGGAGTATTATTAAAATTAATTCAGCCCAAAATCTTAGGGTTAAAATAATTTTTAAATGTAGCCTTTAAAAAATGAATACATGAGCAAAGACAAGATCTGCAATAACACAGAGAAAATTAATTACCTAGGCAGACTCCTTTTCAAGTTCATGACTCATGCCAGCATGTAAATGTCTGCATGAAGCCAGCTCTTAATGCTAATTTTGTCACTGTAAGAAAATCATAATGTTCTCTGAGAAAAACTGAGTGCATACCTTGCTATTGATTTTTCAAGAGTCTGACTGGCAGAGTGCTGTGCTATAACTGCAGATTTGTGCTCATGCTGTAAAATGTTTTTCTAAATTTAATCTTTCACCACGGATATAAGGGACTCCTGACCATGCTGCAGTTGGCCTCAGCTCCAGAGAAGCTGTGGTCACAGCCACTTAATTCATCCCTTTTTACTGAATATAGTATATATATATACTGAATATGCAAGTGTAGCACTCAATAAACCAAAAATCCCATTCCATATAATGACAAAACCACAGTACAAAGAATACAGAGAGTAGGAGTAAGAAAAGATGCATTTTTGTTGGAACTAATCAGTGGTTCAAACGTTGCCCCTGCTGCTGTGTTTATCAGCCTGGCTGACACGGGGTCGCAGTGCCAGGCAGTGACAGAGCTGCTGAGGACCCAGCCCCAGCTGCCTCCACAAGACCCCTTCTTGGAACTATCACCTCTGAGCACAGAGTTAATTTAGAGACATGAGCTACCAACTGGAGGTATCTGCTTTTTATCGAAGAATTACCGAAGTGCTCCTTGAGTTCTTTTAATCTGAATGGAGCATTACAAGAGAAAGTAAGTATGTCTGATGCTCCATATGCACGGCCCTACTTGGCCACACGGTGCCAAAAGCTACACATGCCACGGCTGAAAGTACCCTTCACATGGGCAGCATCTCTATTAGGGGTCATGACCTCATTAAATGGGAAAAAAGAAACACAGGCACACCAACATGAGCATTCTCTCTAGAGCCCAGGCAGTGCAGGGAGCAGGGAGCCAGCTGCATTGCTGGGCTGTACCACCCCAAAAGCTGCCGCTCCTCTTCATCTCCCCTGGGAAGTCCCTGGCAGTGAGTGGGATGTCAGCATCATGCTGACACCAGAGGTGTGATCAACACAAGGACCTCATTGTGACAGAGCCTCTCCAAACATGTAGCCACACAAGGGGCCTGAAGCACCATGTCTGACGAGGCACTGAGCTCAGCAGAGGTTTTTGACTGGCAGACTGCAAGCAGGTCAAGTGTCCTGGCAGCCCCTGGCATGCCACAGGCTGCCTTCCCACTACATAAAGCAAAAACAGCATAAGAAAAAGGTTAAGATGGGGGAAAATGCCTCCTCCCCAGCATCACTTTCTCTTTGCCAGTGGCAGCATCCACAGGGAGCAAGGCTCACTGCATAAAAGCCAAGGCCTGGGGAAAATGTCACCTGCTGTCACCTACTGCACCCAGCCTCACTGCAGACACTGGGCACCCAGGGGAACAGGCATCCAACTGGTCCAGTGTTCACAGGGGCACGTAGAGCAGGGAAGGGGTAGGAGATGAAGGTAACAGGGGGAGTGTCCCTGTGCAGCCCCAACTGCCCCTATCCTGCTCTGCAGGGTGGTCGGGCTGGCCCCAGGCTGGCCCCAGGGGAAGAAGTGATGAGTGGAGAGTAAGACAGAGAGAGTGCTGCTTCATCACATAAAGCCACACAATGCAGCATTTGCACCCAAGCCAGTACAGGTCCAAGCAGGGACGTTTGTATGAAACAGTGGCACATGGGGTGGAAGTCTGAGCTTGTGCCTCCAAAGCAGCCCAGTCTTATCCCAAAATGCTGAACCCAAGCAGCATCTGCAGGCAACATGGGAAGAAGCATCTCTACGTCCCACTTTCTAGCCTATGTGGAGGCAGTACTTACATTCAAAAGTGTTAGAGGGAAAGATAACCAAAGCATGTATTCTTTTTTTTTCCAGAAAAAAAAATTATATATCCTGCACTTTTTGAAAGCTAATTTTAAATGTGAAGTGATTGGTTACTAAGTGCATTAATTCCTTGCAAGTATTCTCAGAAAGTGAAAGAGAATGTGGTCAGCCTGTATTGATTTTATGACTTTGTTATATTTTATTCATATCACTGTCATGGACTTATGCACACATGGAACAATCAGGCAACTGGACAAATATTAGCATTTCCAGCTAAAGTGAAATATAACCATTCGCTGGATGTTCACGTTTCTGTAGCAAACCAATAATGGGTATTTAAATTGTTGTTTAGACATCAAAGCTAAGATGAATGGGGACATTCTCATTTCTTTCCTGCTGCTATGCTTTCGTGCTGTGCCTTTTAAGTAAGACCTGGCATGTGCAATTCACATCACAGAATAATTTATACTTGAAAGATACAGGTATTATTTTAGAGCAACATGCCAGCCATCTCCATACAATGGTACATTGATTTGGCCTGTTCATCTTAATTGCAGCAATTGAAAAGCATCCCCAGTAATCTGTCATGTGGCTTGAATACCTCCTTCATTATTGCATCCAGACAACACAGCACTTGTTGGCACTAACCACTCAGCCTGCCAGGGAAAATCTATGGCACACTCCTGCTCAGCAACCCATCCCATGCTAGACAGCTTCCAGAAACCAGGACAGTTCTGGGGCTTGAGATCAAACTTGCATACTGTCATGATTATATTCTCAGGGTCCATTAATTGTGTCAGTGTCACTTCCCAAACACAAAGAATTCTCACCTTTGTGAGGTCAAGTCTATTGGTATTTTACTAAATTTCACAGGAGGCTGGAGAGGGAAGAGGCAGGGTATCATCAGGTGTTTGATGCAGCAATGATTCTTAGAAATGTGATGGATGTATTTATTCAACTTAGAGGTTCTTTGCTGGATATATTATTGGATATATATATATATTATTGATTTATTTGTTATCTTATGTTTATTTGGTATGTAATTTGTTTGATGCTTTGCTCAAGATTATTTCTTTTAAAGGCTTTACTCTGTAGAACTAGAAGGGTGAGGGATGGCTATATTTTACAGAAAACAGGGATGTGGCTTTTTAAATACCTGAGAAAATATTTGCATTTGCAAAATAGGACAAACACAAGAGCATAAATCAACAAAAAGCACTGCAAGTACACTGTCAAGGACACAGCCCTTAAGGAGGCCATTTAGCTTGTGCAACTTAGGCCATACTTGGAGATGCACAATTCCACAGGAAGGTTATGTAATTTCTCTTCTAAGCAATGCAAAAAAATAACAGTTATTAATTTGTGTTTCTGAAATGTGCAATGAAAACAAGAAGCCTGCAGGCCCCAGATGCATTCTGTAATGCCCCTACTTTCCCTACTCAGGCCATGTTGACTCCAACAGTGCATGAACCACCACCCTCCCCCCCCCCCCCAATCTCCTCTGGGCCTACCCACAATAAAGCACCATGATCTTCTCTTTGAGAGTGAGCAGGACCACACTTCTCTACTGACCAGATCCACCAAAGCAGAAGCTGATTCTTTTCTGTGGCTCTGGAATGCTCTCGAGCCTTTGCCTTACAGGTATCATCAAAGAGATGCAACAGAGGCTAAATCTGCACTTGTATTTTAAATTGTAAGCACCAAGCAGACCTATTATGAAGGCAGCCAAGGCATTAGTGGTGCCCAGATATCTGGTGTAAAGTTGCTTCCAGAAATCTGGTATAAACCCTGCATGAAATGAGGAAAGGAGCTAAGGAGCTGAAGAGATGAGTGGGACACAATCTCCAGGCATAATTGATGGCTGTTTTCACCTGATCTTCATGTGATGAAACTGAGCCTCTGACTCATTACATTAAATTATATTTCCAAACTGCCACAGTGGAGAAGTGAAGAGCAAAAATATCACTCAGAAGCTCCACCTTTCAACAGCAGGTGGACACTGTAAGGAACCAGAAGAAACTACAGCCATGGAGGCATCTTAACTTCAGTCAATCTTACTCCATTTGCCCAACATTATGTCCCTTACCAAAGGCTTTGAATTTCTAACTTTTAAATAAAAAGGCTGGTAAAAAAAAAATCAGAATTGTAAAGACAATAGGTTATTAAATAAATGTTCTTCAGCTCTTCACTTCTATCAGGTATCCATCCATAGGTACTCAGCTGGTCTCTGTCATGTTGGTATTAAGAATATATCCCAAAAAATCAGGACAGAAATAGCAACACTCTTACAGTGTCAGGTGACAACAGAAAAAGGTATTTAAAAGGCATATTTATACAATAAAAATATGTTTTCATTTTTCAGCTGAATAATAAGATGGCTGATGTGTTCTTGTGACACAGAATAAGTGCAAATCACTACTCAGCTTTTAAACAAGTGAAGTCAGTGGGCCTCCTAAATTCTGTTCAAAAACTATACCTGACCTCTGTGCCAACAGTTCATATTCTCATGGCCTATTATTGAAACACTGGGTTATTTTTTATATCTGTATGGTGGTAAAAATGGAGTTTGATCACACATTTTCCATGGGATAGCATCACATATATTTAATTTTTTTTTTGTGGTGGCTTCCAAAACTCAATGGAAACGATACAGCTTAGGTCTTGCATTTCTGAACTACTTAAGGAATATTATGTTTTATGCAATCTTTAGTATCTTTTTTTTTTCCCTCTGTGATATTACATAGTTATAATAGCACAAACTTTGAATAAGAAGACACAGAAATTATGAAACCTCTGTTCTGAACAGCTTCATGCATGGAAAGAAAATCCAGATTTCTACCTAGAGAATTAGGTACAGACATGATTTCCTTCCCTTCACTGTGTTTCTTCACAGCTAATTGCAAAACTGAAAAACTTTTAAAGGCTAGTTACAACCATGCCAGCCTATCTCAGTCACTAATACTATGCCCTTTCACTCAGTGTTTCCATTGTCACTTTTAACCATGTCTTTCAAGTGTGACAAGACTAATCTTTTTTTTTCTCATATCCACATATTAAAATTACTTTGTTTTCTTAACTGCTCTTTACAGATTTTTTTGCTATATAATAAAAGAAACTAATGTGTCTCAATCCATTGCAGTCAAAACTGTGGTCACACGCACTTTTTGTTCTTGTTAGAAGTATTATCAGCAAACTTGGCTGTACACAGCCCTTAATTTACCTTTAAAAATAGCCCAAATAATCTAGCAGTAATGCAGGCTTTATATATGTGAGTCCTTTCCTGTAATCCCTTCATTGTGATCCTCCACGTGGTTACTATACTAAAGCAACACAGGAAGAGCTCAAGAAAGATATTTAGTGTGCACAGAGTAAGGGATGCAAAAAATCCTTGCTGCAAAAATCCTGTAGTTTAAGTGAATGACATAGACTGAAGCTATAAGAACGTGTTCATTTTACTATGAGACCAATGGAATGGAATAAATATAAATCAAGACACTCATTCATAAATAATCATTTGACAAAAACACTCTTTTGGTAATGAAGAGCCTTTCTGAAGGAAAGGGCAACATGTTAAGAAAATAAAGGACTGCTTCAATCAGGGAATGGGGTCAATCCACACTAACTTTTGGTGTGTGGAGATATTTGTGGCTAAGATACTATGATAACCTTGCACATCTTCAGTATTTTAAACTGTAATATCATAGAGCCTTTCACTGACAAAGGCTTGACACACATTGAAGATAAGTAAACATAAGTACTTTCATTATAGACTCATGCGCAGGGAAGTTAAATATGGCATAATTGAAAGAAAAAAGAAACCCCCCAGTAATGTTTGGCTTCCTATTTTATTCAGTCACTAGTCCACATGTTCCCCTGAGACCATTACATTTCAGTCCCTAAATTATTCTTTCTCATTCTGTGTTCCTGATATTATCTTGATATTCTTGGCATATGTTAATAACACCCACAAGGCAGATAAACTGTTCTAGTGGTCTCAAAGTAATAAAAGAACAGTTCTTACCAGTCACAGAGGAGATTCCTCAGAAACCCATTAACAGCTGCAATGATTCACTCAGTTTTCCATGGATCTGTATTTGCTGTGGCATCAGCTTTTCATATTAAGAAATGTCAGATTTGGTAAATCCCCAGTAAATAGCAATTTTCCCTCAGCTCGTGCGGTTCGACATGCACAGCTTCAGAGATATGCATTGTGGGATGCAGTCCAGTAGTGTATCTCTTTGGTTCAGGGGATTTGCCCTGCTCTGGAGCAACCTCCACCCTCCTCATTTTATCAGAGAGCCAGGATACTGACTTAAATGAGTTCTTGTATGTCAGGCACCACTGCTCCCCTTACACCCCCAATCTGTCTTAGTATGGTCTCTCCTCCTCCCATCTTAGGCTTTGTCTAGTTCCAGAGAAAGCCACTGAGGTTCACAGCTGCTTTCTCTCACTCTGGGCTCCCTCCACAGAGGCAGCAGAAACAGAAAACCTCCCCAACCTGGACTGCTCAGCTGCTGACAGCAGTGATTTATCCAAGACTTCTCAGCAGCCATGACCTAACAGCATTTCTGAGATGTGACTTGAATTGACGATTATGAAAGAGCTGAATGCTGCAGCTTATGTGGTTTTTGAACCCTCATAGCTGTTGTCACCTCAAAGCATGCTCCAGGTCAAAAGGCTGGGTTTATACACACAAATATATACGTACTTATATCGTATTTAAACAATGACACAAACGTTCCTGGAGGAGGATAACTGCACAACCCAAGCTAACAAAACCCAATGGATGTGAAGTCCGTGTGTGTTCGTACACAAATGACAGATTTATTTGTTTATGTGGTTTTTCTCACAGTGGAATTCTTAACATCTCATCACATCTTATCAGTGACTTTCCACGGTATCAACAAACTCGAGGACACTGGGAAACAGAAATTATTATTAAAGTATAACAAGATTGTATTGGATAAACATGGATTTATTTTACCAGAGGTGATATAACCCAAATATCTAGGTTTTAGGGCAGTTCACAAGAAGAGAAGCCTCTGAGCTGTCAGGTTGCCTTTGGACAAGGACATGACAAACCTGATATTGTTTAAGTTTAGGTTTCCTACTAACATTGACACTTCAGAGGTGGGGACTCCTGAGCCAGGGGCCCTGGGAAAGGAGGAATAAAACATCCTCAGCAACCAGTCAGTCAGCAAAGGTTTGTAAGGCTGTCACAGCCTTGATGACTGACAGGGGAAATGAGGAAAAAGTTCAAAGTAGACAAGGGGACCCCTAGAATCACAAACAACAAAGACAAATATTTTTTTTTATAGACCTGCCAACTTCTGATGAAACAAATGAAAGCTCCTAGCTGCCCTTGGATGTTGGTTCTGGATGGCAGTATTTCCCAGGCTTTAGCTCTTTTTGCTCTGACTTAACACATTGTGTATGGAAACAGATTTCACTGTGCTTGAGAGCAAAAGAAATGTGATTTTTTTTTTTAATTGTTGTTATTTAGAAAAGTTGTTCTAGAAGGCAGCAGTTCCAGCTCCAACATGCATTAATGACAGTTTAAGTAGAAGTGTATTTTTTAATATATTCAAATTATAATTAGGTAATTATAAGCAATCAAGTGAGAGCTGTTAAAAAGCTACTGGCCACAGCTGTTAGCTACCTCATCTCGTCAGCAATCAGCACCCCCTCAGCCGGGGGATTTAAGCAAACCTGTTTTATGACAGCCAAGTGTAAGTGCTCACGTCTTCAATTACTCAGCTGAGAAATCAGTAGCTTCTGGGAGTAGGGCTGTAAGTTTGTTACAGCTCCACATGGACCTGGAAAGGGCATATCTGTGTGTGCCCACCAGTTTGAGCTGTTTTTTTCTCCAAAAGTGACTGTCAGTTTCTAGTTCATATTGCTGCTAATATTCCTCTCAGGGCTGCTAAAATAATATGCACTTAAAATGCTGTTCTCCTCTGAAAAATTATTTTAATTAAAATGATATTCAGGGGTCTCATATTCTTTGCTTTTTACTAATTATCTTTGCACATTTTTACAGTTTTCAAGCTAAAGGGTGCTTTCACTAACTGCCAGCTCTCAAATTAAACATGGTATCTGAAAAGGCTTTTTATTTCTCATGTCATGTTTTCCTGCTATTCCATCTTCTGGGATTGCATAGTCACTGCAAGGAGAGCATCCTTCAAATTCTCTTTGCGTAAAACTCACAGATGAGCCTGGCTAAATGTGCCCGACAGCACAGCACGTGGTCCAGCCACTGCGCTAGGTCTGTGGATGAAATGGGAGCAAGGAAATACTTTAGAGCTTAAAGTAAGCAAGACATAATTACTATGAAATCATTAGCAGAGAGCACAAAACACAGAAGTGTTAAGCAGGGAAGTGTAATTTGGACACACAAGCAAGCAATGCTTAAAGACACAGTGACAGAATGCGTCCAGAGCAGTGTTTTTTGTCAGCAGTTCATCATGTGGCTTCCTTCTTCCATCAGCTCTCCCGTAAGGGGTCCTAAATTCACGTAGATTGCACACACATGGAAATGTAATGGAAGTAGGAGAGGGTTTCTAATACAGCACAGTCTTGAAAACCTGAATATAGAATGGGTTTTTCATAGAAAATGTTTGCAATACACCAGATTTTCAGGATGAGATTTGTGTTAGTTACTTTGGCCTCTACATACCATATTTGTTTGTTTCAGAAATGCAAGCAACCATGCTAAAGTTATTCAAGCCAAGCCCATCAAAAAGATCACAGTTAACTTTCCATGGAAATTCTTATTCTGCAAGAAGATTTAACTTAGCCCACTAGAAACAGTCAGTGGACACACAGATTCCTCCAGTCTTTCCAAAGGACTCCCACCTTGATGTGTACTTAGCCAATGTCCAACACAGACAGCAAAGCATTTCAGCCCTTGCAAGTAATGCTGCTCTTTTCCCTGCTCAGAAACTACAAGCTAGAGGAGCAGGGGTGCACAGAGCATAACCTGGGGACAGATTGGGCCCCGATGACATCCATGTGCAGTGCTCCATGCACGGAAATGAAAACACCCTGCACAGAGGGAAAGGATGCACAGCAGATTTCTGAAAAGACAGGAGTGTAACCATAGTTGTAAAAGATACTGTACAAAAGTTGAAGGTTAAACACTCTTCTGGCTGTGCATTGCTCTTCCAAAACAAATAAACAAACAAACAAACAAACAAAATGTGTACACTAGTAAATACAGCTGTGAGCTAGTCCAGGAGCAGCCTCAGCAGCTTGTTTCCCCAAGAAACTCAAATATTATTTGATTCCTGACAACCTCTTCTGTGGGCTCACAGAGGCAACTGCCCCCCCCCCCCCCCCCTTGGAAAACTGCTACTCACAGGATACAATGAATGAATTCATCAGAGAGTGCAGGGACAGAGGACATGTAGGGAGGAGAGGATGGAATAAGAATGCTCAAGAGAAAGGGGTCATGGCAACCAGCACCTGCACTTCCACTGAGGACATGATTCTATTCAAGAAAAGTGATGGCTTTATCACTAAAAATTTAAACCGTTCTTTGCTTTCTAAATGTTTCAGTTACTGTATCAGTCTGACTCTTCCATAGAGATAGCACACTCATAATTGCCTCAAAAACACTGTGCACTCAAGCCTTGGCAATAAACTTACTGAAAATCCTGATAGAATCCAGACACACAAGTGCTTCAAATTATATTTGGAAAGATACTGCTTGAGGCCTGACCTATGCACCCAGTTTCTGGATAGATATGACTATTTCTAGAATTTAGAGGTTAATGTGTTTACACCAGATGTGTCAAAGCAACCCTCCTAAATCAAGATACTCTAGCAACAACAGATCAAGTAGAGATGAGACATAAGGCAGCGAGCAGATTTCTGGAGAACTCTGTGGCTTGGGCTGCCCTGGAGGAAGAATTCATGCCTCCGAAGTCCTTCACAGCCTCTCTGCAAGAGGTGAAGCCTCTTCAGGCCTGCAGGCTCTCTTTCTCAGCCAAGGACTTCCCAACTCATGGCCAAATGTTTCAAGATATCTCAATCCCTGGGGTTTGATTAACCTGGCTCTACAAGTAAATCTGAGGAAACACAAGGCCAGGTGAATGTGCATAAAGGAACCTCTTTTTTTCCTCCTTTTATTTAAACTAAGAATATTTCTCATTCCTTCCTCAGCAACAAAGACAACCTGAGAGGCACTGCATGTCCCAACACCCACAGCCACAGCCTGGCCAATGCTGGCAGCTCCCCCACGTCTTGCTCCTAATCCCACTGTAACCAGATATACACTGGCATTACTATTACTCACCTGCATCCCTTGACATTTGCAATTTTTGTCATATGTGATTGAATGCCAGACAGACCACTTTGAGATATGGTCTTGGTGCTTTTGTGTACATACATGGATATGAGAGAGTAGGTGAAAGTGTGTGAAATGGATTTTATTTTAAAATGAAACTACTTTCCCCTCCCATACAAAACATAGGTTTTGTTTCTGAAATGTTGCATCTTTTACTATGCTGTGGCCTTGATTTTGCTGACCATCATCCAGGTGCTGTTATCATACAGCTATGAAGCAAATATGTGGCTGTTCTATAAGTAAGAGCAAAATTAGTTTTGCTTTGTGTACTATGAAAAAGCCCTTCAGATGCCATGCTGTGTACAAGGGAACGTAATCCCTTTTTGAGGGAAACCAGTCTATTTCATTTCATATAGCACAACAGCAACTGGACAGGATAGGTGCAACAGGATCTATTAATGCACTGCTCCCTGTGCTGCCTGCAGTAAAGCCAGTGCTGAGTGCTCTGAGCAACTGCAGCTGTGTACCCCCATAAACACAACAGCAACCTCTGCAGATCTAATGGGAACTGAACAATGGCACTAAATACAGAAAACAGGAAAAAATTGAAGTTGTGTTTTAAGCAACTTTCAGGAAATTAATGCTGATCACTCAGAAAGGTGAATAACGAGAAATCTAAGGAGAAATGCATAATGAGTTAGACTGTCCTAAGGGTTGCACACCACTGTGCTGACACAAAACACAGCATTGAGATTTTGCATCCTTCATTCCAGCATCTGCACCTGCACAGCAAAAGGACTGTGATGTCCTACCTCATCCTTAGTGCACCTTAACCTGCTTTGTAATAACACAACTGCATAGAGTGACATAATAAACTTCACACTTGTTGTTGCTTTGTAAAACTATAACAACTTTGGGGCTGTTTCTTGTCATGCATGGTTTTTACTAGTTTCTTATTAAGCATTAATGAATCACTCACATACCAGCAGCACTGAACGCTGCTGAGCGGGACCCAGGTGATGATGTACTGGCTCCTACCTAGTTCTGTTGCAACAGAATATCTCTACCTCTCCCACAGCAAATAAAGATATTTCTACAGCCAAATCACACCAGTTATTCTAAGAAGCCATCACCAACTTTCAATTATCAGAAGGATTCAAAAAGGCCACAGAGGAAAATCAGAGAAATTCAGAACAACTTTATTAAACTGGTAGCTGTAAAACAG
Source organism: Motacilla alba alba (assembly GCF_015832195.1). Taxonomy (NCBI): domain Eukaryota; kingdom Metazoa; phylum Chordata; class Aves; order Passeriformes; family Motacillidae; genus Motacilla; species Motacilla alba. The sequence goes on from NC_052016.1 coordinate 105,364,775, forward strand.
TAGTTCATGTTGCATGGCAAAGCTCAGTCTGCCTCACCAGGCTCTTTCTTCCTTTCCTTAGAACAGACAATGCTCAAGGGAGCATTTGGAACAAAATTCTTCTTTGCTAATAGCCCACTAATCACTAGGATTGCTACATCATATATGCACATGCACAAGGATCCCGCACAGCAGCTGTGATGTCAGGGATGCCTTTGAAAAATGCTGAAGCTGAAGTCTTCCAAGCTGTGTAATTCCCACTGTGTACACTTTTCTGCTGTTTCATTTACTTAACATGTCAGATGAAGCAATGAGTCCTCAATTCTTTTATAGCTGAGAAAAAGAAGCAATAGTAAAGGTGATTATGCAGCTGCAAGCTCACGTGAAGCCTGACTCAGGATTGCTTTCGTAACAAACTGGACACATCATTTGGTTTTACCTTGATAATGTAACTTTTTCAGTAACTACCAGGTGAAGAGGGCCAAGAAGTCTACTAATTTCCGTGAACACTCCATTGCAAACCAGAGTTTTACCCCAAACAAGTGCACTTGCACCAAGAACAATTATGAAGAACCTTATTGCACAAGCCAGGACTTTCTGCGTATATGTTCAGAGTCTTTGCATAGAGCAGATGCAATAAATTTATTACTTCCTGTAAGCATTAGGCCAACTGGGTCAATTTGGGACTGCCCAGAAAGTTTTGGAGTGGTAAATTAAAAAAATAAATAAAGTCATCAGTATTTTAAGTCATCAGTAGATAGACAAGCAGCTCTGTGGAGTTTATCTGCAGTTACCCACAAGTATTGCACTGAGACCAAAGCTCATATAAAACACTGGATTTACCTGAATCTGGTGCTACACAATTGCATGGCAGTTCAGTTTGAGATGTAAGACACTTAAAAGAATCATAGGAAAATCTTCAACAGTTACCCTGACAAAATTTCCAGGCATGTAGGGAACAGTACATCTAGAGAAACACAGAAGCAGAATGATGTTGAGCATAAGTACCAAAATCAGAGTGAGTACTACAAGAAACCAGAAATACATGGAGAACTGAATCATCAGAGTTCAGTCAGCTGGCTGGAACAGAAAATTATTAGATTTTTAAACACCATTCCACTTCTCAAATAATCCTTAATATAGATTTTAAACAAAATTTACAGATTTCTCAATGTGGTCATCTTTTCATTCTATGAGCAATTTTATATTGGAAACATGTAATTTACAGATGGTTCATTAATTTAGAGTCCAGATCAATCATTAAAAAAGAAAAATAGCTTTCCATTTACTTAAACCACTTGAAAGGTATTTCATTTAATTCATGGTTGGTTGAAGTCCATTGCTGCATATAGTTCCAACAGCACCATTCTTCTGAGTTTAGATATGGAGCTGTATAGGCAGCAGGTAACAGAGCTCATTAAGTGTTAACAATGTTTCATTTCCTTCAGTCAACAAAATATTTTCTAATACTTTAATTTTCATGTTCTAGTTATTCGAAAAACCTCACGAATTAGAGGTGTGCATGAATCATAAGCATCCATTTTATGGAAAAAAATTGTATTTCTGTTCTTTTTTCCATTTTAAAATGGGATGAAAGGCTGGAAATGTGACATATTCTACTGAATAGATACTTCTGAGAAATAACAGCCTGTCATACCACCTCCCTGTATGGCTGTCACTCAGCATTTCAAGCAGCCTGCCTTGCTCATAGCTTACCTACTGCACTGGATGGGTAGGAGGAAAAAGCAGGCTTCACCTCCATCAAGAATTGCAGCAGAATTGCATACATCACCAGAGATGTTTTGACTCTAACATACAAGACTTCTCTGAACAAAAGTGCTCTTAAACACTGTGGTCAGCACACATGCACCTGTTTACAGACAGATACTGTTTGGTACAGGTGAGAGTGCACAGATGTTGGACCAAGCAAAATCCTTGTTATTTCGCCTGGATGAGGCGTCAAGAGACGATAATAAAAAAAAATGGGAAGCCAACGGGATCATCTTTAGGATGAGAACACTATCAGAGCACATCTTCTACTCATAAGACTGGAAAAACCTTAGGAAAAAACTCAGCCCTTGTAGACTTCTTTTTCCACTACAACAAGAGGCCTTTAGATATAGAATGGAGGTGTGGTAACGGGCAGTAGCTCACCAAAGTTTCCACAGATATGGTTCCAGCTACAACTAAAGGGCTGAGATTATGACAGCAATAAATTTTAAAAAATCAAATCAGGAACAAAGCTAAGACTAACATAACTTGTTTTTATACAAGCAAAGCTCTGTTATGCCCACTTTGAGCCATTGCACTCACACGTAGACAGACACAGGAACTTGGGACTGAGGTGAGCAGTCCTAGAAATCACCCAGACACACGTGCTCTATCTAAATTCACTCTAACCTAATCCATGTGTTATTTTAGCTGTCTATTCTCTTTGATCATGGCAATTGGCAGTACCTTGCTACATCCAAAGCCTCTGCCTGAAGTTCGTGAACTTTGATGTGCCACCCTACAGGAAGTCGGCACTTCTCGAGCGGCACAGTGCCAACATCCTCCTGCTGAGCCCAGGTGGCCTCATGGGCTTAGTTCACAATACTCAGACACCTGGCACACTTTCCTGCAATAGGAATATTTTATCTCCTAACTATGAGATTATTGATAGAAATTTGGGTAAATCCCTGTCTCTCCAAGCTGCGAAGAGCATTTACAAAGCTCTGACTCAACGCATACCAGTGGCACAATGTTTGAACAAGCTCTGCTGACAACCTGCAACAACAGCTGGGAGAGGTGTGACCTTTCTCAGTTCAGAGCAACTTTGAAAACCAGTGATAAATCAACATCAGCTTTGTTAACAATCTAATGAAATTACCAGAAGTTAGAGGGAGGATCATACTCTGAAGTAAGCAGCTTGAATTGCTTATGAACAGCATTTACGATAATGTCAGTGGTTTTTGATTTTTTTTCAGATATTCTTAGCCAGGAAAAATAATATTGCATTCTGCATCTCACGTCAAATCTTCTCCTCTCACAAACATCCACATCAGACAAAACTTTCTGTAAATCACCTGAGCACACAGGCAGAACTAGGTACACATCCCCACTTCTCTTGTTGAGAAGCTGTTGCAGAATTTGGGTCCTCTGCTGGTTCAAAATATTTTCAAGTTCAATATTTTTCAAAATAATTTCCAGCCTACATGTGCCTCTGTTCAGAGAATCTGTTTATACAGTAGGACAGGCCTACAACTGAAACAGTCTTAAGCATTCCCTGATTTTTATCTTCCAGACAGGTAACAACCAAATTCTATCAGGCTTTGCTTTTCTAACCCAAACTGCCAAACTCTCCATCTCACCTCCTCAAAAAGTCACTTTGCTCCCCATATCACACCACTTCATTTGTCTGATTTGCAAGATCCAACTCCTTCCTTCTCCTTAAGAAAAGTATATGTGAATCCTCCTTTCTCTTCGTTACAACTCCAAGCTTTGAGTCATCAACATATTTCATTAGTACTGTTATTTTATTGCAAAGGTCTATTGTACTAAATTGCTCCCAAGACCAACAGGAATTTTTCTAGTAGGTTCCAACATTTCAGCTTCCAGCACTAATTGTCATATCCCCATTAGCCAATTCCTTACTCATCTCAGATTTTTCTCCTACTAATCTGACTCATTGTATATAATGACTCTCCATGTAATAAAAACATTTTGGTCAATTAAAGAACTATACATCAGAAAACCACCATATTAAGGGAAAAGCTCAGGCAAATACTTCATGAAATCACCTTCCAAAACCACTAGAGCAACAACAGACTAAAAGCATCAGCTGACTGGCCTGTGCTTCAGTGGGGAACACTCTTTTCCCTTTGTCTTCACCCAGTCTGAGCACACAAAGTGAGTGTGGCACGGCTTTCACCTCAGCTCTGGTTATTTGCATTGTAGGAGCACTTGTGCCAAAGCTCATTTGGAAGGGTGTTGGTTGCTCGGTTAAGCTGCTCCTGACGGTGGTTTTATGCCAAGATTTGACAGTTTCCACCCAACTGACAGACCTTTTATTCTGTTTCATTGTGCCCCAGCTGCTGTGAGGGCACCCATGTCCTGTTGGGAGATGGAGTGAGAAAGGAGGGAATAACTTCTTGGACAGCTGAAGTAGGGTTTTCAAGAGCACCTTCAATGACATGCTAGAAAGAGCATTTTAAACTAATCTCCCTAAATCAGGAGTGAATTAAAGCCAATCAAGGGTGCAATTCCATGTTACAGGTTATGATGAAGTGCCACCAAGAGCTGCAGCACAGCTGCACCAGCTCCTGCCTGACCTTACAGTGTTCTGATACCAGAAATTCAAACAGAAGAAAACCATCATTTCAGGGTTTTTTCAGAAGGTTGTTTCTCTCTCTCAACCAGTTTGCCAGAAGCACCAACGCCAGCACTAGTGAAGCTGTTTAAAGCTTTACTGGAATAAGCGTACTCATCAGGCAGTTGTGCTGCCTGCAAAAACAATTTAGAAAAAGACTTAAAAAGAAGGAATGCAATTTTTTTTTCTCTTTTCTTTCCTTTTCTTGTATTTTTGGGGTTTGTTTTTTGTTTTGTTTTTGTTTTGTTTTTGTTTGTTTCTTCCTTTCTTTCTTTCTTTTTTCTTTTTTTCTCTTTTTCTTTTTTCTGTGCCAGTGAAGTCTGTGAGCCCAGATTCACTGTTGGGTGCTCCCATCCCCAGCTGTCTGTCTTTTTCCCTTGCCAGACAATATTTTGCCTGCAACAGGGACAACAAACATGGATGTGTCTGTGCTCAGGTGGCTTGTCTGAGCATCATCATCCAGGTCTGTCTTCCCTACTTCAGGCAACATGTCATGCTGTCATGCCAGCAAAATGCAGCAAGAATGTCCACTGAAAGATCTGGGTTTTGATGACTAGAGACGTAGCTATCACTTCCTCAGAAGGATAAGTGGGAATCTATCCTAGGCCTATGTTAATCTTATGTCCATTTAACTCTTATACCCACTTCTAAAGAATTTGTGTTGAGCTAACTTTTGCAGCATATAGCTTTGTGTTGCCTAAAATACCGCACCAGAAATATGACAGTGGTCTGGGAGACAGAAGCTGTTGAACCCTTAGAATGAAAAAATCTACATTAGGAATGAAAATGGTTTTCATTTCCCAGCAGAACTTTAAAGCACACAAATACTCTAGGCAGTCAGTTTGCAGATGAAAGTAAGTTTTTCTCATAAAATATGGCATTTCAAACGAGATATGCTAACATTTTTAATTCATGTGCTTCCTTCTAAAGATTTCTCTTGACAAAATTGTGAGTACTGTTATCAACATTAGGAAGTTTTGCCATATCACTTATTCAACATGCCTAGTGAAAGACTTGAGCTTCCCGAGGAGTGCAGTAATCTCCCATTGTTTGAAGGGCTGTATTGTTTTCTTGTAGAAGGGTGAAGATGGAAAAGCCCATGTTTATGTACTTAGGTACATTCTTCATACACAATCAGGAAACTCTTCTTAAAGTATTTCCAAACCCAACTTCAAATAACGTACAATACTGTAAATCCTGCTCATGTGTGATCCCATCATCTGAGATGAGTCACGTTCCTCTGAAATAAGAGAAAGTCCCATGGATTGTCTTGCTGAGGAGCTACTAACCATGGTAGAACTACAACTCTGTATGAAAATGAAAATTTAAAAATCTGAATCACATCAAAGTATTAAAAGCATCAATATAAACTGCTAGACCAAATCACCACATTTGACACATGTAGCACATGGTGGACCCAGCATAGTTCTGAGCAGTATCTCTACAAGCTTTGCACTCTCATGCTGTCCCCCATGCTCTCATACCACCATATATTCTTGATTTTATGCTATAGAATATATTTTGTGTGGCTGTGACATAGCCACCTCTTTATCCCATATACTTTGTTATTATTTCTCTTTGCATTTCTCTCTCTAACAACACAGTGTGAACCTTGTGCAGCTTTGGAAGGTCAATCTCACCATACAAATCAGAGGACATTCACATATACTTGGCCAGAGGCAGGTCTCTCTTTCTGTCTTGAGTTAAAGCAACATGAAAGGCTGACAAATTTATTGCCAAATTTATTGATCCCGCAGATCTGTGAAGCCAAACCTCTACCAAACCAATCCTCTGGCAGCAACACTGGCATAAGGCATCCTCATCTCTCTGATGTCTCATTCTCTTCTCTGCCCATGGCTGAGCACCATCACACCTCCTGGTGCCAACGTGGGATTGCGCTGTCAAACAGGTCATGCCCACTGAGACCATGGGCATTTTGGCAGCAGATCAGAGAGTGCGGCAATTTGGAGCACAGGGATAGGGAAGAGGAGGCCAGTGCCAGAGGAAGGCCTACATTTGGAATAATTAATCAGAAAGCTCTGTATCAGCACAGTTTACAGAGATAATCTGTTCTTAAATTTCTCTGGTTAGAAAGTGAAGAAAGTTGGAAGGAAAAAGACAATGTAAAAAGTGAGGATTCTGTTTCCATCTCCCACATTAAGAAATTCTCAGAAATACCGCTTTTATTTTGCTCTCCACTAACTTCATCCCAGTGTACAAAACCTAGAAGTATTTCCCAAGAAGCTGAGCTGTTGGTACCTGAATTTTTCTCAATTATCCATCATTATTTTTTCTACAAGTTATTTTTTCCTATTTGTTCACTGCTTTTATATTTATAACACAAATATTACAAATTCTAAACTTCTGTAAATATTTGCCGTATAAATGTTATAATTTACTATGGTAAATGATTTCTAAGTAAAAGCTGATCTCAGTTAAGTTTCTCATATAAATGCTATGGACTACTCAAAAAAAAAAAAAGATACTGTATAGAAACAGGTTTTGTTTTATACAACATACAACAACATACCATCTTTTATGTTCTGGGCCTTTTAGCCTCGCCAAGAATTACTTCATCTGGAAAATATCCTGCTAGGGAGATGTACTTGTAACTTTAGATACCATGAAGCACAAGTCTGAAACTTCAAATTTCAGCACTTTCTTCATAACAGTAAGGGGTAAAAGAACTCCGCTTCAACTGCAATATAAATAAAGTGAAAATATTATTGCTTAGTAGTCCAGCTAACAAGCAGTAGCAAAGAAACCAACAAAGTGAAATTAAAGCAATGTTAAGTCATTTACAAAATGTCAAGAGAACTCAAGATTCACAAATTTCCCTTTTTGTGTAAGGCTTCCTACTTTGGTTCTACATGCCTCAACACTGTTTGGGTGTAACAAAATCAAAGAAACACAGAACCATAGGATGGTTTGGCTTGGAAGAGATGTTAAAGATCTTGTACTTCCAAGTCCCCTGCCGTGGGCAGGCACACCTTTCACTAGACCAGGTGCTCAGGGCTCCATCCTACCTGGCCTTGAACACTTTCAGGGATGGGGCATCCACAAGTTTAGTGGGCAACCTATTCCAGTGTCCCACCACCCTCACAGTAGGGAATGCCTTCCTAATACCTAATCTACACTCTCATGAAGAAACCCTTTCCCCCTGTCCTTTCACAACAGGCCCTGGGAAAAAAGTCCCTCTCCAGCTTTCTTGTAGGCTCCCCTTCAGGCACTGGAAGGATGCTGTAGGGTTTCCCCAGAGCCTTCTCTTCTCCAAGCTGAACTACCCCAACTCTCTCAGCCTTTCCTCACAGGGGAGGTGCCCAAAAGTAAGCCTGGTTTCCTGACAGCTTACTTTCAAAGAGTGTAAGACCTTGAAGTCCTATTCAATGACAAAAATTTTAATTCCAGGTTTTTCATTAAAAACAAACAAGAAAAGAAAGAAACAAGCACAGAGAAAAGCAAAAAAAAGTTACAAGCATTTCCGCCTCTGAGTACATCTGGATTTTCAGGACTTCAAAGCTTAGCTACTGCCAGCCTAAATCTCTAGATGTGCTTGTCTCCAAATATCCAAAAGACTGCCAAAAACTGAGCCCAACTGCAGATCATAGGAAGGAAGGGATTGAGTTGTGCATAGATGAGTAAAGCTTACTGCTGGCCAGCACAGTACCTTGACACCTGAAGAGACATCAAAGAACCACCTCATAAAACTACTGAGATGGTGCTGTCATTCCTGAATCACACATTCTTTGTTATGCAGTTCTATCTCTCTAGTGCAATTTCTCCATCACAGAAAGTTTATAAAATTTATACCAGGCAAGCACTGCTAAAGCAGCAGTCACCAGAAATGTATCACTGAGCGCTCTGACCTCTCTGTTCCTCCACCTCTCCAGCTGCATACTTGGAGACAGTAATTCTCAATTATCTTCCCTTCCCAGAGCAATATGAGATCACTGTACTAAATTCTAATCTCTTCACAAGAGGCTGTTTATACAGGCATGTCTGTTTGGCTATGAGAAAGAGTACCTCTTTGCACAGGTTTGTCTATATCCCACTGAGAGTCACTAAATATTTATGCCAGCTAAAAATTAAGATGTTTTCCTGATTTGTTGAATCCAATTTTAGTGTAACTGCTTGCTAAAGTGATGGTCACACCTTCCCTTCATTTATGCCTTCATGTTCCCAGTCTCTTCCTCATCGCAATGCTAAAAATTGTGTGACTGCATGATAAAGGAAATGACTCGCTGTGAATTCACCCAGTGGCAAAAAAGCAGCAAAAGATGAGTTTTCTGCTAGAGCAGCTCTCTGGTCCAACAACTTGCTATGTACTCATGTCTTTACTGAGTGCTGACACAGGAAACAGAAAAACACCAACTGCCTTAAATAATGAAATAGCAACCTCACCAAAATATGGCAACAGTGGCTGAATGTTTTGTATGTTCCCTAGAGCTCAGAGTATCAGTCCAGTAAAGGGAGTGGTGCCACAAGGAAATCTTCACCTGCATGACCCCTCAGCAGTCTGATGGGTGCAGTGCAGCAGGGCCCTCACAATTAAGGGTGTCTGTGTCACAGTATTTTAACAGTGCTGTGCAAAAAAGAGCACAAGCAGCAGTTATTGTTATCAGAAAGTCATGATTCAAGCACCTCTCCAAAACCAGCAAGGCAATGGTCTGCGAGAAGCCAGGAAGCTGGGCCTTTTTGAGGACATTTTGCTTTTGTTCAGCATTAGTTAGTCAGTTATTGTCATACTTTCATTTCACTTTTGCATCTTTCTTTTGTGTTTTTATGATTTGTATAGTCAGAAAAAGTTTTCTGTGAGATTCATTATCACCTTATTAAATGCCTAATCCTGTAGGGCATGGCTGACACAAATACTAACTTTAAATTTCTGGCATCAAATATAGCCACATAATTCTACCTTGATGTTAAATTTTGCTTTTGTGTAATTTAGCTGACATTGAATGACAGGTCGACAGAAGTAGAACTACAAACTAAGCACATACCAAAAGGTACAAAGCTGCCATGAAACCAATTCAAAGAAACACTGATTTATGAGCCAGACTTGCGCCCAGCCTTGTGCCAAAGACAAGGAGATGCTGCCTCCAGAAGAAGTCAAATGTGAGGTGTTTCTTCCCTCAGCAGAAAAACAGCAGCACGTGGGGGCAGCTCCACATCAGCTGGGGCACTCCTGGCCATGGTCTGCTGGGGATTTGCAAGGACCTCATTTGTGAGCACAGATCTGTCCAGCAGCCACCACAAAGAAAGGAAACTAAAGCGAGAATTTGCAATAAAAAATGTTTTCCCTATCCCAGAAATGTCTAATAGCAAGCCAGTTCACACTTTTGAAGATCCTGCTGTAAAATGAAAATGTCACCAAGCACCAACATGGCGTGGTACTGACATATTGTCACTGGCTGACACAATAATCACCTGCACCAGTGAACTGTGGAGTTAATGGCAGTTCTCCAGTTCCTTGAACACTAGCTTTGGTCCCCAAAATGTGACCCAAATAATTGGGGTTAACAATAGCTCAAGTTAGGACTCTGGTGAGTTCAGTTTTAGAAAATGATATTGTAACAAAGACCTATTAAAAAGGTGTGAATGCAGCTCCTCACTGATTTCATTGTAACAATCCCCATGACTGTCATCTCCTGTTTTCCCCACACTGCAGTCACAAGGGTGATATTAACCACGCTGGAAGGAGGACAGCTGACAGTAACCTTATCTTCGGCCTCTGGATAATGTGGTGACACAAAACTGGGAGGCCTGCCTAGGATTGGGAGCAATCTCCCTCCTTCAATTCTTATCAGACCATAAAACTGGGGCATGTGGTTTCTTTGTCTTTCCTATTGTCTCATGCCTCCATGCTGAACTGGAATGTCAAGAGCACACAGTGTTACCTTAGCAAGCGAGGGTTCACCAGCTGAGATGTGACACAGAAAAGAGCCCTCACATAAGGGGCCAACTCCTTCTAGCCAGAGTGGCTCATCAGGAGCTGGATGGGGATCCTCAGCACACCCACATGATTCTTTGGCCCCCTCCAAGAGACATTCTCCTGCATCCTCTGGGGTCCCTGTCACTACTGAAGTGGAGGCATTCCTTATGACTTATCAATCCCCCAGTTTTGGTGCTGAGCTTGATTTCTGGTTGCACAGACCATGACAAACTACCTCAGAGGGCAGACCAGCTCCTTTCTGCATCTGTGAGCTCATCTGAATCACTCCACCATCACGCTGATACCAGGGAAGAGGGAGGAACATTCTGCAGGGGGGAAAGCCTGACATAAGCCTCTCCCAGGTAAAGGTAGGAATGAGGAGGGGTAGTGAAACAGGCTAACGTGCTGATCTAGATTGAAAATGTTAGCCTGGTTTGCTCTGGCTCCATTTTAACTGGGATGGCAGCTCCGTGTGAGCCACCTCCTTGTGTGACCTCCTGACCTGTATGAGAGAGGTGATCTGTCAGCCTGCTATGGGGGACATCGAATCAGAGTCACTGCAGGGCACAGTCTTCCCTCCTACACAGTGACCTGTCCACCTGGACACAAAGCTCATGGTTCATAAGCCTGTGGTTAGCCAAGCACAGTGTCCTCCTTGCCACAAGGAGAAAAAGCAGCACACAAACTCCACAGGGAATGAGCCAGTTTAGCTCTTCACTTTCCCCATGATCTTGGCCTTGATGACTAATATGATAATCCCATATTCTCAGCAAAACAAAGTTTATATATGACGGGTTCATATCCAGGCCTCAAGGGCACATCAAGGCTGCATTTCCTACTTCTCTGTGATAATTAAGTTTGGTTCCAGTAATTTAAATTCTCAAAAGGATTCCCGTCCCTTATACTGAAAGTTTTTAGGCACTGAAAGCACAGTAAGACATTTTTCAAATGCCCAAGGGATAAACTGGAGTTTTCCAGATCATTTTGAGTGAGAAGTGACTAAAATGGTACCTCAGGGTTCAGTAGCAGTGAATAGTCTGATAGTCAAATTAAGTTTGGTCAGTTTGGGTTAAATAACTGTTTGTCCTAGCCTTGTAAAACCTTTGGCTGGGTTTGAGATGAACTGGTTCACTATAAAAAATGCCAACACCAAATGAGAGGGGGAAGACGCATTGGGGAAGATCAAGTGAGGAAAGAGTGAGTCTGTCCCTTCTGGCAGGTGTGAGCTCTCAGTCTGACCTACTCATAAATTGACTTAAGAGTCCTGTGAGCCAGGATTGGTCCTTTGTTAAGGATTTTTGCAGTCCCACACATGCTCACATTTAAGATGCTGCTTTCCTTGAGTTTTAGGTTTAACACTTGTGCCAAGCTTAAAAGGTGATTCACTGTTGTATCACGGCAAATGCATTTCTGTGCAAATTTGACAAGCATAGTAATAATTCTCCTTTCTTCTTATGATCCTAATCTCTGGCAAGAAACTGTGAAAAACTATTTTCGGCAAATAACTATGATAAGTGCAAACAATTCAGTGACATTTTTATAGCAATGTGCTTTCAAGCTATCATTAAATCTGGGTGAGAAAAACAACCACTAAACCACTGCAGCACACTGAAGGCTTTAGTGTATCTGTCACTTTCCATTGTATGTAAATATATTAAAAAAACTCAAGCCACCAAACCTTTCTGGCATGTAGAACTGCTGTATTCAGAAAAGTTAGCAATATTAGGCTTCAAAAAATGTACATGTACGTCTTTCAGAGGTCTACATACTGAACTACTTGATCTCACTGCAATTATCCATATGTACTAAATTTTAGGGGTATGTAAAGATTTGAAAGATGGAGACCTAAACTAGCATGTTGCAACTCTTGTGGAAGTACTTGAGACTAAGAAGGAACAAGTGGATAAATAAAACATTGCAAACTCCTAATTTCCACACAAACCTTAAGGAGAAAGAGCAATGAAAACAGACAACTGTGCTATTCTATCTCTGGACAGTGCTGTGTGTGTTTAGTCTAAAATGGAAGAGACCATCAGTTTTAAAGGTCTCCTTTCCAGTGGCATTGATGTTCATCTTTGTGAGCACCTAACAAAAATCAGTATAAACCTTCTAAACCTGCAGACAAGATTTTAGTTAAACAGTTTGTCCTTCACAGCTCAACATTGGACTTGTTCCCTTAGGAAAGATCACATCAGAGCCAATTCACTCATATTCATGCTTTTTAAAACTGAATTCCACTAGGAACCTTTTAATTCCACTCTTCCATGCCAGCTTATGGAACAATGAAATAGAAAAGAATATCCAGTGCTTGGGCAGCGAGAGATCATGATACTAGGCTGGCCTGTCACCTAATGAGAAATTAATTTGCTTCTGAAAACATATGACTGCCTACATTAGCTCCTTTTTTTCTACCTCTTTCTCATATGTCTCATTGTTTAAGGACTTATACATATGATCTTAGAAGATGGTTTTCCTTAGCCAAAAAGGCAGTACCCATGATAAAAGACAGCAATAATAAAAGATGCAAAATAAATATGGGACTCCCACTGATTTTGAAAGAACATGGATACTTCCTGAGTGAATTAAAACTCATATCGCCATACACTTTTTAATTTTTCTCATTCAAAATCCTTTCTACCAGTACTTCAAATCTTTACTTGAATGTAAAGAATATCATTTATTTGGCATCCCAGTATTTATCAGCCACTTGTATTTTGCTCTTATGGAAATATTAAAATATATATTATTCGCTGTATTCATATAAAGCCTATTATTTTGTACATGGCTGTAAACTACATGAGAAAATTGGGACTTTACATGATTTCAGTGTAGTCAGAAATCTCCCTGATAACCTACTGGGAATCAGTGCAGCTGGAACTGGACTGATTTCCCCCTGTACCTCTATTTGCTGTGAGGCTTCTGCTTCCCCAGCTGGAGGAAGCAAAATACAATAGGCTTCTCATCCTAAACCTAGTGGAGATGAGGAGGAAAATGCTGTGAACTAAACTGAAAAGAGCTTTAAGAAGGAAGACTTACCTTTCATTTCACATTTCCACTGAATGGGGAGCAATGAAAGATGGGAGAGAAAGGACTCAGGGATGGGAACACAAAAACTGCAGGCTACTGTAACAGGAGATGAAATAGAAGCGATGTGAGCAAAGGGATGCAAGGAACTGAGGATGGGGACTAGTGGGCAACCATTTTAAGACAATTTCTTGAATGTATGCAATGCATTTCCTTAAGTGTTGAGCAGACCAATGAAATACTCTGCTTCCAGGAGGAATTAGAAAACAAGACCAAAACAGAGTAGAAGTTAGAAAAAAATACCCTAGTTATGGAGAGTTAATATTATTTTAGTCATTATTTTAAACCAGTCTGTTTATATTTTGGGTCATCTTATGTTTCAAATTCACAGGCAAATTGCTTACTTTTCAGTACGTGATTAATACGTGGTATTTCTCTGCCACATGTTTGACTGCACGTGTAATTTGTGGATTTAATTTTTTTTTTTCACAGCCCCTCTGGATTTGAACTTGCAATGGTCTCTGCCATCATCCTTTACCTCATAAAAGTATTCCAAAGATGTGTTCCCCAAATACTAAACTTACATCACTTGAACCAGCATTCAGCAAGAAACCATCCTGTGGCTTAAGTTTTCCAGCCAATTCTCTTTCAAGCAGTGAGAAAAAGCATTCATAGCATTCTTAGTATTCCCTGCCCTCACAGCCCACACTTTACAGTGTTTTTGTTGGAGGCAAGTAGAAGGAAACATACAGAATAACCTCACTGAAAAGAGCCATGGTTTAACACTATAAAAAACTAATTCTGCTGCATCTGCCACAGCATATAAACCCTACTGTATCCTATCCAGTGGCAGACAACATTAAAAGAGTTGGCATTTTCCTTGTGCTTTCTATCTTAAGCTTACTGGCCTAAATTAGACATCTAAAATTGCTAGTCCTTTTTGAAAATCTGGCGGGTTTTTAAATGCAGACCACATTTTCTGAAAAGCATGCAGTAATCCATGCCTTTTTCAGATGCTTCAAGCTGGGCAAACAAAATCACCCATGATTATTCTTTAATATCTCCAGAAAACAAATGCAGCATTTCATCAACAAACTGAGTTTTTTGAGAGCTGCAGCCCTACCACGTAGCAATGGAATATCAAGAGGGACGAAGGTATAAGAGCAAGCTGATGAGAAAACCATTACTCATCTCCAAGTGCCCCAGTACAACTTATTGTTAAATATACAGGGAATCTGCCAAATCAGTTTTCTAGATATCCATACCCCAAGGCTCCCAACCATTTCAGTCACTCGGGAAGGCTGATCTGTTAAACCTGGCTGGGATACCCTTGTTTCAGCAGGGCCACTTTTTGCTGTACAGAAAACCTCCAGCCCACAGAAGAAACACACAGCAAGCTGTGTGCAGCCTTGCCAGAGGGACTACCTGCACACCAGGCATTCCTGCCAGGAAAAACCATGGATTTCAAGATTCTTATAGCTTCACACCCCATATATGACCCAGCTGCCTTGGCAAAGGTCTGGAGCACAGAGCTGGCCTCAGCTTTGGGTTGTAACCACAGAACTCTCCTCTCTGTCAGCAGGATGAGTCAACTCATTTAATTCCTCTTGATAGATGGACTTTTATGCAATTTCACCTGGTTTTCTTTCTCCCAGAAAGAAAACTATAAATATTTAGGTTTTTGAAAAATAAAGAGGGCCAACTTCCTGAACGTGATCCACATGCAATTCTTTTACTGCTACAAGGAAATGGAGAGTGAAGATATTTGAGTGCCATCTGGACAAACAACTTCCATCTACATAAACATGCCTCAGCAAGTTCAAGTCCCATGGGCAGGATACTTGCCACCAACTTTCAGATTCACATGACCCTTCTCACAAACACTTCCAGGCCTTTAGATTAGGCATCTCTATTCCTGGCACAGCCTTTTGGGGCATATCTGGGGAAGAAGGAGCTCATCTATCTGACTCTGGTCCCACCATCTCCATGAGACCCCAGTCACAGAACTGCTACCCAGTACATGGGAAACACTTGATTTGTACATTGGCAGCCCTTTGAGCAGTTCTTCCCTCTCCCAAACAGTAATGTATTTTAAAAGCTGTATTCAAGTTTGGTTTTAACTAGTACATAATGCTTCTTGCTGTGTCAGGGCATAACAGTGTGTGAAGGAACAGGGACACCCCAGACCTGCTGGGAAGCCCTGGCACATTCTCAGGCTGACTCTTGGCTTCCAGTGGTGAACCATGGTGTGTCAGTCAGTTCTCTGGCCTGTAACAGGGCACTGTGTTCACCTAAAACAGGCACTAAAGCCATAAGGCTGTGCAGGAGATGGCTACGTCCAGCTGCATCACTTGCCAGCTCTGTCTGTCCAGGTAAAACTGATGTCCTTACTGGAATCAAGAGAAATCAGTGGGAATCAAGCTAGGGATGCCTCTCCATTTCTACTGCTCCCCTGCCACCAGCCTTCTCTCTCCAAACCCCTCTTCCACCCAGTCTCTTCTGCAATATGCTTCAAACAGTTTTGTCAGCCTCTGACTCCCTTTCCAGCCCTTTAAGCTGCTCCTCTCCCTCAAAATGGAGTCAGGCTTATTCCTGCTGTGAGGAGCAGGCAGGAGAGGAAATCTCTGAACAGCTTATTCTCCAGCATTACTCTGTGGTATACCTCCTGTGTTGGGGAAGAGGTGGGAGAATGCAAGATAATTTGTAGGTGTACTAAGCAGTACAATGGTAATTGCATTATTAAAATCCTCTAATGTAAGACTGCCTGGAGAAAGGAAGAAAAACAGCTAAACTGCCTACTCAATATTTCTTTGTATAAACACGACCATGGAAATGTATGCTGTGTACCATGGAGACTGGCTTATGAGAGCCTCCTTACAATCTCTCACGCTCTCTAAGGCTACATTTGATCTGTTGTTCACTCACTTCTCTTGTTTCTTTGTTTAGTGTTAGCTAGTTATTCAAAAACAGGAGTTCACACCAGTCACAATAATGCTTTTTTACCTTTCTACCAAAACCACTAAATTCCTGCACCAATATTTTTCAAGAATCAAAGTCAAGAATCAGAAAGCGGAAGCTGTGGAAAAAAACCTACGAATATTTAAAGGATCATTTTATTAGTGCTTAAAAAAACCCAAAAACCAGAAAAAAAAAAAAAAAAAAAAAAAAAAAAAGAGGGAGAGAGAAAGAAAGAGAGAGAACCCAACAGAAAACAGAATCACCATGTATTGATCTTGTACCACTTTTTACACACATGCCAGGTAGACACAGGCCTCTTTTTACTCCTACCTGATGGCAGTCCAGACTGAATCCCTTCTTTAGGTAAGCCCTCCCTGCCACAGGCCTCTCAAAGCATGCTTACCCTGTAATCATTTCAAAAGAGCACTATTCTACAACAGAGTTCAGAGCTTCAGTAACCATCTACCTGGGGACTCACAATCCCTGTCCATAACTCCATCCCACACTTGATTGACCCTGTCCCCTATAGAGTTGGTACTGACAGTCAAGAAGCAGGGTCTGACACCTGGAGATGCTGCTACAGAGCAATACTACCACAATGCTTCACCAGCTGAAGCCAAAGCCACAGATTTGGCAAGCCTTACAGCCTGCTAAAGAATCCATTGAGAATGTGTGCTGACTGTGCCCAATGGCTTTTCTGGATATGTGTTCATGCTGACATGTAAAAATAAAAAAGTATTTCTAAAAGGTGTGCCTGGAAGTTAACTAGATTTGGCCTATAGCTACAGAATCTATGGTTCAGGGACTGGAACACACCTCTGAGACAAGAACCCTGGGTATGGACAAATATGACAGTATTTGTTCAAACCACAATCACAGCTTCCTGAGGAGACAAACATTTCATAAACCTGCCTTTACTCCCATTACTTTCATTCTGAAGAGTCTTAAAGTCTCACTAGTCAGAAACCATCTTCTAATTTCTGTCCTAAGGTTATTCAGTGCCACATTATAGCCCTTTAAATCATTAGCTTAAATAGCTCTTCTCTTTCATCCCTAGTATTTGGTCCCTACTAAGAAAGGATAATCCTACTGCCTTCCCAATGTCCTTCTTTTGTGAGACTAAGCAATCTAAAATCTTTTGATCTTTCTCCTCCCTGATTTTAGCAGCACTTACTTGGATCCACTCCAGCCCTGGCTCATTTTACTTGAATAGGAATGCCCAAAATTGCACAAGAAGTCTTAGTCATACTTTGTACAATGGAGTAACACTTTTCCAAATAAAACTATATATACACACGTAAATCAATAGTTTTACAAAGACCATAATGTATGCCATGAATGCTATCCCTTAGGGGCTGGTATTGGGACCAGTGGTGTTTAATATCTTTGCTGGTGACACGGACAGTGAGATCCAGTGCATCCCTGGCCAGTTAGCCCACGACACTCAGCTGTTGGCCCACTGGAGGGAAGGGATGCCATCCAGAGGGACCTGGACAGGCTGGAGAGGTGGGCCTGTGTGAACCTCACGACTTTCAGCAAGGCCAAATGCAAGGTCCTGGACCCGGGTACAGGTAATTCCAATCACAAATACAGCCCGTGAGGAGAGCAGACTGAGAGCCTCCATGAGGAGAAGAACCTGGGGGGTATTGGCTGGCAAGAAGCTCAACATGACCTGCTCTTGCAGCCCAGAAAGCCAACTGTGAGCCGGGCTGTATCAAAAGCAGTGTGGCCTGCAGCTCATATTGATGCCTAACCTACTCACAAGGGTAAAGGTATGAAACAACAATACTGATAAGACTCAAATATGATGAGAAGGGAAATACTAGGGGCAAGTATTTGTGTATTACTGTGAAATTTAAAAGTAGTTTCCCTTTTTAACCCATTTTCCAGTTCCTCAAATTCCGCTACAGTAAAGCAACTCGTTCCCCAAAGTGTTCCTCATAAATCTTTACAATTTCTATCCTAAAAGGATTTTGGAGCAGCTGTAGCATTGAGAAGGCTGTGCAAATAGACCAACACCTGAAAGTCTAAATACTTAAAAGTCATCATTTAGGAAGACCACAGCACAAAAAAACCCCAATTTTTCTGTCCTATGAATGAGTGTCTCTGAGGCCTGGTGTGTCAGAGCAAAGGTTGGCTCAATCTCAGCCAGTTCCTGTGTCACTACAGTTTAACAAGAGCATAAAAGCAGTGGACAATTATGAAGTTATCCTTACACTGACTGGCTTCCCCCTCAGTTCTAGCAACGCCAAGTGTAAGGAGTGCCAGAAACTATATTCAAAGCATACTGTTTTTTATCTATGCACTTGTCCCTCCTTACACCCTGCAGGAATTCAATCATGCACTTTCAAAAAGCACCTGTTCTATTGCAGAAATATAACCTGGGAGCACCCTTCAGCATCCCTCAGCAAAAAGTATATTGTGATCCTCCACTGGAAGGGATCTGTCCCTCTCTGCAGATAATGATAAATCCATTATCACTGCTGTTGTCAAGTACATTTGACCTGCTACAAGGCAATATTTGCTCTATCTTGCAAAGAAGCTGGGCAGAAGGTTAAAATCCTTCTCATAACCAGAGGCCTAACAAATACTCAGCTCTTCTGGCTGATGGGGCCTCTTGCTGAAAGCTTGGCCAACAACAAGAGGAGATGTGGCTAAATGAAGAGAAGTTGTGCAACTGTGTGCTTTTGGAAGATCACCAGTTACATGGCATAGTCATGCCTCCCATCTTTCTCCTTCTCAAATGGGAACTGTTCACAGCAGCTTGCCCAATATCCTGAATAATATACAAGAGCAGGAGCTGAAGAGACTTTTGAACATTTTGGACAGTTTTAAAGGCTACCTCTGAGAGAAAAAGTGGAATTTGTCAAGGAAATAGGTCATAGGTACATCAGTGTTGCCACTTCAATCACAAGGGCAGATGTGTTACGAAATGCTCTGCTGGATCAGAAATATACTTTTGCATGGGGAAAGAGGGAAGAAAAATGGAAAAGTTAGGCATAAAGAAGGCAGAAAGCTGGCATATTCTAATTTGCAGATTGACCAGAGTTATATAAAGTTTTTTTTGACCTATAGTTAAAAATGCTTTTGCTGGTTTCAGAAAACAGAAGCAT
The DNA here is from genome assembly GCF_015832195.1 of Motacilla alba alba. NCBI lineage: Eukaryota > Metazoa > Chordata > Aves > Passeriformes > Motacillidae > Motacilla > Motacilla alba. The sequence continues at coordinate 105,384,129 of NC_052016.1, forward strand.
TTGTTCCACAAAAACTGGAAATTTTTAAACTTGGGAAGAAGAGAACTAAGTCATACCAAGGAAGATTTTATGTCCTCTGGGACTGAGTATGGTGGAAACAATCTGCAAGTTGGCTGATTGAAATGGATATTCCAGTGTGGAGTGTTTACTCCATTTTGCAGAGCAATGGAATACTTGATCTTGCAAAAAGAGGTGCAACCTATCATCTGTGTTCATCTGTAGGTTTTAATCATACAACTATACAAAGCTGTGTTACCATTTGCTCCACTGAGACTGCTCCAAGAAGCTAAATCCACATGTCTGATTTTGCATCTCTCTGCTGTGATGAACCAAATGTTTCCTGGAACAATTTGGAGCTATTTAGGGAGTCCTGAGAGAATTACTTGATCATTTACTACTCTTGTCAAACAGAATACTTTCTTTGCTTTAACTCCCACAAGCCAAGCTAAAGCACATCGCCAAACGGACAGTTTTCTGTATGACCACCACCCATGACAGTGCCGTTAGCACATCATCATTTTGAACTCTGAGCATCCCTGTCTGAAGCCTTTGAATTATGACCTCTGAAGTTTCATGAAGGAGGAATGCATGGACAAGATACCGTAAAAATAAAAAATGAAATATTTCAATCTCCAGCATAGAGGCCCCTTGGGAAAATCTGTCAGTAGGAGGCTGACACTTTATTAGAGAGGTACTTTCTTCCAACCAACAAAGTGTTAGGCCATATGTAGCTAAGAAAATTAGCTGAAATACAACTGCTAAATTACACTGCAGGGAGAGATCACACTTCTGGAGAGACTCATAAAAAAGTGCTTTCAAAGGGACTGTCCTTTCAGGGGTCTCCTGGAATATCACTCACAGATAATGTTTCTCTTCAAATTGATTGGCAAGTGGTCTCTGCAGGGCTCTTCACATTTCCCTTTTGAAGTGTGGTAGCATTTAGTCCAAAAAATAGGTTCCAGTCTTCAACAGAAAAGTAGATATTGGAAGAATTGCCCAAAGTCTTGTTCTGGGTGCATCTACCATACAGACCTCATTTTAACACCTGAACTGTTACAAGTCCTGGCAGTATCCAGCAGCCACCTGTCCTATGGGACATGCAAACACAGATATCAGCTCCAGTCCTAACTTCATGTCTCGGGGCTTAAAACTGCACCACTTGTTTCTTCAATCATCATCCTTGATGCCACAAGCAGTAGAAAGGAGTCAAGCAACACGAGAATATGCAGCTATCAAGCATTTAGATTTAATTCATGTAGGGATGCCAGCTTGAAGCAAGAATGCAGCACCAAAGAATTTGTCTATGCAAGCTTTAAAGCAAACACCTGCTCTGTGACCCAGAAAGTTGATGCTCTGAGAAGATTACGTACTGAAATTTAAAAAGCAAAAAATTATTGGACATAAATGAACATAAATGATGTTGGACAAACATTTCCAACATGGCAGATGCTCTAGCATGAACCAGTGAACTAGAGGTAGAAGGTTTGCAGGTCAGCTCCAACTGAACTTGTGCATCTATAGGCAGAGAAAGAGAGAAGCAGAAAGCACACAAAGCAAACCCTGCCTGCTTTCCCCTGACTCATTTTCCCACAACACACATGCTCCCAGCATGGCTGGTGCACAGGCAGGAAAGCTGGTGTGCCATTATGAAGCAACAAATTCCAAATACTGTCCAATGAAAAAAAAAGTTTGGGGTTAGTGAGAAACTACATCACCCTGGAAAAAGTTGAGAACTGCTAAAGAAAATGTTTTCCTTTAACAGGGTGAAAAACCACGAAGCTTAAGTGCCCTTGCTAGCAAAAGAGCTGCTTGCAGCCAGCCAGGCAGAACAACACTCCCTCGTGTGGTCTCTGAAATAAGAGTGCTTCCTTCCTGAAAAGTAGAATCAGAATCGCCACCAAATAGCAGGCTGGGCAAAACTCTATCAACTTTAGCCAAACGTTGACATCAAACCAAGGGCATTGAAAAACAATGGCAAAAAAAGTCTAAACCCTTCAAAAGGGACTACCCCGTCAACCACTTTTACTAAAACAGATACCAATGAACAATGCAGCAGATGCCCAGCTTTTTCCTCCCCAGGAGTGGTGGCTTCCAAAGTTTTTTACTTTTTTCTCCCAAAAGATTTTTTTTTTTTTCATTTTCAGTTATTATGGGAAAACTCTGAGGTGGTCAAACAGAAACATCTGTTCATTTCTGTAAATGAGAACAAAAGCTAGGATTTGGAAGAACAGAACATTCTTCATATAATTTTATCCTTTTTTTCTCAAGAACTAGCCATCTTTCCTGTAGCTAGGTATCAGAAATAGGCTTTGCTTCAAGCTTAATACCTGTAGCATTTCTCAAGTGTTTCGTCTAGTTCATTTTTTCCTTATCTAAACAAATAAGGGATCCTTTTTTCCCTTAAGGGATTCTCAAGGAAAACTTATTTTGTATTCAAATACATCTGACTCTCAAATTATTAGAGCCTGTGTGAACCTTTCCTTAAATTCTGGTAAAAGTTGTTGAGCTTTGTTTCTGCTTAACGGAAAAAGAAAGCGTGAGGGAAAAAGTGAGTCATCAGAGGCATCCTCATGTTCTGTATCAGTGAATCACTGAACACTCTTTGCATCACAGATGTCCCGTGCAGCACCCGCAGTATCTACGACAGCTAAAGATGCATAAACTCGTGTATGGCTGTACATAAACAAAAAAAAGAATGACGTTTCTTTTTACTTCACAAAGCTGCATACACACACTCCTCTAATCTCGGTCCAGTGAAGTTTATATCTGTACCGTCAGCCTTCTTGAAAACTACAGCTAGAATAATGATTAAGCAAAACATTTTCAAACTCTGATCCCTACATTTGCAGCAAACGTGCTGTAAAAGACATGTGTCCTGACGCACGGGCCTCAGCTCTTTGGTCAGTTGAAATTAGCACATCTCCACTGGTACACGCTGTGATCACGTCCTGCTGTTCCATTCAGAGTCACTGCAAAACACCATGTACAAGCCCCCAGGAAGTAAGGAAAATCACTCAGCAGAGTTCTTTTTAATTATTAATTTTTGAAAAATTAGTCATTATTCCATCACAAAGAACAGTCACCGACAACCTTTAAAATAAAGCAGTGTAATGTTCTAACTCCCAATCACCACTTGTCTCCTTATTCCCATACATATAAAGAAATATCACATGGCAAATTGTAGCTTTTTTTCTTTCAAAAAATCTCACATACACCCACTACCTTTACAGAAGCAGCTTTAAAAGCAACTCTGATGGCTATGGCATGACTCTGAGGTGATGGGCAATATGAAAAAAATAAGGAACAAAACTAAAGGAGCTGAAAAAAAGAAATAGCTGATAAATTTTTTGAGGTGAAGACTGGAAAAGAATTTGCACAGGAACTGGTTTGCTAACTGAAAGATTAGTAACAAAGCAATAGAGGTTTCTCTGAAGTCCACACCTGCTTTCTTTTGGTCATGACTATGCCTGGCTCCCACTGACAGGGCAGCCACTCCCTATCCCAGCCCTGCAGTCCCCATTGCCCACACCAGGAGGAACATCAGAGTTGCAGTGGGGCTGAAGACAGCAATCCCAGGACATGAAAAACAGTCCTGGAAACATCCAACCTGATGCAGTGGAGCTGTCAAAACATTCATGCACTATGGGGTGATATTTCATGAGCCTGCAACTACAGCTTCAAGCAAGCCAGGTATACACAGAGTTGAGTGGCCCCTCAGCATCAATTCACTGGGCTGGCAAAGGCTGTATTTTCCCTGAGAGGATTCATTTTTCCAAAATCTGGGCAGCATTGACCCAGGCCAGCATATGACTAACAGCACGGCTGTGAGCCACGATGGATGCGTCTCCCTCGCAACACAACAGAAACAGTCAGATTGCCAAGAAACACTGAGTGAAAATAATTTTATCTCTTTTCACCTGCCAAGCAATCAATTACTTGAAAAATTAATTTGTTTTGCAGCAGCTCATGAACAGACCTGAACAAAGTCTTAGACAAGACAGCGGACACAGGCAGCACTCTGGGATGGGACAGTATCCATGTCAGGGTGGGCTGTTCCACTTGGGTTCATGTGGTAATCACATATCCTCCGAATAGAGAGACACATAGATCTCCCAGGATTTTCCTGAGAAGCTGTGAGAAGCTGTGAGAAAGCTCAAAGAAAGAATTAAAACAATTATTATCTCAATCTCTACTCCTGGCAGGCAATCTCTGTTTGTCAAAGATGTTTACAAGAAGCAGTTGTCCCTTCTTGACCAATAGATGAGAGAAGATTCCTAAAGGCCAATCAGGTCTTAGGTCCACCATTGTTTCTTTAAGAACTGTGGATTTCTAATTAAAAAGTGCCTTTTCATGCCTTCTGATGATGGAGTCTCTGTATCACCTTTGTCTGTCCCTGATCCCCCTTCGTTGATGGGTTCAACCAGGGCTCACAGCTCCAGCAGATCCAGCAGCAAGCCAGACACCACTGTTCAACTAAAACCCCACCCCTTTCAGGTGAAGGCAGTGGTGGAGGAGGAACCAAAGTTATTGAACATGAGAGCCACCTTCATCACACCTGTGCTCCTTCCCTGGTGCCTTTGCTGCCTTTCAGCTTTGCTGCCTTTGATGGAAAACCATGGAACACCACTCACAGCTCGGGAAAGGGAAGCTTCAGGCAACATGCAGAGAGCTTCACACTTCTGTCAACTGCACCTTGCCAAGCTTCCTCCTTTGTGAATGTCTTTAACCCCTAATTTTCCTGAGAATTTCAGGATTGATGGCATGTTATGTGACTCCTAAAAGGACATATTTGACTACAAGTACCCAATTATAGTGTACCAGTCATTTGAGAACGTATTAGTTCCTGATAAGATCTCAAGATATCAAAAACAGTATTTATGAATCTTATGGAAAAAAAATCTCATGTATTTTTCCAGTTTTCTGCCAGAAAACCAGAGTTAAGATCAAGGATGCAGGAATTTGAGAAATATATTATGGATAGCAAAATTTAATTATTACTTTTTTACATGTTTCATTTTCTCATTTATATAGAAGGAATTATGAAGTATATAAAATATTTCAACATAAGATAACATTCATCATATTCAATGAAAAACAGAGGTTTGAAATAATGGAATAATGGAATTTAATATAATCTATAAACTTCACTTCAGCACAATTTAAAAATACAGATTACCTTAAGAAGAAAACAAAATTGGCAGGAAAAGAAATTAAAATTTAAGATATCATAGTAAGACAATAGCAAGATAATGAATTAATATAGAAAATGAACAAAAATATTATTTTCTTCTCAAAATTAGTAGGTTTGCATCTTTATTAGTAAGAAATTCTTATCTGCATTTTTTCTTTGTTCAGAAGCAGACCATATTCCTCTTCTCCACTGGGTGGCATTACTACCTAGATTAATGTTAGTAAAGCACTACCTCGTGATGTACTTGACGACTACATGAAGTTGCTATGATGAAGTAAATGTCTCTCACACCTTATTGCTCTGAATTTATAGAATTAAACCACCTGAGACAACCTGAGACACCCATCCTAAGACAACCATCTAAGCTAGTCTGCCGATGTGCAAAACTACTCCTTCTTAGCCAAATAGTCATGTCTGACAGTTTTGGAATGAGTATTGCTGTAAAAAATAGACATTTCAGCTTAATTTCATTCATTCTACTGTGTTTGCCAATGTTGAATCATCTCTACAAAGAACAAATCCAGAGGGATTGATTAATATAGTAAAAACATTGTCATTATATGTGAAACAGAGAAATACAAGAAGAAAATTTGGATATGAAATAACTCACAACTTCTAGGTCTGAAACAGCATTTGAGCTCTAGTAAATATCAGTGTTCAAGCAGTGAAGTAGTCCCAATGAAGTGCACCACAAGCTCACAAGTACACCTTGATGAAGTGTGCTGAGAGTGTCAGAAAAAAAGGCGAGAGAGTGGATGCTATTGTGTGCTGCACATGAACAAGATACCTGGACTCTACAGAGCATCTCTTAAATCCCACCACCATGTGCCATGACCATTCTGCCTGTTTTCCTTTCAGGAAAAGCGAAGTGTAGGGAAGGAGGAAAGAAGCTTAAAATCCAAGTTAGGTATCAGCTGGCATGAAGGAGGTAACTGGTGTGCCCATATGAATGCTGGTTTGGGAAATATTTGGGGTCATTGTTTAGACAGCCACACAGCACAACCAGGAAATACATGAGGAATAGGAAAACTTCTCAACAAGGTCTCTTTTCCCCTCCCTTTTGCAAAATTAATAAGTAGGAGGTCAGTAGTAAAAAGATCAATCCAGTTGTTATTCAAGAATCCATATAAATAAATATTAACAGACAGAGGGTTAGATTACAGGATAACAGCCTAAAAAGATTTTCTGATGTTGTTAAGGATTTAATTTTAATCTGGTTTCACTGTAAGTCTTAGACCATGATCCCTGAGTTCTGTTTGTTTGGTTATCCTCTTTCTCTACTGCTTTTCCCCACCAACACAGCTGTTGAGCTCTCAAATAGACTGTCTTTATGTGCACACACCTAATGCACATTAGGCTTTCAAAGTTGAAGGACTTGCACACAATTATGACAGGACAGTGAACTCAGCACTTTTGGCAGCTCCCTCATTGTGGAGTTCTGTCTTATCTTACTATTTTGTTCCAGGCCTTATCTCAGGCTTGAGCATCTTCACAGCTGGGAGAAGGAGCACAGAGGAACCTGTCCTGACCAACCTTTCTAGGAAAACAAAGCCGAAACCCAAACCTTTTTATATTGACCTCGTCTCCTCCGAAATAAAAAATCCAAAGACTTTCTCATATCTTCAGTAGTGCCCTCTTCAGTAATGAGAATAAAACCTTCCCAGGGTTAGGGCCATTTATATTGCACAGCATCTTTCTTCTTTTATATTTATTCCAGAAAAATCCATTTTAAAGGATTTATAGCCAAACTAAGAGGCCTGAGCTGGCTGGCCTGTGCCAGCCCAAGCTGGCTCCCACACAGTGAAGGGGAGCTGTGCATTCCTGTCCCTCCCACCCCTTTGCATGCACAATGGACAGGGCTGCCCACGCCCATCCCTATGCATGTGCAAAGGGAAGCTCAAGACACAATGTGCAGTGCCTTTCTACACTGCTGAATTAATATAAATGTAATTTAGAAAAAGAGAAACCTCTTTGTGATATGGTCTGCCCACTACTTCCTTTGCTCTGGTATTCTCTCTACAAGCATGTACATTTTGGGTAAGAACTTGATTAAAGAGCCAAATTTGTTTTTCCCTGAAAGATTTGTATTTAAAACCTCCCCACAGAAACAAGAATGGAATTCTTTTTCCTTCTTTCACTTACATTTAGAATCCATATTCAATCTAATTTTGTTCCTTCACGAGACTTCATGATTTTTGTTTCCATTCATGTCTGGACTACCTTCTACAAATTGTGGTCTTTGTTCTCAAACAGGAGGCTAGAATAGGTGGAATGAATTTTTTTCAATAAGGATTGTTCCTTTCAATAAAGCAAGTTACAGATTTCATTTATGTCACCAGGACGAGGTTACTTTTATAATGTGATTGTTATTCAAAAGTAACCAGAAGAATACAAGATTTACTCTATTATTGGCAAATCCAGTTTATCCACTTACTGTTTTGAATAGTTCATATAAGCTTCCTACCAAAATTTACCATCATCTCAGTTCTGGTACTTTAACTATTTGTCCAGTGTTAGCCTAACCCAATTTTCTGAAGTGATCCAAATTATGAAAAAAGAGGCAAAAAGAAGAGAAAAAAAAAGAAAGAAAATCTAATACCAGCTGTCCTAGACACATACACTTTTTGCAATCCATTTTAAAAAATTGTTTATTTCACAAATTTGAAAGAAAAGCTCTAGTGGGAAAATAAAAATAGCAACCACCAAGAGAAGAACCTCTTCCACTCAAATTAGTTTTAGATGAGCATGTTATGAAGGTATTTTCTGTAAGTTCATCTCCATTCATGCATTTGGGCATTGGTTGTGGTTTGGCCAACATACACATCTTCCTGCTCCTTTACTATATCAACCACATCAAAGAGGCAATGTCACCTGCAGAACTTGGCCATACCTTTATAGCAAGGGCAAAGAAGGTTTTTTCCTCCTTGCTTCTCACTCCCAAAATCTTTGGCTAGAGCCTCACTGTGGGGCTCAGCTCTTAGGAGATAGAGCCAGTATTTTTTGGCACATACAGTGGGTGCCAGAACTGCATTTCTGGTCATGCTGAGGCAAGTGATGTTCCCCACCATCCTTGAAAAGATGTTGCTCTCTATTTTAATGAGTATACAGAATGAGCAATTTTCAGCTCCATATGCCACATCATGTACAAGTTAGCAAGTAGAAAAGCAGTCCTGCTACAACAGCCAGACTGACTAACTCACATGCAGCTGCAGCTGCACTGCTGTGTCCAAGAAACATTTTGCCATATCCAAGAAAGGCTGGGTTTAAAATGCACTCAGGCCAGTAGGTCTGAGCTGTCTTTTTTCCTCATATGAGGGATTTGCACATAATCCTCAGGTGTCTGGATATGTAAGCTATGCACCCATCAGAGAATGTGCACTGCTATTAATTGCTATATCCTCTTTGTAAAGCAGCCTGTCAACAGAGGACTCGATGCAGTCTTTGATTCCTTCACTTGACACTTACTGGCACATTCTGTCATGCACTTTTAGGTGATTTAAAAAAATACAGCAGATCTATCCCACTTTACAGTAGAATTCACCAACAAACTCTAGGCATTGAAGATCTACACACACTTCCTCTTTCTAAAATGACACCTTGTGACCTTCTCTACTTGCTTCTTACCAGTGTGTAAACCCTTGTACTCAGCTGTATACAAACATTAGGTCACTGAAGACAACTGGAAAATCTTGACAGCCACAACCAGCTGCAGCTGAGCTATTCCAAGACACAGCTACCTATCAAAGCCATGAAATCACACTACCTGGAAGGCAAGAACAGGTTAGACAATATATTTAAATTCCTAACTATCCTTATCATCAGAGAAATACTGATGTTTACATGTCTCCCTTTCATTCTGTTTTGGAGAGTCCTATGTCCCGTGGATGCAGAGAATTGTTTTGCCTCTTTGCCTGTGGTTAAATGCAAGAAACTTGGAGTGTTTCTCTCGCATCTTTTCTGTGAATTAAACAAACCCACTCCTTTCAAACTTTTTTAACATGTAAAATTCTGTAAACTTTTGGTAGATCAGAACCACCTCAAGATGGCCCACACAGCTCTTGATGAAGGATGCCCAAAAATGGACATGAGACTTTTTCAGTCAAGCTTCAGCAGAGCTAAGTGGAGCAGGCAGATGTCTTTGCATACAGCCTTGTATACAGCAGCTCTGTTTATGCCCACTGGATGGTTTTGCTTCCAACACATGCCACTCTAAACCACAGATTAAATGTAAGGCAACAATGATCACCGCATCTTCCTCTGTAGACCTTCTGCCAAGCAAACAATTCATTCCCAAACATGGGGATGTGCCCTTGATAGCTCATAAACAAATACAGAATTTTGTACTTGACTTGTATCTTATTTAAGACCCAGCTGAGAAAAACAAGTTTGAATCCCATTCTCCAGTTGTAGAGCGATTCTTACTTTGGCATTGGCTGCACTCTGCCAAAATAAGAGACAACTTCTTCTCTTATTACAACTTAGTCTCTACTTCACTTTCCAAGTCATTAATAAAAAAGGTTAATTCATACTGGATGGTGACAGATGTGTGGTTCAGTACACAATATTGACTTCTTGTTCAGTCTATAATTCCCATTACACTTGCACAGGCAGCTTACTGTGGTTATGGAGACACAGCACACCAAACTTCCACAATTCCTAGGATTTTCAAGGCAATAGTAACATAAAAATCAGGTCTAGTACATCTCCCGTTCTTGAAAATTAGCTCTTCTCATTAAAAAAAAAAAAAAAAAAAAAAGCCTCAGTTGTTTTTTCCCTTCTTTTTTTTTTTTTAAAATTATTCTTTCCTTCAACACATGCTCAAAGCCCTCAGGTCACAGAGAAACACAGTTAATGAATTCATATTGATTCATATATGCCTAGACCACATTTTTCCACCTGTTCTTAAAATTGAGTACTATGTTTCTGGCTGTGTGTTTCTTTAAGGACAGTCACCAATTTGACTGACTTGATAGTCATTAAAAATCCTTGTCAGATCTACTCTTTCATTCACTTTAGGATTCTTGAGTCCTCTTAGTTGTGCTATTTTTCATTCCCAACCTTCACTTCCTGTAGCCCTATTTCTTTCAGTGGACATCATTGACAGCTGCAGCATATTTTTCATTTAGTAATGTTGGTTCTCTGATCTGCTCTCTCTGCAGAGCAAATGCAATCCCTTATTTTCTAAAAAAGAACTTTACTATTGGCACATCTCTTGTATGATAACCAAGCAGAACTCAGGGGTTTTTTTACCATAGGTCTCTGTTTCTGACTTTTAGACACTTCTTTATTGAGGCTTCTGTTCTTTTTTCTAATCTTTGTGGGAAATGCACTGCTTGCTTCTAACTACCTCAAAAAGTTCTTTGTTTGACCGGGCTGAGTAGGCTGCTCTGCAAGCATTTCTCCTCAGTTTGAAATACCACCTCCAGTTCCTCTGTAATATTAACACTATTCACCAAACCAGCCATAAAAGAGTATTAACAGCTTCACTGGTTGTTTGGTGAGAGCCTTTTACATCTAGGAATAGTTAAAAATCACTTATTCCAACCTCCAGGTGTGGACCTGTTGTGATGATCAGTGCCTGGTAATGCTGACTTTCTGGCACAGGGACTGAGAGAGTGAAGAGTTTCCCTGGGCTCATCTCCATGAAGCTGTGCAAGCCTGAGTCCTTTCTGCTGTGCCACTAACTGGCCTTTCTGCCCTACCTTTCAGATAATACACTGACATTTTTCCTTCCAAATGTTTTTGTCTCTCGCCCTGATCAAACAGTCAAAATGAGACAGCAGCCCACCACCTATGCCAAAAGCAAAGAAGAAATTAGTATTAAAATCAGTTCTTTTGCTCTCATAATGTTTTTTTTTCCCCAAAAAAAACCTACACCTGTAAGAAAATACAAAGAAGAAATGTTTATTTCAAGACATCTGACTGCTCTAACCTTTCTAGCTAATGTCATCCTCATTTTCTGAGGAAAAATTCAAGAAGTAGAGTCTCAAGCAAAGGCTTAAGCAGTTTCTGTGACCTTTCCTTTCTATCAATCCCTTCATCTCCAGCCAGCAGGAAAAGCTCCCATCACCTTCCCCCGGCACCCACACCAGCCCACAGCCAGGGAACAGAACCTGACTCTGTCCACAAATTCACCACGTGTGCTGTGGGACAATCTGTTTGCTCTCCTGGGCTGCTCAGAGTGTGACCTCTCCAAAGGATGAGTCCCTGCCAGATACAAATCAGGTTCTGTGCTCCATCCAAAGGGAGGCCAGCAGAGGAAAAGCTTTGAAAGACAGCTCTATCAAAAGAAAATTGCATCAAATGCACTCTAAAGGACTCTCCCAACAGCTTCCATAGGAACCAAGGGTTTGTGCAATAGAAAACAAACAGAAAGTCACATTGACTATAAGAAAAATTATATTTAGAAAAATCAAAGACCAGGGATTATGAAATTGCAAAGGAGTGACCTGAAGGATGATGGCAGCTGCCCCTCAGCAGCAGGAGACTTTTTCAATAATACACATTTTAGGATACTTTTATATTAAAGTAAAATACATTTTCAAGAATTCATGCACTACAGGGGATGCAACTGATTTTGTTAAGAATCATCTTTCTTTTCTCAGACTTTTTTGTTGAACTGAGATAGCATTTCACTATCCTGCAACACTACTTTTAGAAATTATCCACCAGTGATATAAGGAAATAAAGGACTTTTGTCTTGCCTTTTTATTAACATTTTCATCTTGTCATTTTGTGAAAAAGATATTAAAACATGGAAGAATATTGTGGCTCTCCAATATTAAATGGGAGGATATGTGACTCTTCAATATTAAATGATCCTTTTGTGAAGATTTTATCCTAAACAGTATCTGTTTCAAAAAAATGCTCATTTCCTACTCAGAGGCCAGTTCTTCTAATCATTTTATAAACATGGATTTTGCAGATCTTTCAAAGCAAGATTCTTCTCTTTGCACTTTTCTAAATTAGGCCAGTACTGCTAGATGTTATCTGCAGGATATGTACAGAACACTCCCTTACTACACCTCTTGACCTGCATCACTGTAAGTTTTGTTCTTAAAAATCTAATATTTACTACCTCTATACACATATTCATGTTTTACTGCACTCATGTTTTACTGTGTAGCTGCCCTTCAAAGCTGTGAATAACCAAAACGACTGTTAGGCACTCCAAACCAAGCAAGTATAATGTTTCACTGATCAACACCAGAAACTGAGGTGTGAACAAGTACAAGCTTGTGGATTACAGATATTTTATGATCCCAACTGCCTCCACTAAGGGAAAGATACAGTGCAACACCTTCTCAGGACTATAATTCCCCCACAGCTGCATTGGGGCACAGTTAAAATCATTTACAAAGTCTTTTGCTGGTCTGAAAGAGTAGTTGTCACATCCAGCAAAAGCCACAAAAGACCTTGACGGTTCATTCTAGACTGAAGACCAGATGCCTTCCACCAACCATAACTGGCCATGGTGGCCTCTTCCTTCCTGAACGGAAGAAACACAGTAAATGCCACTGATGCTGTTTTACCCAGGACCTACCTGGTCCATAAAGCTTGTTGAGGAGAAAACTTCTTCCAATTCTTCCCTATTCATGTGCAAACCCCATCTATACATTGAAAATAACCCACAAAAGCCAGCCTGTGATTAGACCAAAGAGAAGATGAGATGTTGTCAGACACGTCATGTTCCCTCAAAGCACAGCATCTGATTCTTGCAGCAATGGGGTAGGAGATGCCCTGTCAGCTCCCTGAAGAAGGGTTTTCCCAACATGACAGGCCACTGGCATGCTGAGCCTTACAGGCACAGTCAATCAACAAAGCAGAACACCAGGACCTTCACACCAATGAGAAACCAGTACTACAGCAAGAGCTAAAGATGCTTGGTACATATCCCACATTTAGAAATTATTTATTGCAGAAATAAACTCGTAAGCAATTTATCCTTTGATATTTGGCTCACAATTCCCCATGGAATCATAGGTACTATGGAAACTAGTACAAATAATCTGTTAAAAAAACTGCCTCTGTTTCTTAGACAATGTTTCCAGCATGAAACCAAGCTTGAACTTAACAGATGAGTTCTTCTAATATGGGATCATTCTGTGGATAATTCTCCCAAATGACTTTAAATGCTTTTATATTTCCCATGACCAAATGAGTGTTTATATTTAAGCTTCCTCACTCTCTCTTCTAGATGGCAGCCCATTTTGGAGAAAGCTGCCCAATTTTAAAATGCAAGAAAGTATTTTCATCTGATTCAGAGACTCAGGGATTGTCACAATAGCTCACCTACAAACATAAGCAATAATAAGAAAGCTGCTACAAAGAGTACAGTTTTAGCAGTAACTTCCTTTTTCATCAGAACTCAAGAGTTAAAATTAAACCTAGAGGTTTTTCAGATTATGTTCTAGGCGATAACATGGTAAAGAAAAGGAGTGATAGAAAAATGTCTTCAATTATTTTCTGCTGTGATTATATGATAAATGTGTGCTTTTAAGTCTCATGAATAATCTCTGTGAAAAGAAGAGGATGAGTCTAAGTCTGGAAAATTTCCAAGTGTGTCTCTCCCACATCCTTTCAGAGTTTCAAGTTAACAAAAACACCCACATATATGTATGTACAGGAGGTCTACTTCCATACTAATGAGTAAAAGTACTCACCAGCAATCTAAAAGAGGCTTCTTTAATGGATCCAATGAGGCTTAAGCACAATTACCATTAATTTAACATTTGGTCATTTTCTTGCCAGCGTTCTGCCATCACTAACATCAATATCTCTTTAATGACACACAAGTTCTTCTCGTAAGTGACTGAACTAAAGTATACCACGACGAGAAAGCTGTTCTTAAGCCAGTCAACATTTTGCTTCCCAAGAGTTCAAGGACAGGATGTGATATCCCTTCTTCTGTCATTTCTTAAGAAAATTCAAAGCAAAGAAAGCTCCCCAGGGCATCCCCAAGGATACAGTGTTATCTTAGCATTCATTCTTTCTTCGTTCTCTGCATATTTAATGTTGTTTCTACAGAGCTGAAACACCACTGCCAAACACCAAGACTGACTTAGGGTCTAATCTTTCTCTTGAAGAGTGCAAAACATGTTGTTGCCTTGCCTTTGCACCAGCTTCCGATGGGACCCAGCCTGTAAGATTGGTCCACAGAGTGGAAGCCCTAAAAATGCAGAAAAGCAATGCTGTAATACAGCAACCATCTGGAGAAAGAGCAGTGTCTCTCTGGAGCAGCACAGAAAAGACTCAAAGCACCAGGCTGAAATCAAAAGGCCTAAGCACAACCTGACCCTGCCAAAGGTGAAATGGATTATTAGTACTAATCCTGGCCAGATTGTGGACTGGCTTTGTTGATATTTTCTTGAAGAAAAGCAACTGTCCTGGACATATTCAAAAAGAAAGGGACACGCTTTATTTATTTTTGTCACTCTCCAGGAAGAGTTTGTTTTATCATCCCAAAGCCAGAGGTTCAACTTAGTTTCTAATTCAAGGAGAAATGTTTTTTGTATACAAAGAAGTAAAGGGGGAAGACCCAAACCTACACTGTCTGCATTAACTCCTCTCCTGCCAGGAGTCCTGAAGCTTCATGAGACACAGCTCCACAGAAAAACAGAGGCTACAGGATGATAGGATTTCTCTCTATAAAAATTTAGGACAACAGAATAAATTCCTTCATGGGAAGAGCACACTGGCAGCACAACCCATGTTGTGGCCAGAAGCACAGACTTGTGGCAAGTGACAGCACAATGTGGGCTGCTGAGCAAGTGACAACCAAAAGAAGAAAGCCCTCACACATCTGTAATTCCGTCTGTAATATTCATGGAAATGTCATGCCTACAAGTGTCTGTGTAGGTCTCATTTTAAGAAGTGCACGCTCAGTTTTACAACAGAAAGTACAAAGGATTTCTGGATTAAAGAATCAAAAAGAGTCATTATACCTGCTTGAAAGGAAAGCATGACTATGATTGTTTCTTAGACTAAAGACAGTCCCTGAAAAGCAAATGCTTTCTTAGACCAGTTTTTAAGTCCCTCTTCCTGAGCAGAACACATGGAATCTTCCTGGCAGATTTCATGCCTTTGGCCTCCTTCACTTCCACTCTCTTCTGAAACTCTAGTACTTGGAGCAACCAAATGTGAAATACATGTTATTTGCATAAAGTATTACTGGAATATGCATCAAACCATTCCTTTGTATTAATTGTCATTTTTAAGAAGTCCTTATCAGGGACGGACAGGATAGGATTCAACCTTGCAAATCCAAGCTGCTCATCAAAGGCTCTTTAAAGGCAAGAGCAACACTTCCAGGATACCACTCATCCCATTATTTAACAGGTACAAGAAGTGCTGTTGTTCTCCCCACAGGACTGACTGCAGAGAGACCCTGGAGGGATAATGCCCATGTAGAGATTTTCATTGAGAACATGCAGAATTAGACTAGACAAAACTCTACCCTCCAAGGTCAAGGAGAAGGGGAGAAAGAAGGCCTTGGGATGAGAAGGGTGCAGCTTCAGCCTGGGGATGAGCTGTTCTCAGAGGGACAGGTTGGTATGGCTGTTCCCACAATGAAGCCAGTACATCCAGCTGGAATCAGAGCATCCAACACATCAGCACAAGGGTGGCCTCCAGCCCATGGCATCACAGCAGTAATGGTTTGCCTTGACAATGCTAAAATTAGCACTTTATTCTCAAGTGTTGGCTGTCTTCTCCCATGTGGCAGAAGACTTTGCCCTCTTCCTTGGAAGCAAAAGATTTTCCTCCAAGCCTCCAAGCAGGTCACTCAGAAGATACATCCCCACTGCCTTATCTTAAAGACACAGGCCCCCAGTGAGGAGAAAAGGTTCAGCTAGGGACACCAGCAAAACCTTTGATTTTTAGTGATTAAGGGATTCAGGCGTGACATTTCCGACTCCCAGTTCCATTTCATCCCTTTCAAATTAAGATTTGGATTCAATCACTGGCTTATTTTTAGAGGCATTTAATCATAATAAAAGAGTAAACAAAAAAAAAACTGGCAATGAGACAAGCCCTGCAGCCTGCCTTCTTCCTCAACACTGCTACAGCTCATTACAAGGCAGTTCAGTTCAGTAGTGAAAATGCCAGTACCTATTCTGATGCGATGCAGACACCTGTAATGCATCCCCAGGCCTCAGGACAGCAATGAGACCTGTTCAAAATTAAAAACAAGCACAGGACACGTTCTTACAATTATAAGTAGCTATGGCAGAATATTAGCAAATGCTATTTTAAAAAAAGCTGATATCACCCTCACCCTACAGAAAGTTTTAGAATTACCCTGTTATTCTATATTATCCAATCCAATCCAATCTATATTATCTATATTATCCAATTCTGAATGCAGTGTTTTAAAAACAAAGTGTCAGGCTTATTGCCTGGATCCAAATATTTGTTTGTTCTAAAAAGGGCCTGAAAAGCCAAGCAAATCAACTTCTTTAAGTTTCTGTTGGAGTCTAGAAAGTTTCTGAAGTTCAGAACAAATAGAGTTTGTCACATGATGTGGAAGAAAAAGAAAAGCAGAATAATAAAATGCGACATCAGCATCTCCCTGGGAGAATCAGAGTTTTTGCATCATGTTCTTGCTAGTTCCTAATTTCAAACTGTGCATTTTACATAAAAAATTTAGTATGATCATTCTTATTAACTTTGGCAGGAAATTCAGTTCAAATGACTACTTATTATCATCTTTGACCAAAACCATGATTAACATAGAAGAACCCAATAATAATATTTTGATGACTTTTAGGAATTTCTTACACAAAAGGGGGGGGACCAGAGACAGGGGAGATGATGAAAGAGGGTGCCATCTAATGAAATTAAAATTAAGAAATATCTGTGAAATGGAGTTGAACCTCAAAGTATAACATGCAAGAAACAAAATACCTTACACCTATGATACTGAATTTTGGAAGGCAGACAACTTTTCCCCATTCTCATCCCCGGAGAAGCACCTGAAGGATCACAGAGGAGTCCTTGCTGCTGAGACCAGCAAAGGAAATAATCCATTAACAAGCACTGACCCTCACCAGCTCTGTCATCTGAGCCACACTCGCGGGCAGACCCTTCCAACAGGCCCTTGCTGGAGAAATCATCAAGCACAGGATGCACTTCGAGCCTTTGCAAGCAAACCTCTCTCCGCTGTCTTTGTTTTCACCTTCCTTAGGGCAATGCAGGCAGGAGTCAGGAGAGGCTGAACCCAGCATGGGTACGTGGCTTTGGGCACAGTACCCAGCTTCGCCCTTGGTGCTGCCTGGCCTGCACAGCACAGGCAGGCACCAGACACCTCTTTGTACTGCTCAGGTAGCTTTGCAGTTATACTAGAATTTAAAAACATAATCACCATTCACTTCTGGAGAAAGAGCGATCTTAAATGTCACTGGGAACAAAAAATGATGCTCTTACGGGAAAGAAAACTGCACACCACTACAGGGTGAAATCATGAGGATGCAAGGCATAAAGTGAGGCTGTTTGTGACAGGAATTTTCAGCATATCCTCTGCAGAATTGATTAAAAATGTTCAAAGCACAGAGTTAATTCAGCTTCAAAATATGACATGCTGCTTTCTTGCAAACATTTCTACTAAATATTTTCCTGATGACCATCCAGTTCCCCTTCTTCATGCCAAACAGGATTGCTGTCAGTCTCACTGAGCAGCAGTAACTAACCTTTCCTTTCTAGCTCCCCTCTCCTGAAAGCTTGTCCTATCCAGAAAGTGATATTTGGCTTTAAGCTGATTGAAAAAGTCTGTATTTAAATATTCAGGACTCCTGAAAGAGTCTTAAGAATTTAGGGAGGAACTACGATCACCCTGTCCTTAGTGGAGACTGTCTTCTGCAGGATGGCAGCACCAGAGGCTAAAACTTCTAATATCAAAGGAAACAAATCTCTTTCCCCCTCCACAGCTTAATAAAATAAATAAAATAAAACCTGAGGAACATTAAACAAATGCCAAGTGAGAAGGCATACCCATTCTGTAAGCCACAGACTGGTGTTCTGTTTGTAGTAGGAGCTTTAATGAAAAAACACACTTGTCACGTGGCAGATCCTAAATAGCTATCACTTCCAAGCAAGCCTTTTTGACATCATGCTCTTTTTGAGGACCAAAAAATTACTATTATTGGTGTGCCACACTTCTATTACCAAGAATGAATGTTCTCTGGTCCTTTCTGTATCCAGGTGGTAAAAACTTTTTAATGCATTTCCTTAGCCAGCAAACCTTATATGGATGCCTTATTTATTTCCTCTCACCCTTCACTGATTTCTGCTGTCTTCCTGCAAATTAAGGAAGATTAGAAGCATTTTAACAGTACTGGAAGATTTCCATAATTTTTCTTTAATACAAAAGAGTCATTAGAAAGAGATAATAGCCGTCTGCAAAGAGAGCTATAAATCTAGGACTGCTCAGCATTCTAATGAAAACAGAATCCCAAAGGCATTATCTTAATGCTTCTAAAACTGGCTCCCTCTGTTTTGGGGAAGGGAACCCACCAAACCAATCACAGCATTTTACAGTTAGTGCAGAATTAAACAGAAGGGCCACCTGTGGTTGCAAGTGGCTGAAACAAAGCATTCAGCAATACAAGACAGCTAAAATCAAGCTACTCCATCTTGTTATTAAAATGCAGTACACATGAGAAATATTTTATTTTATTGTATGCTTCAGAAAGATGGTAACAGTCAATTTGAAATTTGTAAACTCTATTATGGTAATCCAGTTTATCCTCCTGTTCACCATCAGTGTTTATTAGACCCAAAGATGGGAGATAAAAAAAAAACCACAAATATAATAAAATGAGAACCAGTGACTCACCTTGGGTACCAAGAGCTTGTGGAGAGGAAAAAGGTGGAAGCTTAATGCTAAACAAGTTCTGAGTCTTCACAGTAACTTCTGCTATTTAATGTGGAGAACATTACAAAGTAAAATGACTTTATTTTCCTATACAGGAGTTACTGCAGTAGCCACAAATGAAGGGCACTGCATATGGCAGAAGAAGATGAAGTATGATATTACCAAGAACTGGTGCAGAAATGTGACATAATACATAAACAAGCTATTTAACTTGTGTGTAATTGTAGCAAATTGTTACAGCTTGCCTGCATTTACAACAGGGACAGTTGTGACTAAATCACCTTGCTCTGCTCCGTGTCCCTCGAACAAAATATAGCTCTTGCTGACAACACCTTTTTTTTACAATCACTGTGTTTTTCAGGGAGGAAAGACAATGTAAGAAGAAGATGGTATGAGCAGCTTAGATTTCTTCTGAGTCGAACTCAGGAGACATTTGCTTTGTTCACTCCTCACCCTCGCTCTTCTTTTTCCACCCCCCACACAGCAGATAACCTATCAGTACTTAAACAGGAAAGCAAAGGGGAGTGGGAATGTCTTTGGAATTGAGGTCTTTTGTAAGTGTGTTTATTTTTTCCCCAGCATGTTTATTTTAAACTGCTTTAAACACTTCAGCAAGATCATGTAAGTGTTCCGAGCCCCAGCCTGGCAGCAGGGGCACCTTGCAGGGCAGCAAGGCTGGGCTGGCAGCGTGTGAGGCTGCAGCAGAGCACTGTGCACAGGGCTCACTCACTGTGGGACAGCATCTCCACTGCTGCCAGCAGCAAAAGCTGTGCCAGCATCTGGGACAGCGTCACAGGCAGCGTCCTGTGCACAGAAATCCTGAATGGGGAGGTCCAGCATTCAATCACCATGCAGAGATGGATTTTGTGGTCAGTGTCATTTCCAGCTGGAAGGTCAGGTCAATGTTGAAGGCAGAAGGACACCACAGCTGCAGCAGCTTCTGCCAGAGGTGTTCCCTGTGCTTTTTTCCTTTTCGTCCCAAGCATATACTGGGAGATTCTCCTCTTCCCACCATGGTCCACTGTTCCTCCCCTTCTCTGTCACACAAGCTTACTGCCATCCCAAAGGCTGGCACTTCCTTAAAACCACATGAGCTCTTAGCATTGGGCTTCACAGTGGCATTCACAGGAGTCAAGCAAGTTATAAACACAAGGGGAAAAAGGGAGAGAGAGACCTAGCCCAAGAGAACACCACGGCTGTCTCTCCCAGTAAAAACTCAGCTGTGCCTCTGTTTTTCATCCCACTTAAACTTGTCACTGCCTTGCTTTCTAGGATCACACTGGATATGGTCACTGATGCCCTCTAAGGGATTTTTGTAGGGATCCTACTATTAATAGAGCAATTTGCCTCCCCCTCAGAATCGACCTGAACGCCCCTCAGCATGGAGGCACTCGGGATGAAGCACACTGCGCCTCGGTGCAACACAGCACCTCTGGAATACACAGCACCTCTGTGATCCCTGCCAAAATTATCTGCCTCAAACTAACCAGAGCTGGTCCCTGCTGTCATGGCTACACCCTAGTCTGCAGAGAGAGAGGGAAAAAACCCCACATGAAATCCGGCAGCCAGGTTTGAGGGAAAGCTAGAATCTGGCCTCTCTACTGGGACTGGGGTATGGCCTCTCAAAGCTGCATTCACACCACGCAGGAAAAAACCAAACAATCCAAACCAAAACCTTCAAAAGACAGCTTGCATTACCCCAAAAAGCCCAGATTTTGTAAGTGTAAAATCTCAGAAAAAAAAAATTCTTTAAAAATGCCTCAATTTTCTCAAGAACTTTTGCCAATGGCCTGCAGCATTTGGCAGCAGGTTCTTGATAACAATGAGGGTCCCTGTCACTACACTTCCCACCATGGGAGGTATCTCAGAGCATAAGGATGGCTGGGAATGGTGACTTTTTCCCTTCCACCACACAAAACACCCTTCTAGGTCTATGACACTGTGGTAAGCAGCAGGGTCACTTTTTTCTCTAGCAAAAGACACTAAAGGCAGTCCAGACACCATGGAGACCAGGAAAAAGTTGATGGTTCTAAACTGAACAATATTTTAAAACATGTACTTAATTTTTTCCCAAAATGTTTCAGTTTTGACAGACACAGATTTCTCTTTTTTCCCCCAGGATGTGACCACCTGTGACTTAACTGTGCAGGATTTTGCCTTCCCCAAGGAATAGGAAAATCAAAATCAGGAAATTCAAATCAAAATAGGAAAATCAAAATTAGGAAATCAGGAGTCTGGCTTTCTCCAAGAGCTCTTTTTAAAGTCCTCTTTGCTATTCAGAAAGCCCTGGTTGACACTGATGGGAAGCATGGATTTGGGTTACTATAGGTTGCCTTATGCTACAAATATCCCCTGATTTTAGTGGGATATTCTTTAAAAAAACAAAAAAACAAAAAACAAACCACAAAACACAGTATTTCCTACAGTGGCTTGTAATCTCAGAGTATAGAACGAATAAAATACAAGCAATATCTTTTCTGAGTTAATTTCCAAGTTTATTAGGAATCAGGGTAAAATATACAGTCTATAAATTCAAGTGAGCATTTGTACACGCTTTGCCACTCATGATCTTTCA
This sequence comes from Motacilla alba alba, assembly GCF_015832195.1. NCBI lineage: Eukaryota > Metazoa > Chordata > Aves > Passeriformes > Motacillidae > Motacilla > Motacilla alba. The sequence goes on from NC_052016.1 coordinate 105,405,765, forward strand.
CTGGGTAGAGTTATTCCTGAATGAAATACTATTTTTAAAAGGAACCTGTTGTTCTCTTTAAAATGTCCTGCATTCTTTTAATGCCATACACCAACATTGAACAATGAAAACCATTTTATCCTTCTGGAATTCATACTTAGAAAACTTAGTTCTGCAAAAATAAATTGTTTGAAAAAGATATTTCATCAGAGGTTTTGAATTCTAATAGGTTTGTTATGTTCAGCTACCCTGTTTCTAGGCTACAGGTACTATGGGAGCATGATCCTATTAACAGATAATGTATTTTCACTGGAAAGTTTGCCTATTACAAAGAAACCATCTGAAAAACAAAAATACTTCTAAACTATGTAGTAATTAAGTGAAAACTAAAAATTTGTTGCTTTGTCTGTATAAAAATATTTTAATTCTATCAAAAAAGACTCCAAAGCTAAAAACAAATATTGCCTTGAAATTTTGAATTTTCAACTTTTTAACCAATTAAAGGACAGAAATGCTACAGAAAGCACATTACAAATTTCTGGCAGCTGGAAAGCCCTTGTTTAAACAGGGTTAAAGACATCCCACTGTATCCTTTCATAGAACAGTAAATCATGTATATCCTCACTGAAAATTTGTTCCCTATCTCTTGTATGAAGTTCACCAGCTTACAGTAAGTGAATTCATTATACTTCTTTTTCAGGTAAGTCAAGGTGTATCAGAGCTCTCCTCTCCAACCACTCTACACAGACTCTCACAAACCAGAGTAACCATGTAAACGAGGAGGTGCTGTAGAGAGAGGTTTTAAACGGACACAGAACAAAGTGTCATGATTGCCATCAGCATTTTCCTCTACTGCTCTGACTCTCTGGAATTTACTTGCATGATTAAGTTTCCAAAGGCTGTTGCAATACCAGATTTGCAACACCTTTTGGCACATTTTGGTAGTTACACTCCCAGAGTAAGCACCAAGTCACACATGGCTGGCAAGATCTCCACACATTTCAGGTGAGAGAGATGACCTTGCTTGGGTCAAAGGTACAGAGAAGTGAACCCATTTGGGGATACCTGTTTTGGTGGCAAAATGAATCTGAATTGCAACTGTTTGAGTACCTGCTTGTACTTTATTATTTTACAGATTCAGCAAGAAAAAAAGAATATGTAGGCTGATTTAAAAAAAGAAAAAAATTTCAACGTTTTCTCATTGCAGTTTCTCATTGCAAGAAAAGCAGCCCATGGTTTTACTGCAAGTGAAAGGAAATATTTAAATTTGCACTGAAATGCCTGTTCCCTGAGCATGTTTTCTAACACCACAGGGAAGGGAGGACAGCAGCTGTGGTGGTGGCAAGGTGCTCAGCTGTTGGAAATTGCAAGCTGCTACAGGCACATAGATAACCATGTTGGCCATGTCTGGAACTGAGCATGTGCCCTAACCACTGGCACCCCCACCCTTAATTCCTAGGGCTCACCAAATATGTAAGTCTTTTATTTTATTGTTTTTAAAGAAACAGGATTGAAAGGAGATATAAGGAGTAACATACCCTCAAATGTAACTTATTTTGTAGATCATATTACTTTCTTGAGAGATGATTGATATGGCTTTGAGTCCTTTTGGTCTTGAACCCATACTTCATTATCACTTCCTCATCAAGAAGAATTACCACTTTAGCCTGAAGCATTTTGTTGTCCAAACCTATTCAGCCAATCATCCCAAATTTCCAAACAGTTGCAGAGAGAAATCACATTCCATTTTGGGACAAGCTATTTTCAAAAATAATGTTCAACTCAAAAGTATGTTTTTCATGGTTTATGTGGATCCACTTAAAAAAAAATGCCCACAAATCCCACTTTCGGGTTAAATGTAAGGTATTCCACTCCTTTCTAAGATGAAATAAAATGACCAAGATATTTAACATTGTTAAAGTTTTTGAATGTTGTTTTGGTGGAAATTTTCTTCCTGGGCAAAATTAAGGGCTTGAGCACATGGTTCTTCCCCAGAACAACAAATTCCTGTGTGCCAGCTGGTGTGCCATTACCTCTTCTTACACATGCTTAGAGTTAGATAAATGCAAGTAATACAACTTAAATTCTCCTACTTTCACTGCAATCTAAGCTAAATTGGATTACTTAGTACTTTCCATGGGCAAGGAACACGAGCACACACTACTACAAAACAGCTTCTTTACTAAAATACAGTACAATGTGAAGCAGCAGTAATGTGATTATGCAACTGACACCCAATGTATCTATTCAGTGCTCCCAAACTCATAATTTCATTAAGTTTTAATTGCTTGTTTAGACTGCAAATGCAATATTTTAAAGCTATAATGTAATTCATTTGTAATTCATTTCCCTTCCCTCACCACATTACTAATGCATACTACCAAATTTCTCTGGAGTTTAACAAAACTTGTCCTTTGCTATTAAGAAAGAGCATTCAATGTTACAAGACAAACAATTACAGAGTGCCTAAGAATATTGTCAATTAGCAAGATGACTATAAATATGGAAATCTCATTAGAAAGAGCTGTTTGAAACTCATCCCAACCAGCTCCCGACAAAACATGCTAAATTATAGTTTTATTCCTACCCTGTTTTTAAGGAGAATGCTGGTGTTACAATAAGATACCAGTTACTCTCACTTCAGTCTTGCAAATACTTCTGTGTTGAAAAAAAACCACTAAGGTTGGTTTAATTTTTGCTTCTAACAGTATAGGAAAAGATGGAAGGAAATAGAAAAGGGAACATGTTGAAATTATTAAAGCACAATGGTCATAGGGAATTGCCAGAAAAAACAAACAGTATAAATTGAAAGATGTTTTTTAAAACTGGATTCTCTACTCCATTACAAAATTGAGTGTTTTCTTTTTGGATGGATAAGGAACATTTATGAGAAACAGCCCTCACATAAACTGCAGCACGGCAGTCAAAAGTATAGCAGGTGTTGAGGGACAGAGGAAGCCTTCTCCTTTGAAGGACCTCAAAACAGGATGGATAAAGCACATATGGATGTCACTTCATTAATTAGCAAATATTTGTACACAAACATAAATACTTTGCAAGTTTGCCAGTTATAATGGCTCCTTCAGCTTCCCCTGAGGCCAAATTGTACAGCAAAGCTGTCCCCTCTGGCAGACACTGCAGATTTCTCATTCCACATTCTACCTGAAATGTAAGCAGCAGAGTTACTATTCAGAGAAAATCTTTATGTAAAGGCAATCATCTCGTACTTTTCTCATACTTTTTTCACTTCTCAGGCAGAAATTGTTTTAATGTTAATTGGCTAGTTTTAGTATCAAAAATAATGTGAATATTCCCTTATATTCCCTTACAGAAAAAGTTCTTCATCAACTACTTCAAAATGTGTTAAGAAAAATCCTACTGGTTCCATTTAAAAAATGAAATAAATTATGTTCTTCCTCGCTTTTAGATTTCACATTTAAAAGTCTAATGAACAACTGTAAAGTGCACGAGGCTGCTATGAACTCAAGCCCAAGCACTTGCACTCTTTGAGCCAGGAACTTATTATTGGATATAGAGGTTACCCATGTAGGAGACATAGTCTGTGCTTCACCAGAGGAAATGCTTGTGTTTAGAAGGGTCAGAAGGTTCTGACTGTGCTTTTTTCCCTTAAAGCCCTACACTGTGATGGGGCTGTGTGTGAAAGTCCACAGAGGCGATCAGTTGGCAGCCAGCAGCTCCTCACACGTGAACTGCTCGGGATACTTTGGAGTTAAATCTCAGAGCTTGGGCCCATAAAATAAACTTCATGCAAGATATTAACAAAAAGTTTTATTTTTACATTAACAGGATACACATAATGCATTTGCTATGAAAATAAACCTCTTTGAGCGAACCAAAAAATGCCCTTATTTCTAATAATAGGAGGGAAAATTACAGTTGGCAAACTTAAGAGACAATTAAGCCAGTGTTTCAGAGAAGTCCAGATCACTGCCAAAACAAATATTCAGATAAAAGAATGCAGCTTCCACTCCCTGCTTCCTTATTAACTGTGTTTTCTTCTCTAGCCATTACAAATAGGTTTGTAAAATATACTCAGAAAGTATATGGGTCTCTGTTTTTCATTTCCACTTGATTGTTGGTTCTGAAGATGCTACCAGCTGCTGAAGGAGAAAGCATTGGAGTAATAGTCACTCTATAAATAATGTAAGAAAAAAAAGGAAAGCCACTGCACAGCAAGGTTAAATGAGGACAACGTGGGAAATTCAGTGTAAGGGACTGTGAGGCCTCTCACTTGGATTTCCAAGTGCAACATATTCATTGCATTTTATTAGCTGATTAACGAGGTGTCTGGCAATTCATCTGGAGCTACTGAGGTCCTTTGATCCACCCTTCTTACAATCGCTCCTCTCAAGAGACAAAATAAGTTCTTTGCAGCTAAAATCCCGTGTCTGGCAGGAGGATGCTGCTGGGGGCCAGGCTGGGCATGGGCAGCATGGTCCAGCTGTCTCATCCACCCCACAGAACCGACCACTCACCCTCGTAGGGCAGCCGAGGGTCCATCCCCCATGCTGTGCCAAAGCAGGCAGGTAAGCTGGCAGCGTGCTTTCTGTGTGCCACGCCGTGGCTCTGGGAGGCTCCGAGAGCTCTCCCCGCTCCATGGGCACTCCTGGACATGTTTGCTTGCTCTGGGGAAGCTCTTAACCTGCAAAAGCCCTTGTTACTCTTGCATGCACAGGTATCAATAACCTCAATACAATAATTTCAAAGAATTTTTTCACATAGAAATCATTGCCTCAGACCTGCATATGGTTTGTAGTGTTCAAGCCTAAAAATCTCAAATATTAAAACCCTTCAGTTTGCTCTTGGGTGCTGAAAAAGGCCTCTCCACACAGTGCCATAGGGCACACATATGCAGAGCCTACTGGACCAACCATCCGTGGAGCAGCAGCAGTGAAAATCTGGACCAAATGGCTCAAGAGTTCTGCTAATCTACAGGTGACAAGTACCAAGGTTAAGCTCTGTATGGTAGGGTACAACTTCCTGGCTGCATGCAGCTCAGAGGTGGTGTCTTGCTGCTTAATGTACAGCTTTAGAGTGATATAAAATCATACAATCTTCATCAGACACTCTCAAGAGGCAGAGAATTGCCTTACAAAAGAGGCAGTTTTATGTACGTGTCCTCTTTTTTGCCATCTTCACTTTAGACCAAAACCCTAGAAGCTGTTCTTGTCTTGTGGCTTTGGATGTCACTCCAAGCAACACAGAACAGCAGATGAATGAATCCACGGGGAGCAGCAAAGGAAAGAGGCAGGAAAAGCAGAGTGATAAGAAGCAGGATAGAGCAGCTTTCATCTTGATCAAGATGAGAGTACAGAGTCTCTGGAGAGCAGCTGGGATCTCCATCTGTACTGAAAGAACAGAGACATGATAGTTTCACAAAGCTCTCTGAGATGGGATGAGGCAGTCCTAGACCTACACCAGCTGAGCATCACAGCAACAGCTGATGAGCTTTATAGTCAAATATTATCCACAACTGAATTCTTAGCATGTTTCTGTAATCAGAAGAATTAGTTAGCATGCGTCTGTAATCAGAAGAAACAACATTTTCTAGAATAATCCTATCTTATTTTAATCTTCTTCCTCCCTAGTAACAGGGTGATCACAGAAGAATCAGAGGCACTAAAACACTCAGCTCATCAGAGTTGTGTGCACATATTTTGGGAGGCACCCTGGGGCCTAAGCACAGCCATCTAGTGCCACTTCAAATGCACTTTAGGGTAAACAAGACATCTGGGAGACCAAGCAGAGTGATGTGAGCCCTCTACTGGACTCACAACAGGCAGGACAGCCAAGGTCACCTCAACTGGTTCCAAACAGTTGTGAACCCCAAATGCCCGTCTCAGTGCCAGGGTCACCTAAGAAATAAATCAGGATTCTCAGAAAATGAATGCACATTTTTCTCTAGCAAGCTGGAAAGGGCATTTTAAAAACAGAAATCTACCTGTGGCAGGTCTAAACCTGCACCCTTTAGCAAGCAGCAGCTGGTGGAGAAGTACCTTGTGAGTTAAAGTTTACACAGAAGCGTCAAGTTTACACATTTCGTCCATAAGACAGAGACAAAAAAGTGAACTCCAGTGACATCCTGAAGGACAGGGGTCTTGCAGGAATTAGGACTTCTGCTGCTGCTCCTGCCTCATCTGGAAGGCAGTACCCACTGCAGCTCTGCTGTGAGCAAGCTTCTGAGTCCACTAACTGAAAGTTGATGCTGCTGTTAATGATTAAAATCCAAGTTAAGTTTTATGGATATCCAGCTGTAATGGAGTTTCCCATATCCAGCACCCTGTGCCTGGCTCTGACCAGCCTGTCATGGTTACTACAGGGATCAATTGTTACTACAATTTTAAGCGTCGGTTGCGCACAAATCTCAATCATGCACAGAACAATGATAACTTTCTAATAAGAAATCAAATGTGCAGAGTAGAACAATAAATGAACTGCAGTGCTAAATATTTGCATATAATCATTAACAAAAAGCAAACACATTACTTGAATTTTTTAAGAAGGGAATCCTATGCTGTATTTTCTAATATTAAGTCACAAGGGATAAAATAAAGCTAACATGAAACAGTGATAACAGCCAATTTCAAACAGAAATTTAATTTACTATATCCTGACCTGTGTCAGATTAAAATATTTTCTCCAGTAGCATTCAGAACTACCTTCTCCAAAGCTTTAATGCAGCAAAGAAAGTATATCAGGAATAGGAAAAAATTCAAATAAATGAAGTGGGCAGATGTAGATGAAATCTGCCATACCTCCATGTTGATATTTCCAGACTGCAGCACTGATTGGCCACACTAGTGTTTGCTCCCTCTGGTTTTGTGTCTTTCCTGGGTAGTGAGGGAGGGGAAGAGGGGCAGGCTATGCTGGGATTCTAGGGAGAGGCTGATGCTGCTTTTTCAACACACAGAGTATTTCCTGCAATTCTTGCCATCAGTTCCTGGAGCCACAGTTTGACATTTCCCTTAGTAAACCTCCTCTGCATCAAACAGATGCATCTTTTACTGTAGTCATTAAATGATATTCCCTTGACAAGGTATAGAGCAGCATGAGGCAAGACTTAATAGTCTATTCTCAAAAAGGCAAAAACTAGCTCTAATTCTGGTCTCTGCTGCTCATCAAAGTCACAGGTAGCAGAAGTCTCACTCTCCATGAGGGGATGTCCTCGCAGGAAGCTTGAAGCAGCTCTGTGCCATCACAAGCAACCAAACACCCTTTTTTAGCTGAGATCTCTGCACCAGGAACATGGGGTGCAACTCAGGAGTGAATTAATCCTTGACCACCTTGTTCTTCAGCTGCTGATGTGGGATTCATTAACAGTTTTAGGTTTAGGCTACCTACCTACCTACTTCTCTGTCACCCTGTGACTGTCACCCCCTGAGGCAGCAACTGCTCACACAGGGGTCTCTGAGGCTGGACTTCCAAACCAGTGGGGCCAGATTTGGGTACAAGATGAAAGTGCTCCCTCGAGACTTTCCAGTGCATGTCACACAATCATTGTGGCATGATAATCTTTTGCCTGTCCATTTTTGTATCACTGAAACACTTGTATTAATGCATAAGCAGTTCCAAAACCACTAATGTGCTTCAAAATTTTTAAAATGATCTGGTGTTCTTCCTCAAAGCAATCTTTTAGTTTCAAAATGTTATTTGCATAAACAGCAAAAACATTTGAAAGGCAAAAAATTCACCAAATCCCTTGAAATTAATCTTCTCATTCAGCCCGAAATGAATGTGCTTGTTATTTATCATCCAGGATTCACTTAAATAGTTTTGAGGACTTGACCCCAAAGGAATGTATGCATTTCTGGACATGCTGACAAACCAGTAACACCCCAGGCTCACATCCAACACTATGGATTTTCATGGCTGCCAGTGCGAGTTGGAGACATTAGGATGTTAAAAACAGTGCAGCTACACTTACAAGCACTCCCAACAAAAAAAGCACAACCAGAAACAATTGCAGTTACTAAATATATTCAGTAAAAATCCCAAAGCATGCAAAAGCCAGCCATGGCAAATGCCTGCTTAGTAACTGGATCCACTCTGAGATTGTTCTCGATGTCCCTTGGCTTACAGGAAAATGACATCCCTTAAAGAGGACAGTGAGTGGAGGGGAAGGAAGATGGGGAAGTTAGGGGAAATGCTTTTCATTCTATAATTTAACTTAATTTTGAGATTAAACTGATCATTTAATGACTCCTACCAGTTTGAAAACAGGACCCAGGAAGAGAAGTGACCAAGCAGAGACAACTGCTATGTCCCATGTTGGATAAACTCACAGCTGCTAAAAGCAGTGTCTGCCTGGTGGGAACTCTTTGTGCACCCCCAGGTGGGCTGAGGCCCTCACATCCCTCATGCCTCACACTTCTGGCAGGGACACAGACCTGGAGACACTTCCAGGAAGCCAGAGTGCATTTGGGACATCTGTCTCTCCCGTCTTTCGGCAGACATCTGAAAACCAAACCAAAAAAAAACCAAAACCCTCAAAAATGTGACTTAGGACCTCAAAACCTTGATGTGGAGCAAAGAGGTCCCTGAGGAATGGCAGCTGCCTGCTAAGCTGCCCCAGAAGCTGCCCTCATGGCAACGCTCATCCACACCACTCTTCTACCTGAACCTGATCTCCACAAAACTGGGCAGAACTCTTCCCTGCCTCCCAACTCCTGCACAAAATCAAAGTTATTCATGGGGGACGGTGTGGTTGTGTGAGGCTCACTCGCAGAGCAAAATAACCTAAAAATAACTTGAAACTTCCACTGGATAGTTTCTATTTGTCCTCATCTTTCAAGGTATTTTCTGCAAGTCCAAAAAACCTATTTTTTCATTTTGGATGACAACTGCAGTCATCACATGTGTACATCCCCCACTGATTATAAGTTTAAGACATGCAAGAAACAGAGCAAGAGTCCCTGTGACTTTACAACAGATGGCAATGGGAGTGGATGAGAGGGTATGGCATCACACCATGGAAAGACCTTTTCCAGCAGCAGAGATCCTGGCAGAGTGTGAATGTGTGAGCAAGGCCACAGGAGAAGCAGTGGGAAGACCACCACCACCACCAATACAAGGCTGATGCAGCCAGCTGAAGCACTGCAAAGCTCCATATCTGAATGTGTAGGAATGGCTGGCATTTATGAACCTTTTCACCTGAAAAAAACTCAGAGAGGCACCTACATGGAATTTAGAAAGTATGAGCCCTGAAAAGAGGGAAAAAAATAAACCAAGAAATAGTTGAAAAGGCAAGGGAAAAAATCTGACACTGAATCCAACATACTTCAAGATGAATGCATTTGCAGGCAAAGCCAGACTCTCCACTGCTCAATGAAAATCAGGAAGGTATCTAATATTTTCAGGAGAATCAGTCCATCAGCCTGTGCTAAGGGTATCCAGCTTGAAGACTTTCAATTCTTTATCTGCCATTTGTAAATGATTTCTGATTCATTTCCCCAGCAAGGAGAAGACAGGCTAATCTAAAAATAAGCTGTGTGAGCAAAACCACAGAATTACATTCAGAGCTTCAGCACTTGACAATTTTTAGGCTGCAGTTCCAGATCATCTCATTTTCTTTCAGCACAAAGAAGCAGCAAAATATTTTGCTGAAGTGAGGTCGTATATTACATATGTTTGATAGATAGACATAAATATATCCTTTTGTCCATACTACTGGGCATGCTGAAAACTCTATGTTAAGAATAACATCAGGATGCCTCATTTTCAAGCATGAAAATCCTAAATGGCATGGCAACACACACTACTCAATACCCAGAGCTTTCTCTTTCACCTTTGCTCCCTCCCTAAATAAGGCAAATGTGGTTACTTAAAGTTTCCTTCAGAGGTTGTACCAAAAATTTAAAAGTAATAGGAAGAAAAAGCTTTCTATGTAGATTTTCATCAAAACAGTACACTTGCAAGCACAATGGTGTGCTATTATTTTTAAAGATTTCCAAAAAGAAAGTAGCAGGGTTATTCTGTAAGAAAACTTCACATGACACCTGGGTCTCAGTGCAGCAGTAACTTAGACTGTGTTAGTCAATGTGTGCTGCTAGGTCTTTCCTCCCAAAGAAACTATATGAAATGTTTCAATTCAACAAAATCACATCAATTTTTAAATTCCTATATCTCTAATTATAGGTTTGATTTTATAATCATCATACAGAGAGCCAACCTTGCCTGCTGTTCACGCATCTGTTAGTATTCCTACCACTGTTGATGTGACAAGAAGCCCCAAACATTTCTATGCTTTTCAGTTTAGCAGAGCTCTTGATCCTGAAGCATTAACAGCTTTTAGGGAAGACTCCACACTGGAAAGGGGAGTTGGATAAATATTCTTCCATTTTGAGTCCAGTTTTCTAAAGTAACAAGACTAATGCCCTTTTTCCTGTCTGTCTGTTAGTCCTCCTACAGCAGCACTTTGGGACAGCACAAGCCACATTCTCCAGGAGCAGAGAAGACTGGCAGAAGATGAGCTGCATTGCCACAGACTTTGTAACAGCCCTGGCTGACAAGCAGAAGCCCAGAGGGAAAACCACAAAGTGAGCACAGCACAAGCCTGTTTGACCTACTGAGCTGGACTGCCTGTCACTGTATGTGCCAGCCAGGCCATCAAAGGGGACCTGGGAGGGATAGGGACTGTTTGCCCCCTGGCCAAGCAGTGCCAGCAGCATGGACCCACACAGGGAAGGATGGGATATACCAGGATATACCAGAAATATCAGTGACTGCCAGCAACCAGCAAGTCAAGTGACTACCAAGTCAAGGGTGAGACTTAGCAAAGAACACATTCTGTTAGTTCTTTTCCTCAGGGCACAGCCTGTTATTTTGTTATATATAGTTATACAGAGATGGAAAATAGAGCAAAGCTCTGCTGTTTTAGTTTTTGGGCCCACAGCTCAGTGTGCTGTGAACAGCTGATCAAGAAATAAAATCACAACTATTAAAAGAGCATGTGGGCATATCTGTACACCCCCAAGGAGAACGGTGCTGGCACCAGCAATGTCCATTCTCCCCAGAAGTGAGGTGGTGAAAGGGTGTGTTGGTGTGTATCTGTGAGCCAGAGGCAGATAGATGCCCAAGGCAGTGGGCTGGATTCAATCACTAAAGCAAAGCATTTGCTGACCCTCCACGCCTTCAGTGCCACAAGTTCCCCACCCAGCTGCCAAGCCCTGTCTCCTATCAGCAGACACTGACTGCCCTGCTACAATTTTAGTTTATAAAGCACCATTCTAGAAAGTGGTATTTTCCCTACAAATCAAGACCCTTCCAGATACCTGCTCACAGGGCAGTACTTGCTCAGCAACAGACACCCTCTGTGGCTGAGAAAACTGTTTGACAACCCAAAGCCTCCTTTCCTCCTCACTGTGTTCACGTCACTACATGTCAGGAGTTTTAATGGTACCTGTTCCCAACCAGAGAACTCATGGCAGTGAGGGCTGGCAGGAGCCCCCAGTATATTTCTACATGAATGGAAAGTCAGTCTCTCTCTGGAAGGTTTATAAATGAGCTCCTACACTCACAATGAAACCAAATGTTTCATTCTGGGCATTTTATCCATGTAAACCAAAGAGATAACAAGGAGAGCAAAGACCTCTGAAATACTTATGAATCAATTAAAGTCCTAAATATTTCTACTGCACAGTGATAAGGAGCAAATTCTCACATAAGATGCCAAGGCATATGGAGCAACTGATTTTATATGAGTCCAGAAACTGTAGGTTTGCACAAAGGAAGAAAAAATGAGCTATATACAGATTTCAAGATAGATACTAGATACCATGAAAGTAATATGCAATAAATTAATGTGATGGAACATACAAACTAAAGCAATGTCAAAGGTTTACCAGCCAAACCTAGAAACTATAAATACAGACAGATTTATTAATAGAATACTTTCTGATTGATCTCTTTTCTCAACCATTCACTGTATGTTAATTTTATGACAGCAGACAAAACATGTGTAAAAATGCAGATAATACATAACAACACTTGTTCAATGTGTGCAAAATTTATTCTCCTTTTCCCTGAGTTGCAAAGGTGCTTATTTCTCTCATAAACACCATGTTTAAGGAAACCTGAATGTGAACATTAATGGCTTCATTTTGTTGCTTTGGTGTACTCAGTTTCACAAAAATTAAGCATGACAGCATGAAGGTCACTGCTCAGTATGCACAACGGCAGAAAAATGAAGAGAGTGCAGGGACGCAGTGACAGAAATGAGGACTTGAAATAGGTTTGAAAAATAACCCAAGGCAGCAGGATCACACCAACACTGAAATACCATAGAGGCCTGGATGGTGCCATCTCTCCAAATTTCTCACCATCTGACGACAAGAAAGAAGGAAGAGGCAGGCAAAAGCAACGCTGCAGTTCCATGGTATCAACCAACTGTTCAGTATCTTTCCCCTGAGTGAAGCTGTGTTCTCCTAACTTGTTCTTCATAGCGGTTTTTAAAACTTTGAAGCTTAAATTAAAGCAGTCTCTGCTGATAAAAAACCAACTGAATAAACACACCAGAAAACAAACTGCTTGTCTCCACACACAGTCACTGCAGGGGCAGGTGCTGCTGGAACACATGTGTATCTCCCCAGGTTATTCTGGTGAATCTATCAGTGCAGTATGAAGGCAGCTTTTAGTCTGTCAGCCACATTCACAAGGGCATCACAGGCGCTTGGACCAGTCCACAAACAAAGCCAGGTCCTAAATTCAACTCTTCCACTTAGCGGGGAAACAACTAAAATGTTGTATCCCTTGTATGTTATAGTCTTTCAACAGTGTCAGAGAAAGGGGGGAAAGAGGAGTATTACAATAAAGCAATTGGACTTTCTATTTCTAGCTATTTTTTCATGTACATTTTGTTAACCCACTTGCAAGAACCAAAAAAAAAAGCACCAAAAAAATCCCAAACTGCAAAACCTCGCTATCATCATTTCTGAAAGCTCCTTGGGCAAAATGCTTTCCCTTTGGAACACGACAGTTCTTTGAGCATGAAACATTTCACCAGATATTGTCAAACCCATTTCCTTACTGAAGAAATAGTCCTATTTTCCCAAGTACCTCTTACCCCCCTGACAGCTCCTAGGCTGGCAGACAGCCTGTGCCTGTGGGAGACCAAAAATCAGGCTCCCAAGATCTCATGACAGCATGAAGACCCCCACTGATATATATTTAAAACTTTATATGTGCCACTTCTATAATTACATAAAACTCATCCTGTGGGAGCACCAACTCCAACACTTCTAACAATCTTTAGAAAATATTTTTTTGCCTCCTTCTTTCAGGGTAGATTATTGCCATTTAGAGGTCGCAGAGCATGACCCTGCCTGTGCTGGCTCTTATTTGGAGACAAAACTGAGAAGCACATGAAGAGGAGCAAGTGTTCTCTGAGCTGCCCTCTTCCTGGGCAACAGACAATTCTGTCTGGGTCAGGAGATGTTAGCTCCTTGAATGGCAATTTATAAAAAACACTGTGGCTGGTAGGACCAGCTCATACAGCCTCTAACCGAATGTTTTATAATTTATGTGAAGACCAACTTCAGAGATTTAAATACTTCACTGCAAAAGGTTCAAGAGTAGACATCTTTTCATTGTTTTGCTCTAAAGATGTCCCACTGGGAGGGGAAGCCCTTGGAGGACAGCAGGAGACCTGCTGGTGCTAAGCATGGGCTAGAGGGCCCTGGGGTCATGTTTTACATTCGAGCAGGGAGCCTGCTGCTCACATTAACATCCCCCAGCCGTGCCCCTGTGCCTGTACCCATACATTAACTGCTGCTACTGCCTGTTACAGCCCATAAACAGCACGGGGAGAACTGAACCCATGTGCCATTAGCAGCTGAACTGGGCACCTGCAGAGGCAGAAAGGGCTGCTCCATTGGCACTGGCATCTCATAGAGCTGCTTCTGCTGTCACCTCTCCCCAGCCCTTCTCCTCCACTACCCAGGGCAGAAGGATTAGGCTGCTTTGCACTCTTCTCCCTGTTTTCTCTCTGGGTGGTTTACTTACTCATCTCCTTATTATTCAGTCTCGCTGAAATTTATTTCTATCCCGCAGACAGTGATGGTGGAAACAGATGAGACATAAAGGAAGTTGCTTTTGTACAGAGAAGGAAAGAAAACAGTCTCTGTAAATAGAGCATGATATTAACAGGCTGATGCCTGACACTAAGCAAAAATAGCATCTTCTCCAAGAAACTTAATTTGCTGTAAAGATCACCAGATATGTGAGGATCTTTGATCTTCGCAATTATTCACCCATGAAGCCTCTTGATCTAAATGGCCAACACATTTTCTTTTGGGACAGCAATGGGGACTTCTCTTTAAAAGGAGATAATCATATGTCAAACATGTTTAAGAGAAGAACTGATATTAAGAAGTGGACACAAAAATAGAGCATAATCAGTGGCAAATTAACATGTAAATTAATAAAAGCAGGAATTTAGAATATGAATGTAATGAGTGTCAAGCAGACTATGATATTCTCCTTTTATGTCAGCATGCTGGCTCCTTGGGAGAAACACAGCTGGCACTTTTGTTTCTTCAGCAGCCTCTCTTGTACATGCAGAAAAAGTGGTCTCAGTCACTTCATCCTCTGTTTATTGATGAGAAACTGAATGCAACAAGGAACAAGCATTGTCAAAATATTTGGGGTTTAGAAAAACTTGCTTTAACTTCTATAAAGCTTGGAGTCACAATGCAGCTGCAGGCAGCCTATGCTGCAGACTGCCTCAGTCTGCATCCTGGCCAGCACGAGGAGGATTGAGCAGGGCTGGCAGCCCCTGGTGCACACCTGCAAGTGCCAGGCCAGGGTCACTTCAACTCTGCCTTGCCCCAAGCACAACCGAGGCTGTGACACAAGTACATTAGCTTCACCAAAAGGGCCAAAAGAGGGGACTGGCAGCATGTTCTGGTTCCAAGGAAATATAAGCAAGAACTAAAAAAGGCACAGGAGTGGAGATTCACCTTTAAGCACATCTGAAAAACATGTAACCACTTAGGACCTGAAGTGAGACAAACCAGATGAATTCTTGGGACCACAGGATTCCCAGAATAAAATGAGCATCATAAATCTTTGCTTCTTCCAACCAAAAGCAACACTGCCCCAGGTGCAGGCAGCCCCGGGGCCAGGATGGAAACAGCACTGGCTCACCACATCACCCAAGATGAGCCTTCACTAGCAAAAAAAACCTGAGAAGCAGCTGTGTTGCCTTGTCCCAAATGTGAACTTCTCCTTTCAGAGAGCAGCACAGCTTCTGTGGTGCTGCAGCATGGCTGCTGACCTACAGTTCAGTCCCCCACTCTGCACAGCTGCTGCTGGACTTTCAGAGGGAGAACAATTAGTCAGCAATTTAGGGTTGAAAAACAAAGTACTCAGTGACACAGATTTGGTAAAATGGGAAGCTCATTGCCTTTCTCACTGGCAGTTTGAGTCTCTGGATGGCATCCAGAGATGCCCACAGCTCCTCAAGTAACAAAGTATCAGAATAACACTTTTTCTAGCCTACCTCAATAGTCATCAGCATTAACTTCAACACGATGTTAAATATTTTCCAAGGCCATGTATGCATGTGTGTGTGTGTATATATATATATATATATATATATATATACACACACATATATATGGTACACTGATTTGTTACAGTAAGATTAGAGTCACATTTTCTCATCCTAAAAAGAAATTACAATTTTAAAATTAGATGTTAAACTTAACAGAAAATTAACCTAGGTACATTTTTAATGCAATGAGATTTGAAATAGAAATAACTGTTTGCTGTATGTATTTGCCCCTCCAAAATGTGAATCATATGATCTAATTATTTTACCAGTATATACACAGTTGGGCTTTTTTCTCTGGCACAAGCTATGAATACACTCTTTTTCTATTTCTGTCATGTGTAAACACATTTTTCCCACAACTTCCATATTTCAGTACATGGAGGGTATCCTGCAAATAGCACATTCATGAAGCCCTACTGATTGCAATAAACCATTTATATGCAAAGCACTGAAGTTTCAAGCCATGTGCTTTTCATTTTATGTGTACAGTGAAATTACTACACCTGGACTAAATCCAAACAGAACCTCAAGTCCCAGATCATTAACAACTTACTTCATGTGTTTATGCTACAATTCACATCTGAAATGAGACCATAAGAAGCCATAATAATAAAATGCTATAAAACTACACAATGTTGTTGAATTGAAATATCTTTTAACATAGATTTATGCGACTTTAAACAGATTTGTTTCCAAAATGATGTCAATATCTGCTATAATATTATATTTAAAATTTCAATGGTGTTCATCAAGTCAGAACAATCTGAGGAGACTCTTCAGTTGTCAGCAAGAGTGACAATAAATGTCTTAGGTTGTGAGATCCCACCTGGAGCTCTGCATCCAGGTCTGGGGTCCTCAGCTCAGCAAAACAGGGACCTGTTAGAGCAAGTCTAGAGGAGGACCACAGATGTGAGGAGAGGGCTGGAGCATCTCTCCTGTGAGGACAAGACCAAGAGAGCTGGACTTGTTCAGTCTGAAGATTCCAGGGCGACCTTAGAGCAAGAAAGAATACAGACTTTTTTTGTAGGGCCTGTTGTGATAGGAGAAAGGGTAATGGTTTTAAACTGAAAGAGGGTAGATTTAGACCAGATATAAGGAAGAAATTATTTACTGTGAGTGAGGGTGGTGAGGCACTGGAACAGGGTGCCCAGGGGTCATAGGTGCTCCAAACCTGGAATGTTAAAGGCCAGGTTGGATGGGGCTCTGAACCACCTGGTCTAGGGGGAAGTGTTCCTGCCCATGGCAAGTAGTTGGAAGTCAATGATCTTTAAGGTCCCTTCCAACTCAAACCATTCTATGATTCTACAGATTAGCACTTTTTATTTATATATGTGTTGTTTATTAGACATATATCCTTAAAATGAGAAGACCAATATGATTCTGACACCTTATGGCATTGAGACAATGCTTATGGCATTGAGACACTACATGCTATATTCATGTCATAAACTGATTTTTATGAACCAATGTAAAAACTGAAGAATTACAGAAAATACAATTTTCTTGTACAGAAGCTATTTCTGTTTTCTTCCTGAAACAACTGCCCATAATCAATATCACTATAAATTAAATCAAGAAGGTCATTAACTCAGTCTTTCCCATTCCTTCTTCTAGGAAGCTAGGGGCTACTTTTCACTTTCTTTTAAATAAATTATATTTATATTTAGTGTCAAGTGTTATTTCACAATACAACAAAAGAAACATTTCATTTCTAAGATGACAAATGCTTTGATTTTTCAGTAATGTGTCTCCTTGTTTTGCCAGCTGAAATTATTCACTGAAGGTGTACATCATTTTTATTCCATGTTCAACCAAACTCTCTGACATCAATTTACTACTTCTTAATGGACTGTTTATTTTATTTGATACAATAAATTAGCAAAAACACTCAATACAAGCCAGTAGAAGAATGAAAAAGAGAAACAAATGTTCAGATCTCATCCATGCCCTGTATCTAGAATTATTAGCTCACACATGGGTCTCATCTGCCTCAAGCTGAGTTCAGGAAGAGTGTAAATAAATTAACATGATCATGATCTTTGGAAGCAAAGGGGGGCAATACTAAAACATGAAATCCTAGAAAAGAGCAATTTCTGACTATGATCTCTAAAAATATGGAAACAATTACTGATAAATTGTATATTCATTATATGACGAAGGATTTAAATGATGTCTGCTCTAGAAACTCTTTCAGGAATGGCCTTGATAGGGAGTCAGAGGATTTTAGGATGCCTGATGAAACACAATTTATCTCTTTTGTACATTTCTTCAGTGACAGTGACATTTTTCAGAGTAAAAAAGAATTCATTCCCTTTGAAGAAAAGGAAAAGCTACATATACAGGAATAAGATCTTCAAGCCAAATATAATCACACTTATGAAACTGATCTATTTAGAAAATATAATACCACTAAACCAGTTGTTATAGTTGATTAATCCAAGCCCTTCTTGTTAAAAACATATGGCACATGCAAGAATAACAAAACACATTCTGAAGGGTTTCTGATGAGAAAGCCCATTAACTTTCATTAGTTTCTTATTTATACAGAGCAGTAACAGCTGGACCATAAATAATTACAAAATATAAACAAAATGGGAGGCTGAAAGCAGAGACCAGTTCACAACATGTATGGACAAGAACTTTTAGAGATTTTGAGCAGATTTCAGCTCAGAATTCTCCTGGTCCTC
This sequence comes from Motacilla alba alba, assembly GCF_015832195.1. Taxonomy (NCBI): domain Eukaryota; kingdom Metazoa; phylum Chordata; class Aves; order Passeriformes; family Motacillidae; genus Motacilla; species Motacilla alba. The sequence continues at coordinate 105,424,002 of NC_052016.1, forward strand.
ACGTTAAAAAAAAAAATCCTCTTTTTGAAACATCATCTGGAAATATATATCTATGAAGAGAGGTAGCATTTTCCATTTTCATGAGTTCCTAAAGTGACTCTGTTTGATTGTACTGAGCTAATTCCCATTTATCCAGCCCTTCATGATGGCCTGATTGAGGCCCCATCATCCTTTGCTTGTCTTTATTTATCCTTTACTTGTCTAAATTGGATGATGTGTTAAATGAGAGCTTGGAAAATGTTCAATTAGTAATAATGCTACTTCAGTGTCCTATAAGATAAAATGCCCGGAATGAAAGAAAAGCCACAGGAGAAGGGAAATTACAAACTCTGTTAAGTGGCCTGAAACCCACACCTTTATCAAAGGCAATGAGAGCAGCTGGAGCACCAGGGAGGAAACAGCAAAACATACTGTCACCATTTGAAAAACATCATTACATGTCTGAAAAGCAGGAAGTTGGAGTTGAGGCCAACCAGGGCACCGTTCAGCAGCTGCAGATGGTTTTTATGTACCATGGACTGGAAGGAGGAAGCACCAGAGATGGGCAGCACAGACCATATGTCAATATCTCCATGCAGCCTGTTCCTCTGAGAGCCCCCACAGTGGTGACCACGTCCAGCCCTGCTGCAAAACACCCACAGCACCACACACCTCTCACCAGCAAATCCCTGCTGGCAGCTTGGGGCACCAATTTCCCCAGGGTCCCCAGGCATCATGCTCCAGTGCAGCAACCCAGCACCAGCTCAATATCCTCATCCAGAAGTCTGCTGGTGTGAATGCCATTGCCTCTCACATTCCCACATTCACCTCATCAGCATGGTGCAGCCACAGGCACTCTGCCAAGGTTTCCCACTGCACCATTAATGGCCAGGGAACATGCCCCTGCTCCTGGGGCAGGGACCGCTGCTGAAGGATGGGCAGAAAGCACAGTGTCCACCATGTAGGCAGACAAGGCTTCCTGCATCCAGTAAAACCAGGGCACTGCTCCAAGCCCCCTCTCACTCAGGAAGTGAACGCTGTAAATAATTGCTAAACTTCATCCCACTTCAGTCTGGATGAAAATGTACAGCCTTTCTGCAGCTATGAGAGCTCTCATCCCTTCTGCACAGTGCTTACAACACCTCCAGACAGGACGCAATGTAACAGCCAGACCAATTTCTTTGGAAGCCCCAGAATCATCACGTGAATTCATAGTGAAGAAATTTACATTTCTTCTTCATAATGAGCATTCAAGGAGGAAAAAACAACATCTGGAGCTGAGTCCTCTCTGAGATCACATATCAGGTCACAACCTCAATATCCTTCAACTTTCAAAAAGGGAACAGTTTACAATTTAGCCCTTTTCCTACAAAGTCCTTTTAGTTTCTTTCCTATTACCCTTCTCTCAGACATACATATTTTAGAAAATTGAACAGCATGAGTCTTCTGGCCTTACCTGAGGTGGATACCTCCCTCTGCCTCTCTCCCTCCTGGCTGTAATTCTGTCTCCTGATATGGCCAGCTGCCAGGAACACCAGGGGACAACCCCACTGGCTTCCTTCTCAGAAGAGTAAAAAAGGAAACTTTGTGTGAAATGGGATGCTGTGTGCTAAAGCTATGTTTTTTTTCAATGCACTTCTACCATTTTAGGATGGATTAAACACTTTGCTTTCCCTGTATCCTGCAGCATGCTGGAGGCAAAAACTCTCCAAGTTCCCAGAAACACTTTTCCAAAGCAGAGAGGATCACAAGAGGAATGGGCTACGAGGACTCAGAATATTACAGCCTTCAGTCAGAAGCAAAGCCTGATGTTAAAAGAGCCAAAGGGAATTTTGGCAGGGGGGAAAATAAACATTGTAGTAAAAACTAAACAAGTGTGTGCAAGACTTGTGCAAGAAACAGCAGTGATGTGAGCCACGTGCAAAGGCTACAGAGTGTATGCAATTGGTTTCTCTCTGTTAGAAGTCTGCTTTAAATTCCCATTAAACAAGGACTGTAGCTTTGCTTTGATCTTCTCTGATCACAACATAATAGCATTATAACGAAAAATAATAAATTTGCATTTAGAAGACATCTGGAAGAATTATCTTCTCCAGTTGGCCTTGATGATAAATTCAGGCATGGAATACTTTCATACTCTTATTATCTGCTTCCTTAAGCATTAGCATTGCCTGCAAAGCCAAATGTATCCTCCTCAGAATAACAGTGTAGTTCAGGCTGCCCAGGGGAGAGCTGAAGGAGCATTCACACCTCCTTGAGAGCAGTCTCCATCAGGAGTTCCCTGGGAAGGGAACAGGATTTCCTAATTAGGTCTGGAGCTGAAGACTAGAGCTCAAACAAGTAATGATCCATGGGGATAGACAAGGTCACAGGAAGGGTCTCTGCTATGCAGGGAATTACAGCAGTTCCTTCTGCTATTTCCCAAAGCACAAAGCAAATTCACATGTAAAATGAACAGAGGAGTTCTCAAGGCAAGAGCCTCTGTTTTTTATGGGTGCAGCCAGTATGCTTCTCTGACTCTCAATGTTTAAGCAGCAATTACTGGATAAGAGGGGATTCCAAAAACCTGGAAGTGTCACAAGGAGTTACACCAACCTGTTTGGCTTTCCCAGCCCTTGCATTCATAAGCCAGTCCTTCGCTCAGTTTGCTCACAAACTTCTCACCAAGCTGTAGGGTCCATCCAGCTCTCTTTAGCAAGCAGCATGAGGCAACTCTTGCCAGATCTGGCCCCTGGCTAGTGCAGAAGGCAGCCCAGCCCAGCCCACCTGGGCTGAGCAGCTCAGGAACAGGATGGCTGCAAAGCCCTCCGGCCGCCCTGATGGTCCATGGGCAGCCCCAAAGCCCAAGCTTCCAAACAAAGCCCAAGCTTCCTGCCCTGCCAGCAGGAGAGTTTCTTACAGACAAACATAAAGTGCAACATTTCCGAAGAAAACATTTTTACATTTACAGAATTCCATTAAACCCACTGGCAAAGCTCCCACCAACTGCAGCAGGATGCCAGGATTTTACCCTTGATATTTTTAGCAAAAATAGCAAAAAAACCCACACATAAATAAGATGAAAAAGCCCCAACCATCAAACAAGATATTGAAAGGACCTTTGGGGATCTTCACCTAGGGACTATCAGACACCCACATACCATTGCAAAGTCCTTGGTAGGCCCAAGTGCTGTCTCACACCTCTCTTCTTCAGCCATGTAAACACTATAGTGACATCTCCAGAGATAGGAAACCATCTCTCTCTTTCCCCAGGGATCCTGTGGACATCTGATTAAAAATGGTGCTGTTTTGTTGGGACTCTTCACACGGATGCAGGAGATGCTGCTGAATGGATGGAGTGGAGCTGCCGATCACCCAGCCCAAGGGAGCACAGTGCCAGAGACGGCAACGGAAGAGCTGGTTCCTGGAGAGTTTTTTCCAACTACAAGTCTAGACAGGAAGCTTGAAAGAAAAAGAGTTGCTTCATAGAGGTTCAGATTTGAATTTTTCCTTTTCAATTAAAAGGATATTCCTTTAACATGATATCATATATTCTATATGTGATAGGCAAGACAGAGTGACTCAGGCACATTAAAACTTGTGTTTTCCTTTTATTTTTTCCATGACACAAAAAGAAGCTATTCATATTTTTTAAATGCCTACACCTAAACAATTTCTGGAAAATGATGCAGCAAATTTTCTATACAAATGCTATGTTAAACTAGAATTAAGATAATTTACTCATGTTTCTATTTGTGATTTACTTATAATGAGTGCCACATTTTCATTTCCTCCAAAACAAGTACTATTACCTATAAAAAAGTAAAATTCAAGCGCAAATTGGAGATTAAAATATCAAGCATTGCTGCAGAAATCCTTAGGAATGACAGCAAAGGAGCAACTATGGACTTAAACCTCCTCAGGTTATAAATGGTTTATTTGGCCCCAGACAGTACTAGAAAGAGATGTTGTTTACATGGGGATCTGATTCCTTGTGGTGTGATTTCTTTCCTTCTCCTTAGGTAAGAGATCTCTGGCACCACATCCAGGTCTGATAAAACACTATTCCTTAAAAACAAACAAACAAAGACATTAGCAAGAGAAAGAAAAATAATAATTGAGCAAAATGGTGGTGACAATGATTCCCACTCTTTCAGTGACCAGTAAGTGGGTAAGAAACTAAAAATTACATTTGGGGAAAAAACCCACTTCATATACCAGTGTTTTGAGGAGTAGAGGGAGTGGCTAGATCAGAGTTTGAGGAAGCAGTAGATGAATTTCAATGTGTGGGATTCTCCAGCGCAACCAAAGCGCAGGCTGCAAAGCTGCAAATGGGGAACAGGAACAATATACCACAAACCAAGGGGTGAAAGGCAACACTAGCAAGGGCCAGCAACACATCCCAGCAACACTAGCAAGGGCCTTCAAATGCCTCCGCAGGTCTGGCTGATGTAAAAATTTACACTTTATTTATGCACTTAAACAGGTCAGCAGTGTAGTCCCCAAACATTTTCTTCCACTTTGAGTTCAGCAGTGCATCCTGGTGTCCTTGCCCATGGCAGTGGGATGGACAAGATGATCTTCCAAGGTTCCTTCCAACCCGAATCTTTCTATGATTCTATGTTCCTGTCCTTAGCATCTGATCTACTTGCTTTATAAAAAACCCCACTGTAGTCAGCATTCATTCCAGAGACCTGCCAGGCCAGCCCAAAAGTCAAGAGCAAGGATAGCACCATGGAGAGGCAAAGGTGGCTGAGAAGACTCTGCCACAGCAGGAACCCACAAGGAACAGGCTGCTGCCCCAACACTGGAACTCACTCTAGTTGTACTTGCAAAGCAGATAGAAGCTGAAGTGCTGCCTGCAAAGTACTGGTGCTCTCTCAAGGCACTGTTATTATGTAGATAAGAAATGGAAAAATGTGTTATTTACTATAAACGCCGTTTCAGGGACAATTTTTTTAGTCATGTCTTACTATCTAATTAATAATCACATTGAAGTTGCTATGCTGAACTAAGGGCAAGGTACAAGGCAAGCAGCTGTAATGCAGATCTCTGAAACTGGAAGCTAAGAATTTTTTTTTCATATTTCAGAAGTGAGGCTCTTTTATCAAGATTGGCAGCAAAAGTTTGCATTTCTTATTTTGTAGTACTAGAAGAGCAAGAGTAACACTGGAATAACCAAATGAAGAAAAAAAAATTCTGGCATCGGAAAATCTAGTTCACAATTTGTGTAGGATGTTATAAAATATCCAGAAAAAAATGGCTTCCATGACCTTAAATATATTTTCATCATTGGCACATACAGATATAAAGCCTGAAAAATCAGTACTTGGTGCTTTTATTTTTAAACTTGCTGTTTATAAAAGTTACATTAGTAAAATATTTGTCCATTGAAAATATTCTTTAGCTACTAAGTCGTTTATAGGAATACTGTAAAAAGTCTTACACAATTTGACTGACATGGACATAGAAGTTTTTCTACTAGAGTTTCTTGCTCTTAGTGCAGCATTACTGAAAGCTAAGTGAAAAACAATTCCATTATAAAAATTCATTTGAACATAACAAAAGGAATGTTCCTGGAAGAAAATCATTACAGTGCAGATGGTGACCTGCTTGTAAAATATGTGATTAGCTAAGGCAAAATTTAAAATAATACTACTTGCTTCTTTCCTTTGAAAGAAAATCATGGGCTTTGAAGGACTTTGCTAAAAGAGGCTGAAGCATTTCAATACCATTCTGTTAAAATGAATTCTTTGACAAGCTTATGATGCCTGAACTCCTTGTCCAAGGAAACAGGTCATTCTCAGGATGGACAGAGCAGGAGGAGGCGAATTTAAAAGCTGATCCCAAGGCAGGCTGTCAAGCATCCCAGAAGGCATTTCAAGCCAAGATGAAGCATGTCCATGGGCACGTTTCTAACAGGCACTTGGCAAAAGACATGCCTGCAGTTTCACTGCTGTGTCACATCCCATGTATTCAAGTGCACCTCAGAGCACCCGTCCCAGGGCAAAGGGCTCCCTCCTGCTCTGCACCACACAAGCTTTATTCCCAACAGGGTTTTGTGCATGGGATGATGACCACAAGCGCAATCAGAAGCTCCTGCAGAGTCTGCAAGACAGATTGCTACTGGAGGTGCTGGGTTTTGCTTCATGAAGGTGCCTTTGCTTCCTACTAGCCAAGACAAGCATTGGTCCTCAGTGTGGAAAGAGGGCAAGGATGGAGCAGGTCCTGCAACTCCTCTGGCAGAGGGACTGTCTTTGATGCTCGCAGCTTCCCTTATCTGTTTTTATCTTCTTTTGTTGCTACTGCTGCCTGTCATTATATATTATTTCCTTATTGGATATTTTGCTTTGGGGTTTACAGATAACCCCAAATCTGTAAATACAGATGCAGTCAGCAATATTTACTCAGTTTAGCCTGACATAAATATTTAATGAGGCTCACTGCTGGGCCACATATACGTTGCAATATATAAATTTATAATGTAAACCCAGCAAAATGGGAGAAAGGATAAAAAGGATAAAAAAATTAGTTACAAAAGCAGAATAACAAGACAGGTAAGTTGATTCACTTTGAACTCAGTTGTTTCTGATACTTTGAAGGTTTCTTGGTCCTTCTGGCTGTTGCAGCTCATCAGCTTCCTCCACAGCAGGTGGCTCCTGCTATGTGAGTTTATGCAAAGATCAAGAGCTTGAGGGATTGAGCATCTCCTGAGTAATTCCAGATTTGCTGGGGTAACTTCAGCTACATTGAGAGATGAGAACTTGATCCTCTGTCCTTAAAGAGATTCGTTTTACGAAGGAGTTATGCAATTCAGAAAAATGAAGGCTGTGGTCCCACATTCTTCTTCTCCTGTTTTACTGTATTTAGCCAGCCTGTCATACCGTGGTTGTATGTGATAAACAACTGAAATGTTCGAGTCTACCCAGGGCATTTTATAGTGCAAGGGCATGCATGGGCAATTGCTGCTTCCATATATGATGCAGTGTTTTCAAACACTGTGACACCAGTGCCAAAAGTCAGCACGCTGACAAGAAATGCACTAGCACCTAAATTAAGTGATTAAAATGTTCTGTATTGCAAAAATCCCATCAATCTCAAAATTTAAGGCTGCCTTCACAGCTGTTTGTGCCTGATGAATTCCCATAATCTCTTAAATAGGCTTTCTCCACATATCTTTGCCTGACTGAGTCAGGGCATTAAGTTTCTATCATTCCAAAAACACTAAGATTTTTTCCTCAGTCTTTTCAACAGTGGATGATATATGTTTGCTGCATATCGTCACCATCCTTCAGAGCATTACTGAAGTATGCTACAAAATCCCAGAGTTACTTTTTACAAATGTATTTTTGTTTCACTAATCTCTGTAAAAAAAAAAAGAAAAAAGAGAGAAAAAGAAAAAGAAGAGCAAGAAACTCTACTAGAGCTCATCTCTGACTTTCTTTTCCACAAAGAGGATGTTCCCCCTTTGCTTACAAGAGGTGACATCTCCTTCACCTGAAGATGGATGGGATTCTTGGTGAATCCCACGACATTATAGAAGGTAAAACAGAGCTACAATAGGACACCGCTTCCTGCAACTTAATGCTTTTGAGTCAACTTTCATCAAACAGGAGACTTAAATATGGGGGAGGTCATCCACAGAGGAGGCCCAGAGACTCCATGGAGCAGGGATGGTGCTGAAAACAGGTCGCTGGCAGGTACCACCTGTGGTGCCACCCATCTGGGACCTGGCAGCAGAGCAGCACAGACTGGCATCTCCTTTCTCCCATGTAGTCCTCTTGCTTCCCATCACAGCCCCGACCTCCCTGTTGTCAGCCACATGGACTTCTCTTCAGGGAAAGGCTGTCCCTCTCCATGAACCCAGAACACAAGCCACACAGACTCGCAGTCGCAGCTCCTTGCTGGAGTTCTGCCACAAGTGACCTGATGGTAATGAAGTGAGGGCTTGCAACAAAATGGAATTGGAAACAATGATGTTTTATGCCCTGGAAGAAGTTATTAATTGTAGGCAACCCATGTTGTAAGCACAGTAACTTGAGACCAGATATTATTACTAACAATCTGATCCAATGCCATGCCCTGAATCTGAGGCTAATCATGAAAATATTTCTCTCACACCCACTCACTACAACAACAAACACAGCCAAGTGTAATAAATTACCCTTTTTTTGTTGATCTGCCCATGTCCAGAGTTTGCTGTCTTTCTGTTAAGATCATTCCAACAAGAACAGCAGAAACACTTCTCTAGCTGACGCATTATCAGTAATTGCACTTCTTGAGAGTTATTTTGCTTGGTTTTACCACCCAAGAAGATATTAATAGATAAACAGAGAAAAGAAGAAAAAAGATCAATACATTAAAAATTGAGCACAACCAGGTCTTTAAAATGAACATATTTTAAACATCCAGCCTTCCACTGGTAATACTCAATTTTCTGGAAAGGTTTCACACTTTACATTAAAGTGTTAGTCTTAATGTGTGCCAGCTTAATGTTCCAGCACAGCTCCTATGTCCCACTGTGGTCCCAGGCCCCAGCCAGCTGTCCAAGCTCACAGAGTAGTTGTGCCTGACCTCCTGCCTCTGTCTCCTCCCCTGGCCTGTTCTGACCATGCTTTACCTCATCTGTGGGCATCCACACGTGCTCAGGCCCAAGGCAATGAGGTCAGTCAGCATCGTGAAGCACAGGTTCACCAAGCCATGCTTTACTCACCGCTGCTCTCATGGTCTTTTCCATGATTGTCCAGCCAATAAGAGTTTTCTCCTCTCAAAATCAGTGCCTGGCTATTTTCCTTGTCACATCTCCTCTTGATAAGATAGTTTTGTGATTATAACAATTCAATAAACCAACCAAAGGTCTTCAAAAGCATTTGCCAGAGCTACTCCCAGCCTGGACAAATGTTATTTAACAACTTCGTTTTACAGAGCTTTTCCCTCTGAATTTAATGCTTAAAGAAATCATCCATTTTGTATGATACAGGTGCTCAAGTAACAAAATCAGGATTACTGGGGAAATGTGCTACAGTGAAAAATGCTTGGAGGTATGAATTGCATTATGAAGGTTAATCATCTACCAGTTAGCACAAGCAGCTCTTTTATAGCATTAAACTGTCTGTAGTAACATAAAATGCAGTGTTGGAATGTAGCAAATGCACCAAAATACCACAAAAGAACATTTTCATATCCATGAATACATATTTTCCATCCCAAATGAAACTATTGCTTCCTTGAAAGAAACAGATGTTATGGCAAAGCTGGTTTCTCTTTTAGACTGATGGTTTTTGTCAATTTAAAATTTTTCAGCTAGTATTCAAGGATATGATTTTGATCAGTCACTGCTTTACCATGGAAATGGAAGGAAAAATGAAATCTACTCAAGATGATGAATCTTAATCACAGCAGGGAAAAACAATATTTTGTGCTGCCTCTGTAGAAGCAGTGACAAAATTATGAGAAAATAAACTGAGGTAGACTGGCAGCTCACTTTCACAGCACCACTGAAAGCAAAACTTTTATGGTTTTAAATATAACATTGCTCAGTATTCTACTTTGAGCTAAATTGATACAGCAAGGCAATTCAAAAATTCTTAATGTTTTCATCTTATTGTATTTCCCCTTTGAAATTCCTAACTATTCAGGATTAAGCAGTCAGGACACAGCAGTCAGGAAGCATGCCTGAAACATTATGAAAACAGTATTATTTTTCCATTTGTCACTTGCAAGAAAGTGAGATGATACACTAAGATCACCACTATTTTTTCTTAGCTTCTGTTTGTGGTAGCTGAAAACATCTGTCCCACACACAGAGGTGCAGCACACAAAACTCTTTCCAGGCCAAGAAGATGCAAAAACAGAGAGGCTTATCACTGGAGTCTTAAAGTGCAGAGTTGCCTGCCTGACCCTGCATGCTAAGTACCAAGAGCAGTGTGAATAACATTAACAAATAAACTCTGAAATTTGCAATGATGATCTACATTTCACTATGGACCCTTTCATTCCTAGTCCAGTCATAGCAAAGACTACGAAAATACACCCAAGAAGAGCCTTTGATCATGGGTGGTTCCATGCTCCACTATATTCATCCTACACACTGCTGGATAAGACAGCAACAGAAATTTGATCCAGGCCAGGAACAGACACACAATTACATTTTTGTTGAATAAGCCAAATCACAATACCATTATGCAGGCTGCGGAAGGCCAAAACAACATTTGACACAGAGAAATCTTGCTGGCATAAGGTTAACCCCTAAATATTGAAAAAGCAGAAGAAGTCAACATTGGATGACTGTTTTGCTCCACATGGCCACAGCATTTCTGATCTGATAACTAGCACCACAAAGTGTGAGTATGAGGAAAACAAATCTTGCTACAGCAACTCAGTTTGTAAGAAAATAAACAGTTAACCAATGAATGATATTGCCTTCGGAAAAGTTACTAAGGCATTCAACATACTGCCTGTGTTTTCCAAAACCAGTCCAGACTTTATTTCAGAAAAATCTTACGAGACTAGAACTGCTCAGTCAGAAAAGAAACAGCAACTTGAATTTTAGAAATATGGAGAATCAAGGAAAGGAAGATTTAACCAACAAGTGGGAGGGATTGGGAGCACCTGCCATAGCCATTCACCCTCCTTGTGTGCTCAGTCAGGTCTGTGGGAGACAAAACAGTGTCCTCTACTTCTCCTATAATGAAAATTGTTTCAGTCTGATCTCTCTTTTCCGTAAGTCAGAGTGGAGCTTAATGCTCTTTAACACAACTATTAACATGTTACTAAGCCCTCAAATAGTATATTTATAAAGAACATTTCAGGTAGGAATTACCATTCTCTGGAGCAGCCTAAGATCATTGTTAATGTTCAGTTCTTGTCAGTCATCCTCCATACACCAACACTAACAGAGCTAAAAATAGCAACACAATTTTGGAGAAGGATATTCTCCAATGTAAACAGTTTATAAAATAAGGGAGGTTTTCAGATTGGGTATATATCACCAGGAGAGACAGTTAAGTATGGCACAAAGTAAATTGTCCATGAAAACAAAAGAAAACCTTCCATATTTTCTCAGCCTGCTAGAAAAAAAATTACCAAAAATATTCTTTTTTCTGTCTCTGTTTAAAGTGTCATTGGACTGAACTCTGGATAACACCCGGGAATCTGGAGCCTCCTCTTTAACTAAATTTATATCTTCTAGAACACAGCTGGAATTAGCACACAGCTTCATGTTTCAGATAACCTGCCTTTAAGCTACAAGCAATATATTACGAAATACTCGAAAAATATTCCTCACCTGCTAAAAAAAAAAAAAAAGAAAAGCCTGTAGGAATAATAGCTGATAGTTGAAATGCACAGAACATACACACAGATTTTTATCTGCAGTATGATCAGTCCAAACTACAAATCCCAAGATTGTCTTCTAGCAAACACCCCACCTTGCTGCAACTTCCCTAAGGGCATATCCATGTTACTCCTAAGACACATGCAGAGCAGCATGTGGTGGAACAGAAGAAACATATGGTTTGTGGTTCTTGCCTATGCCCTATTTGACAGTCGTGGGTTTAATAAAAGCTGGTTGCTTAGGTTAAATTACTGGTGCAAAACCAATCAGACATAGTTGGGCATGTGCAGATGTCCTCATGGGCAGGGATCCCAGTGCATGGTGTGTGTGTATGTGTGCTGGAAATGTCTGTGTGTGGTACGTGTGAACACTCTCTGTTCTCCCTGGTGCTTAAGGAGAGATCCAAGGTAAAAGACAGCAGTCACTGAACCACAGAGAGAAACAAGGTTAGGCAAAGGAAAAGATAATGAAGAAAAAAAGAAGGGAAATTGGAATACAGAATAAAGGGAGGAAATGAAAAACTGACGGTACACATAGCAGAAGGATAAATCTGTGGCTAACGTACAGGACAAAGAGTCCTTGCCAAGCACCATGTGTAACCACAGTCACATCTTCCCTTATTATTTCAGTTAACACATCTGCCAAGCGAGGGAAATACTGAGCAGGTAGGAAAGAAAGATCGCAGAAAGTCCCGAGAGTAACACTGCTGACTTGCTGTTAGCACGAAATGAACTGAAGGTGTCCCAACTTTTTTGGTTCAAAAACCAGATAAAGCCTATTATTTTGAAGAGGTCAGAGCTACAATGAACACTTGCTGACAAGACTTCTGCCTTGTTTTGATCTGCACCGCAAAATCACCTGGGAGAGGCTAGCCACGGGGAGCCAGGCACATCACTGCTGCTTGGGAGGGACCTCGGGTGACAGGGGCCAAATGAAAGCAGTCCCCAGCCTGTCCATTCTCAATGGGACCAGCAGCTATTCCTAGCTGCCCACACTCAGCTTCTCCTTTCTTTCTTCTGCCACCAACAACTCAGGGAGGTGGAACTCAAAGCAATCACCTGCAAAAATCTCCCTTTGGCTCCTTGGCTACTTCCATAGAGATGCAAGAGTTTGAGGAGGCCAAACCCCCTTTTCCCTCTGTTCCACCCAGTACAGCAGGGGAGCAGCTGAGCTGGGCAGGGTACAGGCTGCTGGGCCCTCAACTCACACTGTGGCTACAGCTGCAAGCCCAGCAGCAGCCACACCACAAGTGCCAACACTCTGCTTTGTGTTTTCCCAGGAAGGAGTCCCCCCGTGCAGTTTAAGAATCTCATTTTGTACACAATTAAGTTTTTTCTCCAAAACAAAAACATCCAAAGATGCCAAAAGTGACGACCACCCAGCTCTAAGTAAAGGAAGCCCCAGGTAGCCCAATAACATTTGTTCTCTTCCACTGGAATCCCAAAAATAGCTGTTGATCCAGAAACTACTTCAGGCCTCTTCAGAGCAGCTGGTGGATCTGAAAGCAGTCTTTTACTTTTCCACAGTATCTCTGCTGACCTAGCCAGCAACGCAGTCTCCTAATTTGGTAGCAATCCTCTGGCTTCTCCTGCTGTGGGCTGTGTGTTTGCTTGCAGACCAAGGAAACTGCTGCAAGGCAAGGATCTCTTTCAGCACAGCAAAGGGCAGTGGAGGCGAATTTCTAGGATGATGAAATCTGTACCCCAAACATCTTAGGCCCACATGCAATAAATGAGTGAGGAAGCATGAGAAAAGATTGAGTGGTTTGGTATGGCCCAGACCACAAACAAGACCCTTAATAAAGAAATTGCATCACTGATACTGATTTTGCCTCATAAAACATACTTCTTTAACATTATGGGGGCAGACACATCCTCCTCCATCTCTCCAGTTCAGGGAAGTCCCTGTCTCTCAGGCACACATGCTCCTCAGCGAGTTCATCTCAGCCAGACTGAAAAAAGGCTGCTATGGAAAACACCCCAAATTTTCAGCCAGGCTGTTACAGCTCTGAATAGGGTAGAACAAGACCCTGATTCTGGCTCCTCATACCCAGATGATGGGGTGGGAGAGATCCATCACTACTAATTCATAGGGGTTTTTTTTTGCTTTCATGTCTGTATTTGCCAGTAGGAATCCTACCCTAGATCCAAAAAAAACTACACAATATAGACATTTTCTGCTTGTATTATTAGAAATTTCTGATAAAAAACATATTTTTAAAAATTTGCAACCATCTCTACAAAAGTTTCTCATTTTGTAACCACAGACCCAGCATGTGCTCTGTAAGTGTGCAATAGCCTCAGGGTGAGAGTAAACTTCAGCGTGTTTCTCCTGTAAAAAGCACAAACAGACACAAAGGCAGAAGGGAATTCTCCCTATATTTCAGCTGCAAGTACCCTCTGTGCAAGTACTGAGAAGTAACTGCAAAGAGTCCTGTTTCCCCCATGGGATGGAAACACATAAATTCCAAATAATTCAAGGTGAGCCAAAGAGAAAAATTGCCCAGGCAGGATAAAAAAATTCCATCTGCATGCTGACCGCAATAGAAATCAAGACAACTGTTCAAAGAGCTGTGCCAGGCATCCAGATGCTGCTGCTGGCATCAGATCTTCCACAGTCCGATAGCAGCTGGTTCCAGGGATGGCAGCCAAAGCCTGCACATAAATTAGAGAAAAGGAGAGAGAGGGAGGGAGAATTGACTGTTCACCACCTGATCAGCACTATTCCTGCTATACGGGCATATGCATGTTAGTTACTAATCATTTTTATATTAAAAAAAAAAAAAAGATTGATACCAGGGTCTATGACATTGGAATGAATAGGACTGACATCTGCAAAAACCTCACTGCTCATGTAGGCAGGGCCACTGAGACAATTCTTTATGATACCTGGATGAGAAAGAAAAACTGCTTGAGAGCATGCAGCCAGAGCCTTCCCTCAAGTTTCACAATTTCTGCAGAGTGCTCTGTTTTAAAATGTCCACTTCTTCGACTACTGGAGCAATTGAGGTTTTTCAAATATTCTATGCACCTTTACCTATCCCCCTTCCTCTCAAACTGCTGCCTACCTTCTGCTGCTGATACCTTCCTTCAGCCTCATGGCACACGGTTTGGGCACTGCACCAAGGAATTGCCTCAAACTGAAAGGCTGTTATGTGTCAAGAAATTGGAGGCAACTTGAAATGCCCCTATAATTGACTGTCGCCAAGGTGTGCTTCCCAGGCAGTTTCATGCATGCTTGTGGCTCAGAAAACACATATTGTCTATACTCCTTCCACTCCCAGCAAGTTGAGACTGATAAAACAGATCACCAAAGTGCAGGAGCTTAAGTTTCCCCTCTACTCTGCTCTGCGTCTCTATTTTTTTCTCTTGGTGAGATCCCACCTGGAGTACTGTACCCAGCTCTGGGGGTCCCAGCACAAGACTGACATGGTCCTGTTGGAGTGGGTCCACAAGGCTGGAGCCCCTCTCCTATGAAGACAGCCTAAGAGAGCTGGGTTTGCTCAGTCTGGAGAAGAGAAGGTTTCAGGGAGACCTCACAGCACCTTCCAGTACCTGAAGGGGGCTACAAGACAACTGGAGAGGGACTCTTCCCATGGGCAAGTAGCAACATGTAGTAACATGTAGTAACAGTTTTTTTAAAACAGTTTTTTTTAAAAAAGAGGGAAAGTTGAAACTGGACATAGAGGAATAATTTTTTTTTATGATGAGTGTGATGAGACACTGAAACAGGCTGCACTGTTTAAATGCTGCAATCCTGGCAGTGTTCAAGGCCAGGCTGGATGGGGCTTTTAGAAACCTGGTCTAGTGGAAGGTATCTCTGTCCATGACAGGGGTCCCATGCCCATGGGATTTTTAAGAAACCTTCAACCCAAACCATTTTTGGTCCTGTGATTCCAAGTAACATGTGGAATTGGCAAACAGAAGTAGTGACTGACACTAATTCCAAGGATCCGAGTTAGGTGTCTCCTTCTGGGCACATTTCAGGTAGCCAGAGTTCAGTCACTGTTGTGACGTGGTAGAAAAAAACTGTTGTGGTTTACATACAGATGGTGACAATTAACTAGGACACTACATTCAGTTACATAGGACAGAATGAATTAAGCTGGAGCATCACCAGGAGGAAAAAAAATGAAAAGGTTACAGAGGGAAAGCTTCCAGGATGGACAGAGTTGGAGTGCAGCTCAGCCAGAGGATCCCGTTCCCAGGCCTTTGCTAACAGCAGCAGTAAATCTAATTCTCATGAGAAAGATAAGCTTGTCCTTAATGAGGGATGTGGGCTGTATTAGCTACAGGATGCATGTTCCTCTCTCTTACATGGAGAAAGGGACACAACAAATACATTGTTCCTGGTAATGTCCCTAGTTATCAAATGACCCAAAAAGAAAAACAATATGGCCATTTTTATTTTTCAGTAACTCTCAGTAATATTTCTATTAGTGTCTCCACTAAAATGAAGATCCTGAAATCCTTTGCCCAACCAGAACAAACCACAGGTGCAGCCTGGCCCAGCGTCAGGTCCCCAGTCCCTGCAGACACCCAGAGAGGAGAACAGGGGCACAGCAAGCACAGCCATGCAGCACATTCCTGTCCACTCCATCTCCAACACCACAGGGACTGGTGTGCAGAGAGGAGGACCGGGCCCTACATACCTGTTTGAGGGTGATATTTTGGAACAAGTAAGACTCAATGTTCCTTTGCACATAGAAAACACTAGTTGTGCTTCCAAAGTCCATCTTCTGGGTGAGTTTCACCTAAAACAATTTCAGCTAGAGGGTCCTGAAGATACTCCCAGGCAAGCCAAAACACAAGAGGCAGGGATGCATCAGGCAACTGCTTCAAAAATTGTTTCTGATTGTTCTTTATTCCTTATCTATAACTTCAAACTTTTTTTTTGACAGCTACTGAACTGTGTCTACAAAATTAGCTGTTATGAACCTAAGATCTTATTCCTAAGGCACATCAAAATGCTTAGACCCACTATCAGCAGTGAAAAATTAGATATAAGAAAACTGAAACATGCCCAGCTTTTTGTACATTCTTTTAAGGATCAGGTCACAATTATGATCAAATATATCCCATCCCCAAAACCACAATTAATCCTTCCACCAGATTTTCTCTCAACATTCCTCATTGTCAGTGAGCTTCAAATGAACTACTTATTTTGACTAAGTATCTCAGAGGAAGATGTTATTTTCTTCCACTTTGTAGAATAAAAATGTTATGGTTGTAGGCACTGGGCAAAACAGTGTGGTGCAAAGCAGGAAGAGTAAATGCACTCGTACAAACAAGGTCATCACATAAGTAAGTCTGGCTGCTGGCATCTCTGCAGGACTGAAAGGAAGTCCTCTACACCACCAGAGAAGTTTCCCAAGCTCCAATTGCACCAAGCTAAATAATCCAGTCTCAGAAAAAGAGGATCCTCAAGTCAGAGGAAACGTGTGTTTCAACACAACCCCAAGGGGTCCTGGAGCAAAGGGCCAAGGTATGACAGTGATCCCAGTTGCACAACATGGAAGAGGCCCCACTAGAGATGACAAAAATCATGTCTCACCACACTTTGTGGGTCTTGCCTGCATGCTGCAAGTGCATTTGTTTTCTTTCTTGACCAAACCTGATCCTTATAAAAGTCATTATAAATCAACCCCAGCCTAGAATGTTGTTCTGCTAAAAATACAAGCACTCTTTGGTTCCTCTCATGCCTGCTCAGCAAAATAGCACGCTGCTGCTGGAGATGCAATGGCAGTGTGCCTAACTGGGCTGCCCCGGGGTGCTAGGACAAAGGCTGGGAACGAGCAAACAGGTGAGAGAGGGGACAGAAATTCCTGACTTTGGGGTCATCCTAGTTGGAACATCTCCTGCCTCGGGCCCATGGGCTCTGGAAGTGGTGACCTCACAAAACACAAACTGTACTGGAGATGGAAATGTGGTCCTCAAGGGAGTCAGCCAGTAACCCCATCTAGTCAAGCATCTCCTGGAGCCTGTCTTCCTTTGGTAAGAGGCTAAACTGTTCTAGAAACTATCAGCTTCTTCAATCAATAGGATTGTTCTAATAAACTTACATTTTGAATTCATTCTAGTCTTTATCAAGAATTTCAAGTTCTTGAAAGTATTCCTCTGCATATATACAGTAATTTATGTGGGTTATACATGATAGAGAAGTTTCTTAGAATAGTTTCCCCTTCATTTATCATGTCCTGAATAACTCATTTGCTGGCCCTTGCCCAAAAATAACAGAACTATTCCCTTGTTAGTGCTGATAAAGCTTTCCTTCAAATCATCCTGAATTTTCTTTCCTATTTGATATTATATACACAAGAAAAAATACATGGACAGATACATCAAAATGTACTAAATTAAAGAATTACAACAAAACAGGAAATAGGTTTATTGCAACTTTATATACTGACAACAAAATGTGGTCACATCAAGGCAAAGTCCAGAGCAAGAATTCAGTCAATTCAGCATGAAATTAAACAAATATGCAAGGAAGAAGGTCTACAAGAAGGTCCAAATTTCATCCAAGGGTGCAAGTTCAAAGGAGAGGCAAGGTGACAGCTCAGGGCCCATAAACCTTCTTGCTCGTATGGCGAGTAGGAACTGGCTGTCAATAGAGGTAATAAAGGCAGCTTGCAATATCCTACAGAACAAATTGGCTATTGGTAGAAGCTTGCTGAAGCAAGTGTTCAGGGACTGCAAGAGACTGATATCTCTATCTCTAATCTGAAGACTCCAGGATTTTGATTTTCATTTTGCTGTCTCACCTTTGGTTAGGATCTAAAAGGAGGTAAAGAAAAATGGGAAAACATCAATCCACTCAATTTCCCTGTTCAGTAAGACCGTCCTGGAAAATTAACTGCAGCCCACTTTCAATACAAGAAATCAAAGGACTGTGCAGAAAGGGCTGAGAGGAGTAACTGAAATAATCCAATAATTGGATTCAAGCATTGGACCCAGATCCCAAATCTAATGCCTAGCCCAAAAAAAAAAAAAGGAAGGAAAAAAAAAGAGCAAAGCAAGGGCAATAAGGACAACCAATGTCATATATTGCCAGAATATTCCAGGCATAGGCCTAGTTATTTATGAATATACATAGTTTTGACTAAATGCCCAACAACCACGTAAAAATGATGATGATAACTCTAATGCAACTTTGTTCACTATAGCATAAATGCCAAACAAAGGTAAAATATTCCACATATACTTTGTCTATTATTTTGTTAGGTATTTATTTTAAAATGAAGTCAGCCAAAACAAACAGCTGCCAAGAATCTCTTCCAGTATATGAGCAATCTGCTTCTAATATTTACCATGTTGTGGGCTTGCCTTTAGAGAAAAAGAAAAAAAGAAAAAAGTCCACTGTTTGGATACAAGAAGTCACATACAAAATGCTAGGTGTTACCTCTTGCTGCATCATCCCCTATGCTGTACAGGTAAATTCCTCTTCCATTAGAAACATCTGCATCCCTTTCAGAGGATGAGAGACCAGCCCAATGTTTCCATCAGACAGCAATGGCACTCATCCCAGGACAAGCAGGTGATTTTTTTCAGTCTGCAGCATTTCATGATGGCACTGTTCCCTACCACTGCTTATCTTCCAGCTGCAAATGATAGCTTTTCAAATTTTGAACCAAATAAATCAGAATTAAGATATTACCTGCTCCTCTATATTTTTAGAACTAGGTCAATTGTTATTTTATTCCTGGAGCCAAAGAAGTTTGAGCAAGACAAACTGTGTCAATCAGTACAAAATGTATTCATTAGTTTTGCATGTGTATTGGCTGAGATGTATAGTCTGGCTTCACCATTTTTGTACTGAAATGAAATACATTACAATGAAGCAGACAACCTTATTAGATTTTGACCTTCATTACTAACTCTTCTAGTTAA
Source organism: Motacilla alba alba (assembly GCF_015832195.1). Taxonomy (NCBI): domain Eukaryota; kingdom Metazoa; phylum Chordata; class Aves; order Passeriformes; family Motacillidae; genus Motacilla; species Motacilla alba. The sequence continues at coordinate 105,443,184 of NC_052016.1, forward strand.
TTTGCTGTATCAGAAATGTAAGTTACATGTGTGCTCAAAGGGGTGCATATTGTGCATATAAGCATTTATGCATTTCTAACCCATAAAACCAAATTTCTGCTTTTGCATGTTAATTTTGTCACAAAAAGAAACCACAATGGGACCATGCATTTGCCTGATAAAGCTCGACTATTACAAAAAGCATGCAGTGCCCTCTCCCCTTCTACACAATACAATTAATGCAAGTTTCTTTATAGTTTCTTTAACAGTTCCCAGCCCTATCCTGTCAACACTTAGCCTGAAAAACCTGTTGGTCACAGTATTTGCTCCACTCTTATGGAGATTTTGTCCTGATTTTGTCCTGCTTTCCTAATGCTTTTCCTTTAACCACTCATGTTTTTTAATATACCATCTTCCCATCCCAGGAACAGTTACCAGATGGCAGGGAGTACCTATTCTGCCTAAAATTAACCCTCTATGCCAACCAAAAGACAGAATTTTGGGGACCAGGAGGCTCTCAGGCTTTTGGCTCTTTTTATAATGCCATTCTTAGCCTCACTATGAATAAGTTATATCAAACATTTAGTTAGGTCACCCAGTCCACAGTAACACATCTTCTATCAACACAAAAAGGCTAAGAGGAAAAAAGGGATCAAATTTTTAAACAGGTTATCTACCTGACATTTGGAGCCAGTGTATCTAACAAATATTAGTGTAAGTATTCATTTCCATTAAAAAAATATCACAAGTTGATTTATTTCAACTACAAGATGCTGGGGTAGATATAGGAACAGTTGACCTCAACAGAGGTCAACCTTAATAATCAGGTCCTGTTCTTGCCTTAAAGTCTAATACATTATTCAGGATATGGCAGCAATTAATCTGAAGAGAGAAGTTTTCTTTATGTATCTGCATCTGCATTTGAAACAAAAAAAAAAAAACACTAAAGCAGAAATATATACTGTTGTCTATTGCCAGTCTATTGCAAAACACACATTTCAGTCTTCCAAAGTCTCAGTGCAGAAAGGTCTCAGATAGGATGGGAACTGGCATAACTCTTCTAATTTGTAAAGGAGTTTATTTAACATTTAAAGATTTGATGTCTCCTCTGTGATTTTTCTGTTATGTTCACACGCATTATTGACCTTCTGTAAAAATAACTTTATTTATTTTTAAAATATAAACTCTGTATGATGAACAAAAATAACAGTGTCTCAGTTGAATTTCCTGCCACCCCAATTCCAATGCCTAAAGATGTGGAGGAACAAATCAGTAACAAATGGATTTGTGCTCAGATTTCACAAACATAATGAGGAAAGGGTGACAATGGAGATTGTATTTCATCAACCTAACTGCTCTCATCTAACATAAATATGACAAAATTTTCCTGCCACATAAATATTAAAAAAATTTCCTGGCATCCATCATGAAATAATCACTATAGGTTTTCTCCATCATGTATTCAATTAACCAAAGAAATCTCAAGTTCAGTTAAATTCACCCTGCATTACAGAAAGCCAAAAGTTTTTTTAGTTGGTGTAGTTACAGAGTTTGTAGTCCAGTGAGGACATCTCTGGCACTGGGATAATCCTCTGCATGTAACTTTCCTCTTCCTGATTTGTGAACAATATCCTGGGAGGCAGCCTAGTAGGGACCTGGACCTCTTTTGCTTTGTTGTATGTACTGAAATGGCAGTAAAGAACAACCATTCAAGAGTTTTTAGAAAATAAGAACAAAGACTGAGCACTGTGAAAATGAGGGCAAACTACAAAAAATTCAGTTCACAATCAATAAATTAAACTCCTTGTTTTAAATGCAGCTGGTTCTGCAGCACAAACTTAACTTGATAACAAAGGTCAGCAGATACTACTGGGAACAGATGCATCAGGAAAAAGGTAAGAAAATGCTACTGTCATTTTTGGAGCTCCTTCATAGAAATCCACCATCAGAAGCATATAAAAAGCACAACTAAGGAGGAAAATAAACTTGCAAGTTTCACATTTCTAGAATTTTTTAATTCAATTCTTTACTATAAACTGCTGGAACTTGAACTGCATGACTATTTGCCCGAAGCACTATAAAAGAGCCTTAGGTGTTTTTGACTCCAAACGAAACTACTGAACCTCAGGAAGAAAAGAGAAGAAAGAAAAAATAGAGAAACAGTTCTGGCATAATATTCTATTCAGAGGCTGGCAAAGTTCAAAGCCTTAGTGGACTATGGTAAGCACCCTGTAACAACTTGGCAAATTTGGGGCTCCATGAGAAGACTGCTTAAGTTAGGAGTTCAGACAGAGAACTTCACAAAATACCTTCTCTGGACATCCAGCCTGGGGTGTGGGAGTTGTCTTTTAAAGCTGGTAATGTGCTCCGTAGGCTATTGATTTTCACAATTATTTTGGACTAAATATGTGTCAGTAACAGACAGAAAGCTGCTTCCAACCATTATGAATAGCAATTAAACAGCAAAACAGCAGCGATACAAGAACCATTTTCTTGATTCCTTTATTGACTATGTGATAGGAGAGCCACAAAAAACCAATCATGCTGGGCTGTAAGACAAATGGCATCTTAATATCAACTGCAAATGTCTGGGTTTATTTAGTACTCAGAAATGTGATGAATCCCCAGTAGATATATTAATTGCTGCAGGAATTCAGATTAATTCCTGCATGAATGTCCTTCAGCAGTGTCACTCTTTATCTTTTCTTTGCTGGCTATTGAGGTTGCAAATACTTGAAGCAGGGAGAGAAAATAAATCCCAAGGTCTTCAGATCTGGAAGGATATGAAACAGAGCACTAAACAAGCTCAGAGAGTTACCACCTCCTCTGTCTCACAAAGTCTAAGGAAACATTAGCCTACAGCATCAGACAGCACATTCAGACCTTGAGAGATAGATAGATAGATAGATAGATAGATAGATAGATAGATAGATAGATAGATAGATAGATAGCAGTTTTCATACTGAACTTCCTTGACTGAAGTATTACATTAGTTAGAAACCAAGACCATTTACACACACACAAAATCCAGCTGTTGTATTTGGAAAGCCATTTCTAATACAGTTAGTGTGAGCACAGTTCTACAGAGAACATTCTTCACCTCTCCTGAAGTTCAGTTTTAAAAAGTTAGCATAGTAAAAGCTGTTGGGTTTTTTTTAGAGTAATAACTGGTGTACCCTTTAAAATGGCTTATTTATTAATAAAACATTTGTGTGCATGGTGACATTTTTTAACTGTCTGGATGCTGCTTTGTTATGACCCCATTCTTTGTAACACTATGAGATTCTTACCACCCAGGCTAGAGCTACTGAAGCAGAAAGGTGAGGTAGTACTTCACGAGCAGTTACTTTCAGTAGAGCCCTGAAAACTGGATATTTTATTATCAGGTTATATTTTACAGAAAGAGTTGACCAAATGCAAAAAATGTAGAACATATAGCAAGAGGGACAGGCCACATCAGGACTATCTACCAGGCTAAGCTGAATATTTGAGGCAGAACTTTGACAGGAACAGGGAAGATGAACATTTGTTTAATTTTGACTACTTATGGCACACTACAATACAATAATGATTTCCAAAAATGCTCTGGAGGTGTTAGTGCCTTTAAGACACCTGTTAAGAGTTTAAACAAGCCCATACAAAACAACAGCACTTGCACAACGCACACACTGCCATTATGGTCGAAAGGCTTTAAACAGAATAGTCCAAAATCATGTCATTGCTCACGACTTGCAAAACCACCGAGGAATGATGTTGTTTATCTTAAGTGAATGTCAACAAAAGCCTTCCACAAAACTCAGCTGTCAAGTGTTTTCTGTAAGTCATTACCGTTCGGGGAAGGTTCATAATAATCTCTGAAGTGAGATCCAGCCTGCAGTGGGCAGCAGCAAGACAAAAGCCACACACAACCCCTGCAGCCCCAAGGGCTGGTCCCAGTTCTTGACGTGGCGCTTATCTGACGAGGAATGCTGCAAAGCATGTGCAGGGATGACTGCTTGGTCTTGAAGGAGCCATGTGAGGTTGAGACACAACAGCATCAGCCACTTTTAATTGGCAATGCCCTGCTTCCCCCTTGCCATAAGAATGGTAATTCATTGGGCTGCCTTTTCTGTCCACACGCCTGCAAGGCTGAGCTGTTTCATTCATGACATCTAGCTTTAATGTGGAGTTATAAATGTAAATTCCAACTCTGAAATATTTACCCTTCTGTTTATCTCTTCAGTGTCTACTTCTTTAGTATTTCCTCTATTTTGCCCAATACAACAATGGTGTAAAATGCCTCCTCTTGGGATACACTGTAGCTAGAAATGTTGTACAATTCCTCCAGGAAGAGGGGAGTGATTGCTTTCTAGGAGTGTGACACTTACTTTTATGGTCCTATTAATTCACAAGTTATCAGGCTGTAAATCTGGCATTATTCTAATATACTGTATTTTGGCTCCTCTGCCCTTCAAGCTACCACATCCTTTTCAGCCTCATAGGAGCCTCTTCACATTTTGAAGAAGGAAACATTCCTATAGACAACAGTAAAGAGGATGTTTCAGCCAGCAAACAAAACATAGAAACCAGTCATCTGATAAACATGTATTTTACTTTTGACTGCAAACCCTACAGTGTTCTTGTTAAACACATATGCATACCTGGCCAATGAACTCAGAAGCAATAATTTCAGAAAATTAGTAAGACAGTCCTTACAAACTGATCATGTGACTGGTTTGTAAGAATCCTTTTATTAACGGAATGATAAATAGTATTCCCCTCTCCTTATACTTGCCTTTCCAATGAACAGACCTTTTTTATACCTGGTTGTAGCAAAAGTAAATTAAATTTAAATAGTCACAATACACAGGAAGGTTTCAAGCTTTTTGTAGACTCAAACTTTACTCAGATAAATATTACAGAAAATTTCAAATAACCGGAAAGAGATTTACTACAGACCAAATTATTCCTCCACAACTACAGTGACTCCTACTTAATTTAGTTACTCCAAAATTCAGCAGCCCCCAACCTCCTTGTGGAGGGGTAAAAGTAAGACTGGAAAAGATGTTACAACAGGGCCATTAACACACTGCAACTTCTTGGAACTTGGAAGAACATTGTCTCCTGTGATGCTTTGCAAAACCAAACACAGGGGGGTTTTTGGTGATATTATGCTTCCTCAGGTCTTTTTAACCCTAAATTAGTCTTTTAGCATATATAAATATGCATTATCATTTAGCACTATAAATAAAAGGACTGGAAAAAGAGGCAAAAAATGCAGGAGCAAATCCTCCCACAAAGGCCAGGGCTGTCTATCTGGAATGTCCTTAGAGAATTTTATACCAGCATAAAAAGTTGAAGCTGTGACACTTTTATGTAAGGATAAGCTGGCTGGAAATCATGCAGTCATGACCAGCTCCACACAAAGCCTCCTGTCCCTCTTCCCATGAGGGTGATAACACTAAATCAGCCCTCAGAAAGCTGCTATCACACAAACCATTCCTCTTTTGGAGAGACAGACAGCGTCAAGAGCAAACACCAAAGACACCAAGTTGAGAAAGAACAGATCCACGAGCTGGGAGTTTTTCTTTAGCTCCGTTCCAAATATGACATCATGCTTGAACTACAAACAAAAGCTAATAATAGTTTCTGATCTTAATTTACAAAACAGAGTTTTTACACATTTTTGGAGTCTTACCAGAGTTGAAAGATCCATATAGCCTAATCATTGCCCAGCAGAACATTCAAATTCCTCTCCAGCAACTAGAAACAATTAATTGCTCTGCATCTAGTGCAGCATTCCACAAACATTCAAAAGGTCGAAACTATTGATTACCAGCTGCCAAAGCCCATTTATCAGTAGGGGAGGAAAATCAATATTTGGTATTAAAATAAGGTCAAGTTCTTGATTTTTCATTTCAATCCAGTGCTCTCTACAGCAAAAAATAAATCCATACCAGATGCTCACAACACAGGACCTAGGGAACCTCCTTGAATTTTGAAAGAAAAACTGAACAGATCTGTCCCACCAAGGACACCAGAGCTTTCAGCAGTTCAGCAAAGCATTATATAAGATAATTCTCAAAGCTAATGAAAAAAAATTGTCGAGATGAAATCAACCAAGTAAGCAGTGAAGCAATGACACCAATTTTGCTCCTAGCAATGATTCTTCTAGTGCCAATGCATTGCTTCCAGCTGACCCCTACCAAGAGAGGCAGCAGCTGGAACAAACTACTGGAATGATGTTATTTCCATGAAGAAGGACAGTGCATATCAGCAGCTATCATGACTAAAGCAACCCTCAGTATTATAATCACAGACTAAGACATTTAAGCTGTAGAAGGTACTTGGCACATCAAAACAAAGGACTACAGTTAATGTTGGTGCAGCAGATGGTTGGCATCTCAAATATCTATCTGCAAGTACTCCCATCATTATGTAATTAAAACTGTTCTAATTTCAAGGCTGGTTCCCTGTTTCAGGCTAAATGTTGATGTTTGAAATGCAGTTTACTGGCTCACAACTCAGGACAATCTTACTAATCAATACACCTTCCTGGTGATGTTATCCCCATGATTCTGGTCCTCAGCTGTTTCATGCTACAGGACAGCCAACCAGTCCAATGAACTGAAAAGGTCACCTTGCATCAACTAATTTCACTCCACTCAGGACAGAAGTCCTTTCTAATTCCACCCTAAATGCAAGAAGAATAATATTTTTTTTAATATCTGAAGGTCAGCCTATCTTCTATCCTTTCCTTCAGCTTCAGTCACAAATTCAGCCTAGGGACTTGTACTTTAATTTCAACCAAGTGTTGACTACTTTAAGTTCCAAAACCAGATCTGAAGCTCAAAATTTCTAATAAGCTTACTTCCTCTTCTTTAGGCGTTCCCTCTTCATTATTTCCATTCCATTCCATCAAAGACCACTTCCAGTGCAGCAAAACAAAACAAATTCAGTAAGAAACCAGACTCTGGCAGGTCCTTGGAGATGTTAATCTTTTGTATAGGAAAAGATCACAGTGCTCAGGTGCTCTGTTCCTTTCTCCACGAGTTTACAGACCTGGGGTAGCTTCTCTGCAGAGTAGCAAGTACAATCAATAGGGTGAAGAAAAAATCTATTACTGTTATTGCTCATGAAATAAAACCCTTAAGTCACATGCTGCATTGAGTATAAAAACACAATGAAAGCAGTTTAATGCCTACTTAAACCACTGCTATGAGGAAATGCTCATCAATCCAGGGTGGTGAGATGTGGGTGTGAGTGACTTTGACCCACCACAGGGACCAGGGGAGCTTGCTCCCTCCTGAGCCAGCAATGGAGGGGATTACCCAAAGCAGCTCTCTCTGGAAACCAAAGCCAGATCCCCATAACTCATCATTTAATTAGAAGTACTTCGCAGAGCACACTACAAGAGCAAAATAGCCTCAAATCTAAATTGCTGAAGCTGAAAAGAAGAATTTGCATTGCGTACCCTTAGCAATATGTTTTTGTGATTTTAACTTTTCTAATGACTTCATTCCATTCCTGTAAATCTGTATTTTGAATAAACATGCTTTTATCATTAAATCTCCTCAGTGATAAAGCTGACTCAGAGTAATATGACACACACCAAGACCTCCTTCTTTCCAGGGTACCGACTCATCTTTCCAGGGCAAACCAGTGCTCCCTTTGTTTCCCACTGAATAGCTCAAAGCCTTCCTGAAAGCCTCCCAGCAGTCTGCCACAGCAGCACAAGGTTTCAGCTATAGTTTCTCAAAAGCTATCTCTGTGCAGTCCCCCTCTCTCAGCAGTGTGAAGTCAGTGGGAGAAAATCTGAGAACTCGAATATCAAAAGAAAACATATTTACACTCAGCTTTCCAGGGGAAAAAAAAAAAAAAAAAAGAAAAGAAAAGAAGACAACGCTGTAACAAATATTCAACAGAGTCCTTAAGGAAACGAGCATAATTCATAACCTTTAGGTACCACCACACCTCAGGGCTCCTGGTGGTTTTACAAACCACCAGTTTGTAAAGAAATCGGAGGAACATCTCAGTTGAGACACACAGCCTGAGCCTTAGCAGCTCTGAGCACAGAGCCTCTTCATTAGGGTGGCTGATTAATAGCTGATTACCACAGACATTCATCATCCCCCAAGCTATCACAGGAGAGGGCCATCCCTGTGGGAAGTCTATTCTGCCTGTAAATGTTTGTAGAAGGCTCTGAATGCAGCAGTTTGGGCAGAGAGGTCCCCGTTTTGGGGTACCAGCAACTGCACTGGCTTGCATGCCCAGGTGCCAGCAGCTGGGGACACTGGGAGAGATCTAGAGGCAGCTACAGGCTAGACTGAGAACAAGCATGTGCATACATACACTGTATATTTGTGTACAAAGATGTGCTATATAGATGTCCATATTTGACTTCCACCCTACACAGCTGAAGAGGACAAACCAACCAGGCCATCAATGCCATTCCTACTTGCGTCACAGCTGTGTATCCTGCCTGTGTTGATCTGTCTGTCTGTGTAAGTGTGTTTATACACACACACACATATATAGTGTGCACATGTGCCTCTTGGGGACACAACCACACCTGGGGACACAGAGCCACAGCAGCCTCACCTCTCTTTCCCCGTTGAATGCTGCACCCCCTCACTCTGCACATTCTTGAAATGCTACCAGCCCTTCAGAATGTTTTTGGAAAATTATTAGTATAGCTTAAAATGTAAAGTGCTGTTGGAAAGCACCAAGCAGTTCTTCTGAAGACTGCATCACCAGATACAAGCCTCAATCATAAAATGCTTTTGCAGCTCTGCATGATTATCTCTGGATCCCTCTGAAAAAGCCTAATAACGACAGGAGGCTTCAAATGTCTTTACATAACAATTTGAAATACAAAAATATACTGGCTTACTTTATACTGCTAAAACACTTAAGGCCCCCTCCTTTAGCATCTCAGAAAGCAAAGAATCACCCTTCTTTCAATGCTGGATTCTTGTAAAAACAGTTTCATCACCTTGATCTGATCATGTGTATCTGAATGTTGATAAAGAGTCACATAGATAAAACAAGGAATTGGACTAATTCAATTTTCTTAAGAAATGTATACATATAGGTAACTAGAAAAAGTTCAAGAGGCCATCCTCATCAAGAAAATAAGGATATACTACAAATACATTTGGAAAAAGAGTTTCCTGCTCTCTGAGAATTCATTTCAGCTGCAGAGTACAATAAGGACATACTATAGCCAAGACAGCACAGGGGCAATTTATTCACTGGCTCAAAGTGATGGGAACAGTCTAGGAAAAATGAAAATGAGGAACAAGTCTCCAGTTCCTTGATTCTGAGACTGGACTGCAGTTAGAAACCAGAGGTTTGCTTTTAGGTAGTAGGTATTGCTTTTCATTGGAGTACAAAAACAGAAGCAAATAAAAGATTCTCCTCTTCTAGGTTCAGTTTGGGGAAGTAGTAAGCTCTGGTTCTCAGTGTTACTCTGGATGAGATAAACTATACCATAGGAGCTGGAATCAGTTATGAACATGGAGAGTTTTGAGATTGTTCCAGTTTCTAGTTGGAATGGGGGTTCTTTGGTGTAGCTTCAGCTACTGGAAAAGGGTCAGACACAAGGTTCTGAATCTCCCTCTGACTACTGATAGCTTTACATCAGGTACAGAGGACCATGCAAGGTGACTAACATTTATAGAGCAGCAACATCAGGACCTGATGGGATACAGCTGGTAAGAGCAGTCTCCATCACAAGGAAGATCCTGAAGGGATGCCTACGGGCAGAAAGGATATTTGGCTATGGGCAGAAAAGCCAAACTGCACAGAAATGCTAAAAGAAGGCACCAGACCAGAGTTTTCACATTCCTGATGCTGAATTCTGCACCAGTCATTATATGTAACACTAGCCACAAGGTTCGTCAGAGCTCATGAATTAAAACAAAGAGGTACAGACTTATTTGGGATATCAAAAACATACTGGATTGGTACAGCACAAAGCATTGTAACCAGGTACACACATTTCCCATTTAAGGCTGTAGATATTCAGGTACTCTTAAATTTTTAAGCTGTGTCTTAGACTTCATTTAAGCAAAAGTCAGGAAAAGAACTGACTATGCCCAAGTTCACATAACATGTACAGCTGCAATCCTGGTTTACAATCTGTCATTTTGTAGTATATCTGTGGCTGCTGCTTCACAAAACCAAAGTGGCAAGAAAACCTCCTATTCTCCCTGAGACTATGCTTAAGAAGGTTAGAAACTTTCTTCCTCAGAAACAGATCCTTTCCAGGTAATCATGTCTTCCCTGAAGGTAAGGGTTCTCAGAGGTCCTTTGTTAAAGCCACTTAAGTTAATGTGAGGATTATGCTCAACCTCCTGAGGATTTTGCCATCCACCTCAGAACAGCAGTACAGATACAGCAAGTCCCCCTCAGCAGAAGGATGGCCTGAGATAGACGCAAGTTTCCCTTGGGGTGCTGGAAGTGCTTCCCCAAGGGTGAATGAGCAAGGAAGAGACTGCTACTGAGCTTAGTTTAGTTTGCACCCTGTAATTATTAGTATAAACAAATTCTTACTTTACTTCCATTTGAACCAAGGAAGGCTCTAGAAACAATTTAGTCTGTGTTAAGAAACACACACTTAGCATAAAACAGTTACACTGTGCTTTGATAATACCTCCATTACAGAGAATAAAAACCTGTATGTTTCCTATTAAAAGAACAGTGTGCGTTCACGCTGAGGTTAGTTCCCAGCACCAGTTTTCGGTAGTCTAGCTCAGGAGGTTAAAATCCAAAAAGTAAGCTTTTCACCATTTATGGCTTGTGTTTTCTTGTTTAGATTGCACTCTGCCTTCAGAGAGACAAGGCCAGTCAATTAGAGTTTCAGTTCTTCAACATCAGAGCTATGTTACTGTGCACGGGTTTCCAACACTAACAAAATTACTTGTATCCAAAATAAAACTGTTAAATGAAATTAGGAAAAATATTTCATGTTCATAGGAGCAACATAGCTATTCAGAGCAGATTAAATGCCTTGTTTTGCATTTTGAAAAAATAATTTAGAAGAAAAACTGCATAAGCCTAAAAAAATTGGGACTTGCCATACTAAATCACACAAATATAAATCACACTTATTGCACTTATCTGGTTATTTTTAATCCTAAAAAATGGAAAATTAAATTGTTTGAGGACAAACTCACCTTGCTGACTGCTATAAAACAGCTGTACATAGGTTTCATTAGGCCATATGGGGACATGCACGCACAGGCAGGTCACTCTGCAGGATGCTCTTGTGTGCCCCATTACAGCAAAACGTTGAGCACTACTATTTTAGCTTGTTCTGAATACATTTGTTAATGTTAATCAGAAGCTCAACAGCAAAGGAGAAAAAAAATTCCACGTTTCCTATAAAAAGCTATGAAGAAACCCCCAAATGCTGTGTTCTACCCCATGGCAAAGTTCCTACGAGGTCCCCAAATGTGCCTCATGCCTTTATACAACAGGAAATCTAGTTAGATTCAAATGCTGACACTCTTGTGTGCTCTATCCAAGAGGTTTCAGGTCATGAAACAGACCTCACTCAAGTAAATACTACACTCATGTTCACAGGACAAACCGCAGCAATACTTTCAAACCACAGCTAATCCTATCCAAATGGGAATGTAATCTGTTTGAATAAATAAGAAATAAAAGGAAGAGTAAAGCCAAGGAATAATGAGTGTTTCTCAGGGCTGTGTGTCTCGGCTGAGTATTTGAAAGTGGGGTTGCATCATTTGTACTGCATATGCTGAAGAAGACAAACTGTGCCCTGCAAGGCTACACGGACAAATGTCTTGGGACCGAAGACTCCAAGCGTTAAACTGTGATTTTCTGCCTGCTGGAGAGTGCTCTTTGAAGTCACTGTGGATGAATTCCTTCTGTACTTGTATTCACACAGGCACACACACTTGCATTATGAGTTTTTCATCTGCTTCTACAGAACTGAGCATTAGGCACAACCAGTGATAGAATGACCGATTGCACAGCGTAAGGTCTGACTAGTGCAGAGCTCCTTCAGCAGCATGCAGTAACTTATAGTGATGTCCAAACACTGCAATTCCTGATGCTTTTTACCATAACCATTCAAAATGTTTCAAATGGCTGCAGTGGAGCCTACATTTATATTGCAACTATTCCTACTGCAAAACTATTCTTATATCCCACACAGAATGGGTGGAAATTGTAAAACTGAGCTGCAATCAGTAAGTTTTATCTCCAGCACAAAAACCTCTCACTGCATAAGTTAATGTATTTGGTATGTATAATGATAAATAAAAGCACAGTGGGTATTAAGTGCCTTCCCAAAGATGAAGTATTTGGCCTTGTGTCACTCTGCCATGCCAACTTGCTGACTACAAAGGTTACAGCCCTTGGCCTGCCCCACTGCCTGTCATCTCCCCTTCACTGGAGATTAACACCTGCCCTGGACTGCTGGCATAGCCACCCCCAAAAGAATTCCAGCAGAAACAGCCGCACTAAGAGAGTGCAGTACTGGAAGCTAGCCCAGACAAATGAGACTTAACACAATGTGGATGCTAGAAGTGGCTGTGCTGCTCACCTGGAGCATTGCTGTGCAGGTAGGAGCAGCCTGTGAGCAGCTGGATGGGGACTTCTCTGTCTCAGGAAGCTGGAGAGTCAATGTGATCATAAGCAGGACACAAAACCCTATTTCTATGTCTGACATCACAAAGTGTCACGGGTTTGCACCTACAGACACGGCACCTCACAGACCTACAGACAAGCACCAAACCTGCTCTGAGCACATATCTTTTGAAAGTCCCTAAAGAGACTGAAGTGCTGAACACTACAGGTCTGGCAGATTTCTTTCACTGATGTATCATTTGTAAAGAAACAACCTCTTAATATGTATGAAAGGTGAAATGAGTGTTCCCAATATGTCCGACAAGAAATCTCCCTGGAAACACCCAAAATCTACCTCCCTCCCTCCAGATGATCCCACCTTTCCCACCAGGATTTCTTCAGAGTTTGGGACTAGGATGAAGGCATCCTAAGCCTGTACCTCTAGTCGTCTACTCCAGTTTTTTAGTGTTTCTATTTCTCCTTCCCTGTGAATATTCATGAACTAGCTTTTATAACTATTCCTGTCATCCAGAAGAAATTTAAGTGGAAGCACATGTGACTTTTGCCATTTTCCTTTCTGTCCCAAGGATTGAAATAGCCACAAGGAAACTGCCCAGTATGTTATCAGAATCACTTGTCTGCAGTTTGGCAAAGTTTGCGAACTGGCAAGTTCTGGAGCTGTCTAATGGCAAAATCTGGAAAACAGCTTTTAGCTCAGCACATTTTGGGGGAGAGGTCCTCCTGAAACCAAAAGAAAGACAAATGTTTTCAGCTGAACTTAAATTCTACTGGAGCTGGTAATGCAGGCATCTTACTCCCTCAGCTATAAAATACAGCCTCACTTTTTTCCTGAAATGATGACCTTGTAACTTCTTTGAAAATATCCCTGAATAATAAGATCTAAAAACCATTAGAATAACTCATTAATTATATAACCATGTGAAAAGAATAGAGTCTCCCTCTGAACAATAAAGATTCTCAGAGATAATACAAGGACATTGGTGATGCTGTGATCTGTAAAGGACTCCAAATATGCATGTAACCAAAACCTCTTTAAAGTACAGCCTGGGTTAAATAAACAAAGACTGATCATTGCTAGCAGCAGTGCTCAGCTGAGTTCAGTCACTGCATATCCAAAGGTCCTGCTGGATGAATATTCAAGCAATGCATTCAGCCTCATGACCTTGGACTCTGCTAAAGAAAATTCCAGGAGACCATCGAGGTCTGATTCTCCACAATCTCCCAGGGCAGAGAATGTGGAGATTAATGATCTGAAAGTGTGATGGAACAATCTGGAAGAAAATATAAACCATACTGGACTAGAGTTGTGAAAAAGGTAAATAACTGCAAATAGCCATAATGGCACTTCAACAGATATGAAAACCATAGTAGGGGCAGGGTAAGAAAGGAAGAATATAAAACTGCAGTATCAAATGACAGCACATAATATGCCAAAGAAAAACATTGTAGAGAATGGACATAAAACTCTGTGCACACATTGTGAAATTTTGCTGCTGTAGTCAAACTGGGGACCAAACTACATAAGAAAATAAGCCAAGAGGTGACAGTACTCCCTACTCAGAAGAGCTGTGATGCTTAACAACATTGTTCAAGTACACTCATTATCTAGAAGAAAGAAATACTAAAAGGAATACTCTTTCCTTTGTAGACAAAAGCACAGATTTTGCAAAGATCTCACTTTGAACAAAATATAGCCTTCTTTTTCAGTATCAGTGCTTATCTTGGACCAAGGCAGTCCAAAAGCAACAGGGGAATTTTTTCCTCCACTTTCAGTTGTTGCATATACTGAGAACTGCAACCCTGTGCCAGGTGAGCACAGGAATGATGAGTCCATTGACTTGCATCCCACTGGGCATGTTGTCTGTGCTCTCATGGGATACATGGATACTACATAAAAGTTGTACATACACTGCCTGCTTGGCCAGCTTTAGGCTGGGGCTCACACTCCGCTATGCAAAGTACAAAGTCACAAACCCAAAACTGCTTGTCGTCCCCCCTGCAGTCCTCACTAGCCCTTGCAGGTACACAGTTTGTGGTAATTGAGAGTGGGGCTGTGGTGGAGCCCCGTCCCTAATGGGCTACAGCTGTGAAAAGCAGGTGAGCAGCATTGACAGCAACGAGACATGGAGTGCAGAGGTGCACTGACCAACCACCAAAGGGAACAGAAGGCACACAGGTGCAACGCACGAACAATGAGGGCATAAAAGGCTGGGCTAAAGAACAAGAAGGGCAGCCATGTGCAGCCTTCTGAAGTGATAGGATGCTATTCTGTATGGGCAGGAGCTTGAAGCCTTCTGATATGGTGTGGTGTTATGGGTGAATGATTAAAGTGTTCTGATATCATATGGTGATACTCTATGTATCGTGCCCATCTCAACTGTGACAAGCCCACAGGGCCAGTTCTGAAAATGCACTAAGGACAGCCACAGAAATGCTTCTTGCTTCACAGGACACAGACACACTGCTCCTTTGCTCTATTTGTCACAGCCCAGTGCCAGCCCATTGCCAGCTCAGAAGGACACAGACAGCTCTGAGTATATGGGACACCCACGCTGATACAACTGGTCACTGGCAGGCAGCAGAGCATGATTTTTATACCCACCCATCCCTGCCATTTCTGTGCTTACATCACTGCTGATATGAGTACGAGCACAGAAGAGTTCATTTTCTCCAAGACCACATCTTAGAAACACAAAACCATGGACTAGTTTGGGGTGGAAGGACCTTAAAGACCATGCTACCCATTACCATAGTAGGGACACCTTTCACTAGACCAAGTTGCTTAAAGTCCCATTCAACCTGGCCTCAAACACTTCCAGGAATAGGGCATCCACAGCTTTGCTGGATAACTTATTCTAGTGCCTCATCAGTCTCACAGTGAAAAATCCCTTCCAAACCTCTAACCCAAACCTATCCCCTTTTGCTTTAAAGCCATTCACCCTCGTCCTATCACCTTCAGGTACTGGAAGGTACTATAAGGTCTCCCTGGAGCCTTCTTTTCCCAGCTTGTTCTCACAGGAGAGGCAGTCCAGTCTTTTGATCATTTTCATGGCCTTTCTATGGACCCACTCCAACAGATCCGCATCCTTCTTATCTTGGGGGCCTGAGAGCTGGATGCAGCACATCCAGTGCTGGTAGTGGGGTCTCACAAGAGCAGAGTAGAGGGGAAGAACCATCTCCCTTGACCTACCTAGGGTGCTCCTACCCATGTTCTGGAACAGCCAATTTAAAATAACAGCAAACAAAACAGGTACAAGAAGGGAAAACAAGAAAATAAGGAAAATACACAAAAGATGCATAATTTCTTTGCATCTTCTGTATTCTATATTTATAGTGGAAGGACATTAGCAAAGTAACACTCGTACTTAGTCTTTCTGAAATATACTGTTGACAGATGAACAAGAGAAAGAGCAGAAATAATGAGGGCTAAGTATAATCTCCAAGGGTTTTGTAGACTAGAAGTATCAGTTACTGACAGAATAGATAACTATTTATGTAGAGATAAAAACTTCAAAACAGCACACAAGTCTTTATAACTCCGCTACAGACAGTGTACGACATCCTTAACACTCAGAAAATATCTCCAAAAAATTAAATTTCAGAATGTGAAAATTTCATTACTATAAACTTAAATGTTCTTATTGTATTAAAGAATTTGTATTAAATTCAAAGAGTAAATAGCTGCTGCTGAAGTTTACAAGGAAGCAAACACGCAACAGGGAAACAAACTTTTAATCACAAATTATTTTGTTGATAATAAAGAGCATATTCTTTAGTGCAGCCCGGTTTAAGAATAGGTTTCCTTAAAGCTTGGAAAACTGATTTGGAAGGGGAAAAGTCCTTACTTCCAATCTATACATACTTGGCAGAAGAGGCTGACACAGCTCCAAAAGAGAAATGGAGACCAAAACCAGTCCGTTCAGACACCAACATATTCCTACCTACAGATGCTGTCCAAGATATCTAACAACCTGCACCCAGCTGTAGAGGCAATGCACAGTTTGCTTTTTCAAGGGTCCTGAGTACCTGATGTAGGCTGAGCACACATTTGTGCATTTGGCACTCTAACTTCATATAAAAACAACTGCATCCACATTCTCCAAGGCTGCTCCAGGATGTGAACCCAATCAAGCTCAACCAGTGCAGGTAACCAACACAGCGGTTCAAAATACACACACGTGATCCAAATGAAATTGATCATTCTAATGCACATACAGTACTGGTTAACTTATTTTCTGATAATTCCCTTAATTTCAGTAACAATGTGGTTTCACACATTTTCCACTTCTTCTCTTTCATGTGCTCAGTATTATTTAACCAATTCTATAATACTGATTTTCTGCCTCACAAACTGAATTCCAAGACATCATCACAAATAAAACATGACCACATGTTATATATATTATTCACCATTTATAACAAAGAGCATATATGCAATTTGTCAGTCTGAACAGCAAAAGAAGTACTAAATTAAGGAAAAGATTATATTGCCATTGACACTCAACACATGAAACAGCTATCAATCAATACAAATCATCTTGCAAGAAAAATAACTCTGAAATGTAATCCAAAAAGTTTTAAGCCCCTCGCTTACTAAATTAAGTACACATTTAAATTCAGTGATGAAAATCAAACTGCAAACCCAAATATGATTTAAAGGTCTACTTATAAACACATAACTGAAGACCCACTCAAGATACAAAGGGTTATAACTCAGATAATAGACAGCATATGACGTCCCTAGCACTTGTGAAGTTCTCATAGAAGACCAAATAACAAACTTTGAGAATGCCCAAAGCACCTGAGGACAAAAGACAACTGAGTAATCCTTGGTTTTATAATTTATTTCAATTTTAATGAAATTACAGATGTGATCCACACATTTGTCTGTATTTTCCAGAAAAATTTTACAGGCTTTGTGATAGTCCCAGTGACCACTTTCCTTCTCTTTTCCTTGATTAAAGGAAATTTTGTTTATCTAGATAACCACAGCTCATGTCAGCAGTAACATTTATTTTAGCAATGGGACAAGGCAAAGTTTTGATGTTTACCCACTCAAAACATACAAGAAAGCTTTACCAAAGCTTTTTGATGAGAGCCCACAAATCACTTTAAATTAGCTACATCTTCCCTGGGAGTCTGTCCCTTATTCCTGATAAGGGCAACCCACAATTACATTACCCTAAAGAAATGAACCCCATTTCAAAGAGTTAAAGGTGAATGCATTTTCACAAAAATAGCCAATCTGCAATTCACCCGAGTTCAGAAAAACAACAGGGGACCTCAGGGAAATCATGGACAGGGAATAGGAGACAACACCTCTCCTACTCCTGTCATTAGCCAGGGAAGCATCAAGCATTTGGGATCATCTTAATGGAGCACACCCCAATAAAGCAGAACAGAGTGTAAAAAAGATAATGAACATTGAATGAAGACTGAAAATATTGCAGATTAAAACTAAAAGAGCCCTGGTCTTCTGAAGGCCAATGTTTATACAGATTGTGCTGAAGTGGATGGAATTTTAATCATTTCATTGGCAGCTCACCATTAACAAAGCCAAATAAAACAACACCAAAAAAAATCAACTGCAACAACTCCACATTTCCACACATATATAGAACTGTAACAAAGTAACTGTTATTTTTTGAATATTCCTAGAATTCTGACCTGGATAAACTGACTTAGAAAAAAAGAAAAATGGCATCCTTCTCTTTGGGGCTTTTTGGCAGTCAGTAAATTTAATCGCACATGAGAGGCCACCTCATAAGAAGACAAAGTGTTCAAACCCAGAAACTTTTGATGATAAAATTGCTTGTGTAACTTTGACTCTAAACTCAAGTGGGAAGCAGTCATTAAGTACACAATCACCAGAATTTCTCTAGCATGATGCTCTACAGGCTTTTTCTGCAACTCTAAACATAATAGCATTGTTGTTGGAAAAAGCAGTGGACACGTCACGTGAAAAACCAGTCACATGCAAAATCAAAGAGCACTTGTGAATGTCGCATAATAGAAGTCACCAGTTACACAGAGACTTCTCCCTCATACACAGAAAAGCATTATGAATGCAAAGAGACAGCCAAACTAAATTTTCAGCTAAATTAGCTACGTGGAGTACTTCTTCAGTGACAGACTCAGGAGTTGTTCCTCTGTGCTCTTCAGTCCGGCTGGCTCTTCTCCCAACCCAGGGGCAGGACCTTGGTTCACACTAGACCCTCTCAGCCCACACCCTGGCCTCTTCACTTCTACATGAAGGAAAGAGTTAGACACAAGGGAAACAAGATTTAACCTATTCAGGTGGCTCTTGGATGCCAGCAGACGGGGATCAGCTCCCCAGCACGTCCCTGTCCTACCACAGCACTTAGGTGGAGATGTGCTACACTCACTCCTCAGTTTGCTGGGCAGTGTTTGATGAGCCAAAGCTCCTCTTCCTATGCTAGAATAGCATTGAACAGGAAGATCTGAAGCTCATTTACTAAATACAAGCCTAAAGAGGACTCTGGAGGAAAATATTATGCTTTTGAGCTTCCTCAGATGTGAGGCCAATAATCAATCTTTATGTTCGTCCAGTTTTCACACATAAAATTCAGCCTGCCAGAGCCAAATGCGGGAAACACTTTGTCCTTCATCTGAACACACACAAATTATTCATGCACAATCTACACAGGAATATACACATGTACAAGAAATGTATTTGTAATGATAGATGGATATTGTTCTTTCAAATCTTATCTTTTCAGCTGCATATTTGTTTCTGGTCTTAGCATGTATAAGTCAAATTATATTTACATGGAAACATCAGAATGAGTAATGTCCTTCAGTTCAGGGCATACAGAATATTACTTGTATATATAGAGACAAAATAATACATATCTTGTTGAATGCTATTTCTAACACAAATGAGATGTCAACTGTCTGCTTCCAAAGTGTGGTAAGATATCTAAGAAAAGCTATGTAATACCCCATACAAAAATGATTTAAAGTATTTTGTCACAAACACTATCTCATAAATTAATTCATGTGTTAATTGATCCGTTGCAAACAGCACAACAGGTAACTGAATAATCAGACATTGGAGCAAGTCATAGGAGCAACACACTTTCTAGATGAATGTTGCTTACTCCTCTTGCAATATCAATGAGTGTCTCTATGAAGATTGCCTAAGCCATGAAGTTCTGAGTTATCTATGGAAAAAAGAACAATGAAGTGAAAGGAGTCTCAAAATTAAATAAACCTGTGAATGTATGAAGTATGGAAGGAGACAGATTGCATCTCATATAAAAGATTATCAAGACACTTATGTGCAGGGACATACTGGAGTCAGCCACAGCATTGCTTATGGAAGCGAAGCACAGCAGTGATTGATGGGACCGCCTAAACAAATATGCCCCCAAACCAACATTTTCAAAATGTTCTTTAAAGAAATATGGTAAATATGAAACAGTGTCAAGTAAAAGCAAATCAGGTCCTAATCTCACCACTGCAGTTGACATTGTATTACAGGTTCCCAGCAGGTGTTCAGGTTAGATTAGGCAGGGTAAAATCTAATAAATACATTCCTCCCTACTATGGGAAGGCAAATTAACTGTAAAAACAAACCCCCATCACAGACAGAAAGAAATACTGTCAATTGAAGACTGCAACAGAGTCCTGACTGACATCACCCCACAGCTTTTTTTATTGAATAATACTTTTCATTTTATTAAAATAAACACGTGTTAAAAATGAACCATGTGTTGTGATTCCCTGACAAAAAATTATATTGCTTCAGTCCCAAAATAGGAACCAGGATACCCTCTATTTTTCCAGTATAAAAGAACACATTTCCTTCATGAGCATTACACGATCAACCCTAACTTTAAAGCTGAGTTTTTTGCGACCTTTTCCTGTTAGGAAGGGCAGGGTGTTTACACATCTGTTGAAACACCGTATCATTTGCAAACTAATAGTTAACTGATTCCACAAGGTGTTGAGACATGTTTTAAATAAGACCACCAGTAAAAAAGAAACTGTGGCAATTAATATCAGCATGCTTGATATTAATGCTTGATAAAACTTCATGTTTCTTGGCCATAGCAATCTTCTTTTTTTTTTCCTTAAAAAAAAAAAAAAAAGCAGAATTTGCTACAAAAATCTCTGGCTTCTAACTAGAAATATTTTTCCTACAGACTAATGCCTTTTTTGCAAAATAATCAAAGCATGGCTATTTGAACATGGACACATTCTAGCATGACAAATGTACCATAAATACTAATTAATTCTTCATGTGAGCAACTTTCTCCTACTATGTCTGTGAGCAGAACTGGAGCCCAGGATCAGAAATCCAACAAAAGCTGATACTTTAGGGAAAACCAACTGCACTCCTTTAGAATTCAAGTTTTTATTTTTTCAAATAGTATAAAGAGATTCATCAATTAGGATGAAATATATAATTCAGCTAATACTAAGATTCATCTTGGCTGTTGCCATTTAAGATATAAAGATTCAAAATTAAAAGTATGCAAAATCTTACATTTAAATATTCACTCAAGATTGTAATTTTTCTTCTCCTGTTAATGGGACTGCATGTTTTTATGAGAGAGGCATCCCCACAGAGCATGGGGACACACACCCAAGGACAGCCAGGAATGTTCAGCTGTGTCACCAGTGCCACCACTGCTGCAGAGCAACCCTGCAGTGGCTGAGCCTGGGCATGCAGAGCTGTCCCACGAGTCACAAC
This sequence comes from Motacilla alba alba, assembly GCF_015832195.1. Lineage (NCBI taxonomy): Eukaryota > Metazoa > Chordata > Aves > Passeriformes > Motacillidae > Motacilla > Motacilla alba. The sequence continues at coordinate 105,464,482 of NC_052016.1, forward strand.
TGCTGCACAGGGAAAGCTTCTGTGTATTTGCCTCGAAAACAACAGATTTAGAGCTGGCAGAACAGGCTTTACTGCATCTGCCACTGGATCCTTTCTGCTCTCCTTTCAGGAGATTTTTGTCCAGAAAAAGGTAAATCATTAGATTGATTCCTCTTGGTCAGGGCTAACTACCAGGGCAAGGACTTCTGTAAAAGCCATCAGTGCCCTAACACTCCTGAAATACTGGAAAGAGGAGCTGCCTGTTCCACTCCAACTTCTCACTCAAAGATCTAATCAAGGAACTGAAATCCCTGCCTTCAAGGACAAAAGATAACAATTAATTCTTAACAACTAATTCTCAAGTGACAAGGCACCAATAATTCAAGTCACATTCCTGAACTTGCATTTCCAAGTAAGATATTTGGCCTCTTAAATGGAAAAGAGTCTTCAGGTTGTGGTGGTTTTGTGGCATCTTTTTCTCCCTTTTTTTCCCCAGTACTACAAAGTGGCCACTGCAAAGCCAATTTTTACTGAATTAAGTTTCCTTCTTATCAAAGCAAGTTCTCACAGAAGTGGTCCCTGGTTAGGGGAGGCTGACAGTTCTGAATGGCAGCAGGATTGGGATCAGGAACTCTATGCCACCTTGGCTATAATACCCACCAGCTTCCTTCAGAGATGTAATTACAAGGTGGAAGCCTGACAGTGTGTCCCCAAAAAGGTACTGAATGGAGAACACAGACACCCACCCAAATGAAGACAGTGAGGAGCTTTGGTGTGCACCTCTCCCTGTCAGAAGGCTGAGGTGCTGACAAGGTAAATGCTGTGCTTGGCTCTGTGCCCCAGAGGCTGCTGTGGTCCAGCATGGGGTATGGGCAGGAATGGGGCTCCAGGGAATGGAGCACTCCAGACTACTGTGTATGGTTGAAGGTTATCCTCTCATAGAGAAATAATGAAGCAGGTATTTAGAGAAGAGGCTTACTAGTGCTGCTGCTGACAGAGTAACAGTTCAGAAATAGTTAAGTGGTCGTAACAAACAGGTAAGAAACCCTAAAGTTCATGAATAGCAACACTGGAGGAGGCTCAGCATGACTGATACACATAAAAAAACAACATCCACTTTCTTCTACATCCTCTGCACCTTCATTAAAGCACAGGCTTGCAAACTCAATGTTTTCATCCCGAATTACAGTGCTAAGTTTCAAGGCAAACATATGTAAACACCCATTAGGTAAGCGTTAATAATTCACAGCAAGATGCCAGCTCTCCAGTAAGACATTTATTGGGCAAAGAAACCATTGCAAAAGGTCCTTGGAATAAACTGGATAACTTTCAAACAAAGGGAATTGCTTTCTGTATTAGTATTGTTCATCAAGACTTTATTTTGCTGCTCTTGATTTTTTTTAAATAAAAGTGTTTCTGCCTAATGTTTATATTTGTGTACTTAAAATCACACATATAACCTCTTCCTTTTCTGATGATGATTCCTCCGCCTTTGCCAGCCAGAAGGGCAGAATGGGGCTGTATAAAGTGTCAACCAGACAGCAGGATTCAGTTGCCTCCCACAGGGGGTGGTACCCTTTGGTGGTAGCAAACAGCTACCACAGTACCTGGGTAACTGGTTCTTAAGTAGCACCATCCCACACACTCAGATTGATGGGGTAACAACAACATTGCCCATAGGGGTCAAAAAAAGACTGTACAACACATCTTGGAAAGAGGAGTAAAACTGCCCCAGGGGAGGAGCTGTCAGAGATCCAGCCAGGTGGGACAGGAGACAAGTGGGGTGGTGAGCAATCCCTACATGGGCAGGAGCTGAACTTGGTTTTATGCTTCATCTCTGGGTAATCTCATACATAAAGGTGTCAAACTCCTTTCACAGCACAAGCACCATCCAACACCACCCAAGTAAGCTACAACATATGCTGATCCAAACAGACTTAGTTCTGTAGAAATAAAAGTAGACTGATCCTTAAATACATTTACTTTTAACCTATTATTATTGTGATTTACCAGATTAGTAGGTTTTATTACTTTTCTTAGCTTAGTCACTGTGGGACTGTGGCTGTACTACTTCGGGACCTCAACAGACCTTGAGGCATAGCCATACACTGCCTCAGTTTCTCAGTTTAGAGATCTTTACACCATGCCACACTGTGCATCTGCACACAGTCTCCAGGACACAGGGAAAATCTGATGCCCGTGGAAAGGGAGGCAGGAAGGTAACAAAGATCAATATATGCCATATTCCTCCTATCACTGACCCTTGTCTAGGAGCTTAAGAAAGCTATATTTATATACAAATTATTAATACACAGCCTTTTCAACACAAAACCCAGGTAGAAATCCTGTGCAGACTGCTTTCTTCTCAGTTGCTCTGGTATTCTCTTCCCTCACCTTTCCAATACAATGCTGCTCTGCTTACATTCGTCCACAATGCTCTGCAAAGGCATCTTGGCTTTGACAATGCCACCTTTTTCTCTGTAGTATTCTCAGCCTGTTACCACATCAAATATTAAGTATTTTCCTTCCTAACTAGTCCCATCCTCTCCATCATCCTCATCTACTGCCAATGTTCATTCACCATGTCAGGTCTCTGTCACCCAGTTTTCTGCACCGGCAGCTTATCTCCATACCCCCTCATTTCTGAAGAAATTACGACTAAATTTTATTATATTTATTAATATATTTTTATTATATTTATTGTTATGCTTATTATTATAACATTGTCCTCATGGTTTAAGAATCTCTAAAACTGAGCAAGGCCAAACATTTGCTTGCTGAGTCCACAAAATATCACAAAACAGTCTCTGGTGCAACTGTATGTATCTATTGTCTCTTATGTGAAATTTCTGGAAATAAAAGTCTCGTGTGTTTATACACCTTGTACAGTGATGTCCTAACCCACAAATAGAGTGCCAAGATACTATGGTAATGTAAAAATCACCTCTACAATGCAGGGCAACCTGTGATGCAGGGATGCCCACACAAATTCTCTGGATTCTGTATGGATTTGCACACGGCTGGATGCCCATTTCTGTCTGTCAACCCCCCACAGTCAGAGCAGAACCAACAGATACTCTTATCACTCACTTTTACTCTCATCCCTAATTTGGGCATAATCCCAATTTAAACCGGTTATCTAACATCTAATATCATTTCTCTAAGCTGTGTGGTTTCCAGAAATAACTAATGTTGCATCCCCTTCCCCCATCAGGGAAACACACCCAGCAGCAAGTGCCAAACCCCACCCAAGCCCCAGTGCCCTACTCTGTGGCACAGAGACCTAGCCCTCACACAGCCCTGTGTGGATTAGCCACCAAATCCACAGCTTCACCTGCAGCTCTGGTTTTTCAAGCCTTGTCCCTTCCCAATGCTTCAGTAAGCCACCCCCAGGCAGCTCCTAAGGACCAAGCAATCACTTGCCCACTGCTTCTGTCCCACTCTTTGGGAGGAAGTCAAAATATATTCCAACAAGCATCTGAGCTGTGCATACTGTAAATAAATTATGTATTCTTACAGAGTGGATGTAGCCCTAATCCATAGCACCAGAGGAGGAAAAAGGAATATGCAAAAACTTTCTCAGTCCCTGCAGCAAAATACGTAATTGATCCTTTTCCAAGCTGAGCAAACTAATTTTTCCCTCAATGGTCTTCAGCACTGTCTCAACCCTTTTAATTCAAATATTTCCTAAAAAGCTGGGAAGAACAAAAGCAAAATCAGAAACAGAGTATTTCCAGAGTTACCCCAATACAAAGCGTGGAAAAAAATATTTCTTCATTTCTTTCAAATACAGTATGTTAGATCCCTTTCTATACATTGATGTTGTGCCAGTTGAGCATAATTCACGAATTCCTCACTCTAAAGTAAAGGCAAAAGCCCTCCAAAAGTTGTCTTTGGGAGCACGTGATCTCCAGCTATTTGATCTCACAACCACTCCTGTGCCTCCTTATTCTGGAAACTCCTTCATGGGAGGCATCTGAAGGAGTTGGATCAGGACACCCAATGTCATCTGAAGCGAGCACAGTGGTCTCTGGTGTGGTGGAGCACGGAGCTGGGGAGTTGCTGTATTGGAATGCAGAGCAATATCCCACTGACCCACCACAGTGAGCAGTCACACACATGCCTGAGGAGCCCTGGCTCTACCCACTACAACCTTCACCCACCCAGCTTTGCAGTGTCTCATCTCCAGGAAACAGCATCTCAGTGCTGGGAGATGTTTCCTGACAAAACGAAAGAGATTGAAAATAAAACCTTGACTTACATTATTAAGAAATAGTACATTTTGTATTATTTCTCTTTTTCCTGACATTGTACATTGCAATGTTGTGTAAGTAACAACTTTTTAGTAACCTGGACTCCAGATGTACTTAAATTATTGTGAAATGGTTAAATTAGCATTTTTCCATGTGGTAACCATTCACGTCAGAAAAAAATACAGACACAATGAGTATTTCCCGTGCAAAAATATAACATAGCAAACATAATTTCCAAGTTTAGAATGAAAGAAACCATATATGTATTAAACATAAATATATTTTACAGTCAAAACATTTTGTCACAAAGGTTAAATAATTGCCCTGCAGTTCACAATTTCAAGCATCCCAAAGTACCTTCCCTTACCCTTATTGTGCTCCTAAACTCTTCTCCTTTCTCCCATCAAACATTTGCAGCCTGGCTCTCCTGGGCAACTATAACTCACAGAGCATGTGATAAAGTAGAGATGTAATTCCCAAATTCTCTCCTCCAAGGTTCAATTCCAAGCTTCATTAAGGTTTGACAAATAAATTAGAGTGCTTTGCCACTGCACACAATAATCTTCACTTCTAAGGCAGGCCCTAGAAATTCAATTGCTTATCCTGAAATATATATAAGACACTTTGAGTGCATCAACACTCAAAGCCTTGGAACAACTTACCCAGATCCTAACCTCACACCATGCTCACTGATCTACAGATCTCTGTTCAGTCATCCCAGTCTTTCCAAAATCTTTCATGCCTTTCCCCAGTAGGGCTTCTCTGCCATAAAAGGCTGGGTTATAAAATAACCAAAATAGTAAAAAAAAAAAAATTAAAAATAACCTTTGGACCTGATGGGAGGTCCCATTACACTTCCCACATGCTGCTTTTTCTGTGTCCTCGACAGTTCAGCAGCTGCTTCTGCTGCACCAACACCCCCAGCACTCAAACTTGGAAGCAAATCCCTTCCCTTGCTCTTCTGGCCCTTTATCACTGGCTCCAAGGAACATGCCATGCAAACTCCCCTTTGCTTTTTTGTTGTCAGCCTCCTCTAGCCTTAGACTTTCTCTCAAGAGGGGTCAGCAAGCAAGCCCTTCTGTAGCTCCCCGTGCTATGTACCTTCTACAGAAATCCTTACATTCTCCTTGGGAACATCCTAACAAATTGCTCACTTTCAGCTTTTCTTTGATTTGGCCCAGATGTTGACAACCATATTTTTCCTTTCCCATTGGCTTCCACTCCACCTCCATCTGTTGGAGTCAGATCCAGCACAAGAGGCCAGTCACCCTCTTGCAGAGCAATATGGTTATTAAAGGCCTTCATCTCAACTCAGGGAGTGTATTTCAAAAAACTGTAAGGAAGCCAGAAATAAATAATTCACTGCAGTAGTCTTATTCTTTTCAACCATAATTCAAGTTAATTCATCTTAGGCCTTCTATCTTCAGCTCAAAAAAGTTCTATAGTTAAATCTCATGCTGAATGCTAAGTCCAAGTATCTGGACTTGTTCCAAAAGAAGGGGCTCCAAGAGCTCAAACCACTTAGGAAAGGTGTCCTGCCATCTGAGACCATGGCCACCACAACTGCAGTATGGCCATGAAGATAAACTCATTGCTGCTCTCAGTGTTTCTATTCCCAGGGCTCAACAGCTCTTCAACCCCATCATCAGGATTCAGCAGCTTTGCAGAAAACCTTGTGCTTATGGAGCACAGACAGTAAGGATCATGCCCTGCTATCTCCACCCACTCCTCTTGCAGTGACACCTCACTGTCTCTGCAGGGCTGCAGCCTTCAGCAGCCTGTCAGGATAAGGGAAGGATTTCCCTGGTAGAAAGCAAAATGGTATCTAGTTTCCAGACAGTTTGTCAGACAGATTCCCAAACAGCCAGGCCTTCAAACACCTGAGACTTTGCTTAAAAGGACTTCCAGAGAGGAAGCTCTGACAAATATAGCAGTGCAGCCTAGCTCCCTCTCTGGAAGTCCCCTCCCAGCCAGCTATCACACATAAGTTACCAAAGAACATAAGTTACCAAAGAACAGCAGATACTCTCTTTTTCATTTTGGCACTTATGCCAGACCCCATATTCTACAGCAATCAGACCATCCATTTACCATCTGATCAGCTGGATGCTCCTGGTTTAAGGAGCTAAAGTGAACGCATTTGGACTTCAACAATGCACTGATACAGCCTCCAGATGTGTTTCTAAAAAATCAAGCAGGTAAGCTATCACAAGCAGAAAACAACCAACCATAGCAGAGGCAAATATAATTTAGCAAGTTGTGCTAAGGCACTTATCTATCATCACAAAATAAGCACAAAGGAAGCATGAACATTTGAAGCAACAACAGCTGTAAGTGCTACTAAAATGAAACACATGAACAAGGCTTAAGACCTCTTTACTGCTAAAAATAAGTATTCGGTTGTGTGGAAGACCTCAGCATTACAGTCCTTCTCTGGGAAGGAAGAAGAAAGAAAGAAGGCTCTAATTAAAATAACAAAAAGTAACAATACAGTACATCTAGATTAAGATTTCAAAAACTATCCAAATAATCTAGGAACTCAAGGTTCATCTTCAAAAGCGAGTCAAAATCTTCCAAAAATCTCATTGCAGAGATGATGGTGAGAACTATCCAGGGAGCACCAAGCACTGCGGCAGCCAGGACAGACACGCACTGCTGGGTCCAGCACCAGCCCTTCATCTGACTGAACCACACTGAGGGCCAGGTGGTGCGGCAAGCAGACCCACAGCATGCTGAACCACACACCATGACCTGAGCACCTTGGGCTCAGCACTCCCAAGAGTAAACCAGGACATCACACCGTGAGCAAGACAGGGCAGGGACACCCAAGCAGAAGTCAAAGCTCTCCTCTGCCCAGCGGCAGCAGTGGCACTTCAGTGGCAACCCTGCTTTCTAGCCTTGCTGATGTTCACTTAGTTACTCATTTACCATACTGTTGTTGTCTTCTGCTTTTCCTTGTCTTCTTCTATTTGAACCACACAGCTGGAATCACCTTTTCCTCTTCTTATGTTCTCATCCATGAAGGAAAAAAAGTACTTACCAAGACTGCAAACACTTATGAGTCCAAGCTATCAAAGCTTTGTTTTACTGTGGGCAAGATCCTACTGTCATCCCATTTTCATATTCGATGCTGGAGGCTGCACCTGCTTGACAAAACCTCTGGCAGCTAAATGAAGACTTGCCAAAATAACTTCTCAAGAGCAAGAAAAAGACACACAGGTCTGATATTGATCAACATGCTTCAGAAGCTCAAAAAAGCCCACTGCTGCACTGTAAACAGCAGCAAATTATGACCTTTTAAATAGCAGAATGGAAGCATTTATTTCAGCAAGCCAATTTGGTACCAGCTTTTTCCAGGCTGTGTGGCCCCATCTGCCTATTCCAGTTCAGTTTAGCTTTGACTGATCCCAGTTACATAACTGTACCCTTAAGCTCATAAATCGCAAGGTCAGTATCAGGTTAAACTCTTGCTGTGTAAGACAATATAGGCAAATCCTGAACAGTCACACTGCCACACCTATTTTTCTGTGTATCTGATGCAATTCCCAGCTCAAAGCTCGGCAGGAGATATCCTTTCCTTCTTGCATACCTCTTCTTTTTTTTTTTTTCCTTCTTCCATTTCTCTCATAGATTATTTTTACCTTTGTAATGCAGGATGACCAAAATGAAAGTTAGAAAAGCTAAATTGACAGCAATGCTTCTGTACTATCATTTTATTACAGGCATTGAACTGAAGTTCATCGGCCTGTCACGAGCACATTGAACTACCATGAAATGGTAGGAAAATTTAATGGTGTTCTGCCAAATGTTCGATATTTTTAAACATAAACAACCCACAAAAACAGACAAAGCTCAATGTCAGAACAAGTCTGTCCTAACAACACGCTGTCATAAAGGTGTAAGCCCTTCTTAGCCCTGGGCTCCCTGGTGCTGGAAGAAGCAGGTTGGCTTGGTTAAATGAGATGGCAGGAAGCCTGGGAAGTAGTTACTGAAAGTTCCCTGCCAAATCCCTGCTGAAGTTCTGCTAGGGCACTGTCTATGTGCCTCTGCAAAACACTTGAATTTCAGAAAGGTTTGTTTTGAATTTTACTGACATCTTTAAAGAGCTATCCTGGCTTTCTCTGCATTTATAAGACACCAGCAGATTAGGAGTAAGAGTAAGGATATGCCTCACAGAGTAGAAACACACCAACAGCTTTGGAGAATGATTGAATGAAAGAAATTACTCTTCCTACAAGCCTGCTTCCAATGCTGGTGCTGGAGAGCATCATAATTTCTACAACTCAGCAACTTTTGTCCCATCGAAAGTATGTTGCAGCACAAGGGAGAACAGCAGTTTTCATTCTACTGTGGAAAGAAATGATACTCGGGAATCACAAAATCACAGAAAATATTAGGTCAGAAGGGAGCTGTACAGGTCATCTGGTCCAATCTTCTACTCTAAGCTGGGTCTCATCTTCAAAATTTGATAGAATCCTTTGGGCCTTGACCTGTCAAGGGCTGAAAATTTCCGGGAACCGAGATTCCACAGCCTCTCTGGGGAACCCATCTCAATAGTTAACCACTCCTGCTGTGAATGGTTTTTTACTTAGATCTACTCAAAATTCCTCTTGCTGCAACTTGTGACTGTCATTGTGCAACTGACAATATCCAGCTGCACCTTCTCCTTAGTCCCTATGTAGGTAGTAAAAGGGGATTTTCATTCCCCCTTGATTCTTCTGCAGGCTGAAACAAACCTCATCCTTTTCTCATGCACTAAGCACGCTCATCCTTTAACTGTCCTGATGGCCCTCCACTCCGTTTGCTCCAGTTTGTCAACATGTCCCTCGCACAAAGAGTCCAGATAGGGCCTCACAGGGGTGAAGTCACTTCCCTTGACCTGCCTGTTACCTTTCTGCTCAAGCAGTATGCAGGTATCCTGCTCTCCACATTACACACCTTCCACAGCTCACAAAATAAGTTAGGTTAACTTCTTTTCTTCTGGTCCACATGAGGTGGTGTAATTTACCTGCATTTGGGCTAAAAAACAGGCGGGAGGCTCTGTTACAAAATTTACTCCAAGAAAGAAGAGTGTGTTTATCTGTTACATTCACTCTGCCTCTGTTCAGGAGAGGTTTATGAAACAGAAAGGTTCCATCTCAGCCTTGGCAGAGCAAGGAAATCATATGTGCTCATACCTCAAGAAGAGAAAAGCACTGAGAATCATTGTGGACAGTGCGCCAGCAACTTAAAATATGTAAATTTGCCAATGTAAATCTTACTAACTATTATGCTAAAAAGTTTCTTTAAAACCCTCCATATATGTTGGCTGCCAATTACATTGCATTCCTTTAGTGAATATAGAATTAAGGTCCTTTATCTCTGAAATATGTAAAACTTCTAATTGTGTCTATTTCAGTAACTGTCTGCCTCATTCTCCTGGCTTGCTGTGGTTTGGTACCCACTCCCTGGAAGAGCCCACTCTGTATTTCTGAGTCCACTGCCCCCTTCTGAAGACCTACAAGACGCATCCCTGCAGTGTGCTGGAACAAAAGCTGTCACTGGATGCAGACACAAACACATGCTTGAGAAACAGTAGTGAAGCAATGAGCAAGAGGCACGCCATATTTTGTCAGTAGGAATGTTACGAAACAGCCACAAGAAAACTCAACCATATTTTTCTAATTTATGATAGAGTAGATAGGGTCTTATTTTGGAGTATGAAAATGTAATTTATCCCAATCTCTCTTTCCCCACCACCCCTTTCAAATAGTAGTCTGCACTGTCACCAAATTAAATTAACAGTTAAATAGAGCTGATTTCCAACCAGGATGTTACAAGGATTTAACCTTCCTATACACACATACACTTACAAAAGGAATTGTGGTGATGAGATTGAGAGCAAAATATTACCCAGAATCCTTTTAAGATTGAAGACAGGGGAAAGAGAAAAGAGATTGATTATGGTTTAGGAAGGATAAATATGAAATACGAACAATCAAAATAACAGTATTTGAGAAGTGATAGCAGATGTGTCAATTCACATTCTTTAGCTTCAAATTCTCCCATTTCACATAATTGTTAGCTGGCCCCAGAGCCTCATAGCACTGTGTAAAGAAACAATTGCACATCTTCTAAAAACGGAAGATGGTGAGATCTCTTAAACAGCTTGCCCAAAGACCCTATTGTGCCAAAATTTTTATGGGTTTATTCAATAAATTAAAAGGAATACCTCCTATGGGAAGCAAAAGACATAACAGAACTGAAAACATTTCCTGTAGGAGGAGTATTTTTAAATTTTTATAGAGAGAGGCAAATGAAAACTGAACACAGCACAGCCAACTGGTTTCTCACCACATTAGTCTCAGTAGGGTGCTACTCAACTGAAATTACTCTTCGGAGAAAAAAAGAAAAAGTTAGTGCTCAGAAATTATCTTGCCATATTACAACAGTGGCAGAAAACAAAGGGATAAAGTAACTAAAACCTGAAAATAGAAATGGAAATTTTGTATTAGTCTTCCTCTTGCAAAATCAGTTATGTGTGCTCAGCGGAGGTACAGTTCCATCACTGAAAATCAAGTCCAGGCTAATTCCAAGGCAATGCAAAAGAAATCTTAATTGCACTAAAAAACCTAAAACTAAATCTTTCCTTTGTTAGCAAGGTCTGTAATATACTTTGCACTTTGCTGAAAACCAGTTTGTCCAATTATGAGAAAAGTACTTAATATTTGACTTGGCCAATCCAAATAGTAGGTAACAGCTACAGTAAAGCAGCTTTTTTTTTTTTTTCAGTATGAATTTCAGGTGATGAAAGCAACAAGACAGAGTATCTTCCTTTTTAACTTTGGCAGGGAGGATAACGGAAGCTATACATAACAAGGTGTATTAGAAATGGATAAAAGACAAACCCAACTTAAAAAGGTCCAAGTGTGCGGAACAGAACTCAGAACCTAACAGGAGAGAAAGAGAAAAGCAAGTTCCCGGCAGCCACGGGGAGAGTTTGTGCATTGGACTGACTGCTCATGTGCATCCTCACGAAGAGCAGTGCTCAAAAATCTCCTTCTGACCTCACACACTCAAGAGTCCTCATGGGTAAATAGTGTCAGAAGGTCTTTTCTTTGAGAGAATACAGAAGAAATGAAGTAGGAAGATCCAGAAAAGCCAGTGCTGGTTTCATAACTGGGGATGCTGATGCAAGCTGTTGCCAAGGCCAGGACTGTGAGGATGATGACCCAGGGATGACAGCTTTAGGGTGTGAAACTGATGCTTGGTTTTATGAGCCAGAGACACAGTACCTAACCTACTTAGGTCCAAAAACACAAACATGTGGTACCCAACATCTGGTTCCAGTACAACAATGTGGCAAGCATCAGGCACTGGAAGCTCATCAAATCCTTCAAAAACACTCTCAACTCTCCCAGGGATTTAATAATTCTTAGCTGACAACCGGAGTGGAAAAAACATGTAACTTGAAATAGCCAGTCTGTACACATCTAGGAAAAACTAAAACTCAACCAGAAAGCCACACATACATTTCCATTGACATGTATTATTGTTACAGGATAAGAAAAGATAAAAAAAATAGAAATTATTTTGAACAAGCACAGCTTAAAAATTTGCGCACAATAATTGATTCAGAAGTTTTAAAGTGAGGTGAAGAAAGTAAATTCCTAGGACTGACTGGTAACCAAAGGCTTGGCTTCCTTCCTGATACTCTGGTTTGATTAGCAGTCACCGGCCAAAAGGAAGGCACACATTTGAGTACTCTGTTGAAGTCTGAAAGCTTAGTACCTCCAAAAACTGGCCAATGAGCTGCAAAGTCAAATGAAGTCTGAACCTTGCTCTGAACCTTCTTACTGCTCTCCTTACAGTTTCTACAAGTTGAATGGAATATTTGGCCTCTTCTCCCACACCCCAGACACATGGTTCACTTAGCAACCAGTGGAACCCAGGATGCACGAAAGTTGTGTTTTAAAATGTTAGCTTAATTCCAGTGGTGCTTATGCTCTCAAATACTGTGCCACATAGCCAGAGAATCAAATATGAGCAGCATTATATCATGTTTAAGGAGACTAAGTCAGGATTGCCATTAGAATTTTGATTTCTGGTACCATTTTTACATTAAGATTTCAACTCTACAACTCTGACACTAATACAAGGAAGTTACTACTGTGCCACCATGACTGTTCAGCCCTACTTGCTCAGAACCTCCTGCTGGTTTCAATTATGAAATTTACATCTGGAAGGAAAAAACAAATCTCCCAAACACGCTTAATACCTGTACAGCCTTAATACTTACACAGCCAGAACACTGCAGAAGAGACTTCCGACATGTTCTTCACCTGCAAGCTGTCACAGCTGCAGTTCTTTTCACGCAATAGAGTCTGCAAAACTAAATGTGCTTCAACTCCACCATGAAGTCAAGACAGCAGTCTGGGTTGTTAATATTTTAGAGGTTACTCAAAATTACTTTTCAGTCTCATTTCTATTATTTTCAGAAGTTCCTTTCCCATTACTTAACCAATGCACACTTGAAAAATTCTGTCTGCCCTAGCCATCAACCCCCATATTCTCATCCAATGTCTTCAGACGTAATTTAGTCGAGAATGGGAAGAGTCCACTTGCCAAAATCAGAAATATTGAATATATTTAGTTACTTTTAATTGCATTCCTGTCATGAGAGACCGACAACATTCCTGCCCACCAAAATTTGTAATTATAGAACACTTACAGCATTGAATGGAACGGACTCAGGCTGAGACTAATCTGTATGTCCAGTGGTTTGGAACGTCTTAGGAAAGAGGATAAAGCAGAACAGTGCTTTATATATATATATATGTTCTCTCCAGAGCAGAGCAGTTCACTGGTAAATACCAGCACATACAGTTTTTAGTTTATTACAAAAAAAAAACAAACAAACTTCCAAAGTACAGTTTTCACACATCTCATTAAGAAGACCTCTCAACAGAAAAAATGAAAGTTATAGATTTAAACATGCTAGACCCCCATTTTGCTTCCAGGACAGTTAATCAGAGCTCTGCAAGAGAGAGCTTTGTCTTCTATCCATACAGCAAAATCTCTGGGTTAGGTATCAAGGTGCTTAAGGGTAACAGATACTGTGTTCATAATTGGGTGACACAGCTTGAGGCCGTTTCCTCTTGTCCTGTCACCGGATGCCTGAGAGAAGAGAGGACCCCCGCTTGCTACAAGGAAAGAGAGAATCACACTGCCTTCCCAATGAATTTAAACCCCTAAAGTATCAAGCCAGTGAATTTACCAAAGCTGACCTCCCAAGGCACCTGTCAGCTGAAACCTGTGCTGTGAACATTCACTCCTTCTGAGGGCCATGCCATAAAGTAATTCAGCCAAACCAATGTCATTTTGGTAGTGCAGATTAGCTTCTCCAACATCCTTGCAGCTCATCACAGCTTGGCCAGCCAGCAGCGCAGGAGACACCTGGACAAATCCTGGCTTCTCCCCCAAAACCTGGTGAGGAACCAGGGCAACCTTCCCTCCCATGCTATGGAAAACTCCTCCTGTAGTGCTCAACAGAAAGCTGGGTGAGCAAGTGGATCAGGGGTAGGTCAGGAGGAGGAGGAGGAGGAGCAGGAGGAGGTGTGGAAGGGCCATCCACCCGCAGCAACCCGAGTTCATTGAGAGGCAAATTGCTAACTAAGGATGCTGCCCCCTGCCTCCCAGGGGCCAGGCATGCAGGTGGGAAGCTGTAGATGTTATGCTACCATTACTTTAAAACCAGCTCTACCCCAAAAAAAAGCATTTTAGTTGGAGACGGTAATGTTTAACTAGTTAGAAACACACAGATTATGACAGCAAAATAATCAGGCCATATAAATTTAAGTGTGTAGATTTGGTTTCTCACAACAGATTACTCAGATACATTCCCATGATTTGCCCTATTTTTTATCCACTTGCTGTGGCTTTCCATTACCATTTTTAAGACAGAAAAATAAGCACAAGAATTAACACAACTTGAGACTTCACACAGATCTATTAATCTTGAGCTATTCTGGACCCAGCAAATGTATTTCAGTCAGTCAGTGTAAAACACTAGCATCCTTAACTTTACAGGTCTACTCAGGTATGTCAGCATAAATGTATGACAAATTTTGGCAGAATCAAGATATTAAGGTATTTCTAGCTATTCTACCATCTTGTCCACAATATTTAGCTTACTTAGAGACTTACCTGAGCATATGAAACACTTAAAGAAAGCATAATAGACTAAATTTTGCAAGAGAAAGTGAATTTTCTTTAAGGAAAACAGCATAAAAGGACAGCTGAGATCAGATGGGAATTAAAGAGGAATGCTTTTTTTCCCTTATTAAAAATCCCCCTTGGCTTTGTCCTGCTGAAACCACTGGAAATGTAGCTGCTGATTTCCACAGACCCAGGAATGGGTTTTTGATTTAAGCAGCTTATATACATAAGCAGAAAATAGAACGGTGAAATAATCCTTGTCAGAGAAGTAAAGTTCTGCCAAAAAATAATCTTTATAGTTATAAAAATGTTCTTGTGAAGAAAACAGCATGTCAATAAAGAACTGCCAGGTCACCAGGCAGTGAGAGACACATCTGTCGGATTATGCCTCACATTCAAAAATCTGTGGACCTAAGAATACAGGGAAAACAAATTTAGGTGTGACCTGCTGCTGAAACTGGAAATCCACTGTGTATTCAGGCATTCCATTAAAAATTATTTATGAATGGTGGCATGAACTTCACAGCAATCTTTCTCTCCCTAGGCCAGTAGACAGGCTTGTCATATAAACTGCAGAAGTCAAAGAACTACAATGAAAAAGAGGTAAAATAAGCAATTTGTTTTATTCTCCTGGCGTCATAACAAAGCTCATATGGACACTGTGGCCTCATATACAGAAATCGCAGATCAGTGGGGCATGCCTGCTTTAAAACCTGAGTCGAGCTGGGCCAAGTGCCCTACCCCTGCAGCTGGTACCCAGCTACTGGCTGTTCCAGGGCAGGATTCATCCAGCACCGGCTGCAAACCTCACCTTCAACATGTCCCTGTGGATGCCACCATACTGATCCAGCTTGGAACAGGTGCAGGAAGTCTGGCCCAGAAGTTATAATTTTGAAGGGGTTCTGAAGGGAACTTCCATGGCATTTTTACTTCTCTTTACTCCTTTAAAGATTAAGGTAGCGGGGGAGAAAATAATTACCACATTTATCTCCTAGTGCATAACCCTGTTGCTTTCACAGTGGCTGTAGAACAGTATTTCCTAAAAAGGGCAATTATACTGAAGGTGTTGGAATGAAGGTAAAGAAAACTGATTTTGCATTTATTTTATTCCCAGCTTACAGGATGGGAATTTTTAAGTACTACAACCAAAACTTTCAATGTTCATTTTCATTAGGCAGTCATTTATTCAGTTGTTTTTTACAGCCGAGTAAAATCATTACTGTGATGTATTTTATTTCCTAAGTTGAACAGAAACGGGACTACGGATTTTCTACTGAGAATACAATAATTTGAATAATGGGACCTTTTAAAGTGATAATATTATAAACAGTTACTTCCTTTTCACCCAATAAAATGTGGGTTTTTCCACCTCCTCAGGCACGCTTGCATTGCCACAGCCAAGATGAAGCTACAGAGACAAAAAAATCCTTCACTTACAAAAAAATGAACCTTTTCAAACAAACACTGAATAGGAAGCAAACAACTAAATCCTTTATTAATAATGTGTTTTTATAATGAGACCAGACTGAATGACCATTTGGACGCATCCCTAATATAATAGGTAGAATAAGATAAAAATTATGTATGAGTAGTTTCTTCTAAAATATAGATTAATATAATTTACACATGTCTTTGCTGAACACCTAAGTCCATATTTGTATAATGTCTTGAAAATAGCAACTCTGAAACTGGCGAGTATCAGGTCAAATGATGAGCGACATAAAATGCTACCAATTCACAATGATAACACTGGCCCACTGCAGGAGGCCAACACACCCTGCTCCTGACATCACAGCCTCACCACCGTGACTGCTGGGACAGTTACATCCCTCCCAAAAAAAAAGGGTTGACTATTTAAAAATGCTAGACACACCAAATTAAGAAAAAACCCAGTACTTCGCAATGTGCAGTCTGAAGATACGTTGTGTGTTTTGGCAACACAAAGATCTGAAAAAAATGCCCCAAGTGTCCACCACCATAGATTCAGTGAAAAAAGGAAGACCTGATTAGATTTACATATCAGAAGCCATCCTGTGAGTCTTGAACCCAGTAAGGAAACTCTGCACAGAAACCTTATGTATGTTATAGTTTTTGATAGACCTTAAAAAATAATAAGTGGATAAGCAGCAAGCTTATTCTTCATTAGTGTGATCACCTATTATCTCACTGTCTGCTGGAGGTTTTTATCCTTAATTAGTGTGGTCACCTATTTTCTCACTGTTCACTGATGTTACAAATCCCACAAAGTTCTTTGACACCACGAATTTTTTACTATCTTAAAATTCAAGCATCAGGATGAAATACTGCTTACAGCAACTTCTGATTACAAGACTTCATAATAATCCATTTTTTAAAACTGCTAAGATTCTTCACCACCTATTTCAACATTAGCCAGCATCATGCCTGAAGTTGCCACCCACATGTTGACACTCCATCCCAATTGGCAGACACTAACAACTTTCATACTCCAAGCAAACAGGGAGATTTGGGAGCTCAGGGTAAGATGCAGCCTTTGCCCATGAAAACTGCTTTTTGTAATCTTGTGCTATCATGATGCCCAGTTTGGCTTTAATCTGATATTGCTGTGTAAGGTAACCATTTTACAAGGACTTCCACATCCCACTGCAACAATGGGGCTGTTTTATTGATGCATCTAATTATTACCAACTATTTATAAGTTCATCTGAAATGGAAATGGAATGGAAATGGAATGGAAATGCTGTTTTCTGATCCCAGTTCTCCAGAAGGCATTACTAAACAGTTAAACGGGAAACTTCATCAACATGAACAGGATGGAGAATTTCTCAAAACAAAAAATTTTCTTCTTCTGCTACAAAGGGCTCAGCATAACCAACTCGATGAGCAATTGCTACCAGGAAACAATGCCACATTTTTTGAAAACATTCATCCACATGGTATGGTATCTGCAGCCCAACATCGATGACATCCAAGTAAAATGAATAAATATTTGCATCCCAAAGTTGGATTTGTCTTGGAATACAATTGCTCGTGTGGTTCTGACACATGTGTGCATTTTCAAATAAATCACAACTCACTGGGTGTGCATATTAAAAATAATTTGTCTGTCTTGTTAGAAGCTATCACATACTTAAGTTTAAGAGGTGTAGAACTGTGAGGGGAAGGTTTTACGGGCCTGGGACAAATGCACATGGAACCCGTCGATGGAACCTCAAATATCCGACCCTCCAGCGCCGCAGATGCCAGCTCCCGGCACCAACAGCCACGGCGGCCTCGACGGCCCCGCCGCCCAGGCGGACACGCGTGGGGTCTCGGCCGGTGGGCGCTGCCGGAGCCCCGCGGGGCGGCCCCGCCGGGGCGGGCGGGTGGCGGCGGCGAAAGACGGGGACGGGGGCGAGGGCGGCGCGGCCGGTGCCCGTCCCCCGAGGGCGGGCGTGCCTACCTCGGATTTCCACACGACGTAGGCGGCGGGGCGAGGCTCGGGCGGCGAGGGTTGCCCCTTCCTTTGCTGCAGCCAGCGCCGCGGCGAGGAGAAGATGCTGTTGGCGGGGCCGGCGGTGCCGCTCAGCGCCAGGGCCGAGGGGGTGCGCGCCAGGAAGGGCAGCTCGCAGCCGGGACTCCGCTTCCCGCGGAGGCTCTCCTCGTCAAAGAGAGCACTGCCCGGGGGCGACCGCTCCAGTGGCGTGCAGGGTGTGGAGAAGGAGGCGCCGTGGGGCGGCGGGGCGCCCCGAGGACCGCGGCGCTCCCCCGGGGGGCTGCCGGCGGCCCGCGCCCGCGGCGCCCGACCCGCGCCCTCGCCGTCCTCCCGGCCGCCGCCGATGATGGCGGGGTCGAGGCTGCGCGTCTGGCGGAGTCTCCGCTTGGAGAGGCTCTTGGCGGCGGCGGGGGCGGCGGCGGCCGGGGAGGAGCAGGAGAAGACGCTGCTCAGCAGGCTCTGCGCCGACATCGCGGCGGGCGCTGCCCCGGGCACGGCGGGGCGGCCGGGGGTCCTGCCTGGGCTCTCGCTGCCTCTGCCTCCAGCCCCCGCCAGGGCGGCGCGGAGCGGCCCTCGGGGCGTCCCCCCCGGCCGGGCTCAGGCCCCGGCAGCGCGGCCCGACGGCGGCACCGCGGGGCTCATGGCGGCGTCCGGCGCTGGGGCTGCTCCGGGGCTGCCGCCGGCGCGGTCACTTTGCTGGGAGGGAGAGGGAGGGAAATAAAAAAAAAAAAAAAGTTACGAGAGAAAAGGGGAGGGAAAACGGCAGCAGCGGAGCTTTTATCTGGGCTCGCCGCAGGCTGCCAGAGTCACTCCCCCCTCGGCCGCGATGCGCAGGGGAGCCGCGGGCCGCCCCACACACACACACACACACACACACAGCCGGTCGGGTCCAGCGGTGGCGGGGCCCGTCCGCCTCCCCACACGGGGCGGGGAGAGCCGCTCCCGGTGTTTCCTGCACCTCGCTGCCGCCGCGGGACGCCCACGTCGGGGGCGCGGGGGAGGCAGCCCCGCCGGGCTGCGCGGGCACCGGCGCGGCGGGTCCCGAGCGCTGCCGCTCCGGACGGCGCAGTTGCGTGTTGGGGAGCGATCGGGGAGCGGCGGACAGCTGTTCTCCGTAGCGATCGTTCCCGAGGTGCGGCCAAGCCACCGTCTGACTCTTCGGAGCCCTGCGCCGCGTCCCACTCCGGCCCCCGCTGCCGCTTATGGAACCCCCGTCCGCCCCGGCCTGGCTGTGTCGGGCAGAGATGATGTATCCAGAAAAAACTTCCAGCAATAAACAGGATAATCACACTGTACAGCACACGGGACTGTGTTCTGGCCCACGTCTTTCTTGCCATCCTCTGAAACACGTACTTTGAGGGCGCATGGACAGGAGCCCCACAGGCAGAATGGGTCACTGAAACCTGTAACTCGTCTGCTGAGTACCTCACTGCCACAGCAAAAGGAAAGGAGTGGGACCAGTGAAGCCAAGCCTCCTCAGAACAAGTAACTGAACATGTTTACCTTCCATTGAGACTTTCTCTGTTCCCACTGCAAGCATAGGCAAGGAAACATTTACCAGGGAGACAGAACAAACTTAGGGAAAGCAAAATTGTAAAGAAATGCAGAAACAGAATGCACAAAGAGGAACAATACCATGCAGCTCCATGAAGGCAGCCAGCTCCTTCCTCACCTGGAGTGAAGGAAGCAGCCCCTCAGCTGCACAATCTGACTCCTGTTGCTTCTCATAGCTGGGAATATTAACAGTCCTCCTCACCTCACTGGGGGAGTTCAGCAGCGATGCTGCTCAGGTTTTTCCTGCATCTCCATCACCATCATTCACTTAGTCTTTAAACTTTATTAAGCAACCTTTAGCTTCATCGGTGGGTTCAGTTCTGTTGCTATTGTGTCAGTGAATGCCACATCTGCTGCATTTTTCGCATTGGAAAGCAAAACACACAGGACCAAATCCTGTCTTTCTTCGTGACTTATACTTTTATTTATGGAGTAAGTGGAAGATGCCCAAGGACGACTCCTGTGCAAGTGGCAAACCTCCCCAGTCTCAGATGAACTCGCAGTTAGACTGCTGATTCCATGGGGCCTAAGCATCCTTCTTTTGACTTGAAAACCCACCAGCTCCACAAACCCCCAGTCTCCCCAAAACTGTTGCAAGCAGCTCTTAGAAAATTGGCCTAGAAAAAGACTGGTTATTTTGGGGGAAAAAAAAAAAAAGTGCTTTAGCATGACACAAAGGTTAATTTCTCCTTACGCTGCATTTTCCCCTCAAAACCCTACTGCAGGATTGTGTTGTTCTCTCTGGTGTCCTGGAGCCAATGCAGGTAAATGCTCTATGGCAGCACTTTCTGGTTTCATCGATACAGTAGACAGTTCTCTCCTCTGTGGCTTTGTTAAAGGTTCATTAACAGCGACAGCACACAAGCACATCCACTTTCAAAGGGAGGTGTTCTGCTTTTAGGTAATGTTGCCAAATGAGACTTTTTTTTTTTTTTTTTTTGGTCTGCAAAGTAGCTTTCCCCTCTTATTTTCATAAACTGTCCTATTGCCTAATTCCAAGCTCCTCCACAGCTAAGGTTGCAGCTGTTTCTGTTTAAAGCTTCATTTCATTTTGCCTCTTCATTAATGCCTTCAATAAGGTCTCATGCTTGAGACTAAAAAGAAGGTCTGAAGCATAAAACAGTCTGCATTTGTTTTTGCATTTTTGCAGTTCTGAGCCTATTCTAGCAATTTAGTTGAGAGACACATCTTCAATACAAATATACATACATGTGGCTCCAAGAATTTGCTCTTTTTTTGCCCTCTACAAACATCATGGGAACATAAAGGGACAGGAAGACATGAGGAAAAAGGCAAAGAGGGAAATTCAGAACTGCAAGGAACTCATCACATGAGGAGTAGAGAGGACAATCACATTTGCCTCCAAAATTCACCAGAAACAGTTCCCACCACTCTCTGTGAGGTGCCCTGCCTACTTTGAAGGGCTGATACTCCTGGGCACAGCTGGTTGCCAGCAGGCAAACCCCCAAGTTTCCAATTCAGATCCTTACATGCTGCCCACACAGCCTGTGAAAGGAGACTGAAACGATCAGATAAGTGCATAGTTAGGAGCTCACGTCACAAGTAGCAGCTCTAAATGAAGTGGAGGCAAGGCATTCTTATTTTCACCTGCCTCAGCCCAGGTATTATTTATTGCCCACCTGGTTTTCTTCATGAAAGCTTCCATGAAAAATTATAGTTTTCATGAGACAGAGACCTGGAGGATCAGAGCTGCAATTCAAAGAGTAAGTGCATCATATGTATAGAGATGCTCCACGTTACTGGTCTTAGCTGCTGTCTGCATCTTTCAGGGGCAACAGCAACTTACTGATTATTTTTGAAGTTTCTGTTCATTATCACTATGAACTGCATTATTGTGAGACATGGTATCACCATCCTGAAATAGGCTTCAGTTCTTAGTGGGCATGGTACAAGCACAGGACAAAACCACAGTCCGAATTCCCAAATTTCACTGATAACTTTCAGCCACCAGATACTGTTTGGGCAGCCATATCTGGAGAGGATTAGTGAGATAATACTAGTTGATCTGATGCTGCTAGCTCTTCCTTTCTGAGGCAAAACACTGGAACAGGCTGCCCAAGGAAGTGGTGGAGGCACTGTCCCAGGAGGTATTTAAAAAACCTGTAGAAGTGGCACAAAATTATTTCTATTTATGTCTTCATTGCCTTGACCTTCACCAACAAAGTCTCCCAGCACTTTGTGCCTCAAGGTGAAAAAACCTGTAAACAGGGGAAAAGGACCAAGTTGTGGATCTTTTCTTGAGGAGTCAGAGACCAATCAAGTCTCAGGAACCACTGGGGATGAATCTGAGAGTGCTCAAAAAGCTGGATGATGTCACTGGAAGGCCACTTTTTATATTTGAAAGGCCATCAAAATTTGGAGACGTACCTAATGGCTTGGAAAAGGCTAAATGTTGCACCTGTCTTCAAAAAGAACAAGGACTACCCACGCTGCTAAAGGCTGGTGGCTTCACTCAGGAAAATCACAAAAGCAAGTTCTCTTGGAAGCCATTTCTGTGCACGTGGAGGAGAAAAATGTGACTGGAAGGGTAGTGTGATTACCAAGGGTAATCATCAGTACTGGAACACGTTGTGGAATCCCTGTCACTGATGGTTTTTCAAGATCTAACAGAAGAAGGCACTAAGCAATCTTGTCATAGTTTGGTTTTTGCCCTTCTGTGACCACGAGGTTTGAGTATAAACCTCTTGAGGTTCCCTCCAACTTTTATCACTTTCTGGTTCTAAACAAATATTAATTTTGAAGCAAAGTCAAGAAAACCTTAACCTTCAGAAAATTTTCAGAGACTTTGTGTAAATGCCTGTCACCTGACTTAATAACAGGCATGTTACATGGGTAAGTTTTAGAGAAACTATGGTCTTACTGTTATTTTGACAATGTCTGGTTTTATTAATGTCCCATTAAACTGAAATTGGAAGGAGATACTGTAACCTGTTTTGGTTGAATTAAAAAAAAAATTCTATCAAAATGAGTGTATTCATCTCAAGAATTAAATAAACCCTGTTTTGTTCAGACTTCTGAAAAATCCCTGAATATAAAGGTGATTTGGAAAATAGTAACTTTTCGTTACTTTAATTATTTAATTAGGATTTATTAATCATTAAAAACACAAAAAGAAAAACAAACCAAACTAACCCAAAGCCACTCTTTTACCTTATTTTTTTTTTTTCTTACAGAAGAATTCCTAAGTTTGTCATTCCTGGGATTTGATTTTTTTGGACAAAAAGGCTTTTAGCTGAAATGTATCTCTTCCAGTCCTTCGGTGAAAATGAAAGAACTGTTATATTTTTTTACAGAACTTTTATCTTTGTTGCAATGGAATTGATCTACAAACATTTCAGCACAGCACTCAAGAAGAGAAGTGTGCTACAGAACAGAAGGGAGCGTGCTACAGAAGTGTTTGTGGAAGCAGCTGTGGAGTGGGGTGCATAAGTCCGCGCAAGGAGCCAGCACCCAGCTTTTACTCCAGTGGGGTTCAACATTCACCCAGCTGGTGACCTGCTCGGTGCTTAGCTAGGAAAGCTGAATCTGTGTGACAGCACCAAAAAAAAAAAAAAAAAAATTGAAAAGCCGTTTTCTGTAAAGAGAAAAAGAAGCTTATTTATACTGGAAGGGAGAAGCGATGTAATACCATTACTCCTCAAAACGTTTGCTGTACTGAAGCAATAATAATGATATCGGGGCGCCTACTACATATCCTTACAGAAGTTCTATATACAGCGTGGAAATCTATTATATAGCATATCGTGTATATAACTAAATGTGGTGTACATATTTGTAAATGCGTGTACATACATATGTACATTTAGATATACATATATGTATAGAGCATGCATATATACACGCCGGTATTGGGGGTCATTTTTTGAGCGAGAGAGACGGAGTATCACGCTCCCCGTGCTCCCATCCCGGCATTCCAGCGCCGCACGGGCAAACCCCTGGAGCGCCCCGGGGATCGCGGCACCGCGGGGGGCGGGGCCGGGGCCGCCCGGGGGCGGGGATTCGGCTGCGGCCCCGCCCCCCGCGGCGCGCGCCGCCCGGAGCCGCCGTGCCGATGCCACGTGGGAGGCGGCGGAGCCGCCGCCGCCGCCGGGCCGGAGTCGCGGCCCCGCTAACGCTGGGGACGGCGCTCGCCGGCCGCCGCGAGGAGGGGAGGTCGCGGAGCCCCCGGGACCGCTCCGGAGTCGCCGAGACCCGATGGGTGCTCGGCGCGGTGGCGCCCGGCTCGCGGCTCGGCCTCCCGGGCCTAGAGGCGCTGGCGGCGGCGGCCGGGCCTAGGGGCGGCTCCCCGCCCTGGGCGGCGCCCTCGCTGCTGCAGGTGCCGGCGGCGGCCCAGCCGGCCCCGCGGCGGGATGGCAGCGACCTGCCCGCCGGCGCGCCCGCCGCCCTGGCCGTGCTGCGGCTTCAGCCCGGGGCCGAGGGCTCGGCGCGGGCGGCGGCGGCCGGGGCCGCGCCGCGCCTGCGGACCGTCTACGTGAACCCGCGCTGGCTGGAGCGCCAGGCCGCGCTGGGGGCGGCGGCGGCGGCGGCGGCGGCCAGCCCCTGCGCTGAGGCGGCAGCGGCGAGCGGCGCGGCCGGGGCCCCGGGCCCGGCCCCGGCCCCAGCCCCAGCCCCAGCCCCTGCCCCGGCTCCGGCTCCGGCGGCGGCGGCGGCGGCGGCGGGGCAGGGCGAGGCCGAGGCGGCGGCCACCCCCTACGTGGGGCTGCGGCGGCCACTTGGCTACAAGCTGGCCAAGGCCACCAAGGAGCGGATCTGGCGGGGGGAGTTCATTGACCTCTTTTCCTTGCTCCACACAGAGCTGGCCCCCGAGCACGGCCCGCGCCCGGGGGACACGCTGGACCAGTGGGTCTCGGCCTTCCTGGTGTACGCCAGCGTGCTGTGCGAGAAGCACCCGGCGCGCTGCGGAGCCATGTTCAAGTACCTGGACACCATCCGCAAGCTGCACGCCACCTACGGGGGCACCTCCTGGATGAACTACGATGAGGACTTTCGGCGGCGGGCGGCCAAGAACCCCTCACTGCCCTGGGGCGACGTCGACTTGGACCTGTGGATGAAGTGGATGGCGCCTCTCAAGTCGCTTATCCCCAGACGCCCCCGTGCTGAGAGCGAGACACAGGCCTCGCCGGCCCAGCCGCCACCGCCGGGCCAGAGCCCCAAGCAGGAGGAGAAAAGCCAGGTGTGATGGGCCGGTGGCCGCGTGTTTCTCTGCTCCGCTGGCCGGGCATGGTGCTCCCTCGCATGGGAAGAGGAGAAAGGGGCAGTTGGGGTGCCCTGGTCTTGGTCGGCAGCTCTCATCTCATGGCACTGACACTTTGGTCATGTTGACCATAGGGACACGGTTTCATGGGTGCTCAGGAGGCCATCGTGAGAGCTGTGCACGTGGCTGGATGCTCTGAGCAAATGTTTGAGCATTTATTGCTCCAGCCACCCCCTAATTCCTTCTTCTGGTGTATTTTTGCATTTTCCTGAAGTCATTAGAAGAAAGATGTTCTATGGTTTTGTTTTTTCCCTCTGAGTTGTCTTTAAAATATCAACTTTCTCAGCAATACAGTTATCTGTGTGTAAGGCAAAGAGTACAGACTCTCCTGTTACTATGGGAGCATGTGGGCAGTTGCAGACAGCATGGGATGGCAAAAAATTGATATGAATAAAGATTAAACTTCAATAAGAATGGCCACAGTGTGCAAATTCACCATGATTTAAAGATTAAACCTGTTTTGGGGCTCACTAGATTTAATCCACAAGTTAGAGCCTGTTTTGTGGGAAAAGATGATGAGTGTGATTAGGAGAAGTAGCGAGGATTTTGTGTACTTGGCTTGGATTCAGTACAGGCATCACTATATGAATTGGTATAACCTGTGGTGGATGCAGGCAGGTCTACTCTTTCTCCTGCCTGAGGCATGATGCTGAGCTCCACAGCTACAGCAGGCTGCCTGTCTGCATTAGGGGTTGTGCTGCTTCTCTTACACTGGTGACTGCAGTCTGCCAAATCCCCAGCACAGAAAATTCAGCTGAATGCTGAATGTTGAGCTTCATGCCAGCTGAATGGTGACAGAAAGATTCTGTTATATTTGCCATGTTTATTTCTAACCAATTTTTTTTAAAAAAAGCTGTAGAAAGAACCCTATGTTTATTTCTAACCATTAAAAAAAAAAAACCAAAACTGTAGAAAGAACCTTGGCCTCCAGAAGAATTTTTGTTTCTTTATCAGATGCTGTGCTTCACTGGGATTGCCAGCACAGAGGGACGAAGTTCTTTGACTCATGTTAGCGTGGTCCCTTTTTAAGGCATCTGAAAGTGCTTGGTGTATCACACCAAGTCTTGCCTTTGGTACCTATCAAAAGTAACTTCTCTAGGCCAACCTGTGACAAAGAAAGAGAGCAAACACCACGCAGTAAGATAGATAAACCCAGGCCTGTTGGCCTTGCGCCTTCTGTGGTTGATGCTCGGTGTTCTGCAACTTTTTCTGATACATCTCTTTACATTTCTCTATTCTCAAGGTGAACAGCTCAGTTCTTGTTTTCCTGCAGATCTTATGTGAGCACCAGATGGGCAATGGCTTATAGCTTTCATCTCATCTGAGACTGGACCTTCAGCTTGTCATGTTACCCACCCTTGTAACTTCTTCCACAGCAGCTGGTCTGTCAGTGCTGAGCTTTGTTGGGTTGTCTGCTGAAACACCAGGGGTCTCAGTCCTCTCTGATTTCATGAAAGTTTCCTAGTTGACTTTTATCAGTGGCATTGTTGTATTTTTCCCCCAGAAAGTCTGTAAAGAAAAAAAAATAAACATGTTTTATTTAAACTCTTACAAAATATCAAAAGTTTAATGTTTGTAAAATGAGTAGTACTTAAGCAGCACAGTGAAAAAGTAAAACTTGCAATTAATTGTTGTGGTTTCAGCCACCTTTTTGTTATTAGAGCAGTTTTTAATTGGTAGCGTATTGTCTCTTATGACTGTTTAAAAATGTCCTTAAATGAAATGATGGTTTAGGCAGCTGTCAAATGTAGATTAGGCCTAGGATAAAGCATGAATTTATCATTGGCAAGGTCACAGCAATGAAATACTTTCTTGGAGGTGACCTGTGTTTCCCCATATCTCCCCAGCTCGTTGCAAGCTCTCTTTATGTTGTGTAAAACTACTCAGCAAAATAAGATACGACATCACACTTGGGCAAAAGAACAGGAGAGAATAGCCTTTTATGGGCTTAAGACTTTGGACAGAATCTAAGCTTTTCCACATTCACGCTGTCAAGAGGAAGAGGAGGTGTTTTGCAAAAACCTTTTTTACCAAGCTGTTGTTTTGAAATAATTTTGTTTTTTGTAGTTTCGAGGGATAGTGTTAGGCAGCCTGACTAGATTTCATTCCCCCTTTTAGTCCAAGACTCCTTGAATTTCAGCATCATTTAGTTTAGTGCCTGTATCTCTAATTCTGCATTTCCCCAGATGGTTAAACAGTAAAAATTAAAAGTATAGAAAGCGTTGTGTCCGAGCACAGCTGTCCTTTCTAAGGCACTGGTGAAGAGCTGTAACTTTGCATTATATGGAAAGAACAAAGTGAGAAATCCTAGTTCTAGTTTGAGTGCGATGATTGGTGTGTGTGTAGGATAGCTGAGAGTCATTCCTGCAAATTTATGTCTGTGTGTCTAACTTCAGACAACTCTCTTCTTTTCCCCAGACTCCATGAAAACAGAAGACCAGTTGGAATGGGAGTCAGACGGTGAGTTTATTTATAAAACTGAATAACTTTGGATCTTAAATATTTGCAGATTTGTTAAATACAGAATTTCTTATTGGTGCCAACAGCCTGACTCCGTTGGTGTTTAAGTGGAGCTCTGGTATTCTAGTGCATTCTTTTACCTCTGCTTCTGTTGCGTTGCAAGCTGTGCTAGAGAAGACGTAGGAAATTCATTTTACCCAATCAGCAATTGTAACAATGGACTACAAACCTGCAGAGCAAGCCAGTTTGCTGGAAAACAGGAATTCCTGCAGCGCAGCACTTGTCACAGACTATCCAAAGAGGGCAAAGATTCAGGAAGGTGAATAAATTGAACACTGGTTGAATGAGGTCAGGAACACTCTCCCGGAGGAGAATCCTGCCCTAAAATACTACTTTGAAAGTAAAAGCCAATTTAATGCGCAGATTAAACCTTCTCATTTGACCAAACTTGTGTGCAATCCTGGATCTTTGCAGATCACAACCGGACACTTCAAAACCCTGTATATTATATTTGTTTAAAAAAAATAAATCATAACTTGTCTTGTTACAGCTGTTACTTTTGCCATTTCATTGAGAGTATCTGCAACGTAAATGTGTATTTGACTCAGAAAAGTATCATACACTCGGGATAATAACTCAGGTTGTCAACAGAATTATTCTGTGAGGTTCAGTATCCTCTTTCCATTGTTCTGCATTAACCATTGCTGTCATTGCCAGGTAGCCCAATTGTGCGTTACAAAATTCTTCATCAATTATAACGATTGACCTAATTTATAATTTTGTTTTTATCCTAGTAGAATACTTAAAATCGTGACCATCAGACTAGACCTTTGTAGTCTGGTGTTCATGAAAATATTTTTCACTGATTCACAGTTTTCATTCTGCATCTCAGTATTTTGTTTTCTTCTCCTTTTTCCTTGCATACTAAAGCGTATGGCCAAGGTAATACTATGATCCAGTAATGCGCCTGATGGTAAGGGTTTAGTTGCCTTTAGTTGTTCAGGAAAAAGGTGCCCTTATGTCCTCTCCCTTTCTCAATATTTCCAATAATATGCATAACATAAAGTGTTTGTAAATTGATATCAAACTGTTTGTGACTTCACCTAAATAAATTTTTATATTTAAATGCTATTCTTAATCTTACCGGGTTTTTTCCTCCCTTGTTCTTGTATTGCCACTTCGCTTTTGTATTCACTTTTTTTATCACCTGACTTTTTACACAATTTCTGGTTTTCAGTTATTAAAGCACAACTGAATTTTAGTTAACAAGTGAAAATAAATTAGCCTTTGGAATTTTCTTCCAATATTTTGCATAAAGACTTCATAATGTAGCTGTAGTTGTTGTAGCTTATTCGTCTTCCAGTTTTTGAGACAGTGATAGCACATATTGGGCCTTGAAAATGAAATAGCTTCTGTACTAAAATACTTAATGGTCTCCAAAACTGATCTAGTGACTGCTGAGATTCCTGCATTTGATACAGTATATATTGCACTTTTACACATTACAAAAGTACTTTTTGTTTTCAAGAAGGGGCTTAAGCTCAACCATCTGATCACTCATGCTGTTTTTCCCTTTTAAGAAATCAGAAGTTGGTTACTCAGTGGTCTTTGCTGTGTTTGTTACCATCATTGCTACATGAACTACATGGCTGCTCCATCACTGCAGGCATCTCTGCCTGAGCGAGTGCTTTAGTGTCAGGATTTGGGGAGAGGTCTGGGAAAAGGTGGATGTGGAGTGAGGAAGAGTGAGCAAAAACTGGTCTCATCTGTCTCCCTGATTGTACAAGTGTGGGTCTTAACCTACAGACTCAAAGCAGCAAAGCAGCAAGTTTCGTTTTGTGTGTCCTCTTTGAAAGCAGCATAGCCAGCTGGAGTCTAAAACACTTCCTAATGTTCTTTGCTGAGTCCTTCTGCCAAGAATGTTTGGGGTTTGTTTGTTACTCTCTCCAGCTTTCATACAGTCTGGTGCCCTTCCTGGCCCTGTCACCGCCCAGTCTCCTGGTTGCTGCTGGTTCTGGGTTGTACCACCCTGTCTTCCATATCTTCAGTAGAGAATTGCCAGAGCTCTACCTTTCTCTCCAGTGTCAGTGGCTGCTCTAAAATCACTGCCTGCTTTCATAATGAAGTTGTGTTTCATGTTATTGGCAGTGATGTTTTTGCAACATGTGGGACCTCCTCCTCTCTTTGCTGGTTTTCTTCCTCGCTCTGAGCCACCCTGTAATTTCACTGTGGTACTTGTGCATCCTTGATTAGGGTTTATTGTTGCATGTGTGCTTTGCCTCTCATTGCTGTGCTGTAAGATTCTGCAGGAAATTTCCTTCCACACTAGTTTCTCATTAAAATGTTGGACTTCAAGGGATTTCTTCAAATTCCAACAATTAAGTTACTGCACGGGTTTGCCTCTATCCTTGACACTGGGGATAGCCCTTTAGTTAAGTGCTGTGTGAGGATAGAGCACACACTTGCAGAGAGGCTTGGGATTGAACCATGATTCTGTTCCTCTCGGAGTAACTGTGATCTGCAGTGGAAACCAGTGATACATAGGGAGTTATTTTTCTAGAAATACTGTTTCTCTAAGTGCTATTTCATAATATGGGGGATGTCTTTGGTATAGTTGCAATTTCTTATTTCTTATGCTCAAATGCTCAAAAGATTTTGGGCATTTATTCAAATGTGCTGCAGAGCTTTTCGCTAAGACTGATGGAATTTCCAGTTGGGAATATTTGTGAAGCGTGTGGGAATTTATTTGTATGGGAGGACCAGCAGCTTATGAAAAACCAGTTTTCTATCAGTTAACTGGAATTAAAGAGCATACTTTTGAGGAGTAATTTCAAATAAGTTTATTTTTAGATATTTCTAGCAGGATAGCTTTTTTCCCCACACAGATTTGCTTTTTCATGTGCTGGATTTATATGCATTGTTATTGCAAAGAACAAATCAAAACTAATGCAATGTGATTCTGACAGCACAAAACAAGTTGCAATGTAGGGATAAGACTAAAATACGTAGTTCTTTCAGTAAGCTGACGCACTTGGGGAGTTCAGAGTTGAGCTGTAGCAGAAGTAGAGTCAAATAATTGGGATTTCTAACTTCCACCTGTGTGCAGTAGTTCAGTTTGAGGTATTTGAAGCATCTGAAAAGACAAGGCTATTACTACTCTTCTGGCCTTATTAGTACAATGATGTGTCTTTAAAGATAAGGTGACAGAATGTTTTGCATGTGAGGTAGCCTGTTGCATCTGCAGTTGAGCAGAATTACTTCTGATCTCTGAGATCTTCTCAGTGTGACTTCCAATTTAAGCTTCAAACATTGCTTTCCCATCTTCTGCTGTCTTGAATCATCTTACCAGTTCGGTTGTCTTCTTTATAAAAATCTGGTGAGCACAGCAGACATCTTCTGAGGGCAGCATCTGATCAGCCTGTCAGTACGTACGGAGCCTTTCGCTCCGTGTGGGTAGTTCTGCCAGGTTGTGTGGTCTAGCATGAAGAAAGTCAGAGAGTGTCTAAGTGTGGCTGGGTGGAGAGCACACAGGAGGCTCCCCAGCTACCTGCAAGGCTTGTGTGGTTTTGAGAAGCCAGTGGCATTGGCATTTTTTTCTGTCCACTCCTCTGGTAAAATCAAACCCAAAAGCCCCAGAGTCTGTTGTAACCATTGAGGGATGTGACTCAGTTCTAGCAGCCTGGGTGTTGGTGGAGATGTTGCCTGGTGAAGTTACCAAACTTCTTTTTAGGTCATAGGCTTGAATAGGGACTGCAACAATTGATAGTGTCTGTGGGAGTGCTTTTGGTAGCTCTTCCTACGAAGAGATTACGTCTCTGAAAACTTGGCTGGAGCAATGATAAAGATCTTATTTTCCCCTTTTGTTTTGGTACCCAGGTTTGGTTTTTACCCTGTCATGACGTTTAGCAACCCAATAAAGAACTTTTTGATCCATAAAATCTTCTGGGTCCGGCATTTATTTTTTCTTCACTTGGAAATTCCCATCAAAACCACTTGGCATTGGTGCAGTTAAGCAGTTTATTGGGCAATCAGCTAAAGAGCAGCGGGGATTTAAATAGCAGGAACATGTTTACAATATCTTAATATTTGTAAACTTGAAATAATTCAGTAAGTACTTTTACCTTTTTTGGTGGTTGTAGCTCTTTCTTTACTTTAAAGAATGCTTTATTTTCTGCAATGTCTCAGTGCACTGTTGCTGTGTCAATATTTCCAAGGCAGCAGGGGAATGTTTACATAAAAACACCAAAGTGTTTTCTTTAAATTTTGTAATTGCAAACATTTGCGGCCATAAAATCCTTTGCACAAAACTTAGGTGGCTTTTTATTTATTCCGTTCAAAGCTAAACCTGGATCATGTTCAGTTTCCAGATTTTTTTTTATTTTCTGAACCATGCAATGTGAACATTTTATCTGAACTTACATCAGCAGGTGTAGAAGATTCCACCAGCCGCTTCAAATGGCAGTTCTAATGATCTGAAGCCCGGAGTGGTTGTTTAAAAACAGCTACATTGCTTACACTGGCTGCAGTGTAAGTGCTTTTGATATAAGCACCATCTGCATTGCTGATACTCAGTGTCCATAAATGCCTTCTGTTACCCTCAAATATGGGGTTGCATGAAGGTAGTGGGCAGTAAAGTGTGCTGATATTGGTTGGTGGGGCTGATTTGTTGATAACCTGCAAGGCGACATGGTGGCAGATGACCTGGACTGTGTGTCCAGGAGTAGATGTTGCTGGCATAAACAGGGCAATGTATTTCCTTGAAATGTGTAACATGAGCTAAGAGTTCAAACCTCTTCTGCCTAAACTTCCCACCTTGCACTTGGACATTCTGGCATGTGTCTTCAACCATACCTGCCTAGTCTCAGCTCCTGTTTTGTTTTTTTTTTTTCACCTTGTAACAGTGAAATGTGATTGATGGTGTTTGGAACAAAGAAATACCGCCAGGACAGGCACGTGGTTTCCTGCTGTGTGCATCTCCCTGGGATGGCCTATGAAGTGCTAAGGGAAAACATTGTTTTCCCCATCTTTTAGCTCTGGAATGACAATTACACAAGTACTTAACAGAGGTGCTGGGATTACAAATGTTAGCAAGTCTGCACTGGTGATAATAAAGTAAGGTTGGTTTGATGTGGGGAAATCTCTGAGGATGCCTTTGCTCAGGACATGCAGGTGTGTTTCTTGCTGCACTTGGTGTGCATGGGTGGACTTCAAGCAATAGAGTCCTTGAAGTGGTGTTGGATTGGGAGAAGCATTTAGGTTTCCTTTCCCTGTGTCATTTTCCTTGTCCTTTCTCCCTCACCAGCACTCTCCCAAGTGGGATATGGGACCTTGAGATTTAGTATAGGTGGATAACAGGGGAAATCTCACTACCACTACATAGGATTGCTGGGAGAAATGAGTGAGTTTACATCTGTAAGATCATGAAGTTTTTCCAGGAGCAGCACAAAAAATTTGGTGGTATTCAAAGGCAAAAATAGTGACTTTGAGGGTACCTGGTCTGTCGCTTTCCCATTGAGGAAAAGAAGATGCAGTTTTGTGGCCTAGTGTGGCCAGTGGAAAAGCTTTGGGCAGAATATCTCAATGGGGTTTGGTTGCAGAAAGTAAATTATGTGTGAATCAGTATTGCTGCAGGTGCTCTGTGGGCCAATATGTGAGCAGAAAAAGGAGCCCTGGCCAGTAGGTGAAGCTGACCAGGCTGTCAGTGATACTGATCCACCAAGATTGAGGGCATTTCATGGAACTAATTACAGAACTATGGAGCCCAAGGAGGGACCTTAAAAGACCACTCTTCTTCTTGTGCCTTAGCATGCTTTAAAAAAACCCCAAAACAACAGAAAACTACACAGCCACAAAGTACTTTCATTGTAAGACTGAAATGTAGTTGCAAATGCTTTCTGAGAGGACAGTGGGTGATACCTGATATGCACCATTTCCTACCATGCATTTTCTGTTTTAAACATTTTGATTGGCTGCAAATGAAATGGAGTAAAATTGAATCTTTAAGTGTTATTAGAAAACAATACAATTTACCTGTGTGTTAAGACAAAATGTTCTTTACTTCTGTTAGCAAGCATTCAAAAACATTTAATTTGTTTGGGGTTTTTTGTCAGTGCTCAAACCCTTAGCATGTTGCTACACTGTTGCTCTGCTGAGAACAGCACCAGTTGTTCACAAGCCTGTGTTGCACAGAGGTATAAGTAATGTCAGTTGTTCCCCATCAGATGGGGAGGAATGGATGAGCACATCCTTTACCTGCCTCTTGTATGAGGAAGCTGTTAGTACAGAGTGCTTCCCCAAATGGAGAAGCTGAGAACTAGACCTTGGGTCACCTGCTTCCCCACCAGGGCTGCGATAAACTGTACCTTTTTACTTCTCTTGATCTCTTCAGCCCACAGTCCTAGAATGAGCAGTTTCTGCAGAGCATGGAAACAAAGAAACTCTTCCTTTTGTGTCACTTCCCTCTGCCCCCCCCCTTTTGTTCTGCAGCTTTGGTCTTGACACCTTGTTTTCTGAAGGTCCTGCAAGAAGTGCTGTAACTGAGAAACAGAAACGGCTGAGATGTTTACTGTTGGGTATAAGAAAAGTGCAGTACTACTTAGCTTTCCTGAGTGTGGCAATTGTTTGTTATAGCCTGGTTAATATCTCCCAGTGATAGAGGACCAGAAAAGATAGACCTACTTATTGCTGAGGCTTGTGTTGTCCAGGAGAGTATCGCAGCATGCCCTGTATATTGAATGGCATGAGCATGGGAAGATTTGGCTGTGGTAAGAGGTAAAAATTACTCAACAGATATGTTCTGGTAAGATGGCTTATTCTGTGGCTTAACCTGTCAAGCCACAGGAAAGTATAACATGTCTTAATTCTCTTTCAAAATACAAAAGTTACTTTCTTGAGAGGATGTTGTTGCCTTGAGCATGTGTGCCTTTTTGATGTACAGCATTTTAAAAGTAATGATGCAAGTGCTGGGCCCTGTCAAGCAAGAATTGAAAGCTTTGATATGTTTGCTGTAGACGCTTCATCCGTGAGTTTGCTCTGCTCAAGACTACTGGCAAATAAATTACCTGATGTATTCATATTTTAATGCCTATGAAGTTGCACCACAGCTTTACAGTGTCATTATTGATTAATTATTTTATGCACAGCAGTCAAAGGACCTAATCTTCTAATTTGTCATCTTCCCTCCTCCCCCGCCTCCTTCCCTGTTCCCCCCATCCCAGTGTGTGGGAGAGATGCCAGTGTGAAAAGAGCAATTTCAGGCATTGAGGTGAAGGCGGGACTGACTTAGGGAGCTTCAGAGAGTGCCATTTACCTGATGTTCTCCTCTCTGTTGCTGCCCCTCTTGAAAGCAGGCAGGACTAGAGGCAAAGAGTCAGCAGCACCCGAGTGGGTCAGAGAGGAGGACTGAGCCCTTTAAAATAGGTAAGGATGGGAAAGTTGCCAATATTTAATAACTTTCACCTATGGTGTCTATTCTGAGGATTTGGTGAAGTAAAAAATGTACCCACGCCACACACTAGTACTTACACAGAGCTCCAGAAAAGGGTTGAAGTTTGGGGCTGGCTTTAGTTTCCCTGCTTTCTCTCCTTGTCTCTTTGCTGTACTTGCTGCGGAGGCTTTGGCAGGAGGAAGGGGTCAGTTCACCACCTCTGTTCTTTGTGAAGTTCCCCAGGGCTTGTGAAGTTCCATAGGCTGGAATAGTTGGTGCTGCTTGGGAGAGGTGGGTGAGCTGTGGCTGAGAGCTGGTGGGAGCAGTACAGGAAATCACATTGTGCTGTGCCAGGGCTGCACAACGACTGCCTGAGCTCATCATGCTCTAGGAGCTCATGGTGGAAGCAGAAATTTAGTTGATGTCTAGAAAAGATGAGTTTGGCAAATTTTATGTAAGTATTGGAAATTGTAACTACAGAGCCACAGGAGCCTGGAGAAAACATAGTCTACTAGGGGAAAACAGTAAACTAGGGGAAATGGTCTATTTGAAGGCCTCTTTCAAGCAGTAAGGAAATAGCAGTCTGTAAGACTTTGTTGTGTGTCATGTTAAGGACAGTCAATACTGTGTCATAAATTATAGCGATGCATTGTGTAGATCAAATTGTTGAGGGTGGCATATGAATTCTGTTCCCTTTGTTGTTTCCTATTGCAGTTTCTACTCCAGTCTTTGTCCTGGAATTACCTTTTTTTGTGGTGGTTGGTTTTTTGGGGGGTTTTTTTGGTTTTTTTTTGTTTTGGTTTGCCTTGTTTTTTTTCTTTTTTGTTTAACTAGGAGTTCCCAGGCGCAGTCAGTGGCAATGCCCTGAGTAGAAACTCTTTAGAGCTCTCCTAGATACACTCATGATTTACCTTTCATGTGTGCTGCTTTGCTTTTATGTAGGGTGGATTTTACCTCCTGTTGTTCAGTGTAGTTTTCCAGGGCCCTTGGTAATTTCTCTGTTTTCCTTTAAAGATAATTATTCAGCCCACAAATTTACAAATATCCCAGTGTTCCTTCTAATTTCTTCTGAATGAAGGTGCTTCCAACATCTCTAAATACCTCTGCTAGGTAGTGGGTAAGAGAAGCTCAATTTCTGTGTGTGTCTTTTGAGTTTATTTTGTTTCTGTCATGTCTCTTGTCCTCTGACACACTGTGCTGTTCTTTACAGTGCAAGCTTTTACTTCTCATGTTCTTAAAACAAAGCTTAGTCACCTGACCTAGGATGCAGCATTAAGTCAAAAAAATGTCATTTAGCCCATTTTGTTAAAAGTGAAGCTGCTCCTACTACAGCTATATAAAAATTAGTCCATTTTTTCTCAACAGATGAGCCTCTTATGTTCAGCAAACTCATGTACATTTACTTATTTCTAATTTTCCAATTGAGTGTTTTCATTGGTGAAGATGTTGTTTTAACAGGTTGTGGCATCAGAAAAGTTATTTGTTTCTTCCAGAGAAAAGCAATTCCAATAAAACAGAAGAGGTCCTGAAAACCCATCTCAATTATTCTAAGATGTTTTCTTCTTCTTTACACCCTAAAAGGAAAATGGATTGACCTAGGAATTTACACAGAAATTTCTTCTACTTTACTAGGAGTACATTATACCAATCTTTTCATGCACTTTTTACTGCATAAAGGTGTGTGTGCTAACAAGACATGAGTCTTGGCTTTTACATTAATGAAGATGGCTTGCAATACAAATGGGATGTTTCAAAATATTTTTAAAACAGAATTTTTAAATAATTTCTCTCTTAGAGGATAAACAAATTATGTGAACCAATTTCTGGGACTAAATTTGTAGCACTGACTTTAGTTTCTATTTTGGTGGTCTGGCTTGGAGCCAGACTTTTTTTTGTTAACTTGGAGTTTTTCTGGCACAATGCAAAAATGGCTCTCTTGCATTATTCTGAACACTTTGCAAAATCTCCTTTCTGAGTAGACTTTTCTGAGTTAACCAACACTTGTGCAGTTACTTTCTACTTCTTAGAAAACCACAGCTGAAAGGAGCAATTAAAAACTTGATTGCTGCTTTAAACTTGGAATTTAATCTGTATTTAACACAAATAAGCTCTCATTTCAAGATTGCTTAAAGCAGCTGTTTCCCCTGTCAATGTTAATCATACTTTTGGGTATGTGCAGACTGTAGAATCTGGCACTTAGGGATTTAGAAATCATGGGCTCTCATACAAGTGATTCCAGATGGGTGGATTTTTCCTTTGGAGACTCCTGGGCCTTCCCAAGACATAAGTTGTACCAGCCAGTCCACACTTGCAACATGATGCCTCTCGAGTGTCATTTGGTGTAGCTGGGCTGTATTGTGCTTGGTAAAGCTGCACGAAATTTCTCTCATCCAGACTTGCAAGCAGATTAATACTAAGTCTTACCAATATCAATATAAAAAGAAACCCGTGAAAAATCCCTGGAGGTGACTCTCTGCATGCTCCCTGACTTTCACTGTCACTGCAGGAGCAGGGAGGTGCTCTGCAGAGACAGCTGAGCTGATCCTGGCATCAGGTGCCACAGAGCTGTGGCAGCATCCTGGGGATGTGGGTCCTGGCGAGTCCCAGTCCCTACTTGCCATAAACAGCATCCCCAGCAGGAACACAAAAGAGGTGAACTGCTGCTCATCTGTGGCTTTTGGGCAATGCAGATGTCCACCTCTGTAGTGTGAGGTACAGAGCTAGGATGTGCTCACAGAGCAGTCTAAGCATAGGAGAGCACTGGACCCAGGTCACACCAATCCCAGCCATGGCAATGACTAAACCTGCATGTGACTGAGCTGTGAGTTACTGTGCAGGATACCAAAGCCTTGTGCCTGCCTACCTTTACTCTCCTTCCCCTCAAAATATAAAGCTAAGTTTATATAAATGTAAAACACTCATATGCAAATACCAAGTGGATTTCATTCTCAAGTTTTAAATAAATGTCAATGGTCTAAGCATAATAAATAAATAAATAAATAAATGGCTATATGTGTCTGTTTTATTCAAAACCGCATTTGCAATTCAGAAATGTTTGTTGGAGCCATCAGATTTTCCCCAGCTCTCAAGCAGAGAGAGAATATTCTGTTGGGAAATCAGCTGCCTCCAGTGATGCACTACTCATGGGTGTGTTATATCTATTACCTGCAGCAGCAGTCTCTGCCTGAAATTTGGGGTGTTTGGGGGCTCAGCTGCCATCTCACAAGTGCATCACAAGGCTTGTCACATAAAATCAAGGCACCTCCAGTTGGACCAACTTGGGCAAGCAGCATGAGGACAGAAAATCTGATCGTGAACAGTTGTAAAAGTTGTAAGTTGTAACAGTGTCATTTGGTTGCTCTCTTGGTGTTCATCATTCCTAAATCTCAGAAAAAGTTCCCACCATCAAAAAAAAAAAGCCTTTTTTTAAAACGGGATGAAACTTCACATGCACAGGCTTGGTATCCATAAAGTTTACACTGAAACTTTTATTTCCTGGGTAATAAGAGTTTTCACTATTCTCCTGAGGCATTGATAGTCTTTTTATTTTCATTCTTTCAGCAGACTATAGAGCAAATAATAAATGCATACTTTGATTTTTACCAACTCCTAGTAGTTGGCCTGTTTTCATAATGCAGAAATTATTACACAGATTGTTGTTTTGGCTGGAGGAATAAGTTCTAACACATTGCAGATATTTAGTAGGGAGAAATTGTTCTGGAGACAACCATGTGTCCTTGGAAAGAGATGAGAAAAGATAAAATCAAGGAACATTTGGAATGGAAATAGTGAGGTAGTAGCTGCCCAAAGTGGAAAGCAAGAATTCAAGTGTATTTCTTCTCATGCATGTGCAGTAGTTTGGTATCTTGAATTGAAAGAACACACAGAACCTGCGCATTCTTTCCAGTAACTGCCTGCATGTTCACATCCAGCTAACATTTGCATTTTCAGTTTAAGCAGGAATACTGAATCCTAGTGAACCAACATTGCAGTGGTTATTTATGTATCCTTAGTCTTTTTTGTTCCCACTACATTTAGATACTCATTTGTTTTCAGCTTGAAAATTTAAGAAGGTGTGAGCTCTGCTTTTGATTAGCTATATAGACCCATCCCACAGTGCATCACTAATTGGAAAGATTTTAATATCATAAAGCTAGACTGAGTTACAGCAGTAGCAATATGTCCATCCTCCTTTGCCTTGATTACAGGTCAGCTGAGGATTTCCGTGCTGTGGGAAGATGTATGGCTGATGTGAATCAGCAAAGCTGGCCCTGCACTGCACTCATCTGGTCCCCTGCCAGCATCAGAGCCATGCCTGCTTGAAAGCAAGAGGTCACACTCAGTGCACTGCTGAAATATGCCTGTTGTTGGCAGGAGGGTCCCTACTGCAGAGCAGTGAAATTCAACGCAGTCCTCAGGATCAGCCTGGCAGCAGCTCGTGGGTATGAAGGCACTTTGTCATTCTCCTCAGGACGTGCTGAACAAATCCTTAGGCAGGCAATGGAAATGAGGCATGTTTCCAAGTCGTGTCAGTGAGTTCCAGGGAAGTGCTTGTCAGTAACTCTGTGTGTGCTCCCACTCTGCCTTGCTAAGAGATGTGTTTCAGCCTCTCCTGGAGAGGGATGAACTTTTGCAGCTTGCAAACTATCTGTAACTGCTCTGGCTGAGCCTCAGACTGATTTTTCAGCTCCTTAAACAAACCAAGAGATTAAAAGAAAAAAGCACTCTCAGTCTGTTTAAGCTGAATTTTTGTTCTTCTGAAAAAATAAATTTTTCCTTTTAAGCAAAAAAATTCTAGAGAAAGTTGTAGGGGGTAAAAAGACACAGACCTATTTCTTACTGATGAGGAAGAAACAATAATTTGACAAGGCACCTTTCAAGGATGCCATTTGCTCTTTTCCAATACATACCTACAATACAGATTTAATTATTAAATCTGAACTATTCCTCTTCTAAAGTTTCCTCTGAGCTTTCTCTTTACACATAGTCACTATGATCTTTGTTTCTTTCCGCCTCTGTCATTAAACCTTTTTTAATTTTTAAAAATTCTTTTTACTGTTAATTTGATTAAAAACACCACTGTGAAGTTTTTTCCTTGCCTTACCACTGGGACCTTCACCATGCACCCACTTTCCGACGACTGTCTCCTCATGTTGTATGCCAGAGCTTCTCTACGCCCCGTGTCCCCACACCACCATCCTCTGCTTCTCTTGCTTTGCCCGAGACTCTGCATGTCCTCCCACCCGATCTTTCTTCACACTTTGGAGCGCCATCAATGTGCCGCTCAATCTCAGCTGGTCCTCATGCTTGCCCACACTGTGTCCCTCCCCAGGCCCACACCCCAGTCCCCACTGGGTTCCCTGACACCTGCATATGTTCTCCCAAATCAGCCCTCAGGTTAGGAGATTCTCCTGTTCCTCCTGATGCTTTATTTTCCATCTCACCCACTGACATTCCTAAGCAGCGTGGGATCTGGGTGAAAACAGGGCACTGGTTTAGCAATAAATAAATAAATAAGTAAATAAATAAATAAATCTTTAAGGCTTTTCATGTCTCTAATCAGAAAAGAAAAACAGAAAAATACTCTTGTCCTAATAGAAATCACAGAGGTAAAATGGCACACAGTGGGAGTAAGGAGGACAGATGAAGCAAATCACAGAACCACACAATGGGTAAGGTTAGAAGGAACCACAGTGGGTCATCAGCTCCAGCCTCCCTGCTCAAGCAGGGTCATCTTGGAACACATGGCACAGGACTGAGTCCAGACAGTTCTGGAATATCTCCAGTGAGGGAGACTCCACAGCCTCTCTGAGCAATCCAGTGCTCAGTCACACGCACAGCAGGACAGTTCTTTACCCTCAGGTGGAACTTTCCGTGTATCAGTTTTTGCCCATTGCCTCTTGTCCCATTGCTCAGCACCACTGAGCAGAACCTGGCTCTGTCCTCTTGACACCCTCCCTGCAGATACTAACAGACATTAATGACATCCACTCTCATTAATCTCTTCTCCAGGCTGAACAGGCCCAGCTTCCCCAGCTCTTCCAAGAGAGATGCTCCAGTCCCTTAGTCATCTTGTTGCCCTCCAGTGGATCCAAGTCCAGGAACTCCATGTCCATCTTGTATTGAGCAGCCCAGAACTGGACACAGCACTCCAGATGTGGCCTCACCAGGGCTGAGCAAAGGGGCAGGATCACCTCTCTCGACCTGCTGGCAATGCTGCTCCTTATGCACCCCAGGATCCCACTGGCCTTCTTGGCCACCAGGACACACTGCTGGCTGATGGACAGATGGCTGTCCACCAGCACCCCCAGATTCTTCTCCACAGAGCTGCTTTCCAGCAGATCAGCCCCCAGCCTGTACTTGTGCAGGGGGTTATCATAAATTTTGCATGCAATTTTTTGTTAATTGCTACTGCCTTCATTCAATAATCTCCTTTTTCAGTGTGTCCTATATGCCCATCATACTACCTAAATTGGCTTCATTGCTCCCCTTCTACTTCCAAGCCTTCAGGTCTGTAGCTGCCATGGTCCAGGGAAGCAGGGAATGCAGGAACTCAAAGGAAATGCCACAAATGCCTGCTGACTGTTTTTTCCAACTATTCCCACAACAAACTACAGCCCTTTTTTGTGGCTTCAGCGCATCACACTGTGAGTCTGCAGCCAGCAGCGTGTGTGTGCAAGCAGGTGAATGATTATCTGGAGAGATGAGGCAATGTGGTTTCACTGCGATGCGAAACCTCCCCGACTCCATGGTAAGACCAGCCCACTCGGCATGGCAGGTGCACTCCTTTTGAAAGACAAGGCAGAGACACA
Organism: Motacilla alba alba; assembly: GCF_015832195.1. Lineage (NCBI taxonomy): Eukaryota > Metazoa > Chordata > Aves > Passeriformes > Motacillidae > Motacilla > Motacilla alba. Next base: position 105,505,892 of record NC_052016.1, read on the forward strand.
TATCTTGGGAATATTCTACAGGTCTGGAAAGGTTTGAGGCACAGCTTTGTGAGCAGCTTTTATTTTTTACTCCAGTCACAAGCCTTATCATGGGTATGACTTCGGGAAAGGGTTGTGGTCAAGAGAATTAGGAATGCATTCAGGTTTGTTACTAGGAAAAGAAACCAGCAGCAGCCTGTGGTAACAGAGCATTGTAATTAAGACAGGTGAAAATTAAAACCACGTTGAAACTCTCCCATAATTTGAGGTCTGTGAAATCCCAAACTACATCTAATTTTTGTAGCTTAAGTAGATACCGCTGTTAGATGCCTTAGCTATCTGTCTTAGGCTGAGTCAGGGGTGATCTCATGACTGATATCATACCACATGTTCCTTCCCTGCTCTCCCCAGGACTACTGTATGAACAAGTCAATAACTACACTGAAGATTACTTTCAAGAACCACATAAATACATAATTTTAAAAAACTGGCTAAGATATTCCACTGTTAAATACAAAATGTACTGCTCCTCATTTGTGGCAAATTCACTTTTATAGCATTATACTACATGACCTTAAGTCAAAATCATTCTCTTGAAAAACGAAGCATTCTTTTAAAACCTATTAAGGTCCCCATTCTGTTTCAACCTGGAGGAAGCAAGGCAAGTAAGAGACTGACTTGATCCAAAGCCATCTGACTTCAGAGAGAGTTTTGCTCATTTTTGGATTAGGTTCTCCCATAAAAAGTGATGTAAGTCATGGTAATGGATACAGAAGTTGTATTACTGGATCATCCGGCAGCACAAATGTGGTATCAGATGTGAACACCTCTGCATTACGCCAAATCAGAGGGAAAAATATGTTAGGTATGTTGATTTCTTGCCAGGTACAGGAGAACAAACAATACCATAGCCAAAAGAAAGTGTTATAATACCTTATGTAATATCTTACATATATCTTATATAATATGAATTCAAACAGCCTGTGCAAGTCTAGGACAAGACATGCCTCCTACATGCATTTTTTTGAACCAGTATGAACCAGCAGAGTAAATTTGCCCAGCACCTTGCAATTTGTGTCTATTAGATAGGGTATGAAACACTCTAAATAATGTCAAACCACAGCCTGAGCACATAACAAAACAAGTTATTTCAAACAAAATTTCATTCTTACAAGCACAGTCATGTAGCTGAAAACAGAAAACACACACATGGTCAAGGGAACCCCTCATGCTCAGAGTTAAGTAATTAAATGAGAAGTTGCACAAAAAGGAGGTTAATCCACTATTTCCACATTTCAATTTGGCCATAAACCTGGCAATGTTTAGCTAATACCCCAGAGATCATTCCAGGCTGGAAGGATATCTTTCCACCCTCAGCTGGAAATATTAAACAAGAAGTTTTCTGCGTGGTGGGATCCAAACAGTGCTGCTATAACATATTTCTGCAATCTCTGCAGCGGGGATTCTCAAGAGGTTCATGTACCAGAGGTCCAGAGGCTCTCAGTGGTATCAGAGGCACACTTTGCACCTGAAAATATGAAAAGGGCACATCCTAGAACAGTGTTTCCCTGTTGTTAAAATATGGAGTGCTGTTCATTACCTTACGTGGCTCTTCAATAGAAGAAACCAAATATCAGGAAGAATGTTTGCATTTGCCTCCACAAGCATCAGGGATGCCTTTGCAAATTATTCGCGCCAAAAATCATCTGTTTGAAAAATGCTATCCTGTAACATCATGAAAAAAAACCAATCCGAATTCCTGGAAATACAACAGCATGCTTAAATGACACCACTAACAACACAGAACCATGCCAGGCTGGGGATGAATATTCTGGAAGTTATACTTTTGGCTCTATTCAGCCCTATTAATTAAGAGTGTTGCAGAAAGTTTAACTATCTCCCCAAACTCCTCGAGATCACTACTAAAGGAAATACAGGCAGTGATGTAACCACAGCAAGTCTCTCAAAAGATCAGATACTTAATTCTGCTTAAACAGAAAACACGTCCTGAGGAAGAAAGGAGATTTATTTTCATAATAGGGTGGAAAACATAATCATCTGTCTCCAGAGACACTATAAGCTGTTGGCAGTAAACATTTAACAAATAAAATGTAATCTGGTAATCAGTTTAGTGCTGTGCCTGTACCCTGAAATAGTCTGTATGAACTCAGAGCAGAACACCATTAACACATGGCACCCAAGCTATGGCCAGGCAATGCCAAGCCGGAGTGAAGGCATTTTCATACACCTTACTGCATCCATGCCAAGAGTACACAGAGCTTTCCTGAAATGCTGAAAACTAACTACTGCACAAGGAAAAAAACAGTGCCGCAAAGAAGTCCCAGAAAGGTGAGGAGAAAGCTGCAGTTATCTACCAGGCCCTGTTTCCCTGCACAAGAAGGGGCTAGGCAGCGGCCACTTGCTGGGGGTGCCACAGTGCCCACGGTCAGTGACAGCCTCCTCAGCAAGGTGAAAGATTGCAGTACCTTCAGCTGGCCTGTAAGATGAATGGGCTTCAGTCCCTCCCTGGAAGTAAACGATAACAATTCATAGTGTCTTTTAAGCTGGAAAGAGTCTCTGTATTCTTTTGTAGCTTGCCCACATCTAGATTTCACTTCAAGACATCGTTAAAGTGTGGGAGATGGCCATAAAGCAATCAGATGAAGTGTTTTCCTTTCCTCAGACTGTGTTTAGCATTGGAATGACATGTTACATGACTATGGAGTGAGGACTGCATTTGTTCACTCACTGAAACATAGTCAGAATCCAAGAGTATTTGAATTCATTTTTCAGGCTTTAAATAACCATTTTCACATCTTTTAGGTTTTTCTGGAACTCAATCAGTAAAATGTCTTTCAGTTTTCATTTTTAAGTTTATGTTCTATATATAGACCATATATTTCTTAACATTTTATGCTCTGACTATATGATCCCCTATAGGCATAAGTCAGTTTTCTTGTGTTTCCTTTTCAAAAGGTATTTAAAACTTTCTCAGAAACTACTTTCTAGTCCTTGATATTCTCAGATATATATGAAATATAAATCTATGCCACTTTCAGTTGCCAAGGCTATTCTTAGTATACATGATCCAAAGAAGTTTGGACATTGCATGAGTAGTCTGATATAAACAATTGCATTCAATAAATACATTAAGCAGAAATATAAAAACCCACAGTGTAATGTAATGTGATTTAGTTTACACAGAAATCTAAGTGCAAAATGTCATACTTTGGATGCCAAATACTGTATTAATATTGGATAAAAATGAGCCACTTACTCCAAGTAGCTTTTCTATGATCCCAACATCCTGTCTTTCCAATATCAGTACTGGAAAGAACAATATTTTAGGCTATTGGAGTGATCCACTTCACAGCTTGTTCAGCCTCTCTCAGCTCTCCTCCTATGTTATGCACAATCTGAGAAGACTCCAAGACTCATGTCAGCACCCAGTGCCCAAGAAGATTTCAGTCAGCACCAGCTCTGCAGGTTTTGTCATGAACTCCCAAAACAGCCCTTGTCTGATGCTTGATGAAGATGAATCCCAGAGCTCTCCCCAGGACCCTTGAGCACTGAGGTGCTGGGCATTGCAGGACCAGGGCTGGACCAGGGCTGCGGGCCTCTGCTCCTCTGGGGCTTGAAGGCCTCTGGTTTGCCAGCCACCTTTAGTCATTCTTAACTGGCACACGCAAGGAAAATAAGCATAACACATCTTATAGTCTTGCTGGCTGACTCCAAGAAATCTATTTCTTTTTTCCTAGTAGGCTGTCAAGAAGATCATCGTTAAAGATGTTCACATTTTCTCCAAACTTGAGTCCACTGTTTTTGACATGTTTCATCCTGGCCTTGGGCTACTGACTGTAATTCCCCTTTCACCCCATCATAATACAGTATCTACCAAATATAGCTTTGTTGAAGGGGTAAACTACTTGTGATTGATTTAATTAGGACATTAACTTGTCCTTTAATGTCCTGTCCCCCCTACAGATGGGACATCACCCTCAAGTCTGTTCTTCTGCCCTCAGGAGCCCAAGAGGGTCCCTGGAGAAACCATGTACATAAGCAGGTATGACGTTCACCTCTTGACTTTGGATGTGACAAAGCAGGGACCTTCAGTGTTGTCACACTGAAGCAGCTACTAATATTTCACCATGTGTTAATAGTCTTTGCTGAATAGGAACAGAGTTCAGCTTTTGCTTCATTTCCAACAAAGCAGAGACTTTCAAACATGGGCTAATCATGTGTTTTGCTGAATTTTCAGCCTCCAGCAAAACAACCAAAGAACAGAGGCAAGCCCACCATCTGAGAAGCCTTCCTTCTTCCTCTTTCCAGGGTGCATTACCTCTGTTTATTTGTATTTGCCAATGGTAAAAAAAATAAATTGCACTGTGTGTTCTTTAGTTGAACCATTCTTCCCTGAGAAAGGCTGGTTAGTCCAGAGCACACCAAGTAATACTAGAAGGCATAAATGACAAGAAAGAACAAAGACACATTCATTTAGCACAAAATAAATATGTTGAGAAAGGAATTACTCAAGGCTTGAAAGAATATAAACCCACATTTTTAATTCTTTATGTAACAGTGACAGCAGCCTGAGTAATCAACAAGAGGAAGTAATTGCTTTAAATTAGCATAAACTACACGCTCAATTTTACTAATAAAAGAGAGTGGGAACATTTATATTACCAGATTTTAATAATAAATCTTATATCTAAAATGAAGTGAAAGAAAAAATCAAAAATTTATGCTAACCGGGAAAACAATTTAAATATTAGGTATTAGATTTGATTAGGGAAAAATCACAGAACTCTCAAAGGGAAACTTGTTATTTTCAGTTCATTGAGCAGAATTCACTGGAGGTGGGGCAGACCAGACTTTGGTAGTTTCCCTACCTTAGATATCTAAATCCTCCTTTACTCATATCTGAGGAATTGCTGTGGTTCATCTGCTGGACTAGGCTAGACTGACAGTTTTAACTCTTGTCATCTTTCAGTCTCTGTGAATAAACCTTGCCTGGAGCAGGGGCAGGTCCACGTCCTGCCTCCTGGAGCAAACACCCAGCCACTGGCCTGAGCAGTCAGTCTCCATCATTGAGCCTTTTTTCACAGCAGTATTTATACACAGTGAAGTAATATTAAGGGAAGCCTGAAGAAAGTTCATTGTGAACAACTTTGCGAATTGAATGTTGGGTGGTATTCTAAGAAATGGGAGAAAATCTCTGGCAATGAGGGTGTGGGGAAAACAAAAGCTTTATTTTTCCATTCTCATTTTCAGACTGGTTTGTGTAGCCTTTCTTATAAATTAATTAGGATGGACTGAGTGGGGAAAAGGGATGGGGAACTTGTACACTTTATTTCTGAACTGGTTTCCAAGTCACTCAGCTTGGAAGCAAAGGAAGGACTGAAAGGATGGGATTTCACACCACAAAGACAATTCACAGAGATCAATTTGGCTTCTCAAATTCTTTCCCACACCATCTGCTGCTCACCACTCCTAGTCCTTGACTCGTAAACCCACCTCTGACCTCTACCTCATGCCAAATATCTTTCATTTTATAATTGTAGACAGGGCTATTGTCTATCCACAATAATTCGTCTCAGCTTGGGAAGAGATGAAGAAAATATGGGAAGACACTTAACTGCTTCCAGAACTACACTCCTTTCTATACTTATTTTCCTAAGAGCCATCAATCCTCACTCTGAGGATAGCAAAGGCCATTCATGGTTATTTCCCAAGAAACCAGGACTGCCACTCTAAAGCACTCTTTTGCAAATGCGTGTCATGTGGGGAAGAGCATGGAGAGCGTCACTGTTTCAGAGAGAATTTTCTTTTTGCATACTCAGAAAAATGACATTCTGTTCCAAAGCAACTGCATGCCAAGTTTGCAGCTAAAGTCATTCTGGAGCTATCCAAGCAAGGAAGAAAAGGAAATACATATCCCAAAAATGTTTTAATCATGGAAATTTATGTTCAGGTTCTAAATAACCTAAGAGACGGCTAAAAACCTTTTGTGAATTTTGAAAAGACAGAATCACTTAAAAGCATAGGGGGCAAATAAAGCATTGAAAATATCAAACTACTGGGCAGATTATAAACACATGAAAATGTTCATTTAAAGCTTTAAAATTGGCCCTATCTCCACCATTATTTCTTTAATGGAAAGAGTAAAAGTAGGTTAAGTTAAGAAACAATGCCCCACATGTGGATTTTTCCTTTTCAGCTCATTTAAAAATAATTCAGAAGTGCTCTTGTCATGTCAAATGAAAAAATGTTAAGAATACTTCAAGGAAATATATCTTCATTATAGCAGGCTTGTTATTTGGGTCTTCCAAAGGTTACCTTGGTAACTTTTTACATTGATCTTCCACAAGTATAGTTCATGTCCTGTTGTATTAGAAACAGATAAACATTTCAAAAATGCTAAATCATATTTCAATATCACTCTGTACTTTGACTTTTCAAACTGCTTTGGCTGACTCGTTCAATGTGCAGGTAAAGAAGCAAAGGGAGGAACAGAAGGTGTCGACTGAGTAATCTTACAGAATAAAAGACCACATTGTATCGTGTTATCTCAGGTATTTCTTTTTTAAAGTCTCTCCCCTTCTTTATACTTTGGAATAAGGGGACCATGAAAAATAGAGCTTAGCAAAAGAATGGGCACATGAAAAGAAAGACTTTACTGTACCAGTACCTCAGCTGAAACTACGCAGTGTTTGGCAGCATGAGGACATGCCTTTCTTTGGAAAAGGTCATTTCATAGATCAAACAGGGAAGGCCTAATTTGCTTACCTGTACTTTATAATAACCCTTCTGCCTCTTTTAATAAAGGCACAAAGTCAGTTTTGGGTTGGGTTGGTTTTTTTGGGGTTTTTTCTGGTGTTTTTTTTTTAATCAATCACTTTTTATTTTCATTAATTACCAGTTTATGCTCTTACACCAACATGAGGAAAAATCTTGAACCCATGCATATTCTCACCCTTCCCTTTCTGAATCATGCAAAAACCCTTACATCCAAAGACTATTCCTGGGAACATGCACTCCAACCAAGCGAGTGTGAAGTCAGAGGAGCTGAAGGCTATGAGAGCAGACCAGAAGCTGTGGCATGGACAAGTTTCTTTTGTTGGGATTCTTTCCTGAGCACTACTAGAAATCTTCAGGGAGGTGCTCTTAAGCTACTTTTTTTTTTTTTTTTTTTTAAGAATGTGAATGAAAAAAAGCTTAGGCAAGAAAAGCAGATGCAAATTTTGTCACATGCCAGGTAGAAATAGCAGCCCATTTTGTTATGGAACAAAGTGTCAGTTCATCTCTCCCCACCCTACAAAAACAGAAAGTGGGTGAGAAAAACACTTCAGAAAAAACAAATGGTTGTGTGAGATCACAAGTGATACAATGAAAGGGGGAAAAGTAAACAGTGTTGAAATAGAAAATGGGACTGCTGGAGTTACAGAGGTTACATTAAAGAGGAAAACAAGAGCCATGTGTGCATCTCTCCAAAAGTAAAGAATTTCACCTCAGCCTGTGCAACTGTCTGAATTGAGGACTTCTCTGCAGACCACATCAAGGGACTGCCTGCAACTTCTAGGGGCTCTAGAGCAACACAAGCATCAATACCCAGGGAGTGGCTTTACAGAAAAGAAGAAAGCGCAAAACACTTCCGCGCTATGGGACTGCAAAATGGAACAGACTGACTTCTAAGGCTGTGTTCCTGAGAGCCTGGGTGACCCAGGCTGACAGCTGGGGGATGCATGCTGCTGCTGAACCAGAAAGCAGCTTCTTCTGCCCTCAGTCTCGGGGCATTGGGGTGCTCTCTGCTCTCTCTGGTACTGGCTGCATTCGATGAGTCACACAACACCCACCTAACCCGCCTGCAGTGGCTCCAGCTGTTCTCTCCTGACTTGAACTGCACATGCCCTCTTACACACCCTGCCTTGCTCAGCACTTCTTGGCTCACCAAGGCAGACACAAGGTCTGTATCTTTTTCTTCCTTTCCAGGCTCCTGACTTTGGGGCAGCAGCTTGCTGTATTATTTACGATGTCGCAGTGCGAAGGCCAGGAATGAGGGAGGTTTGCATTCCAAGAGAGCCACTTCTTTCCCATGAAAAGTATGCACAATCCTAACACCCAGAGGATGTTTTCTACTATGGACAAATAATTTCCATGATACGTGGTATGTATAAATACCTTATTTCTACCTCTTCTCCTACAACTTTTCCACTCCATAGCAACATGAAATAATGACAGACCCTAAAGGAAAACAGCAAAAATTTGTCAATTTTCCTTGTATTTACTCTATGTAGATGGGGATGAGCATTTATAAAGCCTCAATGCACACCCTTTCAATAACTTATGATTATGATTATTTTATCCTTCCCCCCCCCCCACCTCAAGTGCTTTTGCAGCTTCATTGACCCCACTCTGCTACTGTGGTCAAGCCTCTCTCACAAGAAGTGTGTTCAGTATGTTTTCTCCTAAAAGTCTTGGGCCACCAATAACCTGCAGATAAAACTGGAAATACAACTGAAGGCCTGAAGATTGTACAGCCTGCTGCCTGGATGCCTGCAGGACCCATGCCTTGACGCCAGCACCATTTCACACTGCATGATTTCTTCTCAGTCCAATTAAACCAGAAACGTAGAAAAGTTTTAACTTTATCTCTCTGCTAGATTTCAGTTTTATTGTTATTTCATAAGACAGGAACCAAGGCAAAAATACTGAAGTCAAATGTAAGGTACATTTGTAATAACTCTACCTGGAGTTATTAAAATCTTTATTAGTTTCTAAGAATATTTGTCACTATATGTTGTTTGTACTTCAGCCCAAGCTTCTGCTCAACTTTGCCATAGCTATAAATATAGCAAATGCTCAACCTATATTCCAGTGAGGCTCCTTATTGCACACACAGCCATGCCAGGACAGCTGGTGGTGGAAGGGGAAAACAGCCAGCAGCAGAAACTTCTTAAGCTTCTTCAAGGAATCCTGGCCTGAGACCTTCTAAAATAAAAGAAATCTCTACTAGTCACATGCAGTATAATGTGGGGTGGTTTTTTTTTGCCCAAAGGACTCTAAAGCTATGACCACAACACTCGAAAAAACAGGGCCTGGAAATGAGCTTAAGCACTGGACTGCTAATTGCCCATTATGCTTAACTGCAAGCATGTGTCCTGGAAAAGGTTTGGCTCATGTCAGCTCACATTGTCCCTGACAGAATCCAGACCAGGAGATGGTGAGTGTGCAGCCCATTCCAGCAGGCAGCATGCACCAGGCAAACACCAGACCAGCCTCCCCTTTTCCCTCTTCCTGTGCCTAGCATCACCTTTTTTCACTGCCTTCATATTCTCCAGAGCATAGGACACGTGTTCTCAGCTTCATACTATGAAAATGTCACTCCTATAACCATTTTTTTTCAGGAAAAGAAAGAGCCAATAAAAAAAAAGCACAAACATGCTAACAGTTGTATTGTAGGTCCATGGAAAGGAAGCAATTGGTTTGTAAAATGGATCTGGTCAGGTCTTGGTACTTGGCCAAAAGCCAAGTGCCTTCACTTGTTTTATTTGGTGTTATAGATACAGTCCAGCTGCAAGAATCTGGTCTTACCTTCACAGGGATGACAGAAGGCACCTGTGACACTAAGGTCACCATCATTTGGACAATACTGACAGGTACATGGTGGATGGAGCTGTGAAGGGCCAGGAGCTGCAGTCAGTGACCCTTGTGGGTCCCTTCCAACTCAGGATATTCTGTGATTTTGTGATCCTGCTGAAACCCTTGAGGGCATTAGAACCAGGAAAGATTTTTTTTTTTACCTTGTGCAGAACAAATGTTAGCTTTGATCCTAGAAACAACAATTGCCTTGGCTGAAACCTCTCTGTTTAAACAGACACCCAAATAAGAACATCAGGAGGAATGTCCTTCGTAGGTAACAATAATCTCACGCTCTGTAGTTCTTTTTTATCCTTGAGATGTCTGTAGCTTTAGAGTAAATTAGGATAGTTTTTTTCTTCTCTTTATTTTTATTTTTAAGATCTCAGAGTTTTAATTATGTTGAAACAGGAAGCATGCTTCATTTAAATGATGTCAGAATTTCTTTCTTGAGCTGTTTCATGGGAAGAATCCTTACTTCTTTTTCTCTGTTTACACTGAAGGTTCATGAAGCCAATGTAAACAGCAAAATGAGTGTAAACACCAGGGATTAACTTTAGGAGATTTGAAAGCAACAGGGTTTGCCTTAATAAAATCAAGCAAATAATTAAGCAGCAGGGTTTGCCTTAATAAAATTAAGCAGATAGTTTAGTATCTCTATATATCTATATAGCTTAGAGGTCCTGAAGAAGTATGTTCCCCTTATTAAACATTCACCATTTAAGCTTTTTTAGGATTTCCTCAAATAATCAAGGATAGCATTATGTTGGTGGTAAGCTAATTTTTTATTAACTTCAGGGAGAGGACAAGTGGGTTATTGCTTCATTAAATGTGCAGACACTCAGTGAAGTTGTATTCTCTGCACTGCAATACAGCAAGATTTTTATAAGTACAATATTCTTAAAGGATTGTTGTCTCTTTCTTGTGAGCTGTGCTTTGACTCTAACTGCCTAATGATCCTAATATGAACACTCCTGGTTATAATTACTTTTAAAAAAACGAGGGGGCAAAAAAGAAGAATGTCACTCTGCAAAAAAAAAACCAAAAAAAAACAACAAAAAAACCCCCAACAAAAACCCCAAAAACCCCCCAAAAAACCCACCCCAAAACAAAAAAACCCCAAAACAAAACAAAACAAAAAAAACCCCACCAAAACTATCTTGCCCTAATCAATGCCAGAATAAATAATTTTGCTTCTAACAAGTAAAACATAGAAGAGAACATTCAGGTGATGGTTGTTGAATAAAAGTTTAGGAAGAAAGTTATACAGTTTTAAGAGATTCCAATGTGGTCAATGTGATGAGAGCCTCATAAAGCCAAAATACTCTCAGAATGCTTAGAAGTGTCTGCTTGCCGTTTCCAGGCTGAACAAAATCAAGGAGGGATTTTAAAGAATTCAGTGCAGAAGTAAAAGAATTTTTGATTGCTTAGGTATAATTGAAATCTCGCCGGGATTTACAAGAAGCCGTGACAGTGTGGGTGCTGGCGTTCATGTAAACACCCCTTGTCTCTACTACCCTCGGCTGACATGCCTTCCCTTCGGCACCGCACCAATCCAGCTGAGCCAGGTAAATACACACCTGGCACCCGACCAGCGATCCCAGGAGAAACAAGGAAAAGCAGGGCAGATTCAAACAACAGCAACTAACAGCATGCATAGTGCATCTTGCCAGACACACTGGGTGTATCTTTGGGCTGCTGTCACCTTTGTGGTGTTTGCCTGCGGACGTTCAGCGAGAAGCCCGGCGCCAGCAGACGCGCGGGTAACGCTGAGGCTGCACGCAGAGTAACCGCGGCGGCGAGGGCTCCGCGCCGAGCAGACCGCGGGCAGCCCCGCTCCCCGCACACCCAAGCCTCGCTGTTCCCAGTGCGCTGCGCAGGAAGGATCGAGGCGGGGAATTCTCCTCTTCAGGGGACCCGGCCACCTCTTCCCCGCGGGGCCGGGGCGCTGTCTGTGCCCGCCGCAGGACTACAGCTCCCGGCGGGCCTTGCGCCGCCTCCATCTTCCCCCTCACAAACAGCGCGGGTTGCGTGGTTGAAACGCAGCGCCTTGTTGAAATAAAACCTGTCCTTGAACACAACTTTCTCAGACTGTGCTTTGAGCCTGCGGGGAGGCGCGCAACTGAAATAGATCCTCGAATTAGCCGAATGAGCCCTCACGATCTCGTTGGGTTCACTTTGGCAAGAGGCCCGAGTCTCCACTCCCGGGCTGCTCTGCCTCCCAGAGGAGCTGTAAATCTGCTTTTCTTTCCTGGAGGCGATCTAGTGTCCTGGGAATGTCCTCAAAATACGTGATGGGTCAGCTCATCTCCTGCTTCAGCAATATTCAGCAAACCCGGTCGCTGGCCTATTGTACCACACCCCCCGTTCACTGTTCCTCAGTGTCCGGGACGATGCTCCTGAGGATGCTGCCTGCCATTGCTCTGCTGCCTGTGCTTTCTCCTTGCCGTACACTTGCTGCCTATGAGTGAGGAGCTGTAGTTCAAGCCTTGCTAAATCTCATATATCTATACCGGGCCTTTTGTTTGTGTGCTGTACATGGCAGGAACAACTTGCGACAGGTGCTACACGGGCAATATGTATATACACACACAAACACTGTTTTCCCATTTTCCAAGTGGCTATTGCTCTATATTTTTGATTTTGGGCAGCCATTTGGCAGTCTTCACTATGGACAACTCAGTACCTTTGAAAAGTCCATGTTCTGTATTTTATCTAGAAATAGGCATTGCCTGGGTAGCACTATCATGGGTTTTCCATAAACACACCAGCATTTCTCCTCTCCCATCTCCCTTTGGGTGGATCTTAATTAAGCACAGCTCACATACAGGATTTTGAAAGTCCTGCTAGAGGAGGAGCCTTGGTAGGAGATCTGGCCAGGCTGGGTATCTGCAGGCAAGGATTATTTACAGCAAGGTGGTTCAGGGAGATAAGGATGGATGTACATGTACATCTATCCCAGAGTGGGAGCAGGGAGAGAGTAGACAGGGCAACAACTGTATCTCAAATGCTATGGCAGAGAGCTAAGTATTAAGTATTAGGAGACCCAAGTAGAAAGAAATTTGAGTCAAAAGATTTGAGGAATAGATTGGGTGGGAGTCATAAAAGCGGGCTGGGGTGAACTAGGAGAAGTTGAGAAGAACAAGAAGCAGAGTCTGCAAGTGGACACCAGTGGGGAGGAAGGAAAAGGAGGAATCTAGGAGGCAGTGTGGAAATACATAAGCTATTTATGCAGAAGTGGTGTGAGGTTCCTCTTGTGTGAGTACTCTTATCACCAGGTTGGAGGGAGGGACACAAGCACAAGTTGGTGATTCTCCTTCCCTTGTTTTGTTGTCGCTGGTTTTCCTCCCATTTTTAAAGCATGGAAACAGCTTTGTTCTGCAAATGTACAACATCATTTTCTTTTTCTTGAAAAAAAAAAAAGTAACTTAAGTCTTCCTGCAATTGACATTGCATCCATGCATTTTTGGAGCCTGTTCTCTAACCTTAGCATCAATGGGCTCTGAACAATTTCAGGAATGCTTCCTTAATTTCCCTCACTCTTTTCCATCAATTGGCTTCTCTCACCCCACCCAGTCTTAGCAGCAGGTTTACAGGCTTTTCCTACCATTCTCACTATAAAAATATGTACGTTTTGAATCAAAAGAAATTGAGTACTCAGTCCATCCTATCCCAAGGACCTTCTCAGAATCTTGTTTTCTGGGTACCCCCTATCACTTTTTACCTTCAGAAACTTTCAGGTAATACACTAGAACTCCATGTTCTTTCCCATGGCATTCCTTACAGCTTCCAGTTTTGCTATCAGCCTCAGTTACTGGAAAAAAGATAGGAGAATTTAAAATCCTCTTCCCCTTAGCACCAAACTAGTGTATGCACAGTTGCACAGTCTAGAGTCATCCATCTCCTGAACAGCTTCCACGGAAAAACAACTTCAGAAATGCTAAATAATCACAAATTAACTAGTCTCTTCTCAAGGCTGGCTAAGCCCAGGCCTCCCAGCCCTGTTATGGTCTTGTGTAAATCAGAAATCCAGAACTGGCATAAGAACTGCAACAGCCTGAGGGAGCTTCTAATAACATCGTGTGGGAAAGTGCAGCGTTCCCCTGGCTGAACCCCATGAGGTCCCTTCCATCAGTCAGCATAAACTGGCAAGAAAGCTGCGTATTGATTTTGATTATCTGCACTATATGTGTGCTTGTAGAATCTGAAATTTAACAGCGGACTGGGTTTCTAGTCCCAACACCCTATTTATTTCTGGCTTTATTTTCCTGAAGGAAGGCTGAAAGAACAACGGAGAGCAAAACAAACCTTGCAGGAGGTTACAATGTACACAAAGCCATCTTGGGAGTAGGGGCGGTTCTTCGCTCAGCAGAGAACGCGGGAAAGAGGGTGAGGAATGGGAATGTCTGCTGATGTTTAGGGGAAGCAGCAGCAGAGAGAAGGGCAGCTGTTGTTCTCGGGGCGCACTTAACCCTCGCCCGCACCCCGCTCAGCTGGCGGGCACAGGCCCAGCGCACGCCCCGGCTCCCACGGCGCTGAGGCACCGCCGCCTCGGCCGGGAGCTCTCGCTTCCTCCAGGGACTCCCCTGGCCCAGGGCGGGCGGCCGCCCCTCCGCCCGGCGGGACGCGTCCCCCCACGCCGCCGCCGCCGCCGCCCCTCCCGCCGCCGGCTCCCGCATCCCGTGCCGCGCACCCCGCGTGACCGGCGGGGCGGGCACGGGCAGGCACAGGCGGGCGGCCCGTCCCCGCAGCGCCCGGGGCCGAACGTCGCTCCCCCACCGAGGGCAGAGGAAGCCGGGCGCTGCATCCCCGCTCTGTCCCGGCCGCCCGCCCCCGCCGGAGGAGCCGGGGGCGGGGCGGGGCCGGGCCGTCCGCGGCGCCTCCCCGCGGGAGCGGGCGGGGCTCCTCTCCTTTGCGCCATGATGAACAAATGACCTCGCGGGGAATGAAATTTAAGTTCCACCGGGGAGAAAGAGTTCTCTGCTTCGAGCCCGACCCCACCAAAGCCAAAGTGCTCTATGATGCCAAGGTGACCGGCCGCGCGCGCTCCTGCCTCCCCCTCCCGCGTCCCCCCGGGCGGGAGGGCGCGGGGCGGGGCCGGCGTGCGGCCCGCCCGCTCCCGTTACGGCTCCTGCTCTCCCGTTACCGCTCCCGCCGGGCGCGCCCCCGGGCGGGAGGCGGCGCGGGAAGCGGCTGTGGGCCCGGCCGGGGAGGCGGCTCCGCCGGCAGCTGCACTTGTTGCGGGAAACGGGCGCCGGTTCGGCGACGGGGGGGAGCAGGCGGAGAGGCCGCGGTGCGGGGGCCACGGGACAGGGAGACGAAGCGAGGCGGTGCCGTCCCGCCGGGCCTGGCCTGCCTTCGTTATCGCTCCCTACGGGCTGCTCGGGCCGGTGCCCGGGTGGGGTTCAGCTCTGTCCCCTCGCCACGGGAGCTCCGGGTGTGGGGGGTGCGCGTAGCAGCTGTTGGCGAGCCTGTGGGCCCGGCCCGCGCTGGGGAGCAGAGGCGATGGGGCCTGCCTGTCGCGGCAGGTAGACAACGGGCGAGCCGCTCTGGGAGTGCCGGACAGGCTTACCGCCTTCCGTTCTCGGCTGAGCACCTGCAAAGTAATCCTGAAGTCTTACTGCCACCCCTGCAGTGTTGTAGTGTAGCTGGGTTTATTTCCTCTCACGCTTTCCCACGCTTACTGCCCGCCCCGCTGCGTTTCAGAAAGGTATCGGTGGTTCCGCTGGCGAAGGAGAAAATACGGAAATAGGAGAGTAAGCAGTGCTCGGTGGGCCGTAGGTGTTGCAGTAAGAGGCGACTGCCTCAATTAGGGCCTAACCGTAAGAGTTGTGAGAGTAATGATAGAGCTTTATGTAAATAGTGTTGTTTTAAGGTATCAGTGGTACACAAGATTATTTTTCAATCCTAAATCATCTGTGTCTGACTTAGAAACAGAGTTCTGGGTGGTTTTTTTTGTTACAGAGATGGATAAAAAAGGAAGTGATGTAACTGGATTCTTGATGAAATTAGTATTTTTTGCTGCAGGTTTCGAGTTGTGCTTATCTGTGTTTTTCGAACATCTTTGATTAGGAATGCCACCGTCCTGTGATATTTTGGGCTGCTCTTTTGTTTGTACATTTATTCCTATGTCCTAACAACCTGGCAGCTGTAGTTGCTATCCCTATAAACCTATAACCTGAGTACATAAATGCATAGTTCCTTTTCTTCTTACTATCAGGTACCCTAAACAGCATAACTGTCTGTGAATCCATCAATAGTTCTTAAATTCTGGACACCCAAATTAAAACATCACTGTAGCCTAAGTACTGACAATGATCTATTGAAAGCCACTCAAGTGTAGGCACCGTATCTTTTTCTTCTGAGGTGTAGGCCCTTTTAGACTGGCCATTGCACATTTGTGAAAATGGAAGAAAAAAAAACAAGGGTTGAGATATTCCCAAAGCCTGTTAATATTTTGTGGCCGAGAGTCTGTGGTGTTCAACAGAGCGGTGTTTCTGAGGTTTATGTACAGAGAACTGTTTCCTGCTTAGGAGACAGCACAGGGGAGGAAGGGTAAGTAGCCTGAATTGGCATATCCATACTGTGCTACTGCACTGTTTGATGCCTCCCTTTGTCTGTCTTGAAATGATGAGACCTTTGAGGCTTGGAAAAAGATAGTGAGCAGTCTGAAATGTTAAGAGTAGTAAACAAGAAAGCTAAGTTTTCTGATCATTTAGTATATTCCTTCTGTTCATGTCAATAATAACTGGCAAATATCAAGTCTATTTAATTTTCTTTTCTTTCTTTCTTTGTGCATAAACTTTCTAAACCCCCAAACACTTACTTTCTCTCAAGCTTTTTAATGTGTGCCCTTCAATATTTGTTTCAGATTGTTGACATTATTGTTGGAAAAGATGAGAAAGGCAGAAAGATTCCAGAATATCTGATCCATTTTAACGGTTGGAACAGAAGGTAAGAACCTATATGTGTGGTTTCAGTTCTTCAATTTCTTCTATTTTATTCTGCAAAGACAGGCTTTGCAGAGAATATCAACGGACCAATGTTTGCAGGAGTATTTTTTTTTTTTTGTGAATGCCTTTAGTATACTTGCTCGTGTTGACATTGGTCTGTACCCATAAATTTCAGTGAATTGGTTTGATAGACATGAGTTTAAACCTTATGGGATATCTGTCTGTGGCATATGTTTATGGCACCTGAGTTTCCGTTAATAAAAGGTTTATGCTTTCTTAAATCTAGCCCTGCATTGTTTGATTATCAGGGTCAGTACATGAGTGCAGTGTCTTGACTGTGATTGATAGTATGTGTCAGTGCTAGAAATGCTGTTTTGGGTTAAGTCAAGTCTTGAGAGGTTTAAGATGGCAGTGTGAGAGCTGAAGGCATGTCAACAGAGAGGAGTGCAAACCTTGTAATGCAGATGGTGCTTCTGAATGACATTAAACACGTCCTTTGTAGATTTAAAGTATATTAGTTCATTGGTAATCATGAGTGCATATATTCATAGTCATTTTTAATTTTATTTTGACCTGTCCTTAGCTGGGATAGATGGGCAGCTGAAGATCATGTTCTTCGGGATACAGACGAAAACCGCAGATTACAGCGTAAATTGGCACGGAAGGCTGTGGCTCGCATGTAAGGAATCCTTTTGGCCTCAAAATAAATGAGCTTCATTTTCAGATTCAGACAAATACATCCAGATTTCTACGACTGAGCTCGGCACCTGAGCTCATGCTGTAGGTGGTAGATATATGCATAATACAGTCAGTGCATTCTAGAGAGCTACTCTAAGCTAGAGACCTGTGGATTGTTATTAACACTCTAAAAGACTAACAACTCAATAGCTGTGTTACTCTTAACTATTGCTCTGAAATGCCTGTGTATTGGATCTGTATCCCCAAAGAAATGTACTTGCAAAACACTTCAGGAAAACCTGAAATATTTTTCAGCCAACGGCAATAATCTAATATTGGTTGGCCATGGCTGGAGGATCTGCTTGAGAAACATGAATGTGACATAATATACAGACATTGGGGTATCCACTCTCAAATAAGCATTGTCCAAATAATTTCAGCTTTAATTGATGAAAATAACTCAAACATAGGTTTCCTGTGCATTTGCACATAATCAAATTAGTTAGGATAAACAAATGAAATAATATTACCCAAATGTCAGTGAACCATTTTATGTTCTGTAGGAGAAGAAAGGGAAGAAAGAAGAGACGCTGCAGGTTGCCTGGTGTTGACTCTGTGTTAAAAAGCCTTCCTGCTGAAGAAAATGATGAGAGTAGCGAAAACTGTGAGTTTGTTTTCATCCTTTGGTTACTGGTGGGATGCCTTGACCTGGGGATAAGTGCATGGTGTCACTTGCCATGAGAGTATCATGGTCCTATCTGAAATATTCAAAGGCAGTCATATGAAGAGTGAGAACTATGTTTCATGCTAAGCATCTGTTAATTTGGAATATCTGTTTTCTTCTTGTAATCCAGAGGCTTCTCCTTGCATCTCTTCTACTCAGCTGTTCTTATCAGTGATTTCAGAGCTCAATGCTGTTTTCTTTAGTGTATTAATAGGTGTGAGAACCCCTCAGATTTCTTTGTTTGATGTTAGGAAACACAACATTTCCCTGCTAGTGTTTGTGTATTTTTGAAGGCAATAAGATTATTTTTTCCCAAGTCTACCTCACACAAAGGTCTGTTTCTTGTCAGCTGACTGGCTGATTTCACTTTCAAGCCAGATTTTTAATTTCCTGCATTTTCCTTTGTGACTAAAAAGCCAGCAGGAACATTGGCTGGCACTTAACTGATGTTCTGGGAACTGCTGCCACACAGATTCATGCCTTTTGATTGAATGATTAATATGTTAATCCCCTGTGCAGAGCTACAGTCCAGTGAAAATGTGGGTGCTCAGGAATGTAGGGAGCTTTAAAAAGTGAGTGTTTTTCAATTAGAGAGGAGGCAAGAATACTTCCTATTAACCCATCTTACATGTTTAAAATATTTGTAGTGGGCTGTAAATAATGCATGTTTAATTCAATTCGAATTACTCATCCTCATTAAATATAACAAGATAATTGTGGTTTTTAGTGGGTTGGGTTTTTTGTTTTTTGGGGTTATTTTGTGTTGAGGCCTCAAACTGAATGGTCATAAGCTCTGTAATGTAATAATAAATATGTGAAATCTCTTTTATGCAGCTATAAGTAGTTCTTCTTCTGATGACAGTGATGAAGGAACAGATGAAGAAATAAAGAGTGAAGAAAGTGACATAGATGAGAGGACAGAAATGGTATTTTTGTGTGTTCATTAAGTCAATAGAATTTAAACATCTGCCCTTGAAACTCCAGAAAAATTGAAGTAGACGAAGTACAGGCCACAACTGATAATGTAGCTGGAATTAAAAGCATAATTTTCTTATTCCTGGTGTTTACTGTGATTGTGATTTTGAAAATTATACAATGTCATTTTCTTATAGAATTGTATTATATAATGCTAAAAATACACATTTGTTTCTTTTCCTCTCATTCTACACAAAAGGCTTATGTGGAGAAAATGTAGCAGACTAGATTTTCCACTTTTGCGGGTGCTGTAAAAATCACTTGTCTATGCAGGTTGGACAAACCCTGACAGCAGCAGGATGTTTGTCTTGTATTTTACTGTGAGACAGGCATGTCAACCCTGGTCTAAAGTTAAAATGTAGAGAGGACTGTTCTGTTTTCTAGAAAAGAAAAAAAAAAGATTTTTCTACAGTAAACATTTGATCTGAAGATGTGTAGACTTTAACAACTACGGTTTGTGGGTGATCTGAAGGAGTAGCACCTAACAAATTTCTGTGTTTTTTTTTAAATTAAATACTTAATGCTAAATTAAAAAAAAAGTTGTTTTCAAGAGCAGTATTGTTAAATAGTTTAAGGCTATTATCCACTTGTTTCCTTACTATTGAAGTTATTTTTTCACAACCAATATATTGTTTTCTTTCACTGATCTGTTGTAGAAAGAAGAACAAGACACTCATACAAAAAGGGACATGGAAGAAAGAGCAATAAGCATAGAAATTCCTGAAGTCTTGAAAAAGAAGCTTGAGGAAGACTGCTACTATATTAATAGAAGAAAAAGGGTATGAAATAAAAGTTGGGACTCTAATGTGCATGGGGGTGTGAGGAGGGTGTCAAAAGTAGTTTTTGTTTATACCACTCCTGGAGGTTTTTAACTTCACCTTTTTAGCTTCATGTTGAGCTCAGACAGGGCAAGGAAGAATACAAATAGTATAGGGAATAGATTTCTCTATAGCTATAACAGTGGCTTGTCGTATTTAGCAGTGTACTGCTGTGGTTCCTGATTATGCTTTAGAATGCAGATTGCTTTTGAAAGCTGGAAATGCAGCAGACTTGTTAATCTGACCATGTTTTTTGTTTCTCCTGATGTTGATAAAAATGCAGTTTTAAGGGTTGAAATTTTACAGTACTGAATTTTCTTTATGAACTAGATATTTACTAAATCAGTTGGTACATTACACCTTACTGTTTTTATAAGACATTAATTTGTTGTTTCTTTTTCAGCTAGTGAAGCTTCCATGCCAGACAAATATAATAACCATCTTGGAGTCATATGTGAAACACTTTGCAATTAATGCTGCTTTTTCAGCCAATGAAAGGTCTCGGCACCATCAGATGACTCCACATGCTAACATGAATCTTCATTATGTGCCACCAGAGAAGAAGTGAGTAGTCTTCAGTCCACTGCTGTTGTGACAAGAAGAATGACCTTGCATTCTGTGTTCTATTTATGGCTGTTCACTTCTGTGAGCTTCTACCATAATGTATATCTATTTACAGGGCTCAAAGTATTTGACAGCTAACTGTAGCAGAGTAACACTGATAATTTATCAGTGAGAGAGTCCCTGTACTCTGAAAAGTCATTATGCAAAAGTATCAATATCCTGTTCTATCATATAAGTTCTTACAAATATTGACATCCGTTTGGAAGAAAGTGTTGCTATTGTCAATGTGGAGAATTTAATATCTGATATAAGAACAGCCTGCTTAGAGCAACTTGAACAGGTTCACGTTTTAAAAAGGATAAAAACTTAATACAAGCACAAAGAATTCCAAGTGCAAGTTGTTTGTTTTAAATGGATCTATGATCTTAAATCCTAGAGTCAGTATGTAAGGAAACTGTGGTAACACAAATTCTGATTTGTTGAAATTTGTGTTTTAGTCTGTTTTCTCAGCTGAGCAGTATGTTCTACCACGTTACAAGTGCATTGACCATACATGTTTGCAGTGTGGTGGTTTTTGATTGTTTTGCAGATTTTTTCTCTTAAGTTAAAGATTTTTCATATTGGATGAGACTGCTTCTAGATAAGTACAATGGGGTGAAATCTTGTTATTTTTTCAACGAAAAATCTTGACTTGTGTTAGTGTTCTATTTCAATGGTGTGTAATTATGCTATTCCTTGCAATATTTTAGTCTGAGTGTCTTGTTTTATGTTGGTGTCTTTCATTCTTTGACAGGTTAACACTTTCCCTTCTTTGTAGTATAATCTCCCAAACAAAAGGGTAGATAAAATATCAGAAACATGAACAGAAGTTTTACACACATTATGATTTTTACAGGTTTATGTTCAAGCCACTTCCTCAATAAAAACAGTGCTTTAGTAAAAATATTTGGTATAGTTTCAGTGATCATTAAGTAGGAGAGATTCAGCTGACATCTTCATTGTATTTGCCTTACTGCTCTAACACTGAAGGTTATTGACCTTCTTGGATTTATAGAATTTCTGCACAGGATGGTCCCCTGACCTAATTCATATGTTGTAGCAGTTTTAGTAGATGGTATGAAATACTGGAAGTTTGGAATTTCAAACAGGGATCATTTTGGCAGAATCAAATTCTCTTACCATACATATGTGCACTTGAAACATGAGGGGAAGACCTTCACAAAGGTGAGAAGTGTTGCAGGTGTGCTGCACTCTCTGTTTTTGGTTCTTGTAATAGCTCGTGTACTCATCACCTAACCTTGTAAGTCTTTCACACAGTCCTGAAACTGAAATTCCTGGTAGCCTCCAAATGTAGCACTCTGATTGGCAGAGCAGACCACTGGAAACTGCTGTCCCATGCAAATGTATCTGGTTTTGTTGGTTTACTGGATATCTCCTGAGCACAGCCTTAACTGCAGCTTAGTGGCTACAGGTCAAATTCTGTTTATGCCTTTTAGACAGAGATTCAGTCTGTTTAGTAGTTACTTTTTCTGGCAGGTGCCTCTTTTTTCAGCGTAGCGAACTTGGAAAACCAAAGTAATGTTTACCTGAAAAAAATCTAACTAACTTTATTTACTCCACCGTAGATTTTATTAGTTTAGTGAATAGTATAATACAACAGTTGTGAGATTTTGTTTGAAGTTATGAAGCAGACCTTTTAAAAGAACTTGTATTACTGAAGTTAACAAGAGCAATCACCTTCTTTCTAAGTGTGTTTTTAATCGCTTATCATTACTTAGTGATTGAATCAGCATATTGTAGTTATGATGTTAATGGACTGTATTAAAGAGCAATTTTGTGCAACTATGCTGAAAAATAGTGCCATGCAACTCAGAAATTCGTAATTTTTTTCCCCTCTAGTGTCGAGCTATGTAAAGAGATGGTGGATGGGCTGAGAATAACCTTTGACTTCACACTTCCCTTAATTTTGCTCTATCCTTATGAACAAGCTCAATTTAAGAAGGTGACTTCATCAAAATTCTTTCTTCCTATCAAAGAAAACTCAACAAATACTAACAGGTAGGTTAGATATAAGAAGTTTAATACTGCTTATCTCAAAATGTGGTATTCATGGTTTTTAACTTTAATTTGAAGATAAGTATACTTCTGGAACATAGTATTTAATAGAAGGCTTCATCACTTTAAAACTGGGAGGAGACTGTTTTACCTGAGTAAGTGTTCAATAAGATCTGTTAAACTTGAAGAATTTCTTTTGTGGCTAGTGCCCTGACCTCCTCTATTCTGTCAACCTGCCATAATTTCCTAGAAATCAGGAGGAACTTTCCCCAAGCCCTCCTCTGCTGAATCCACCCACGCCTCAGTCGACTGACAGCCAGCCCACCACAGGGGAGCCAGCCACGCCGAAGAGGCGAAAAGCTGAACCCGAAATCCTGCAGTCGCTGAGGCGTTCGACGCGCCACAGCTCCAACTGTGACAGGTTATCAGAGAGCAGCGCGTCCCCACAGCCGAAACGGCGGCACCTCGAGACCCCTGCTTCTATGCCAAAGCTCTTCTTGCACCTGGAAAAAAGTAGGTTTTTCTTTTTACTTTGTGGGCCTAAACATAGCATAAAGTTCTGTTCTTCTTTTAGTGCTGTATGGATTGTGAATATGATTCTGTCTTCTTCAATGCCAGAAGTGGGAAGTCGTTACTTTTTGTATCAGTTCTTTAACTCTGAGGCCTTATTACCAAAGAGAGAAATACAAAGCAATATTGTCATTACTATGGTATATTTTTCCACAGAATGCAATGAGCTGCTTTTCTGAGAGCCTATTTTAGGATAACCTTTATTGAATTTCAGTGTTTTTAAGACTTCAGACATTTTAGCAGCAGGCCTTAGATGCATTTAATGGCCTATAGTTCCAAATAGTAGTTTACAAGTAGTAAAATTTTTCTTACTTTTGTTTTGTTTTGTTCTTCCTTTCATTTTGAAGAAACCCCTGTCCATAGCGGGTCGTCTTCACCTATAACTTTGACTCCTAGCAAAGAAGGGAGCACGGTGTTTACTGGCTTTGAGGGTAGAAGAAACAACGAATTGAATGAGGTAACAGATTTTGATGTTACTGTCCTAGATTCAGTGATTAAAAGTTTTGTGGACCTCAGAGTAGGGCTATGTAAGAAAAGATTTTGTTGGTATTACTTATTTCGTCTTTGAATTTGAAGTTCTGTACAGACTAAATTATTTATGATGTTATAAAGTTTTCATAAGCAGTATTTTTGTATTTTATCTGTAGGTTTTGTCCTGGAAATTGATGCCAGAGAATTATCCACCAAGTGATCAACCACCACCTCCCTCATATATCTATGGATCTCAACATTTGCTGAGGATGTTTGGTAAACTAATGCAAAATTCTCTGCTCAATCAAAATGGCTTAATTTTTTTTCCAGTCCTGATATCTGTGTGATTTTTCTGTTTGCTTTATTAAATTTATTGCTATTCTTGGAGGAATGTACATTTTAATCAGTTTGGAACTTTTCGACTATTCACAGATTTGGTTATCTTTTATTGGCTCTGTAAGCCTTCATCTAAGAAAAGCAAAGCAGTGTTACTTCCAGTACACTATCAAACATCATTAAACCCAGCAGCATTCACCTTCTCGGCATGTTTCTATTTAGTAAGGCTTTGAAAGATCAAAAGTAGCTTGCTAGGAAAAGTGGGGTCTGTGGTGAGAAGAAATTTTTATATTCTTTTCTATGTAATGGATAAAAGTAATTTGAAGTTGGATTTACAAGAAGAGGTATAAACATTATTTCTTTTATTCACAGTAAAACTACCAGAAATACTGGGGAAGATGTGTTTTCCTGACAAAAACCTAAAGGCTTTAGTAAAACACTTCGAGATGTTTCTGAGGTAATGTGACACAATGTACCATGGCAGTGTTTCTATTGTTACATAGATCTAAATGTCCTGGAATGGCAAAGGGGGTTTAAAATAAGACACTCATTTTCTATAACTACAAGATTAGGATAAAATTAGTATACCATTTTAACAATAGCAATTTGAGTAAAGATGAATATAAGATTTTTTTATTTTTTAATTGCAGTTGAAGGGAACCAAAATTTTCTACTTTGAATTTTGATAAACACAGCGGTATAGAACTGAAGTGTGAAAGTTTGTTGATATGTATAGAATATCATGTCTGACTTAGTTAAGTAGCACATTTTATGAAGAAATGCAGAGTCTGCATTGGTATTTTTTATCAATATTAGCAGGGGGAGAAACTTGTGCTTTAAAACATGTTTTTAATTATGGTGGTTTCTTAAAAGAAATGTCTGTTCTAACTGAGCTTTGAACAGAAAGGTTTCTCTGTGAAGCAGTGCAGTGGTTTGTAGGGATACACAACTCTCTCTGACCGCACTAGCTCCACCACTGGAGTCAGTGAGGTCATATCTGCACCATGGTCAGATTGGTTTATCAGGTACTGTAATTAGTATTTCTGCATGATGTTGAGCATGTGGTTAGATATCTAGTGTTGGCACTCTGTTGTGCAGGGTCAGTACACTGGAAAACAAAATTACCATGGAAAACTTTCGGGAGAAGGTGTTGTAGATGGTAATGGAATAGATACGGAAATTGTAACTTAAATTTGGGCAGTGGCTTCAGTAGCCACTTACAGAAAGGTAACATAGTATTGCACCAGCATAAAAAAAAAACTTGCATTAGAGATCAGGGAGATGAAAGCTTTTAAATGCTTTTACTTTGCTTATTGAAAATAGAAGATGTTTCCAATGTCAAAGTTTCTACAATACACAGTTGTTCTCTGGGAGCAGTTAGTTGTCAAGTTTTACTGATTCCATTTTGCATCTCTTTTGTCAGATCCTTGTTGGCATTCAAGCTACTTTTCAATTAAACAGAACAGAATTAAAGCTCATTGTTGGAAGACTGTTTTTGCTTGAAGTGAATATTTTTTAGAGAGCTTAACTCACTGTGGATCAGATCAGGTTTTATCAGACTTTTGACTTTTCAGATTCTTCTGTGTTGATCAGAGCAGATCTCTGTTCTTTAGTGTCTTTAATATGAGGTTTTCATATCCATTCAATGGATAAGCTTTAATGGAGTAGAATAGATGAAAGGAGAAACTTGTCTCCTACACCCCAAAAAATAAAGGTTGCTTAATGGAACTGAAATTTCTAGTGATAGTATCTGTATGTGTTTTACTTTTGCATCTGAGCATTTCATTGAAATGTGTAGAAATAGAAATAAAAATCATGTTTCCACATCAGCATTTTTAGGGGAGATAGAGCTGTGCTTTTGAAGCAAATCTCTCAGTAGTTCCCCCTTTCCATGCTTTGTGTCGTGGTGGAGAGTCCTCCAAATATACGACCTGCATTCTTTTCAGAAAACACTTACCCAGAGGTGTGCTTCAGTCCTTGAGGCCAGGCTACAACAAAACCAAAATGAGCCCCACAAGGCAAGCATAATGTGGATATAATGTATCTGTTGCAGCAAAATGTTTGAAGGCTGTTATTTTCCAAGCACTTTCTTTTTTGACAGTGTCTAGAAAGCTTCAAAGTTACAGTTACTGCTGTGGAAAGCATTTAATCTTAGGTAGCTTTGTAATAAATACTTTTCTTAGTCTACTTTCCTTGTCAGCTATGCTACTGGACAACAGAAACCAGTAAAAATTATTAGATACTTTTTTCTCAACATGTATTCATATGGTGCTTTGAAAAGTTTTTCATTTGGGTATTTATTTCTTCACGCTGCTTGTCATTGAAAGTGGTCAAACAATTATTTTCTAGACACTAGTTCATGCTTGATTTTTATCACAGAAATAGTTCTGCGTTATCTGGTTCTAATCACAAGAAAACTTGAGTTTGAGGTGACATCTTGCACTGATTCCTGGAAAATAGATGTTCCCAACAATATTAGAGCAAATATAAAAGCAAACTTTTTCTTGAAAGCTTTCAGGTAGACAATATGGCTAAAATCACACACAATATAGTAATTCCACAATTTTCATAAAGTCAGTCAAGTAGTATTCTTAATGTATACTGCCCAATTAAAAGGTTAATTGGCTAGGTAATAATCCCTGGGATCCTGCCCCACTGAAGGCAGAGGTTTCTTTTGCCCCACTTTTTTTATGTCTGGTCCAGATTCTGGTTGGAAAACAGAATGTCTGTGTAGTTGGTTCTCTTCTTGGAGTAAGACTAAACACTATTTATAAGGTTAACTTATAGTTTCTAAATGCAGGGAAGAAAGGTAGGAAAACTGCTAGAAACTACGGCCATGCTTTAGCAATCTACAAAGCTACAAATAATGAAAGATACAAAAAGCTAAAAATCTTTAGGCATCAGTACTAGTTCTTCAATTTTGACAATCTGTCTTTTCCTTTTTGGGAATAAAAGGATTAATGGATGATTATTATAAATATTTTATATCAATTCTGTTCTGGCTTAACTTTTGAACAGTAAGATCTTCCCTACAACATCTGCATGCATTAGGTAATAGCAGCCAGTTTACTTAGCACTTATTTACTTATTGCTTTTTTTTTTGTTTTTTTTTGGGTTTTTTTTTGTTTTGTTTTGTTTTGTTTTTAGTGAACTGCTCTTGAGTGAGGAGCTGAAGTACTCTCCTTTTCTTTATTTCTCTAATAGCAGACAAAGGATTGATGGGTCTGCTTGCATTAATTAAACTACTCTTGAATCTTCTTCGATGTCTAGTAGAGTACTCCAAGCATTTGTAGTTTATGTATTCTTAAATAAAACTTTCATCCAGTACACAACTGATTTAGTTCTTACATAGATACTGATAAAATTTTGAATTATGATTTTGTGGCTAAAATTTATAGTTCACCATTTATACTGTTAATCTCCTGTGGGCTGAGAAACTGAGACTTAATGTAATACTTTTACATTAAGTAAATGTAATACTTTTTCTGGGAGCTTGTCGTGAGTTTACTTAGTTCACGATAGATGCATTAAATTGGTTTTGAGATGCTACCTGGATAATATTTTCCAGTCAAGCCCTCAGATTGCTGTTAGACAAGATTTTTCTCAATTTCCCAGACAACATATATTTTTAAGGAATACATGAAATGCATCTTTTTGACTTTCTTGTTATGTAGAAACTCTACCTTCTGTGCTTAGTCCAGCTTTCTACAAGTGTGCAAAATGAAAAATTTTTTCATGGAGAACAGGAAAGTTTATTTCTCAAAAATAGAAATTGCAGAAGAAAATCAGATTCTCAAATTAAGTACAAAACTCTGAATCTTAAATTATTTAATTCTGAAATAATTCATAGTACTTGCAGTCTAAAATAGACTCACTAGTTGGTTTCACTGAATTTCACTTAGTGCACATTAAGTCTTTAGGACCAAGCAGTGGAAGCTAATGCTTTAGCTGGTGCTTACTGGTGCTAACTGGTAATTGGACTAGTGAAAGACTCCTGATTAAGTCTTCTTGCCTGTTAATAGCTTTAGCATAAGAGGAAGTATTAGCTTCAAACTAATTCCATTATTTCAGCTGCTTTTGAAATAAAATGCTGCATATGCTCTATTTTACAATTTCCTGGCATTGTAAGGTGCCTAACATGCCTCCAAAGGTTGCCTCAATGATGAGAAATGATTGGCAGGAAGGTGCCCATTTCTGTTTTGCTGTTTCCATTAATTTGCACACAGCCTTGGCTTGGAAAACTTTTGGAATCAGAGGCCCCCTCCCAAGTCTGGTAACCAATAGGAGCTACTTAAGAGTTAGGAGGAGGATACAGTCTGTCTGTTTTTGCACGAGCAAAACTCATCTTCACTGAGGTAATTTCAGAGAATGTCATTTGCATTTTGGGAAAAAAGGCAAAATGAAGTGGTACAGAAAGGCATAGACAGATATTTTGACTTTGATGAAATACAAAAGTATAAATAAGTGATGAAATATTTCTAAAAGATTGCTTCTAAAATTTCTAGTAAGTTTTTTTTAGATGAGGCCAGTGTATTAGTTCAGATTATGGAGAGCTAACAGTCAAATAGTTTTGTTAAAAACCCACAGGTATTTCAAACTCAGTATTTCCTTTAATCTCCTTTAAGCTTAGATTTATTTTTTTCCCTGATGCATTAAAATCTTCTTGTATCTGTTGTGCCACTCTGCTCCATGGGTAGAAAAATATTTTGATACTGTTGAGTTTTTCTGAGAAGGAAGCCAAATCAGAGGACTGTAATAATAAAATGTGTATGTACAAAGATGACAAGTTGTTTCAAGTAACCTTAAGAAATAGATCTCTGGTGCTGACAGCACATTTTGTGTAGTAATTTTATTATATATAACTGCAGTGGTGAATTATCACCACTAGTCTGTGCTAATGTACAATTATGAGAGGTTATTTAATGTTTTATAATGTACAATTTTTAATGTATTATAATGTACAGTTATGAGAATGAAAAAATTAAGCATTGCAAATGGTGAATGGATTAGAGGACATCTTTAGTTAGGCAAAGTTGCTTTGTGATAGTTCCTGTTCATTGTGAGTCATTGTGGCTTCAGTTGCAAAAGGGCAAGTAATTCAGAATGTGGTTTTTAAAGATGGAAAAGAACGCAATGGTGCCAGCGTTTCTTACATTGTATTATCAACTGATTAATATTAGTGAATTATACTGTGTTTTTTCCTTTCAGTGTTTTGAATTAACCAGTTACTTGGTTATGACACACTAGAAAACTTCATGGAATTGGAACCTAAATGTGAGAAAATCAAGTTTCTGAGTATAAATGGAGACATGGGTTTAGAATGCACAAACATGTAAAGCAACATTTTTTTCCAAATTTTGAAACACTTTGAAGTAAAGGAATTCTCTTTGCACAGTTGGGTAGAAAGGGGCCCTCTCAAACTTTTGGCACCTTTAGGTAGAATGCTTCTTAGTGAGTACCTGGTATTGTGCAGGTTCTTACTTTCAGTGGGCTTTGTTGGCTGCTTGTTCTGCAGAATGTGCTCATTGGTGGTTATTGCCCTCAACTAAGGTTTTGTTGCATTGCCAAGAGCTGTTCCTGAAACTCCCTGTGTGGATTGCTTCTCTTCCTTCTGCTTCATCAGGTGCCTGGGAATTTGAATGAGCATATTGCTAGTGAATAGTTGAGGTTTGGATCATGTATGTACGTTTAGAGGTTGCCCCAAGTACTGTAAATGTGTTACAGTAGCTTTTTTAGAAGGCATCTCTAGGGCCCTGTGCTGGCCTGGTCACAGGGTCTTCATCCTCAAGACAAACCAAGGACTCCTGTATTGAGCTCTAGTACGACTGTTTTCCCAAAAGGTCTTTGGGAAAATTAAATTCTCACTCACTCAGTCTGATTCTTGGAAATGTTATGATGGTAGCTTGGCATCTTCAGCGTTCTCCACACTTCCTCTTAAAAGGCCAAGGAGTATTATCTCAGTTTCTATATATCAGTGAGTGACAAGAGTCCAGTCAACAAAACAGGCCAGTTTACTCCTTTAGCGTGGTTCTTGAGCCATTGGGTATTAGAACAAACATCTGAAACCTCAATTCACTTTTTCTGTTGACTACAAATGGGGTTATGATGGACTTGGTCATCTTTTGCCCTGAACAGCTTTCCAGATGGAGACAGGCCTATAAATTGTGGAGGGGTGAGGGTTAGATGGTGACATATGTTTCTCTGTGAACCTAAAGCCTTTTAGTTTTCAAATCCTGCATTTCAGTAGTAGTGTGAGAGATGAGGTAACTTCTTAATCTGCAAATGTCATTTCTTTTGATGAGGTGACTCATAGAGTTAGGACTCATAATGGTCTTCTAGCAAATTTAGATTATTACAGTAGCCTTTCAAACAGGTCACCAATCTCATCAAAGCATCTGCTTACCTTTTAAAATTCTGTAGAAGTTTGTAAGGTCACCTTCCTGGAAACTTTTCCTTTGGACTCTATCTTCTTATACCTTAATGGCTGAGGATGTCTTTCTAAAAACTGAGGTTTTCTTTTCTTTGTCATTTTCACACTTTCTGGGCTGTCCCTAAGTTTATTCATGTGATGGTAGCTGACATTTAAAAGAATTCTATTTCTTTATTCAGAGACTTCCAGTAATAAATTTTGTTGGTGGTGTCGTAAGACAAGGCCCACCAGAGTGTGCTCTTAAAACTCATACTAATTCAGTGCCTCTTGTTGAGATATGTTCATGACATGTGTCAAATGGCCTTCTAATGTGGACAGTGATAATTCAGATCTTTGTTTTGGTAGATCTACCTGTATAAGTCAGTCAGACTTATATGTGTATTTGTGAGGCTGTTGCTTGCTTAAAAACACCCACACTTGAATATCAGAATATACTTTGAAGAATTCCTAAGTTGCCCACATCTTTTTCCCTTGTCTCCATCCCCTCTAGACCTTTCTGAAGTGTTGCCCTTCTAGGAACCTGTGGTAGGGAGAAAAATAACTGCATAGTGCCATGTTACCTCTGTTCTCTAAGCATGAATATAAAGCATGATTTTTTTTTTTAAGAGCATTCATGATGAAAAATGCATGCAGTCTCAAATCCACGTGGACTGTGCATCCCAGAACTTGGTTGCTCATCAGCAGTCTCACTTTGTAGATGTATGCATATGAAATCTGTAAAAAGTATAAAAATGAAAAAGGCAATAATGCAACAGGTGACTGAATGGATCAGATTTGTAAGTTAAAAATAATGAAACAATTTCCGCATAGCTCGATAGCAATATGCTTTCTGATCTATTGCTGGGCATTGGCTCTGTCTGCTGATTACAGCTCTCTCTTGTCTTTAAATCTTGGCTCATGACTTTCAGGTAACAGTGTAATGGATCTTAGTGCTGTTTTAGCTTGCCCAAGAGCAAAGCAATAGTGAAATATCTGGTAGGCAAAAGTCTTAGGAGACTCCTAATATTTCTGTGCTAGCATTCTGCACTCTGATGTCTTTTGACTAGAAAGCAGCTTCAGAAGTACCCCTGCTCTTTGTATGCAGGTATAGAAGGGATTGGGACAGAGACTGACTCTGTTCCTTCAGTAGTTTTCTCCTACTTCTCTGCAGAAAATAACTTGTATTTGCTAGATCTGGGATATTCTGCTTTTCACAACTGTTACATGAAGAACAGGGAGATGTATGTTTGACTGTGTGCATTCTGCCCTTTTTTTGAGTTGTAGCTGTGGCACACCATCTCAGCTAAAATTTCTCATCTGTACCAGCTGTCACTTTAGCATGCACCAAACTGGCATGTATGACTGATGATTTAAGCAAAAGTCAGGAAATTTGTAAGAGAAAGTGAACCTGTTTCCTATTACTTGCTGTTAAAATTCTTGGAACTGTCAGCTACCCAAATACCCTCTGAAGGTTCTTTTAAAACATGTTCCCTTGTATGATCTAGCTCTTAGTACTGTTTACTGAATGTTATCCAAAGATACTAAGATTTTCATCAGCCCCAGTAATTTTTTAATGTCTTGGAGTCATTAATGTGTGTTAATGAAGAATAATTAATTAAATACCACTTGTGACTCATCTGAACCATATACAATCTAAGTACATTCAAAGTTAGGTTCAAGTCTGTTAAGTTTGAGGATTTTCCACACTTGCTTCATACCAACCCTTCATCCTAGAAAGTGATTTGTAGCTAACTAAAGTCAGAGGTCATAGCAGTTGACGACTTGGGTATTTTATTAGCTTCTAAATTGCTCTAATTTGAGTGTTCTTTTTCAGTGGTTTGAAACATTTTACATCAGAAACCATTTAGGTCCCTCTATATACTGTTAATTATAGAGCTGCTGTGAAATAAGGAAGTATGGAAGATGTTGACAATGTGCCTTCTAAATTAACGGTGAAACCATGAAGGATTGATTTCTTCTAAAAGAGTTTCTATTTCTCACTGCTTTTTCTAGAATTAGTAGGATGTAACTAGTTATTCCTCCAGTTTAGCACTTGTTTGATGCCTGTGTTCAAGTGCAAGGATTGGGGAAAAATCAACCCTTTTTCATTTACCTGCAATTTTGTACTGTCACCATTTTCTATGAGCTCTGAGCAATGAATATATTTCTTATTAAATTTAAAGTGCTGTTTTTAGAGGATCTTGCCAGGGCTCTTTGATGCTCTGGCTCTCTTTAGATCAAAGAACATGCCTAGTTCAGGCAGTGCAGCAGTGAGTGAGGTTGGAAATGGCTTGTAGTTTTTATGCCATTCACGTGAACATATTTTTAAATTTGGACTTTCTATGTCCAAAGTATTGGCTATGCAAAACTGATATTTTCAGCTTCCAGTAGTGAAGTCATCACCCCAGCCGCTGTTTCTTGAGAGAACACAGATTCTGTAGATTACATTGTTTCCTGTTGTTTATTTTGCTTCCTACTATTAAAACATGTAGCTAGCATTTTGCCATGTTTATTGATGCTGATCTTTAATATCCAGGTATTTTTGAAGGTCTGTGTTTTCTTCTGAAGTACAGCTTGAGTGTAATCTTGAGTTTAATAACCATTTTGCCCTTTTGCCTCCATTTATATACCCAGTGTCTTTGAAATCAAAGGAAGGAGCAGAGAGCTTACAGTAATTTTAGCTGTTTGTTACTGGTGTTTGTAGCTGCACTGTTTATTTTCATTTTCAGTCCTAAACCAGAGAAAAAGTTGTGTGTTAGCAGAGCAGGAAAACATTATAAAATACTGTGGGCTTGGTGGTCTGAATAGTATTTGCAGACCATCTTGCAGAAATACGAAATTAAGGAACTGAATTTGTGAGGATGTGTTTTGTCATTGAAACCCATATTTAAATCAGGTACTCCTGAAAGATGGAAACCCTAAAGGCACATGAAACATATAAAAAATCATAGCTTTACTTGCCTTAAAAGATATAGTTTGACTTAACGGCTGCTGGCTATTTGTATAAGATACTGACAAAGTGATTACTGAAAATACTGATTTGGGCATAAATGAAAGGAGTGTGCTCAGCAGGTAACTTAGAGAAGTTGCAGAAAGATATCTTAACTTCTTTTTCCTTCTGTGCTAGTTCTTTAAATTCTTTTTCCAAGTACAGGTTTAAGTTTCAGGTGGTTTTTTTTTTGTTGTTACTGAGCTTGAGGAATTTTTTTTAGTGCTTGTTGGATTTCAGAATGCTAGAGGAAGGCTGTTTCTCACTATGTGAAACTTGTAAAAAATAGGGCAAATCCTTTGTATGCCAAATTTCAAAGAGTAATAATTCTTAATTCCCAGGCTGTGTTTTTGCTGAGCTTAAAAATCAATTTGAAAAAAGCTGTTCTCTTAAATGTTTCATATTCTGTTCTCTTTTTTTGGTGTGCTTTCTTCTCAGGTTTTTAGCAGAATACCATGATGATTTCTTCCCAGAATCTGCTTATGTAGCTGCATGTGAAGCCTACTACAGTACTAAAAATCCTCGGGCCATCTACTGAAGCTATTAATAAGGATTAAATCCTACTATACATAGCCCATGACAATGCTATTCTGCTACATGGCTACAGGATGAGAAAGGAATTAAAACAACTGCTGGAGTTGAAGACATTGGAAAATGTCTTTATGATGGTTGGATTATTTAGGAATTGAGAACTACTTTTCAGAGATGTGTATAGACAGTGGTGTGAGTCACTTAGAGGGTTGGATATAAATCTGACTTCACATGAATGAAGAAGCCTTGTTCTGACTTTACTGCACAGGACTACAGAGTAATAAAAAGCAAAGGAGGCAAAAGCAGATGCACTGGCAACAGGACATTCTCATGAAGATAAATCACCATGCTGTGTTTCATTGTAGCTCAGCTTCTCCTGCCTGAGAATAAGACTTGACT
Organism: Motacilla alba alba; assembly: GCF_015832195.1. Classification (NCBI taxonomy): domain Eukaryota; kingdom Metazoa; phylum Chordata; class Aves; order Passeriformes; family Motacillidae; genus Motacilla; species Motacilla alba. The sequence continues at coordinate 105,539,979 of NC_052016.1, forward strand.
AAACAGTTACATGAAGAGAATTTGTGACTGGTATCTTATGGATTGTTTTCCTCAAAAACTACATTTCATCTGTGGAACTGTCATGATAGAAAGGATTGCTTAATGTCAAGGTGGCTTTGCTATTTGGCTAGTGTGACATCTGCCTCAAAAATGACTTTGTTGCTTGGATGAAAGATGTGTTGCTGACTTTGCATTTTGCAAAGGTGTATATAGACCTTTCATGGTAAAGCTGACAGGGTTCCGAGCAGACCATACACAGCCAGGAATTTGGCATTTACCTGGCAATAAGTGATTTCCAGAGCCTGGCCGAAAATTATTTTCTACAAGTAAATGGGAAAGTCAGTGAAGTCATTGCAGTTTAATTGGCAAACATTTATTTTCTTAATAAAGTTCACAGTGGCTGCTGTGTGAATGTGTGATTTTGACTGTCTAAAACATCTTGTTCGTGCTCAATTAGTATTTTTGAGGGTGCTAAGTGTGCATATAATGAGAGGTGGGAGCACTGACAGCATATGGAGAGGAGCATTGGATGTTCTTCTGCAGACTTGAAGGATGTCTCTTTAGACTTTTTTAGACACTTTGGCTCTGGAAATAGCAGTTCAGTGAGAACTGAGTTCCTACAAATGTGACAACACATTCAGTAGAAATTAATTGAAACGTAATTCTTGTTGTGGAAAGTGCATGCAGGATTTAGAACACTGACCTTCAGAATCCTCAGCTGTATCAAGATAGACACAGATTTTAAGAACACTGAGAGAAAACAGGACTCTGGTTTACAGACTGCATTAATCACTCTGTAATCCTCCTTGGTTCAGAAAACTTCCACCTATAATGCAGAGCTCAAGTTTCCTCACATTTGTAGAAACCAGTAATTTGAAGGCATCATCTTTCAAATAAAAACGGCAAGCTTAGGTAAGAGGCCAAAAGAAATGTAAAATCTGCTGTTGATACTCATTGTCACTTTTCAGAGTTCTGTGCTGTGCTCAAGGTTGTGAACTCAAAAGATTAGGATTACTCGGGTTTTAGTAATTTAGGTTCTCCTACATTAGAAAAACTTCTATGAAGAGTCTGCTGAACTCAGGTGTTTTTAAACCAGTGGCATGGATGCATGCAGATTTGGTGATTGTTAATTCAAAAAATTGCCATTTAGCAGTACTACTCTTTTTTTTTAAACATGTTTCTCTTGTACCAAGAAAACCCCATATTTGTAAGCTTTCATCATTCTCAAATGACAGAAGTTTTGAATCTCTAGCAGAATCCATGTACATCAAAATTTTGCCAACATGTTTCATTCTAGCTTTAAATGCTGTTTCTCTAAAAGGAAGTTCAACAAAATACAAACTGTCTAACACAAGATTAGTCTAGGAATGCTGCCTGAAACTTCAAAATTAATCCTTTCTATTTTAATAATGTTCATGTATAAGAGGACAGATCTGGTTTTGTTCCATTTTTTTGCACCTGTGAGTCTAAGACATGTTACAAACTGAGTCCTGTTGTGTGACTGTGTTTAACTGTTGAAATGAAAATTTCTGCACCAGGGGGTCAGGCGTACTGTTGGTATTGCCTTGTGGAGATGCTCAAAAGATGTGAGGGGGAGAAAAATTCTGATGGTCCAGTTATAGTGTAGTCTTTGTGAACAGAATTTTTCATAAAATTCTCTTGAGGCTGCTGTAGGATATAATATTACAAACTGTCTTACTCTCATAAAAACCAAAAGCTTTTCTCCAAAGTTGTACCTCTTTGTGCTTCTTGACACTTCTAATTGATATAACTTTCATATTTGAATATATATTTGAATTTTAAAAGTTTAGGTTTATAAATTCAATTACAGTAATGTACAACTTTGACATCCCTCTTTACTGTCACTTTTCATTTATGACATTCAAAATTTTAATACTCGATTTTTAAATTTTTTTTAAGCTGCAGCAGTAGGAGACACTTGCAAAAACTTGAAACGGTGCTCAAGAGGGACAATTTTTACTAATCTTCAAATATATACTTACTGGAGTGCGCCCCAAAATTCATTACTTGGAATGTAATGTTCAAGGGTTCTTGAACTCAGGAAGTTTAATAATGTAGGCATACAGCCAGTGTGAATGTGAAGGGACTCTTTGAATGTCCTTGACTGATCAGATATCTGATGGGATCCACATCCATCTGAGGTGATGAAAGATGCACTTAACTATTTGTCATTATTTAGGTGCTCTTTGTGGAGCTACTCATACTGTGTTTTCTAAACTGGTTGAGTCAAAATGGTGTGGACTAGCTGGTGGAATATGAAAGCCTGACTGAAGCCAGCTACAGGAGCCTTCAGAGGAGCAAGTCTGCCTGCAGACTTCAGAGTCAGTCTCCTGCAGCAGAGGAACTGAGCTAAGGAAGCAGGTTAATGGGCAGTGATAGTTCATACCTGTTTGTACAAGTCGCACGTGCTCTGTTTCCAAGGGAAGGCAGTTTTGTTTGTGCATTTCAGGAAATTATCCCACTGTAGTTACAGTGCATACTTACACTGGTAAGTCTCTGTGCTGAAGGTGAGTCCTGCACTTCCCTTCAGGAGTGGGGTGCTCCCATAGTGGGTGTGATGTTGGGTTTTGGGTATGGCTTCTTGGGAAAAGGCAGTGTCAAGAGGACACAGCAACAGCAGAGGAGAACAACTGCAGCCTAGGTTTAGAAGCAGATGATGCAGCTGATGGGTGGGAAGAGAGCTGCCACCTGCGTGTCAAAGGTGCTTGGTCTGCACTCGTAGGACTCATTTCGGTATCTGCTCTGACTTGGCACAGGAAGGTGCTTGAGGAACTTTAAGTGGTGCTACAGGACTATGAAACCGACCTTATGTTAAGTGCTTTACATAGTAAAGTTTACCAAAGAAGAATAAACAAAATATGACTTTATTATTCTTCTTTAATATTTAAGCTTGATTCTGTACCTATCGTCCTCCAGGAAAAAGGAAAGAAAATCAATACTGTTCTTTCAAGTGCACTGTCTAGAATTGCCATGTTGCCTTTCATTTTGCTATTGTGTTTTTCAAGCTCCTATTTTAAAGCTCAGGCTTTCATGGGGGTCCTTTTCAACTGAGATGACGAATGTAAATGTGACCAAGTGCTAATTAAGGATGTGTTCCATGTCCCATTCTGAAAGTTTATGCACGTGTTAGGGTTTCCCTTGGCACTTGGTGTGGGCTAACAGCAAATGTGTCGTCACCCCTTACGTCAGGAATGTTTGATAGGAACTTGTCAAACACTAGTGTAGGATAACCTTGCTCTGGATTATGCTGAGAGAAATGTCTGCAGTCAAGGAGGAAATAAAAAGCTGATTGGAAGTAAAAAGCTGTTACTGCTTTTCATGTTTATATCATCAAAAAATGTTACCAATACATTTGGGAAGAATGCTGGGGAGATTGTTATTGGAGTTAAAATGTATATGTGTATATTAAATCCTTCATTTTGTGATAATTACACATTTTCTCCACTGGCATCTTTAGCACGTCTTCCAAAAATATGCATACTGGGGTGGAAATAAGCTGCTCAAGGCGGGGGAAAGGAAGGAACATTTATTATCCTTCACCAAGTCTCAAGGCAAGCCTTTATTGTGGTAGCTGGCTGTAGGAAAGCACAGTGCTGACAGCTCTTGGACAGAGAGCCTCGTCTTAACTTTGGCCTGTTGCATATCTGATCACTTTCAACTTCTTGACCAGTAACAGAGGCAGAAAGTGAGAATTGCACTTCAGAGCACACAAAGGCTAGTCCAAATTAAATGATAAAATGCCAAATAGCCACAGATCAAGCATGCTTTGGCTAAATGTGAAATGTTTTTGTCCTGTGTACTGTAGAATCTTTGTGATAGCACTTAATCACGTTAACAAGTCAAGATACCTCTTCTGTTTTCTACGTTAATGCATCTCAGTGTTTCAAGGTTCCCAGGAACAACAGTGCCAGATGGCATGTTACATTTGTTGTTGCTTTGACCATAATCAGTACAACCTTGATGTGTTTGCATGATCAACTTTTTCACTTGCTTATGAAACAATGAATTTGGAAGGATTTTCTGCTTTTTGTATAGCTGCATGCTTTTTCTGTATGAAGTTAGTGAATACAGGTACTACACTGCTGGAGTCAGAGGTAGAAACACTACAGTATTTCTGTCTCAGTTTTTGGTGGTTTTTACTTCAACAACACCCCCTCCCCCCAACTCCTAAGCCAAAGTTTGGAATATATATATGGCTTCAAGAAAATGTTATCAGCAATGACTGAGTGGCAGATTTAGATGCTTACTAAGATCTAACTCAGTGCATTCTCTCTATTGCATGCATAATGTATTTTCCCCATCTAACTCCCATGGCAGATGACTTTTTTGCATTAAGGGTAGAGATTATAGCAAGCTGAATAAAATCAGTGAAGTATAAACTTGTGCTCAGAAATGAAGTCTGTCTTAAAAAAGAAAATTAGGGGGAAAATGAAGTGCACATTGTTCTTGTTGTCTGTCGGTTGGGAGTGGTTGCTCGGATCATATGAGCTGGGCAACAGTGTGAAGAGAACAAACAAAGCCCAGATGCAAACTGATAAATCCCATCACTAATACTGACCTTTAAAAATGCATTCCATGGAATGGAGCAATTTCTCTGCCAATTTGTTTCTAGAAATGGTGAGAAATTAGTATTAAAAATTACTTTCTTAATCATACAAGGTATTGGATCTAATTCTGGGGAAAGCAACCCAGGTATTAAAGCATTGAATTCTACAAATGTGTTCTTGGGGGTATTTCAGTATGATGCCAGAAAACAAAATGTGTTTATGTAGCAAGAAATGCAGAGATAGATGTGTTTAGTTCCTGGCAAAATTAGCAACAACCCTTCCATTACAGTGGTAGTGTGCAGGTTGAGCTTCTAATAGATAATGTCAAGTAGATGTTCACTTTATTAAACATTTTTTAGTCTTATAATTATAAGCTATTAATAAGCTGTTGCCAATCTGATAATTAAGTTAATAATCTTTAAAGTCCTTGAAACAAAAATATCTGCCAAGTATTTTCTTTCTTTACTCCCTTCTTTCCTTGCTTACATTTTTTTCTATTAGTTTTAAAGTTGTGGAAAACATGTTTAAGAGATTCATGGAGAAAAGAACGATTCTGACTCAGACCAAGCAAGTCTGAGCACATACATTTCTTAACCATTTATATGTTTCTGATTTATTCTGAGGTATAATCATTACATCTGTGCAACATAGACTAGGTTTTTATTTGTAGGCTTGAAAGGAGAGCCACAATGAAAGAGTTGAACTGAATGGTGTAAATATCTAATTGAGTTAATGGATAATTTAAATATGCCTGAAATTAGACCTGCTGTATGTATTTATATGGTGGGGGTCTTTTTGTTTTATGTATGGCTTTCTGATTCAGGCTCTCATAATGCTTGGCATCAAGTAGCCATTCTCTAAAGTGTAAAACTGATTAAATGTTAACATGAGTAATCAAAATGTAAAATTTTCCATAAATTTGAATTCAAACATAGAAATGCTACATGTTATAAACAAACATTCTGCCCCTCTTTTTGCAGAAGCTTCTTAGAAATGGAGTATATGACAAATCTGCTGCCAGGTGGCTGGCCTGGTGAAGGTGTTCTCAGCAGCAGGACTAAGGTAACCTGCAGCTCTCCCCAAAATGCCTCCAGCCCTTGCAGGGTTCTTCCACTGGTGGGCAGGGGCACTGGTAAGCACACAATGACAGAGTCCTTAGATAGAACAAACCTTCACAAGTTGTCTGTTTATATTTCAATGGCAGCAGTACAGCAAATGCTTGCATAGTTGATATTTAGTAAGAGTTTTCATGGCTTACCTTCTGTTTTGTAGGCTGCTGAGTTAAGACATCAAAAGTAGTTCTGTTTAGGTTTCACATGCATGTTTAAGTAGGAGGCAGATTTTACTAATTGTTTTTAATCAGATTAATGAGAAATTTATTTTCTGTTGCTGTGAGTGACTACTGCAGTGATATAATTTCTTTGGCACCAGAGATTTAAACATTCTTTTAAAAAATCATGTATTATAAACAGGGTGAGTAGTAACTAATTGGACGTTTCCTAAAGATTTTGTTTACCAGCATATGGATGACATGACACATGTAATGTATATGCAGTATTGCCAACTGTAGGCATTAGAAATCATGAGTCAGACCCTTAAAAGTCTTGGAAGTGGTTAAGAAAATGTGACAATTATCTTCTGTTCTTTGGGCCCCTAGGGTAACATGAGTCAAGCTTGCGACAAGGCTTGGTTGAGACTTTAGGAAGGAAAACTGAGGGTTTTGACTAATCATGTATATTTTAGAGTTGCAGCTTTAGGGAAAAAAAAAAAACAACAAACACAAAACCTTGCAAGACTGGCAATAAAAGGATGATTTGGCAATGCTCTAATAGAGCAGGATGTCATTAATCTGAAAATAATCATAGACTGAATTTGTTTGTGAACATCTGTGTGAACAAGCCTTGGATAGTGAGGTTTTCTGGGTAGGAAAGTCATATCTGCTGATCTACAAAACAGGCTGCCTTTGCCAAACGCATAAACCTAAATTTGTAGATTCAATTTTTTAATTGTTTGGAATGACTATTAATAAAATGAGAGAGATAAATTGTTTACCATAGTAACAGAATTATGCTGTGTATGATGATGAAGCTGATGAAGTCATGCATCAAAAGAAAATAAGAAGTTAAATGAGAACTCTGCTGTTTCTATGTGGTATGTGCAAACTTCTTATGTTGTTTATGTTGTTAGATCCACTCATTGAATTAATTGTCCCTCTCTTGCTGTGACAAGATAACAAGTTGTTGCTGTTGCCTTAGGCCCAGCTCTGGCAAGTGTAGAAGGTATCTAAAGAAAAATGTAGGCTGAGATCAGATGAGCTAAAGAGAGCAATCCACAAATCCTTTCTTTTTCTAAATCTAGCACAGCAATCTGTATGGCTGGAGTTGCCTAAGTTTCCTGCAGTAAAGTTATTTAGATGTTAAAAAGACAAACTGGGCTTTTAGCACCCCTGGCAGGCTTGCAAGGCCATGTGGGATGTACAGATTGAGCAGCAATTTTGCACTTGGATCTGCTGGAGGACACATGCCTCTTGCCAATGGCAGTGCAACCCGTGTTACAGCAAGAGCAACTGCTGTGGCAGGAGGAGCAGGCTGGAAATGCTGTGGCAACACCTTTAGATACAGTGGTTTAAAGGTGGATTGGACAATGGAAGATCTGGGTTTGGTGCCTACTCCACCTTAGAAGTTTAGCTATGCACTCTACAGACCCTGTTGCATGAGGCTTCCTTTTAGACTGCTCCTAACAATGTCTCACTGCTCAGAAAGGGCTCCGAGAGCTGCAGGAAGGAAGGATTTTCTTTCTCATTGAGCTAGAGAGTAATATTTCCACTTCCATATTCTGATTTCCCCATACAGCACTTGGTTTCCTTTTTATTTTTTGCACACCTTGAGGACAGCCTTGTCACCAGCCTGCTAGGAGATGCTGAAGTAATTTATCTGAGAAATGCCAGGCCTAAGTTGTGAGCATTTGGAGTGGGCCAAAGTCCCACTACAAATCTGAATTTTGGGTTCTGGGAAAGAGCCAAAAAAAGCCCCCAACCTACCTATGCACCCAAACTTGTTTTTTCTGTTGCTGCTCAGGCATGTAGGTTAGGATTCAGCCCAGCAAACAGGGGTGATGGATCTGACATACCCTTGTCTGAACAACTTCCATAGTCCTTGGAAAGAAGTAGCACTTCAGGGTGTGGCTGATCTTCCCCTGAAGGTGGTGTGGAGTGCAGGATCTGGAGCCACACCACCTACTCTCTGCTTACAGAATCCAGAGTCAAGAGCTTGTCACAGGTGCTTAGGCATCCATTTAAATGAGAGGGTCCCTCCATGTACAATTAATTATAAATTTAAACTGATTGGAGCATTCTAGAGCTTTTACTTCATGGTTTTGCTCTCCTTTATTTGGGATACTTTCATAAATGTAAATCACTCTCGCTGCAAGCCCAGGAGAGATTGGCTGTTATTCTGTCTAGTTATTACAAGAGCATTCAGAGACTTGTGGCATGAGAGGAAAGATGGAAAAAATAAAGCATGGAACACATGAAGAATAGCTGTTAGTTGTGGAGGAAGAGAACTGACAGATTACTGGCTAGTGTGTGCACAATGTGCAGCTGAAAGCAGGCAAACAACAAGCACAGAGTAGGTAGGATCAACACTATGGTTTTACCTGCCTCTGCTGCAACATTTAGCCCGTGGCTGCTGGTGTCATGCTGGCAGGTGCAGGCAGGCAGTGAAACCTGGGCTTTCTCAGATCCTGTAGCAGAGACCCTATGCAGAACACCCTATAGCAGTTCTTGCTAAAGCACTGTGAAAGATAGTGCTGCTGAGGGAGAAAGAAACCCCAGCTCAAACATCCTTCTTGTGGTTGGACTGCATTCTTCAGTCCCATACCAATCACAATTTTTAATTGCTCCCATCAATCATTGCTTTTCTGGTCAGGAGCCTGTGATGCAAAACCAGTAGAGGGTGCAACCTGGGTTCGGTTTTGCCATTTTTCTCACCCAGCCTGTTGCATCAGTGTGAGAGTAGCCGTGCTTTTTGTACTTCATGGATTGAAGCCATGTGTGGGGATTTAAATAGTCAATGACACCTTAGGGATAGGTAGCCACATACAGACTGCCTCATTGTGAGGCTGCCCTTGACTACCTCCACCTGGCTTGGAGGGAAATTGCCTCTGGGTTGGTGGCTAGAAAAGACTTACAGTAAAGGCGTTGCTTAGATTTGGGAGAATAGCTGGTGAGTGAGTGGGTGTGTAGTCCCTGTGGGATTGAGTGCAGGCATGCTGTGGGCCGTCATGTGGAATTAAGGACTGGATGCAGCAGGGGGTTTTATGTGACTTTCCTTAGGATTAGCAGTAAATTGGTTTTTGAGCCATTTGTGAAGCTCTGATGAAGAGACTGCAGGGCATTGAAAGGAGCTCTTTCTGAATAAACATTTTGCTAAATACTTTATTTCTGTCCCTAAGCTTAAGGCCATGCAAATTCTAGCCTGTTTGACACTGTGCTTGTCATATGCACAGACATTTGGGTGAAAAACATAACACTCCATTTTTGAGCAGTGTCTTGATTTTCCTTGTTATTCACTTTTTAAAACATATGTAAACAATTTTGAAGTCAATTTATCCTTAGGCTATGTTAAAAAAATATACGAAAAAGATGCAGCAACACTTATATTTGGAATCAGTTGAACCCTAATTTAGCTGTTCATGTGTTTGGTTACTTTAAGAAATAGACTTGTGAGTAGTCATCAGAGTTAACAAATCTCAAAACCCCTTCCTTAAGTCCATATGGGTCATCTGTGTACAGAGCATAGATGAAAGGAAATGGTAACAAACTGGGCTTCCTACATTGAAGAGGAGGATGATGGAGACTTGCTTGTCCAGAGTAGAGCACTCAATGCCTTGGCAAACAAGTGCTGAGGGTTTCAGTGTAGGGCTGATGGTGGAAGTCAGTGCTATGGGCAAGGAGGTATAGAAGTGCAGAGGAACTGCTCAGAAACAGGGTGATCACGTGGAGTTTGTGGACATGTAGTACATGCTTTCCAAACTGTGATGGATATAGGCTTCTCTCTCGCTACAGATGAAATAATGAAAAATTCATAAGCACAAGAAACTCATTTTCTGGGACAGTAGAGGTGCAATTAGATTAATATTCAGAAGATTGTAGTCCCCACCTGGGATTTGAACTCTGGATTAGAAGATTAAAACTGGATCACCATATGCTGCTCAATCTCTGTGTGTAATTTGGTAGTTGTTCCTCTAAATAATTAATTAGATAATGCTCCCTGTCAAGTAATCAGTTTGGAGTTCACTCGAGGAGAAGTAATATAAAGTCCATCAAACCAGAGAGGATTTTATTAGGACAACCATGATTAAACTTTCAAACTCTAAATGAGGACTTCTTAATTATGCTGTTCAACTGCAGAGGGAGAAAAATTTAGTGTATTGAAAGATTACAGAAGTCACCTCTATTTTCTTTGATTTTGTCTCAGAGCAGAACAAGAAGAAAATCCACATCTTTCTCATGGAAAAGTGAGTTTGACAAGACTTGTGGAGTTATGAGTGGCAGACCTGAAAGCACAAGAGGCAAATCAGTCAAAATATATAAAAAAAAAAATCTCTCCTAGTTTTGATGACACCATTTCCTTGAATGCAGGATTGTGTTAGGTATTTTCCCAGTCATCTTATATAGCATTTATTGTCCATCAGCTGAAATGATACAGAGCAAAGTGAGATCAGCACCTTTGCCTCTGATAAAGAACTTTCTGCAAAAACCCGAGACTTTCAACAAAGGAAATCCAATCTAAACAATTTCTTTAAAAAGACCCCAGTACTAATTGCAGTTTTAATAAAAAATGACTGAAAAACCAGGAACCAAAGCAACTATGAGGGGTAAACTAGCAAAATGGAGCTTACTGGGGGTTAGTGTTGAGCCTAATACTTACTTCTGTATAAGTGACCTAAAATAATAAGAGAAGAAAACTTACCCATCAATCAAATTCGCAGATGGTATCCAGAGGCTTCAAAGGAAGCAGAGACAACTGATAAACCACCAAATAAACTAGAGAGTTTAGAGAAAAAAGGAGCATTCAAGGACAAGATGCAACTTTGATACATGTAAAGTTCTTTTGTGGATTAAGAGAAGGCTAAAAATGGAAATGTGTTCACAGAAGAACATGGACACTGATTTCATCAGGAGACAGGGACAGTTTTGTGGAACTACACCTCACATCCTGTAACCAGGGGCAATTAGTTTAAATTCTATTTAACAGCAGTTTTTTGGTCTTACAAGCTCTGTGCCTGAGGTCTGCAGAGAAGCTGCAGGATTTTGTTTTCAGATGCTGCTGGATCAAGACAGCAAAACCTTTTTGCATCTCTTGTTCCCAGTTTTGTCAGTACTTGTATTTTAAAAGGATGAAATTTGGCTGATGTTGTGTTTTGACATTGGTGGGAGACTTGTCCTTTACCAAAAGCTTGAACAGAATCAACTTGCCAGTGAAACCTGTTGACTTTGCATCCATGTTTGATGAGGTGGGTCTCTGTGTAGGTAAATGTATCTTTATCCACCTATGTCTGATATTTGCTTCCATATCTGCAACGTAACCTCCTTGTTTTGATCTGGCACATGTAGGACTGATTGGAAAAGCTGTGGTATTTAGCACAGGGCTGTAAAACTATAGGAGTTGGTTATACTTGGATAAAGGACAAGCAAATAATACTCTGCCAGTTGAGCAGGTAGCCAAGAAACGGATGACCAAACTGATTTCTGGGTAGCAAAGGACATTGCTGGAAAAAGGGCACTAGTACTTATAAAAAGAAAGAGATAATTTTACAAGCAGCCTTTCTTTGATTACCAGAGAAAGACAGATGTAGTTTGGCTGTAGGGACCAGAAGAGATGGGACTTCAGAAAACCCTGGACTCTCTGTGACCACCAAACAAATCCAAAAAAGCGATGGAAAAACTGAGGCAGTGATTCAGATGTTGCTATTTTTTAAATTTGATTTTCTGTAGGACTTTGTTTCATGCACTGACTGAATAATGTGATTTTTTTTTCTTTTTAGACAAAAGTTGGCAAAATTTTATGTGCTTCAATTTCTGTGGATCCCTGAAAAATGAAACAAAAAATCAGTACATCTGTAAAGGTAGCTGCATGTATCAGAAACTTGGGAAGTATTTTAGCGGGAATGTGGAGGAAATCAGGCTGTGAAGTGAAATGAAGCTGCTCATGGTCTGGGATTATTGTTATCCTCCCAGGTAGGGCTGTGCACATTACTACATGACAATGTCTAAGGCTGTGGGCAGCCACTGCAGTGGGCCTGTGAAGTTGAGTAGTTATATAGGAAATAAACAAATAGGGTTGTTGTTATTATTATTATTATTATTAGTTGTTGTTGTTGTTGTAGTAATAGCATTATTATTAGTAGTATTAGTATAATTATTCATTTTTATTAGTCTTTTTATAGTTTGACAAATAGTCAAAGTGCTATTGCTGCAGGAATGAATACACCTTTGCATTTAACATAGTTATCTTCAGGGCAAGACTGGTAATAGTCCGAAGGGCCTGTGGTTCAAGTCTGCATTATTAGCCCAAATTCATAAAAGTTTGAGGATCCCTAAGTGGGACTGCGTAATTTCACATGTTAAACTCTCAATTTTGATCCTTACTGGCTATTCCTTAAGCTAGCTCTTTATACATACAGATTTTCATACTTCTGTTCACCAAGTATTTAATATTTAATTTCTGTGCACACAAATAGCTATTAGAGCAGTGGTTAGAAACCAAGCCTCTAAATTTTGATCAAATTTCCCAGTCACTAGTTAAAAGATCAGGCAGCTTCTCTCTAGTCCACTGATTTTTTTAATCACTTTTGCTCAGGAATATGACTGCAACAGGAAGGGAGAGGAACATCCTGAGCATAAAGCCTGCAGCAGCAGGGATAGCAAGTGAGACCTGTATAATTTGTCTAAAATGGAAGTCTCCTGCTTCCCTGTCACACAGGCAATGACTTTTCCCTGTGCTACGCAGGCCTGAGTACAACGTACAGCTGCAGTGCAGGAGAGGACTTCAGGCCAGAAGTTCTAACCTGATGCTAATCACAAAATCCTCAAGGGTAGAAAAGACCTTCAAGATCAAGGCAAGCTGTAAGCCTAGCACTGCCAAGTCCACCATAAACCCATAAACCCTGTCCCTGAGTGCCACATCTACACATTTTTTTCAATATCTTCAGGGCTGGTGACTCAACCACTTCCCTGGGCAGACTGTTCTGAGGCTTGACAAACCTTTTAGTAAAGCAATTTTTCCTGATATCCAATCTAAACGTCCCCTGGCATGACTTGAAGATAATTTAACTGTGACTCAGGTGTGGCCACACTAGCAGTGGGCTCTCAGGCAGGTACCTCTCTGAGGTATCTCTCAGCAAGCCCGTGAGCATCCTTGCTCCCAGCTCTGCCTGCTGGGAGGATGCTCCATCTGCCAAGGATGCTCCACAATCCAGTGGAGGTGGCGCTCAGCAGCCAGGCACCTGGAAGGCAGACGCTGCAATGGCTGCTGCCACAAAACCTGAATCCCTTAATGCACCTAACCCACGGCTCTCTGACTTACAGTGCAGATAAGAGTGTAGAAGGGATGCTAAAAGCCAGCAAGTTACTTAGGCAATGCAGTAGCAGAAGGAAGGAAGGTGAGGATGGCAGACCTCTCTACAACTGCATTTTGCTTGCTTTTCATTCTTCACAACAAGGGGACATCCGTACAGTGGGATGGAAATTTTCCCCATTTCCAGGATGCCACTTTATCCAAGGCAAATTTTTGTTGTTTTCCTCAAAACTCTTCTCTTGTTCCATGTCTTCTGTGTGCTCTGAGGACCATGCAGATGTGGCTGTGAGGTGTCCATACTCACCTCCCTCCTGCTGGCAGGGAAGGAGCGTAGGCTGCAGAGGAGCCACAGAGGAGTGGGACTGGTAGCATGGTTCTTGTTCTCAGTCCCTGCACTTTTGAAGTAGAGGGTATGAATGTTGGTCTTTGGTGTGTTTTCTGGAAATGGCTGCTGTGAGATTCCCAGTTCATCACAGCAGTAGCAGGTCATAGCATAGACTTGGTGTACTCTTGCTTCTGCACAGGGTGAGCTCCTGCACGATGAACCTCATTTCTGCAAACCCCTATAAACGTTTGGTTGTGCATTTTGAAATGTACATGATTTTGTAATAACAGTAATTCTATAACTTTATTCCATAATATGTTATAGAAGGAGTTTGACCACTAGCTAGCTGTTTGAATACAGCTTCAATGGCTGAACTGTTGTTGAAATTATAGTTTCACCTTTAATGATAAGGGCTCTCTGGATCTGCCAGCCCGAGTGATTTCATGTGCTTTTTTGGCCTACAGCTGTTAATAGGTTCCAAAATCACTATTTTGATAAAATGTCTCATGGAGGATTTTTTTTTTTATTGCAGATTCATTTTTCATATTTTTTTCCTGGTGATTATAGCAAATCTAGCTGTTTTCAGTTTAATTGAAGTATGTTAACTTGGCAGGGCAACATAATCAAAAGATACAGGAGTTTTCAAATATAAATAAAAAGCAAATGCTTATTGTGAAAAAAGTCTTATTTATTTCAAGTGAAATGACAGACTTTTCTCATATATTTAGCCTAAGTTTTAAATCCCTAACTAAGGGCTAACTATATTGCATAAATAAGCAAATCCTAGAAGATTCCAATTGTTTTACTGGAACTTAAAATGTATTTCATGCTTTCTAAAATGTTTTCTCAATATATTGGCTTCTTCCTCTAAAATAGCAGTTGGGAGTAGAGAACTGTGAACCTATATTAAATCTGAGTTGAACTGTATTCTTCAGAGATGTACTGCATTATTTTTAAATGATGCATTCATGGAAACACTGTAATCTCACCAGAACTACTGGATCGTGTTGTTCTAGGGCTTTCTGTGTTTTCTGAAGTCACTGCCTCTCAGTCTAAGTGCATCATTCTTTTAACTGATCTCCATATTTTTAGAGTTACAGCCATAAGCACCCTGACATAAAAGCGTATACTCTGCTAGTTTCAGAAAAATTATCTCCTTTTCTGAATATTTTGCCAGAACCTCTAGCAAAGAGTGAGCATGGAGCCAGCAGGACCTCCATCAAGTGATGATGTCTTTGCCCTCTCAGTGGGTGATGTGCTTGGTAGTGAGAGAAGATTTTCAAAAGGTCTTGTGCTATGTCAGTGTCTGAAAGTTCAGGTTCACAAAAGCATTTCTCATTGGTCTAGAAATCTCAGACAATCTCTTTATCTGCTACATGATCTCCAGCCCTGCTGAAACATCCTCAACATAAGGTAGTTGGATATTTCTGGTTTTGAACTCTAAAGCATCAGATAATGAAAAAGAAGAAAAGAAGTAATTTCATCTTTGGAAATGAAGAGGTTTTTTTTTTTTGTTTGTTTCTTTCAAAGTTCAAGCATTTTTCAAGCTTTGATATCAAGTGCTGTACTTTATATATCTCTATATCACACTTCTTTACTGTGCATGTGTCCAAGCACTGGAATAGGTTGCCCAGAGAAGTTGTGGAGTCTCCCTCACTAGAGATATCCCAGAATTGTCCGGATGCATTCTGCACTCTGGGATGATCCTGCTTGAGCAGAGAGGTTGGACCTGATAACCCACTGTGGTCCCTTTTAACCTGACCCATTCTGTGATTTCTGACATATAATGCTTGCAGTGCCATAAATAAATTGAGTAACTCAGCTGAGCAAGACAGAGCCACCTCAGAAAGATTCCTAAGATAATGACATAAAACCAATTTTATGTGCTGGATATTTTGCAGGGTTAGTTTGGTTAGCTTGACATAAGACAAGTTCAAATATTACAAAGAATAAGTGTTCAAACTTCAGCAAAAATTTAAATTTAACAGAAATCTCTGTCTGTGCTTCCTCAGTGACACTCCAGCTGGAACACTGCAGCTGCATGCAAATATCAAATAATTTCTTAGAGTGAATTGTGAAAAACTGGCCAGAAAAAAACAGTAGACTGGCACTGGTAGGCTTGATCTTTAAATTATTGCTTTTCAAAATACTGCTGAATCTAAAGGACCATCAGGAAGGGTCATCATTACAATGTATATGTATATATCATATTTACAATAAATTTAGATTTTATTCCAGAGGATGCTGTGGCAAAAATTTGCCATAATGACAATTGCAGAGTTCTAGTTTCCAATAATAATATTAAACCCAGAACACAAAGAGAAACTCAAGTCGTGCTTGAAAGTGCTTTATCAGCGCAAGACATTCAAGACAAGAAAATATTGATTTGAAAAATGGGAATTGATTTACCTGCTCAGTCTTGGAAAACATGAAAACTACAGCTCATAGAGAAAGAGAGAGCAGCTATTCAGTGCCCTCTGTGCCTTCTCTTAACAAAGGGTTTGGGGCACCCTTCCTTGCACTACAGTAGTGCTTGGTGCTATACAGATTTGGGGTTTTGGGCTTTGTTTTGGGTTTGGTGGGGGGTTTTTTGTTGTTTACTTGGTTTGGTTTTTTTTTTGTGTGTTTTTTTATAATTTACTGCATGGAGGTGCCTAAGCAATACTTTTGTCTTGAGATATCTGGGCTTATACCTTTTTATACCTGGAATATTGTCTTGGTATCCTTGCCTTTATGCAAAGTGCAGTGAAGCATTGGCTCAAATCTAACTTAGCTGCAAGAAAGGCAGGTTTATTTGTAATTGAAATTAAGTTAATATATGCACTCTGACATGTCTCAAGGCAAGTGAAATTCTTTGTTTTATGTAAAATATTTACATAATTTTCTATGCCTTTTGCATCTTGTTGTCATTTCACCTTATATTTCTGCATTTCCTGTATCTCTGGGAACACAAAAATGGAAAATGAAGCTAAAAAGCTTTAAGAAAGCTTTAAAAATCTTGTATTTACATTCTAGAAAATGGCTCATTAATTACAGCTGGAAATATGAAATGTGAAAGGCTGCCAGCAGAGTCAGCTCAGGTTTGTGACAATGATCATTTTATGACTTGCATCATGTCAGTCTCCCAGTAGATTATCTCCTGCTCACAGAATAAGTGAATAGTGAGTAAATGACTTCCTACAGTTGCCAGGTAGCTTGGAGCACAGTATTGTGTACTAAAATGATGTTTATTTCCATATTCTTGGATCTAGTTTTAGTTTGCCTGCCTGGCACCAAAACTGTGAGAAGAGTGAGCCCACATTCCTGCTTCCTGTTTTGTGTTTGAGGATGATATGGCTGAAGCAGGTGGACTTTGCAGCTCCCATCTATCACCTGGTAAGTACCATCTTCACAAGTCTTATTTGGGCAGACTGAGGGGATTAGGAGTCTGGAAAGGTCAAGTTCCCACTAATGCTGACAACGTTCCCACCTCTCTTAATGTAGGCAGGAACCTGTTAGAATGGGAGACTGAGTGATGAATGGGAGAGTGAGGAAGGTGGCTAAGTGGCAGGATGGAGTAATCAAAATAAGAGGGTAAGACAGACCCCAAACCCCTGAAGACTAAATGGAGACATATTCTGGGCTTAGGGAGATATTGAAGATTGAGGGCCAAAAACGTAGTAGAGGAAAAATTAATGATGTTTCATCTAGTAGAAATAAATAATTGCATCAAATAAAAGATAAATCTTTTATTCCAGTCTATACAGGTTGTCAATACCAGCATATTCTCTCATTTTTATTGATATTATTTAATAACTCTTAAGTAGGAGTAGCTGCAGATGAGAGCAGTTGTTCCTTCTATGGCTGCATTTCATTATTTTGATTTTCTTTAGTTAAAAATGTGAAATGTGAGTCGATCTGACATATAATACATTGCTGTATCATGCTAGTAACTCCATCATGGCAGGGCTGGGACCTGCAGAGTGTGCAGAAGTGTAAAGTCTCGATTTAGATAAATGAAGTACTTATGTGCAACAGTGCTTGCAACAATAATGTTATCTGACAATGATAGCTAATGCATATGGTACAATTTTTATGAAATGTATGAATCATCTGTCTTTGGGGAACTCATTGTAACTTCCTTCTCCTGCTTCTGTGTTAATGTAGCAATATAATTTCTGTTTCTCACGCATTTTTCTCAATGGAAAAAGAGCAGCAAACACCAGCATTTAATAATCACATTCTTCAGAATGCAACACGAGCTACAAAAGCATACAAATAGGCTGGGAGCATGCGGAGTTGTGGAGGAAAGAACAGCGTGTTCCTCAAAATTTGCAAGCACCCATTTGGAGGAGTGCTGCGAGAAAGAACTGCCGTGGAGGTCGGTACCAGTCCTTGTGCCAAGGCTTGCTGGGGATTATTCTGGACCAATGGCTTCCCCAGCAGTAGATGCTATTGAGATTTCTCACTCAGCTTTCATGCTCCATCCTTTGGAAAGATCCTTGGAACATGTTCTGGCTATCAGGGAAGGAAATTTTTGGGTGGGCTGCTTGCCTGGTGCATAAAAATCTGGGCCGAATGGATACCTTTGGATTGCTACAGTTCAGCTAGCAATTGATTTTCTCTGGAGATAGGATTAGGGTTGCCAAGACAGTTTCTTGGCCTGGTTACTGTTGACGCTGTGGGCTCCTGCTGGAAAGCCATGCAGGCTTTCTGGGGATGTCTTCAGCTAGCACAGGGTGGGTTGTCCATATTGTCTGATCAGGGGTGTGTGAGTGATTGTGTGTGTCTTTTATTTGTTTGTGCCTGCAAATAGACCATATAGCCAGTTCCAGATTAAAGCCTTATTGAAAAACCATGATTACATTTTTCCAGGAAAACTATAAAAATTATGAATAACCCCTGTTACATTTTCTTTTTCTGAAGAATATTTACTAATGCTTTGTCCAGATTGAACAAAGAAAGCCTACTCCTTTTAATTTCCTATTCCACATCTACTAAGGTAATGGCTACCTAAGTAGAGCAAGAGTGGCATAACCCAGGAATGCTTGGCATTGCAAAATCCCGAGAGGGTTTAAATCTCAGCAACCCTTTTCCATAAGAAAAATAGCCTACATTTAAAATTAAATGAAGCATATAGTAACAAAGAGTAAGTGTGGGTAGAAAAGAATTTACAGTGCTTACTGTGGTGTAGCATTTTCTAGATTGAGCCGATTCAGATTTCAGAAAACTCAGAATGGAATTTAGGCATTTATACTATGGACTGCAAAGCCTGTGAAATCAGTGCAGTCCTTCTGTTGTCCCAATGGTCTGTGAATTAGGGACTTGCTGGAGATCTGGATTAGCCTGGCTGCATGCAGAAAACATTCTTGTGTGTTCAAATCTTATTTCATCTTTCTCATGTTTCATTGTCCCCTAAGCCCCATTGCCTGCTTAAGGATCATAATGACAAGATCTGCAAATAAGCCATATTTTTAATGTTGTTTAATTTTTTTTATATGTGGAAAACACAAGAGTGATTAGAAGGGTAGTGATTAAAGTCTCAGGTTGAATGTAACCAAGTTTCCCCGATCTCTAGTTAGACTAATCAGTGACACTTCCTTTTTGTTTGGCACTTTTTATTGCTTGACTTCAGTGATGTATCAAACCATGCATTTGACACAGTCTCTGCCAGGCCACTACTTCTTGAGAGCAGACTTAATTTCTCTTTGGTGAGGAGATTCAGCATGCCTAACACTGACAGCATGAAGGATTTCAGCACCAAAGACTGGGAAATAATCTCCTCCCTATGCCTTCTGCCACATACACAGATGTAGAAACACATCCTGGGGCTAAATCCAGCAGGGCCATTAAGGTCAGGATGGAATAGCATATACATGTGTTATATGTATATATATATATATATATCCAGTACAGGTAGGGTTTATAGTAAGAAGAAAAAGAAAAAGTAAAAACACTGCTGATAATTTGATTAATTTATGTTTTTGAATGAAGAATAACTAGTTATCACCAAAATTATCCAGAGGATATTCTAAATGTTCTGCTTACCACTTTGATATATTTGATTTCTTCAAACTGAATTAGTTCTAGTTTTTTCATAAATAACACTTCTTTTTTAATAAAGATTTTTTCAAAGCTTCCAAGTGAGGTGAGATTCATTAAGCATATCCAAGGATGTTGATTCTCACACTGGTCAGGATTGAAATAGGTGGGTATGTTAACTCCAGAACTGATTCCTGTCCCAACCATTGCCCCATGGCAGAAGGTGATACTTATCCACTTTTTACTTCTTCCAAATACCATACATGCACACAATGAATCTGTACTGGTTTTATTCAGGGTGGAGACAACTTTCTTTATATGAGCTGTTATGGGTTATGTTTTGGATTTGTGCTGGTGAGAGAGGTGTTGGTAAAACACCAACATCTCAGTTATTGCTGAACAGCACTTAAGACAGAGCCGAGGCCTCTTCTGCTCCTCACCCCCACCAGCAAGGAGGCCAGGGGTGCACAAGGAGCTGGGAGAGGACACAGCCAGGACAGCTGACCCCAGCTGACCCAGGGGATATCCCACACCATATGGTGTCATGCTTAACCTACAGGGCTGGGGAAAGAAGGAAGCTGGTGATATTTGGAGTGATGGTGTTTGTCTCACTGAGTCACTGGTACAGGAGTGTGGCTTTCCTGGAAATGGCTGAACACCCATCTGCCCATGGTAAGTGGTGAATGAGTTCTTATTTTCTTTACTTTATTTGTTAAACTGTCTTTATCTCAACCCATTAGGTTTGATGCATTTACCCTTCTGATTTTTCTCCTCATGCTACTGGTGGGAGACTGAGTGACTGTGTGGGTCCGAGCTGCCTGCTGGGGTTATACCACACACAATCAATTTCACACACTTTTTACAAGAATAGATGACATGAGGTTATTAGCTCCAGGTTGCAAAATTAGTCAGTAAAAGGTGCTGCTGTCCATTGGGATCTCAGCTATCTATTGAGCTATCATAGTATGATTCCTGGCCTGAATAGTTGGCAGAACTGTGTAACAGAACATGGCAGGAAAGTATACTGTCAGCTTAAAGGAAACATCAGATTCCCTCAGTTGAATCTTTTCACAAAGAAAAACTGGTACCCCAACTCCTGTCAGCTACTTATTAAAAGTCAAGTATTCAAGGTTGTTTATTAAAATGCTAAAAGTCAAAATGTTGTCTTCTGTTCTATGCCTCCACGCTAATAAGCAAGATATTTAGTAAATCAATTGCTTTCAACAAACAAGAGCCAGCTAATTAATACAAAACCTCTTTTGCAGCACTGTAAAATATTATCCAAAACAGTGAATGCATCTAGAGAACAACAGAACATAGCTGTTTATTGTAGAATTTCATTTACACAGTTGCAGTTGGCAATTATTTAGAAATTATTGAAGATTTAGAAATATTTATAGTATAGTATACTGAATATTGTAATTTTTTTTTAAGGTGCATGATATAATTTGCAATGTGCTTTATGGAGGAATTTTTCACAGCAAAGCTAATGCCTTCTTCATAAATATCTTTATAGACATGGGTAGACAAAGGTACAAAGGAAATCATGAAACAAGCATAATGACACTCTGAGACTGTCACAGTGATGGCATCTGGTCTTTGTGTCCATTTGCTTTGTTTTAGCATTTAAGTTTTCAAATCTAATGGCCATCTTTATGATTTTCCTTTTTGCAGCACCTTGCAGAACAGACTATGGTTCAGACACCTGCTTGATGGAGAGAACACCTGCCCAGAGAACAAGCAAAAGGAGATGTGCTTCTGGCTCTGCATTTCTTGTATCCACCCCAAGACTGCTGCTGCCTGTCAGCTTTGCTTTAGGATCAATTAAACCTCAGACATCTCTTCTGCTTCTGGAGATCTTAATATTGGGTGTTTTCAAAAGACACTGGTAATCAAGCTGGGACCCTCATCCAGCCAGGAGTGTGTCAGGAAGTAAGAAGGTTTACCCTTTTGAGAGAGAAGAGAGGCTTAGGAGATAGGTATGCAACATGACTGGTTAAATATAAAATAAAAAGTCCCTTTTGGTTGTGACAGAGGCAAACTTATGCACTAGCTTCAGTGGCACTACAGACATGAAGAGTCAGGTCCTGAGCACATGCTCAGGTGTGCCACATACTCCAGGTCAAATTGGTCCCCTAGAATAACGAGATGACTGCAGTAAAGGCAGCCCTAGCCTGTAGTGAGGTCACATAAGCTCAGGGGTGAGTGCCAGTGAGGCAGGAAGCACTGTCCAGCTGCAAGACTTGCAGGCTTTCACACAGTGTCATGTGGATGGCAGCTCCCCACCAGTTTTACAAGGCAGCCTGCTGCAGGAAAGGGGAAAATCCGTGTGGAGGGACCTTCTGCCTCACCAGGCTTCTCCCATGTGTTACTGCTGCAAGGCTGTTGTACGTGTGGCACAGGGCTCGGGCAAAGGGCTCTCTCTGAGCACCAAGCACAGGGCTGCCTGTGCCAGTGTCATGGGTTGTGTGGGGACAAGCCTTCTCTGACCAAGCTCCAGGGTTTCCCAGGATCTCCTGCGTGTCTTGCAATGCAATTGGATAAATACAGAAGCTTCACACACTGTGAATGTCCACCCTTCAGCTAAAGTTACTGTGGGAGGCATTACTATTATTATTATTAGGATTAAAAGTAATCTTTTCTCTTTTATTACTTT
This sequence comes from Motacilla alba alba, assembly GCF_015832195.1. Taxonomy (NCBI): domain Eukaryota; kingdom Metazoa; phylum Chordata; class Aves; order Passeriformes; family Motacillidae; genus Motacilla; species Motacilla alba. The sequence continues at coordinate 105,562,128 of NC_052016.1, forward strand.
TTATGGGCAGTGACTCTGTACAATGTCTGCATCTGGGTTATTCATTTGGGGCACCATTGCAGCACCAGGAGATGAAGATGTGTGTTAAAGTATGATTATCTTCATCATCAGTTGGTGATCCAGATAAATGTGTAGGATGCAGAGGGCATTGGGCAACCGACTCAAATTCATAAATTTACAGATTTTGTAAAATCTGAACTTAGATGAAAGGGAGGAAAGCAATTCTCCTTGTGCAGTGACCCCTGTTTACCTCATTATTTTCTAATGCCCCATTGCTGTGTACATACCTGCTGCTTGCTCTCCACTTCCCATCTCTCTATGCCAGTCACTTGTTTCTCTCTCCCATACTTTGTGTAATTCAGAGAGCAGAGCAACTGATACTCCAATTCCTGTGTTATGCCAAACACACTGGGACTCAGCCTGTAAATGACTCCAATACAAATTACTGTAATAAGCCTCATTAACAGCATATTCCCATCAGGATGGCACTTAAACACATTTATAAAACTAAGGATGTGCTTATGTTCCACTGAAGATAATGTTACTGAGGTGTACCTTCAGAATTCAATGTGTTTTTTTCACCCAGCCACAGCTTGTAATTCAGTTGTCTGAAGCTGTTGATCTAAAACTCTGCATCAGCCCCAAGGAAAGGGGAGCCTAGATTACATGTTGTAATCAGGAAAATTACTGTTTGACTGCTATTGACATTTCCTTGGCACTTCATCACCAGGCTGTGAGTGCCCACAATCATTCTTTGCCTTTCTACTGCGTCTCATTCCAGTCAAGGCTCTCAATACGTGTTACAAATGGCACCAGATTTGGTGAGAAGCTGAATGTCTGTAATTGATTGATTAGCTGTCTTTTTAATAACATCTACCCTTTTTATAAAATCTGGGCTTTGACATTAAGGCTCAAGTTTGATTTGGCAGCAGATTTCAGATTTGTACTCTTCATGCAGCTGACAGCAACTGTTGTTAGGTTTGGAAAACAGAGTTACATGATTTTAAATCCCCTATATTTCATGTATAATGCTCAGGTTTGGAGCCCTCTGCATTATGTGTGGCTCCCATTTTCACTGGCTTTGACAGAGTTGAGCCAAAAAGTAGCAAGTCCACCCAATGCCTGCAGGTTCATTACGCAGGATGTAAAGCAGTAACAAGGCCTTTAGCAATGTAGTGGTTTAGATTGGTTTTGTCAGCTGTTACTGCTTCTAAATGGCTTCCATTTTTAAGCAACTATAGGTAGGGCTTGTTGATTGTGCTCTTTCAACGATGCAAGGAGATCTTATAATCCAATTAAACAGAGTTCCCAGCAGCGTCTCTGGGAATTTTTATGCAAACAGTTACACTTACAATATGAGAACAAGCTGCATTACTGGGTTTTTCTCAAACTGTCAAAACATTTAGCAATCCTATCCAGGCTGGAGCTGCAATCTTGCCGGCTCACAGAAACAAAACATCACACGTGCAGAGGGAACAGAAGTGTGAACAGGCTGCACCAGAGCTCCTTCTTCTGCCCTGAGGTGGTGAGTGCTGGGATGGAAGAACTGCCATGTCTGGGCGAGTCTGCTTTCTAAATTAAATTATTTGTATAATTTATTCAGAGAAAAATGTGCTTTTAATATTCCTTGCTGTGGTCCAGGAAATACAGGTGCATAGAGGATGAGAAAAACAGTCTGGGAGATGGTGGGTTAAAACATTGTCCCCTTCATCTGCTGATTGTTAGCGGTATCAGAGGCAATATGTTTTGAGGTTCTTTCAAAGCTTTAATAATAATTTGTCTGCTGTTCACACATGTAGATGTTACAAAAAGGGGAAAAGATGCTTAATAATGTTCCTTACATAAAGTTTTTTTTTTTTTTAGAAAAGAGTTCTTATAAGAGAAGGTTAAAAATCAATGTGAATGAAAGGAAGAGTCTAATGATCATACAACTAGTCTTTGAAAAAATCTTATTAATCTTTCTCTTATTTTAGACTATAGAGGAAGCAGAGCTTTTGATAGACTAATTACAAGCTGAAATGTGTTTATTACTTTCTTTTTTATATCTTCTCATTTTCTGTTGATCAGGCTGACTTGATCCATTCATCTCATCTTTGAGCTCATTTCATCACAAAGTGATGAAGTTCTTAAATGAACCTGTGATGTCTGATAAAACCATTTTTCTAAAACTTTGTTTAGAACTCCAACTCCAGATACTTCATTTTGACTTGGAAGAGTGGAAGGCTTAGATAAGAGAACTGTTTTCCGCACACCAAATTTTGTCCCCATTCCTACAGCTTGACTCACCTATCCACTGAAAAGAGCAAAAGATTAAATCAACAAAAGTAGCCAAATCTGTCCTCCCTCTGCATAGTTTTATGAAAACAATAATGCTGTTGTTTAGGAATTAATCTCCTCTTCTCTCACTTTAAGTCAGCTTTGTATATATGGCAGAATTATAGTCTCAGGAGCAAAACAGAATATTGTGGCAGAAGTACCTGGTGAACACTGAAAGAACTACCCAGTCACAAGGAAAGTGTCACATTTATGAGCCACAAGAAGGCACATAAAATTCAGTGTATAAAGGGTATCACCAGTTGCTGTCTCATCACCATCCAGGAAGCTCAAAGGGCTCTCTCTATCTTTCAGAGGTATAAAAGAAGCCAATCTAATGAGATAATGAATAAAATATGAATAACAATGAATAGAATATAGGTTTACAAAATATGCAGAATCATGTTTTCTAGAAATTTGTCAGAGGTAGAATGATTTGGGCACTTCTGAGAGGCCTGGGTTGAGGCTCACTCTTGTCCCCAGTCCCATCACAACCCATGGACAGAGCGGAGCTCTGCCAGACCAGGCACTGGGCTGGTGGGACACACACTGTCCTGCTGCAGGGCCTGCATTTCCATTAATTCTCTTTCCATCAGCTTTACAGGGGAGTCAGTCACACCACAGTGTCTGCTTGGTTTTTCTCTCTTTTGGTCTTGAAAAAAGATGGGATTTCTCTGAACAGATCCTCCTCTCCCCCAGCACAGCCACGTTGTGGGTACAGACAGTGACCACATGCAGGATAAATCTGCTTTGAAAGGACGGGTAAAGCCACATGTTTGGTGCTGCTCTTTCCCCCAGCCTGGAAGCTGTGAGAGACAGCTCACACAGGACTCAGGAGCGCCAGAGTAGCCCAGAAGTACAGGAGGGTGCTGGCTGTCCCCAGAGCTGCCAATGTCCACAGGCCACCATCTCACTGTCAGCTTTGCACCACCACACACATGCTGGCAGCACCGAGGCTGAGTTTGCATGTGACACAGACAAGCTGTGCCTGATGTGCTGTTGTTCTTTTATTCACAGTTGTTGAGTTTTAATGATAAAAGTCAGCTGCATTTTCTCTTTTTTCCTCTCCAGCTTACAAGACTCAAAATAGGGGAAGGATTAAAAAGCCGTAATGAGACTCGATATAATTTTGCCCATATAGATCAATGAAAGAAATAAAAGCTCAGCTTCACTTCAGCTGTATGTAAAAATTGTGGGAAGCTCAAGTGCAGCTATGATAATAATAAAAGCAACAATACCAATAATTTACTCCTTTATTCCTGGCTTTTCTCTATTAGGTTTCTTTTACCAGAGATAATGAGGAACTCAGAAAATGTTTCAAGTCAGAGAACTGCTTTGCTTTTATGGAGCTATCATTTCATGTTGGAAGTAAAATGCTATAAATGATAAAAAATTGAGGTATATTTCTAATTAAAAGGTAAAATCCAGTTCTGTCTATAGGATATTGACTTGCTCTTTGCTATTGTGTGGCTTCAGGCAATTTGTGACTCTCTCAGTCTTGTTTCTGTTTCCACCTCCCATCTATCTATATTGCAGCTTTTTGTGGTTATTGACTAACTGTTGTATAGTGCCGAGCATAGGGCAGTCTCAATTCCAGCATTGTGCTTCAAACTCTAAAAGAAAGAAAACTGAGTAAGCAGTGACCAATTTTCTGCTCTCTGACACCAGCTGGGTTAAAATGGTTGGAACTGAGAAGCTGTAGAAGCTCCAAGGGAGTTCTCTGAATCAACATCATGATTTGCTATTGCACCGGTGACACTTCTGGTTAAAAACACTTGTCCACAGACAGTAGGGTCCTCATCTGAAGGGGACTGTGAGTACCTTCAGGAGGCACTCTGTGTCCAAGAATCCCTGCAGACACAGCACCCAGGCACTTTCATCCTCTGACAGGGCCAGCATTCATCTTCCAAATTATGGGTTCCACCTTTGCTGGTGCCTGAATGAACCCCAGAGACTATGCTGTGCCATCTTCAAAATACCTTTCCATTTAATGTAATGAGAACAAAAAAGTCATTGTGTCTTGCCTTCCTCAAAAAGTCAGACACAATACAAGTTCTCAAAGTTCCTAATGTCAATTAAAATGTATTTTTGAAGGCTACCTGTGAATGAAAATATCACTAAATTTGCTGTGACCTTCTAGATACTGAACAGCCTCTAAAAAGCCTTGCAACAGATGATGGCAGTCTCTTTAGAAATATTCCTCATTTGATACATGTTCTAGAAAGGAAAAGTGCAAAACCAGTTTGACTAATTACAAAGAGATTTCCTTTTCTTCTTTATCTGCGAGGAGAGATAAAGTTTCAAAAGAAAAAACTCCCTTGTTTTTGATCAACCTTTTCACACAGTGAAAATTAACCAAGTTATTCTGATTTACCTGATACACAACAAATTTTCTTTTCCTTTTAAATTTACAAACTTATTTACTCCCCTGAAGATAACATGGAGGCTACAGGAGTGGCTTTGGTGAGAAGCTGACAAAAGTTTCCTCCATGTATGGCAGAGCCAATGCCAAGCAGCTCCAAGCACTGCTAAGCCCTATCAGCTCCCTGATGGGGTTTAGGAAAGTAGGACTGGGCTACGTGAAGGATGGGAATATAATTTTCTTCAGTAATTCTCCTACCTGGACTGCATAGGTGGGTTTGCAATCAGAGATGCTCTCTGATAGGAGTGTGGTTGAGCAACAGAGACTCTGCTATTAGGTATTCTCTAGGCCACTTTATTTTCTCAGGTTCAGGGAAGGGGAGAAGGTATCAGAGAATGCTCAGGGCTGGTGAAGCTATTTAAATTGCCTTTGGATTGGATGTTTTTCTTTTTAAAAGAGAAAAGAAAAAATTAATTTGAATTTTTGGATGTATTTTTGTAAAGGCTTTCAACAGCCAAACTGGCCTGTTTGTCTTTTCCCTTTTCCTTCCTTTGTTTAACCATTCTTTCTTTTTTTAACTGTCAACTGAGTTTGAGATCATGAGGTTGTGTTGAAAATGTCTGGTGAATGGCTGTGCAGCATGGGACTCATCAACACACAGAGCCTGCCCGTGCGACTGCACTGTACACCATGCTCCTGCTTGCAAACCCAGCTGCAGAAGGGATTTCCAAAGAAAGAGCACGGATCAGCAAAGATTCAGGTCTATAAAAGTCATGGGATGTAGAGCAAGCCATTGCCGTGAAAGCTTGCGTATCCTGTAACTCTGTTTATTTGAGAAGTTCCATATGTTTCCATGGAATCGCTCTTGGAAGTCAAATTAAGTATATGAAGGCATCTCCCTGAGCTGTGTTTAACTTTCCTTAATCGTTATGACCAAGTTATGAAAATTACTCCAACACAGTCATATGCCTAAGCAAGGGGATATGTTCTTATGTCTAAGGCAAAATAAGGTCAATTTTCTTCCTTTCTCTTCTGAATATCTTCTCCTGAACAGTCTGAAAGAGATCACTTGCTTTTCTGGGCAGTGATAGTGAGGGGAACAGCCAGCTCTGATGTTGGAGTTAGTGGGGGATTGCAGCTGTGCCTGACGTGGGCCAAAGTATCCCAGAAGGGGGCCTGTACAGGTAAGGTATTTCCTCTAAATGTCAGTGGTCACTGCAAACTGCTTTCTGGAGTAAAGGCATCATAATACTTCTAGGCTGATTTTTACTTTTAGAAAATAGGTTTCAAAGGAGAGAAACCTATTTTCTCCCCTACTGCTGCAGCCTTACCTGCAGTAAGTTGCTTAAAGCCACAGAGCCCCTGGGAGTGAGTGGTGACTGTCCTAGGAATTCTCAGGGAGACAGGAGTATCTTGCATTTCCTGACTTTGTAAAACATACAGGCAAGAGCAGATATTGTCTTGACCCTGAGATTCACCAGTCATCTGGTAAAGACTCCAAATACTCCTGCAGTGAGCATTTTATGTGCTGAAGTGCTCTTTATCTCCACTGGCTGTTGATTTGGATACACGACAAACGAAGCAGTAACAAGTCTGGTAGAGTATCTGAACTGAGAGTGGGGGTCCTGCACACTCAGGGCTCAGAGAAGCCATCTGGTCTCCCACTGATCACCTACAAATTTATCCGTGCTTTAGTGGGGCACAAGTCATTTGCATTGGCGCCAGCCACGCCAGGATTTTCAGACTACAATTAAACATGAAGTAAAATGCTTCTAGAGCCATCATTAAGAGAAAGAGAGGAGTTGAACATTTTCAGTAATAATTGCAAAGTACCTTGCAGACTGTACTGTCTGCTCCAGGGAAGATTTTCTCTCTTCCCTGGCAGGATTACCAATGCACCCTCTGCTGCAGCAGCAAGTGGAGCAAACAGATCTCAGAGGGTGGGTGTGGAGCTCCATGGCATGTTAGGTGCCAAAAAATAGGCTCAAATGTTTTATTCTCTTTCTGCTCCCATTTGATGCTATTTATGTTAAGACAAAACTGGATGTATAACATTGTCGTAAATAATTAAAGAGCCACAGTCCCTTAGAGTGTTTTCTGCATTGCACTCGCAGCCGTTCGGAATTTCAGTATGAGAATTGTCAAAATGGCTGCAGTGTCCTTATTTTAGATGTGGTAGGAAGAGAGAACACCAAGCACAGTCCAGCTAAAGAGGGAAACAGAAATGCTGTCAGATTAGAACAGTGCTGTCTGAGATATGTATTGTCAGAAATACCTTAGGCACCTCCCTAAGGTAACTTAGGAAAGGAGGCCTAGACAGAGGGAATAAGCGACTATATCATTAATTCATACCTATTTTTTGTGGCTCAGAATAAGAACTACTCCCCCTACTTTTTGTGGCTCAGAATAAGAACTACTACTGTACCTGGTAGCAGTCCTGGAGTTGCTGTGTCATACAGCACTCCCACCCTCCCTGAACCTCTGCAAAACCTCTGGTGCAGGGCAGCAGTATCCCAGTCCAAACTCTTCTCATCCTTCTAAATGCTGTTTGCACTGTGGTTTTTACCTAGGAGCCTTGGCTGTGTGTCATAGATTCACAGTACCAAATGGTGGTGAAACTAAAATAGAGAGTTCTATTTCCAGGCTTGTAGTTTTTATATACACCAAGAGACAGTCAGGAGGAGGTGGAGAGGCAGAAGTGGGCAATGCCCAGCTGGACTCGCACCATAATTACTGCCACAGTTTGAGTGCAGTGGGAAGCTCTTGCTCCTGGGCATCGACTTGTGAAGGCTGTGAGAAGAAGATTGTGTGAAGACTCAGCAAGCTGGTTTACCCTGAGAAGGCTGACAGTGATTTCCAGCTCAACTTGCTTACAATAGATGTGAAAGATACGGTTGCCTTGCAGAAGCAGCAAGCAGGGCACAGATGAACCCCTTTCCTCAGACCTTGGTTCTCCCAAGGCTGTGGCCAAGAGGTGGATGCTCTTCCTCTCCTGGGATCTCTGCCTCCTTCCCATCCACACTGTCCCCCTCACTCTTCTTTTGAGTGTGCAATGTAGCCCTCCCTCATTAAGCACAGTGTACTTGAATCACTTGTGGTGGCTCAAGCACAAGATCTTGTTCCAGCATCAAGAATTTATCTAGCATTTTTTTTGCCTGTGTGGTGTGGCTGGTGTGAAAGGATTCTTCACATTTTCCCCATTAGGACCATAGCACAACTAAGAGCCATGGAGTGGTATTCAGCCCCAGGAGGTACTGAGGCCACTGCAGATTTTTAAAAGACCTTACTCTGACAAAAAGTCCTTTTTTTTGTGCCAAAGGTTTCCTGCATTTTTTTTTACCAAATTTGAGCTTGCTTTCCCAAGGAAAATCTTTAGCCTCTTTAAATTCAGTTTGTGCTTACAAGAGAGGTGTGAAACGTATTAGGCATATGAGAGAAGCTAAAGCAGTGTAGGGATAGACTATTCAAGGGACTGAAGTTCTAACTATAAATTATTTAAAACACTGAATTTGAATTTACAATATCCCTTTAAATCATCCTCTGTATTCCATAATTGGAGGTAAGTCTTCCAGAGATATTCAGCCTGCTGCCCTGTGCTCAGCATCTTTCTTTTTTTCTTTCCTTTTCTTGCTGGCTAAGTACCTGATAGCTTTCACTTCCTCTCTGATCATACTGCATTTTAAATTTCTTTTAGGTGGACTTTAAACAATTGAAATGTGAGTTCACAATATTCTTCTGTAAGGGAAGACCCTCTTCCAGTTTTTACAAGCAGTATGTGGTTATCCCCGTCCAGACAAAGGTACATGAGGAAAGGTATGTGCTTTATTCACTGTGTTGTGTAAGACTTTCCTGCCAGCATCCTGGCTTGATTCAATACTGAGTGGAGGACTGCTGCTGTGCTCCTCATTTTTCACTTGAAAGGGGAATATGGCTGCACAGAGAGCCACGTTCACAGTGTCATCTTCCTTATCCCTGTAGTAAATTGGGCTGGCTCAGAAAAAGAGGCTATTTTTCTTTATCGAATATGAGTGCTAGGATCCAAAGGCTCTGCTTGCTGCCTTGGAGAGGCTTTCAGTCTGCTACTGAAAGTGCTAAATCCTACACTTCTGCTAACTGGTTGGAGGAAGCACCATCCCCCAACTGTGTGGGTTTCAACAGTGATTTAATATATTTTTAAGTGCTTTAACACTTTCCCTTATATGTGATGGGCAATCTCTAAGCCTTGATGTTGGACAAATTACCAATAAAAGCCACTGCTTCTGCTGAAAAGAAAACCTCATGCGGCTTCTTGTGCAGACATTGTGTTTGTAAATCACTCAGGGCACATGACCTCTTAGCCGTATCTTGTTTCCAACTTGCAAAATGATGTAAAGTGATTGGGCTCCATGCACTCACCACCACTCTCCCCCCTTCTCTCATCTGTGTGATTTTCCTTCCCCCGAGTTGCTCTGACAGAGTAAGCCCAGCTTGTACCAGCCTTTTCCAGCTGAGGGGCAGCAGGTGCAGGGTGGCTTCATGTGCTCCTTGCTCCCGCCAAGGGCAGGGTTGGTGATTGATTCCTGCCTCCATCATGGAGAGGGACCTTGGCAGTGGGAAAAAGCAAACCCCTTGCGTTCCCTGGGACATCAGTGAAGTCATGGATGGAGTGGAAGAGGAGCAGTTTTGCCCGTGAGTAACAACACTTAATTTGGTAGCTGCTTTCCCTGCTGGCAGAGGGTTGATCCATGATGCTGGGAGCTGCTGCTGCATTACCTGGGGACACGCTGAGGTCCCTTTGTCCCTCAGCATGGCAGGGGTGCCTGCAGCAGCTGCCCTTCAGCCCCTCAGAGGGTGACCTGGGCAGAGGACAGCTACAGGATGGGCACCCCTTGTGCACGTGTGGTGTCACAGGGGGCTAAGAAGTTTTCGGGAGCAACTGAAATAAGAAAAAAAATTAGACCTGGGTGAATTTCTGAAAGAGAAGACAGCTTCAGACTAGCTGATATGTTAATGCATGTAATTTTTTAAATGGCAGTAGGAGAGTCTGTTTCTTTCTTCTCTTAAGAGGTTAAAAGTCCTGCCCAGAATAAGAGGGCAAGAGGGTATTTGTTTCTACCTAGATACTGTGTCTTTTGCTGTTGAAGACCTGGATATGCAGCTGCCAAAACTGCAGCAAAGAGGATGGGTTTGGAGAGGTGAGAGAAAGATTGGCATAGAAAAATATATGTTGACAGGATTTTAGGCTAGCATAGTGACAGTGCCAAAATTTGCTTCAGTTTTAATCTTTGATAAGATGAACAATCCTGGCTGAATTTCAGTACTAATTGAGGGTTTCTCTTTTGATCATCATACACACACCAGACTTGAGCACAACTACTTAACAATGCACAAAGATATTCAGATATCCTTCACAATCAGTAATATGGACATATAAACAACCAGATTTTTCCATTGGAAAGGCTGTTTTTCTGATACAAAAGCTGTCAGGTGAAAACCTGAATCTCACAATGCTTACAGACCTCCAATTCCCATCTGCCTGACCAGGCTTCCCTCATTCCTAATGGGAGCTAGGGTACAGTATAAAGCTGTGTTGGATCCACCTGCTCCTTGATCCCTTGATCTTTGTAGATTAAAAAGGATTTAATGGGGAGGAAGTTCTGGGTTTGGGAAGAGGGAGGGGGAAGGACTTCTTTTGGAAGGCTGTGTGTTGGCTGATGTGCTGCTGTACGATCAGCCACAGTCTTGGTCTTTCAGCCGTGGCTGTATTAACTGCACTACAATGTTTCTGTTTCTTTCTTTCTTTCAAGGGAATGGGGAGAATTAAATCCTATTTTCTCATCCAAGTTATTCCTCTGAGCCAAGATCATGTACTCAGTTTTGGCAGATGCACTTGGACATGTGCCCCTGTCTCTTTGTTTGCAAGGCATCCTATTCTTGCCTGTTTTGGGGAACAATGGAGTGTATCTTTGTCCCCCAGGAGTGAGTAAAGAGCTGTAAACTATACCAGCATATTCTTAGGGGCTTATTATGAGCAGGTAGCCCAGACATTGCAAGGGCACTGGTCACAGCTTCCTTTCCTATCACACAGTACTGCAGGACAGTGTATATATATAAACAAATATGAGAATGTATGCCAACTTAGATCTGGGATAAATTACCCCATTAATCAGCCCCTCTGTCAAGGTTTGTGGGAGCAGGAGGCTTGGGAGCTATCCCACACTCCCACTGGTGCCAGGGTTTAAGCTTTCCCATGGGCACAGGTGAGAGCTGCCATGGTTGCTGCCATCCCCCTAGTCTGACCTTAATGCTTTGCTGGTGCACACAAAGAAAAAGCTGCATTTTTGAGAAAAAAAAATGCTACCTTACAGCCTATTCTTTCGTTTACGTTAAGAATCAATGGGAAAAGGAATGAGATATCACAAACCACATCAGCTTCCAGCAAGAATAATTACACTTCTCCTGCTGTTATAAAGAGCAAAATAAAACCTGTACAGGGCACCATATAAAGGAAGACAACAAATAAGGGGAGTGTGGATACAAATCTTTAGGACAGTGAACAGTTTCCATTTCTTATCATAATATTGCCTCTTTATTATTGTTTACAGTTTAGTCTCAGATACAACAAATCTTGAAATATCATTTAGACTTCTACATGTGGCTTCCACCCTCCCTCCATAACGACATTCAGTGTCCATTTAGTCTACTAATGGTTGAAAATAGTTGGCCCTAATGAAGTACATAATAAACCATTGTAGAAATGTAATTTTCTCTTGCAATCTTGCAGATACCCTATCTGAGGTCAGCTCCACTTTGTGAAACAAGCACGTGTAGTGAAGGTATAAGGCATTCAGTAAATTTTGCAAACTCTTTCCATAGCCTAATATGTGAATAGAAACACAGCAGCTGCCTGACCTTCCCATTAGGAGGTGTATGATTTGTTAGCTGTCTGTGAAGCCTTTGATTCACTAGGAATCTTGCTGCACTTGCAGTGAAAGCTTCCAGCAGATGTTTTTTGATGGATTTCAGGGTGTTGGAGAAGCAGTTCAGTGAGCAGTGGAAGCAGTCTTATGCTTTGATTCCCTGAAGATTTATGTCTTGAGGTTGAGCCACCTTGCATACACTGGTTCAGCCTGGGTGGCTGTCTTTTCTCTACCTCACTTCCTCTTTCCATTAATCATGTTCAAACATGATTCAAACTCCTTTGATTCTCCTGCTACTGTGTCAAATAACCTTGAAATTGGCCAGCAGCTTCACAAGCTGTTAGGAATGGCAGGTAGACACATAGATAGCAATATCAGGTAAACATAGACACAGCAGGTCTGTACAGATCTCTAAAACAGATAACTTTCAGTTTCAGCATTTCACATTGGAAGAATATGGTGTCCAGGCCAAGCCCTAAGAAGTGCTAATTGAAGTACCTTCAATTCCTATTAAATTCCACATAAACTTTCAAGCTCTGATCAGAGGTTTGGATATGGCTGTGACTTCCTCCAGAATTGAGGCAGGTACTCTAATAGCTTATAATATTATATGATAAATTAATCTGAAGGAGAAAAAACCAGCAGCTCCACTTGATTCAACACCTCAGAACTGTAGTGATCCCAGCTGTATTTTAAATGCTGTGCAGACTTGATTTTAGTAATAAGAATTTCTGGAGCTTATTCAACCATTTTCTTTCTCAGATGCTATAAAATGCCTAAAGCAAAAAGAGCTTCACCTCGCAATATTCTGTCACAAGTATGACAGACTTGTGATCACAGCTGCAGGATGAGCACCATGGTATTTGAGGAGGTAGAATGTGCATTCCTGAACCCCTCCAGTAATAGTCCCTCACCTATCAGCAGTAATTAGCTGCTGCACAGTTAGTTTGAAGCAGAGTTTCTTGTGCAATTGTGTAAAGCCCTTGAGTCTGGGATCAGGTGCCCAAGCACGGCTGATGGGCAACAGGAGGTCAGGAAAGAAAGTAGGAGAGAGGGGCGCTCGTGGTGAGAGGGTTTGCGCCTACCCAAGAGGCTGTTTCTGTGCTGGCAGAAGGGGTGGCTGGGGCTCAGGAAGCAGCTCTTGGAGGAGGAAAGAGAGACATTTTGGCTCAGCTGTGCCTGGGACTGGAGGGAAGAAGGCTGAGAGGCAGCAAGAAGCATTTAATGTTTTGATGTGCAGTATGTTGCTCTGCATCCTCTGCTCATGTAAAGCTGAAGGTCACCTTAGATTCAAGAATGCTTTGGGTTTGGGTCAATACAGGAATTGTCTCATCTTTCCGCGGAGCATTGATGGTTACATTAACCAGCTGAGGTTTTGTCTGAGAGGCTGCATTTTGCTGCAAGCCCAGCTTGTGCCGCAGAGATATTGAGCCTGGTTTGGAAGCTGCAGGAATGAGGGTTACTCAGAACTTGTGGCATTTGGGTTCTGCTATCACAGTTAGTGCACTGATGCCCACTTCAATCCCATGCAATAGTATTTTCTTTTTAAAGAAGAAGAGACTGCTTGTGAGTTTGTTGAGGCAGGCAGGGCGCAGTGACAAGATGGTAGAAACAGGACCTGATATCCTTTCCTGTGGTCAGGTAGGTTACTATGGTGTTTAGGAATAAAATGAAACAGAGTAGCTCTAAGGCTGCAAACTTTTATTGTTTAAAATCACTTTAATAGCATAGACAGCTCTACACAAGCCCTGATATTCATGCATTCAAGCCCTATGTTTCACTAAGTTTGATATTATTATCTTTTCAGAAAATAAAGGCCTGAGGTGCTCCTGGTAGCCTCTAACCAAATGTGTATGAGCAAGAGATTATTTTAGTCTTTTAGCCAGAGAAAATTCTAATTAATTTTACCTCTCAGTCTACTGTTAATTCAGAATCCACTGAGAAGCTTTTTAATAACTAAAATTTGTCCTTTTATGAAACAAATTTGAGCCATTCAAGAAGCACATGAGAAATTTGTAAATCCACTATTAGAAGTAACTTACTGATGATTTTACAGTAAGAAGTCAATTTGCCAGGAAGAGGAGACCATTTATGTTTCAGTGGGACCGGGCATACTCATAGATGTAGCATCACATCAGAATGTACAGTGAAGATAAGCAGCTGCACTGCTCAGTATGTTCCTAATTGTTTGTTTCCTGTATGAAAAATCTGCTTCTTGTATGTTAACACTCAGAAATGTTAAAATGTGAGTTAAGAGTAAATAAGCTGAACTGCATTTAGTCACTGCACCAGCGCTCTCAATAAGAGTTGACCTTAACTCGATTAAGCAGAAATTATTTTCAAAGTGATAGAAACGAAGTGGTGCAGTAGAGGCTATTAGGTTGCAAATTATTATGTATGAGGGAGCTGCAGTAATTGTCAATGCTTCTTTATATATAGCAAAAATGAAATCATTCAAGCCAGAGTGGTACTAGGGCAGGGAGCACATGCAGATGCTTGTGTGGGAGCTGGCAGGCAATAGCATGTTACCTCCAAACTTGTAGTCTAAGCACTAAATTATTCTGAGACTTTTTAAAATATAAATGAGGGCATACGCAGGAGACTTTGATGAAGTTTACCTGCACTGCCTTAAAAATGGGCTAGAATTAACTCTGCTGACCGCTGTGCATAAGCAGGCTATGGAATGGGAACGGGATTCTGGAAGCAGCCAAGGAAAGCTGAAATCTGTTCTGCCAGTTGTCTTAGGGAAGTGGTGAGGTGCAAGGCATTCAGATCTCCCTTGGGAAGGGAATTGACAATGTGACTGAGCAGGGCATGCCCCCTGGATGAAGAAATGGCATGAGGAAATGGCATTAAATGTGCCTCTACTGTTGAACTTGATGTGAGAGAGCCAGAGACTGCCAGCACTGGTGCAAGCTGGCAGTTCATAACACCTGTCAGGGTGCAAACCCCAACACCACCCAAATCAGGCTCCATTCTGCATCTCATTGCAGAGGAAGGTGCCACCATGTCCAGCTCCAGATCTAATCTGGCAGTGCAGCTTTAACTCATGCATTACATTTTCTGTGAGCAACACAAAGGGCCCGGAAAACTTGTCTGAGTCTCCCACTATCTCTTTCATACACTTCCTACTTTTCCTGTCTCATTTGGCATTTCTGTGCTTTCTCATAATCAGCATTCACAGAACAACAATAAAGAGGAAATTTGGTGAAGAATAAAGGTAAATTTATTAAATCTAGCAAGTGGGGAGTAAGATGATGTGTGCTGCATCTATAAACACTGTGACAGAAATAGTGGGTTAGGGTTTGCATTCAATTTATGCATCTGCATTTCTTCTCTGCTGCTTTGCAATCAGACTAACAGCCCCTGCAGAGACCATCAGTGGCAGTGATTACATTATGACCTTTTAAAGCTTACTTTCAGAGTAAAGATTTTTATCCCATATTACCAATAATTGCTGACTGAGTTTAATACAATCCTCCCAGTGCACTGAAACTGCAGCGTTTGTGATTTCCATGATTTAATAGATCAAGTGTCACGGCTTTGGGAGAGACAAGCTGTTGTAACAGCATCTCTGCCATTTGTGATTTCAAATATCCTACCAAGAGGCTCTGTGTTTGCTGTATGACTCTGCTGCCCAAATCTTGCAAACCACATCACCCTGCTGTAGAGCATAGCGATGTAAGGAGTGTAGCCAGAGATGAACTTCAAGGGCTAGTCAAAGCTTTGTGATGGGGAGGCTCCTGTTTACTTTTATCTTCAACCAAGCCATGGGAGCTGAAAGCAAAAAGTGGTACCCATACTTCAGCCTGCCATGGCATGTCCATCCCTGGCAGCTGTTTATTGCACGTGGCCCAACAGATGTTTCATGTGACACCTGTAAAAGCCAAGGCACAGTGATCTGTGTCTCTGTGCAAAAATGCTTTGGCGCACAACTTGGTCATTTGTGGGCCTGATTTCAGTCACATGTAGTGTGTTAGTTTGGACTTGTGACATATGTGTATGCCAGACAAAATCTGGCACAAAATAAAAGCACAATCATATCACCAGCTCAGTATAAACCAAGCAATTCCAGCACAGCCTTTTGGAACAGTCTAGAGGGGCTGAATTGAGATGTAGACTGTGTCTTACATATTTCTTGCTTCTTGTAATAAGGAGCACTATCATTAATAGAATCCTAATAAACAATTTGCTTATAAACAATTAAAGGTGTCACAGCAATTGCTAGATCATTTTCCCTGGGGAAATACTGCTAACATGAAAACGCTTGGTAAGGCAGGCCTTATACAGTTCCTGGGACATTTTGTGGCTACTGTATCAGACCAATGGACAGTTTGACTCCTTCAACAATAGCCTTCCTCCAGGGCTGCAGCTCAAAGAGCCCATCTTCCAACATATATGCACATACACACACGTGTGCAGGCACATACCTGCATGCACAGGTGTGTGCACACATTCCCATGATCATTCTCCCTCCCCCAGCCAGTCCTCTTTTTGGGACAGAGCAAACCTGCAGTATGGTGGAGTGGTCATTCCTGGCGTATATCCCTGGGGCTGGCTCACTTTGCTTTTGCCATGAGCTGAACTTGAACAGGTCATGAAAGCCCTTTACCACCAGGGGCAGCCATACCCACCTGGACAAGGTGCTGTGATCATGCTAATACCATCAGAAATTGGGATGAGCCAATTTGTGTGAATTACAAAACTTCAGACCTTCAGGGGAGACTGAGAATGATCCCAATGATTTTTAAATTAAGGTCAAATTTGGAAAAGTTTGTTTTGTTAATTTAGGTTTTGCATCCTCTGAATGCAGGTCAAGATCGGTTGACTGGGAATGACTGATTTGCAAAGTCAGTGAGGGTGGCTTTTAGTGCTCAGTGCAACAAAAGCTGCTCTGAACCCTCACTCTGCTGCTCATCTTTTGGATAAAGATGTCTACGCTTACTTATGGCTGATAGCAATATGTTTCCCCCATGAAGAAGTAGAATATCAAACCTGTGCCAGAACTATCCCTTTTAGAAGCCTCTTGGAGATGTGCTTTTACACCTACTTAATTCTTGGTATTGGTTGAGGGGACAGCTGATGCATTGCCAAACATGCCAGTGGTATACTGAGTGAGAACATATTCACTGGGTTCTGGATGAGACTCCAGAGCTGAATCATGGGTTCACTAATAGTAACAACTCCTCTTCACTGTAATTCCTGCTTTTGGCATCGGGGCAATGGCTCTATATCAACAACCTGAAAAAAAGCCTTTACAGCCCATTCCTTATTGGTTTGTCAAACTAACCAGATTCTACAAATGAAATTAATATCCCCTAGCATGTAATTTCCTCATTAAACAGAGAACCAAATATTTTTCCAGACCTCCGCTTTATAGAATCCTGTATAAACAAGCTGAGAAGGCTCACCTCTTAAATTTTTTAACACAAGAAGCCTTTATCATTTTTTGAAATACTGAAATTGAGATCTGACTATTAGCTAACAATTTTAATGCTTTTATTAAGCAGCTCTGACATCCATCCTTTCCATGTATTGTCTAAAAGAGCATTAGCTACGTGCACGGGAGTTATGAAACTAGTCAGCTAACATTCCAACAAACATTTTAGCAGCACGCCCCCACAGTTTTCAGAGGCTGAACTTTTGTTTCAGCTGTGATGTTATACAATCCTATTTCCATGGCAAACTTACAGATACACACTTGTCAAAATTCATGGTTTATTTAGCAAAACTGTCGAGGCACATATGTGCCATATGCATTCCCCTATTCTTTACAGACATACTTTTTAAAACAGCAATTTCCTGCTGCAATTAGGTCTGTTGCTTGGACTTCAATAGATATGTGTGGCATTGAAAGGGAGTCTGGCTTGGACTCCTATCAATGAAAAGAGCACCTGTCAAGAAACCCTATGTGTCTTTCTACTGTTCCATTACCTGCCTACTACAGATTTTTAAACATCCTATTTTATTTGATTTTTATCAGTATTTATCATGCATTCAGAAGGCATTCTTTCCTTCAATAACACTGCACTTTCACACACCTTAATATCAGATATTTTGGGCACTGTCTATCCATGAATCTCAAAGATCAGTGACTGTTATCTGCTGTGGCACCTTCTTCATACAGCCCAGGCTAAGTACACAGGCAGCCTGAGGACAAAGCAAAGGAGGTGCTCTCTCCAGTGCAGATGTGTGTCAGGCAGGCAGCCAGAGGCAGGATTTTGTGAGCCCTCACCTTCCCTTGCAGACAGAGGTGTCACCTCCATGCTATGTCTGGAGCAGTAGAAAAGAGCAACACCCAATGGAAATTGAAGGCTCAGGCCTTGACTTTCAGTTGAGTAGAATCTAAAAATCTGATTAAAACATAGAAAACTTCATGGGACACTGATTTTTTTTTTTTTTTTTACTACATATATTTTGAAAATATTTTCAGTGCAGAGAAAACTCCGCCTTCTGCCTTTGTGTCTCTCACATGTCCTTTTCCTTATTCCCAAACACCACCACTAGCTCCTGGCACTGTCCTCTGGTCATAGTCTCTGCCCCCAGCTAGGATGCATCCCTCCCCATCCCCAGTGCCCTGGTCCCATTTCACTCATACCTTTGCTCCCAGTTGTCTCCCAGTTGTCTCCTTCACCACCTTGTGTCTTGCCTTCTCCCATTCTGCTGCCCCAGTTTCTGACTTAGTATCAGCCACCCCTCCTCTCATCTTGGCAGCTCTACTCCTCTTTCTCTCAGGGTCTTCACACTCTTCACTATTAATTCCAATCACACCCATTCCTGGGCTCCAGGATGAAATGTGTCTTGCTTCCTTTGCACCTGGTGCCCTGAGGCAAGATGATAGTTGCCAAAATATGATAAATGTAGGCAAAGTTGCCTGCTTCCCATCCTAGTGCTGTATCCATGACACTGGGCAGCGCTGCACCACGGAGCCCCTTGAGGGTGTCCTTCACACAGCTGGGTCCAGCTGCCTAGAAAGACAGCAGTGAGCCAGTGCAAATGGAAATCCAACGTGAGAAAGCACATTCTTGTAAAGGATGATGTAAGGCTGCTTATTTGGGCATTGTCAAACCTGTCTATAACTAGGAAACCCAAGCAACAAACCAGAAAAGAAAAAAACCAAACAGGGAAAGAACTAAGGAATCCAGATCTAATTTTCCTTGCTCTGATCACTAAGATGACATCTCAGCTGATTGTGTAAAATATAATTGCGTGGTGACCCCTTTCTCCCTTTGCTGGTCACTCCTCCAACCCCAACATGGATGCAGTGTGTGCTATCAAGCCATGACTTAACTCTGAGCCAGCTCAAAGCATAGCCACAAAAGAGCCAAAATAAATTTCAGTGCTTGAAGAAGAGAACCAATATCCCTTTCCTGTCCTTGTCCATGGTGAGGGGAGGCCACTTTGCACAGTGGCAGAGACATTTGTATTGGGATTGGAAGGAGAGGAGGCTGTGCTTAGCTCTGCATGAGGAATCACTGGCCAGAGCTGGGGAAGGGCAGGTGGCAGCTTACAGGGTCACTTTTATTTTTTCCCTGTCAAATAACACTCACTAGCACAACTTTCCCCTTCCTTATTCTAGCTTATTCACCTCTTACAGGTGTCAAACTGCCTTTCCTCACAAGAAGGCTTTCTCTGTACATCAAGCAACACTCAGTCCTTAAGCTTCCCAATTTTGCCATGTGAGAGACGCCTGGGATGGTGTAAGAGAAGGAGAGGGGCTGGGAAGGAAACCCTGGCCAATTGGACTTTGAATCTTTTTCTTGAAATAAAACATAAACACTAACTTGCTATGGTGATAGTGTGCCGAAGGCTGTGGTTGGAGGGAAGCCCCAAAGGGAGCATTTGAGGCCCCAATAGATCAGTCCATATAATTTGATATAAACACCTCACTACCTGGTATAGCCATGCTCTACCTTTAATAGCACCAGGCTGCCAGCTCAGAGTTCTGAGCTTAGACTGCAGGACTAGGAATTGAGAGAGCAGATGCTTCATTTGCTGGACTGATACATAGGAAAATGGAGAGCCCTACCTCAGTTAGACAGATTGCAGCTTTTTGCTGTACTACAGGTAGTAATCATGGTATGATATATTTTAAAGCAGTCAATTTTAGTGCCAGCAGTTCTCTCTGTAGTACCTTTGAACCTTCCATATGCCATCAGCAGCTATATTCATAGCAACCTTCAAGCAACCTTAGTTTAGTGTCCTTTTCAAGGCTTTAAGGCTTTTTTCTAGTTTCTTTGTTTTGCTTTGTTTTTGCAGACAGGGAAGAGAAGAAAATGAACCAAAAGTTAGTTAGGTCATGTGGAAGTGAAAGAAATGTGCAATTGTGAAGGTTGCCTGTGGCATAAAGGCTCCCTGAAAGGGCAAACTGTTAAAGCATTTCAGTAATTTGCCTGTTCTGTGAGCTTGTTAAATAATCAAATCCTTCAGCTGAAATTGCTCTGTCTCCACTCTTTTCTGTACCATGGCACAAACAGATATAGCTGTTGCAGTAGGTTGTTGAAGTTTCTTATTTGACACAGCTGGAGCTTGATGCACTTACTAGGAATAAATATTCAAGGATAAGCAGAAGTGAAGCCGGATAGAATCAAAGTGAAGTTCCTTAGTTTGTCCCAGAATAAATCAAAGGGTCTTCTGAGACAACTGTCAGAGGTTCAGAATTAGACCTCTCCTTCTAGTGAAATGAACACAATAGTTTCATAGATTTCCCCTTGCTTTAAAGGGAATGTTAGCAGCATCGAGGACACACAGTCAGTAACAACAGTCCCATTATCCCTTCATGGCTCCCTAGGGGAACAGGCACAGTTATTATTTTGTTTCCACTCACACCAGCACCCTCATCCTCCCTTGTTTCTAGGAATGCTATGTGTCACCTATGGAAGCATACAGCTCAAACAAGGTTTTATCTCTCTGGTTAGCTTTCCTGCATTGTCTGACTAGTATTAGATGTCCATAAACTTAAAGCTCCATTAACACATAACAAGGCTTAGGCAATTTGCTTGAATTATTCATACAAAATACTGTCTAATTCCTTTTTGAGTTGATTTAATTTATTCCTCCCCTTGCTAAATGTAGAAAAAATACATGTTTTCTACAACCACTATTATTAAGTAGCTCAGGCTCTGCTTGTGATTGCCTGAACATCAGACTTTTTTTCTTTGGGAATTAGTAATAAGTTACATGCACTTGGCCTGAGTCTTCACTGCTGTGCCCTACACAAAGGACAAAAAGCTATATGTAGAGATAATAGCCTTATTCCCTGTTGTTTTAAGCACATGTGTGATTCTACTGCCTGGAAGCATTCTCCCAATTTGTGAGCAATCTGTTCATCCAGTCTTTCAAACAGTACTTTTCTTCCAATGCCAAAATTTGAAATAACAGAACTGTCTCCTCTGTCTTTTAGTCTTTGTGCACATAGCCATCTAAGCAATTATTAATTAACAAGAACCACTTTCCAGATAATGCATTGTTCTTCCTCACCTAAAAATGAATTGGAATTTCCTTCATTCCTGTCACATGGGGAGTAACCGGGTAAGTTTGCCCGAAGCGAGTCCATGTACAAGTTTTAAGAGTCCTTTTTCATGTCAAAGTTGTTGTGAGTGACCAGCGTGCTTTACTGCAGAAACTGGCAAATTCACAAGAGCACTATACCAGATTTTTAGTTTCTTTACCAAATGAGCCCTTACAGGTCATCAAAACATCAGCAATCACTTCATTAGCCACAAAATACTTCCCTCCTCAAAGTGCTTATCATGTACAAACCCGAGACCAGGACAGAGAACTGTGGCACAGAAACAATCATGGAGGAAATCTGAGAGGTGAAGCCAGATTTGTTGCATGACTGAATGCATACTAAATAAGAACTGAATACATGCTGAAATGAAATCAGTCATCCCAAACAAGAAATACGTACCTTATTCTTTTTCTTTCTTTTTCAAAGCAGCCATTTATTCATGTTAAGCATGAGTTTGCAGTCAAAGTAACTAAAAGAAAATGATGTAACCATTGAAAATACATGCTTGCATTTTTGAAATGATATAAGTAAAGTACCAGGATGCTGAATCAAATACAGATAACTGAGTTGATAGTTGCTGACAGTTACCATGGGTATCTTTTGATATATTTATATTTAACAATATTTATATATATAACTATATTTATATTTAACTATATTTAATCCAACAATAATTTACATCACTCTTAAAATAAAAGGTTAAAGTAACTATTGCTATATAAGAAATAGGTATCATCAGTGAGTCTTCTCCACTGAATGTGGAGAAGAATGTGTAAACATATGTAGTGATCAGTTTAATTTTGCCATATCCATGTGCACCTGCAAACAAGAAGCTTAAGATTTGTCGATGTTTATTATAAGAGTTCAGCAGAAATGTTTGCTTGATGGTCTTCTGTTTTAATAAATAAACTGGTTTTCTTTTGTAGGATATTTTAGGTGGGTTTTTTCCTCTACAGCTTGAAAATTTCTTTTCCCAAAAAGTGTTTTAGGAGAGCGTTTAAAATGGGTTTCTGTTGGCTGCTATGGATGTAAAAAATGCTTAAGTGCCTCTTAGGAATTTTTAATGTTCTTTGAGGCAAGAGAGTCAGAAGAAGGAGTTAAAAAACAGAAGTGCCATAAGCAGAAATAGATTTTACAATCCTTCTACTGGAACACAGTATCATCCCAGTGGAAGTCATTAGACGTTTTTTCTCCATATATAATGAAGGACTTCAGTGACTCATTCCTGAGATGTAAATGAATTTTTAAAACCTTTCAGAGCCATGGTCAGGGACATCGTAAAAATGAACAGCTCAGAATATTATTCCTGCCCGTAATTTCTCAGCAAGGAGATGATACAGGTCAACTGCTGAGTAAACCCTGTTTATGGACATTGAACTTCAGGTCAAGTGTATTGCTAAGAAGTATAAGTGCTGATGAATGAAAATCAAAAGCAATTATGAACAATTATACCTGTATAAAGCTAAACATGTCTTCTTGCTTTTGCTGTTTTAAAATATTAGTGACCAGCATTCATCACAGACAAATCAACAAACTAATTTCTACAGACTTCTCATCAAAGTGCCTTCTATTTCTGTTTTTGTCTCATGTCTGTGGGATCAAAAATGACATCATGTCATTCTTTCTCATATAATTACATTATTGCCTTGCTAGAAGGAGGAAATCTTATTTCAAGACTATTGTCAAACATTGTCCTTTCTAGCCTATTCTCACTTAGCCCCTACTTTTCAAAGTATTTGTTTTTTCTAGTGTGAGTTTATCCCTTTTTCCATTATCTGGCCTAGTAACTTGGAGAACAGCGGGCAGAGGAACACATGTTGGTCAAAGCATGGCATCCCTTTCCCCACGTCTTGTGGTAACCTAAATTTTCTTTTTGTGTGTCACAGGGGTGTATCTCATGTATCTCACCAGTAGACTGAAAGGTAGGTATGACTGCTGACAGTCAAGTGTCTGGTCAGGCTGGAAGTGGTGAAGAGGAATCATAGGAAAAATTATATTTTTACTTTTTTCTGTGGCTCTTGGGAGATTACTTTTGTGTTGTGTGCCTCAGTTTTTGCATCCGTAGGAAGCACATGGTTATTCATCTCAAAGGACTGCTAAAACTTAGTTTATCAATAGCTGTAAAGCACCATGTACTCCCAGATAGAAAATACACATGTTTTAGAAGATTAAATTTAATACTTGTGGAATTCAGAGGTTTTAAAAACGGTATTTCATCCACACGGACCATCAACTCCAACCTACCCAAAACAGTCCCTAAAATACCCCCACAGTCTTTTCATGAAAACCATGGCAAGTCCAAGCACTTTTGTTCAATACTGTGTTCAGAAAATATTCAGAGTGAAATCCTATCCTTGCCAAAGTGAGTGGCTAGAGTTTTGTTTCCAATCTGGATTTAGAGTCTCTAGACAATAAAATGCTGCTTATGTCCTTTGGAATTATATTCCAATGGATGGCTTATTGCCCTTATGGCTAAAAGTCTTGGGAGATGGCATTTCCCAAAGGAGTCTACCCATCCTTAGATTTGATTTGAACCATGTCTTCTGCCTTTTAATTGAACATTAAATATATTCAGAAAAGCATTTAATAACATCTTGTGGCTGCTGGCCTTTTCAAAAACAATAATGTAACTATTTTCTAATAATCTAAAAGCATATTGCCTTTCCAAACATCTTGATTCATACGAAGGAATATGAAGGCAATGCGAAAAAAAAAGAACATTCTCATTCAGAGAAATATTAAAGTGTTTTTCAAAGCTGTTACTGAGAAAGTAGAGGCAGTGGAAAAATGAAAAAGGAGTTTATTAGGAGATATATATCCCTTCTGTACAATTTAATTCTTGAGTAGAAGACAGTACATAGCAAGTGTTTCGCTCTTATTAAAAGAAAATGAAGTCTGGATGCACGGTTTCACATCCAATATGTTAACACTGGTATTAGGTCAGCAAGCACTATAGGAATAGAATTTTTTCCCCTTTCATACAGCTGGATTGCAATTTCAGCTACAGGCATGTGGAGACAAGGGAAGGAAAGAAATCTTACAAGCTTCAGACATTATCACTTTGAGCTACTCAAATGATCCTGGATTTTAATGACAATAGGTGATTGATGTTTTAGTTAAATGCCTGGGTTATTATGCTGTGAGAATTCCTGTCAGCCAAAGCTGCATTGTTGCTCTGAGCAGAGCTGCAGTGAATTTCACTCCCCATTAATAAGGTGAACAAGAACAACCTATATCTCCATGCTGTAGTACTGGGGTCACAACAATAATGTGGCAATAAAATTTGCTTTAAACTATAGAAATTTTATCCCGAGTGGCCTGAGGACTAAACCAGATCTTCAGGGGTTATTGCTTCCTCTTATCATTCTGTTGCATCTGTAGTGTATGATCCACATCTTCCCACCAGTTTGGAGTTCAGATGCTTAGACGAATGGAAAGGGAATGAAGCTCATAGTGTTTACATTTTTCAGGATGGACGCTGCCTAAACTCTTTGTTAATCACGCAGCCTACAGAAGGGACACCAAGAAATGAGACTGGCAGCTAGTGAAAAAAGGTCAAGAAGTCTTGCAGCTTGCCTCCTGTCCAGAGGAACCATGTACAGGATGGACAGCTCATCCTCAAGAGAAGGATGCTTGTGGCTGCGCAGAAAGGAGGTCACTCACACTGCCAGGAGGTAGTCTCAACAGGAGAGGTGATCCACTCTCTCTTCTCTGCCTGCATCCCTGAGGTGTTCTGAGGCCAAACTCTCAAAGTCGTGTTTTATAGCTCAGTACAATTGTTCAAATTGGTACGGCTGCATGTTTAATGATTTCCATTTAATGGAAGTCAGGAAACGTTCAATGTCTGGTTACAGTGCTGTACCTGTGTCTCTTAAGCAATGAAATCAGCATGGACAACTGAGTTCAGCAAATGCTAAAATATGCTGGAGCCACATGGATTTTACTGCTATATTTTAAATCATTCAACAGAAAATGCAATTCTCCTGTCTAAATGCATGTCTCAGTCCCTTTGAATCCAGTAATAGGTCTCAAGAAAGTTTTGCTGATATTGTGATTTCAAAGGTAAGCGTGACTCTACCTGCTGCCCCAATTATCAGCCAGTTTCTTTAAAAATTCAAAATCCTTGCTAAAATCCTGACCTTAGAGATTAATAAAATGATCCTTTATAGCCTTTCCAAGTTAGGCCGATTAAACACAGATTTGGCACAGACAACCTGAGAAACTTCAGTAACGTTATTCATTTAGCTAACAGAGCTACCTCCCCTGCTGACGCACTCCCAATTAATGCCAAGAAAGGCATCTGATCTGGTGGAAGGGGACCGCTTGTTCCGTGCTCTCCATTACCTTGGATTTGGTCCCGATTTAATGATAACATCACAGTTTTTTTTCTTGAGAATTGTAATTATTTTATGGAAGTGGGTAGTGTTCTGTCCAGCTCACAAGCCTTCCCGAGAGGACAGCAGGCCCGAAGCCTGGATGGCAGCAGGTGTTTTGGAGGGAAGCATTCATTAGCTCCCCTAAAAGCGCATGAAGAGAGGCGTGGCGGTGGGTGATTAATTTATAGCCTGCAGCACGAAGATACCCAAGCTGAAGTACTTTATAATTGTAACTGATGGTCTTACTTGTATCTGCTCACCAGCTTTTCCAGACCTAGGCTTTGCTGCAACCAAGCAGAGCAAGCTTAGCTTAACTCTGCCTGGAAGCAGCTCCGATTAAACTGATGCAACTGTACACGCGACGACGGATTTAAAATTAGTTTTTTGTTATGCTAGTGTTTATGAATGCCAGCTGAGTCACTGCAGGCTGAATTTAAACCAGTTTACTAGAGTTCATACCCAAAATTATCAGGGTTTAGCCAAAGCAGTTTAAAACTTAGCAGTGGCTGGGCAAGTCTTGCTGCAAGGCAGCTAGGGAGGAGGGCCATGCTGAAGGTCAGAGGATGCTCTGGCCACAAATGCCCATTGTCTCTGATGTATCTCCAGGGTAGAGGTGACATGGGTGATGGTTGTGCCTGTCCCTGGCAGGAGTAGGAGAGCAGGAGGTCTGATCCCAGGAGGAGTTGAAGAAGTAGAATGATAGAAACATTTAGGTTGGAGAAGATCTCTAAGGTCGTCGAGTCCAACTGCTGTTCCAGCACTGCCAAGTTCACCACATAACCACGTCCTTAAGTGCCACATCAACACATCTTTTAAATACCTTCAGGGATAGGGACTCCAGTGGAGTCCTGCCAGTCAGCACCAGCTGGGAACTTGTCCCAACACAGAGCTAAGATATTATTCCCCTTGCCGAAAGATCAACATAAGATCAGCCGATAAAAGCTGTATCTCTTGGACTGTTTCGGGCAGTTTTTCCCACCAAACCTTAGTAACTCTGCTTTCAGGATCCAGCCCACACTGGAGAAGGGAGGGAGATCATCTAACCATGACCAATTTTACAATTTCCAGAATAAAAGGTCATATAAAATGATGCCAGGAAGAATGAAGTCTGGTTTATGTTCTTTCAATGCTGAACTGGAGGCTTTGTGTAAGATCTCATAAGGAGATGTTGAGAAGCTTCTCCCAAGCCCTGAGCAGAGAGGAGGGTCCAGGTGGGTGCTGTGGGGCACATGGGGTCTCCCATGGCAGGGAAGATTGGAGGTTTCCAACTCCTGGAAAAGGCAGGAGGCTGTGCAAGGAGTGTGAGTGCCCCATGGCAGGTGGGGACAGAAAGCTGTGCCCGGGGAGGCATCCCAGACTCATGCAGCACCAGGAGGAGGCACTGAGGCATGGCAGAGGGAGATCGCCCTTCCTCAGGGACAGAGGCACATGTCTCCTGGCCTGGCCTGCTGATGGGGATTTGGGCAGATCCTGGGACCCCTGCTCAGCACAGGCACCTCTGCCAAGGCCAGAGGAGGTCCTGGTGCTTTTCTCCTGGATCCTGACCCTTTTGGGTTTAGCTATCTGCATAACTGTTGTCAGAAAGAGATTTGGCTTTTACAACCACAGGCCCCACTTCAAGAACTGAGGAGAGCTCTGTGGGCATGTGAGAGACACCTCACAGCACCCACAAGCAGGAGATGGAGTCAGGTTCCTCACTGCAGTGCAGTGCAGGGTAGGAGGACAAGAGGCATCAGGTCTAAGTTGAAATGAGAGTTTCAGGCTGTGGAAAAACAGAAACTGTCTTCCTATGAGGGAGGCAGAGGAGCAGGTCACCCTGAATGTCTGTGCTGTCTCCATCCTCAGAGGGTTCCAAGCCCCAGCTGGTCCAAGCCATGAGCAGCCTGCTCTGGCTCCAGCGCTGGCCCTGCTTTGGGCCAGGAGGTGGGCTGGAGACCTCCCAAGGTACCTCCCAGCCTGAATTACACCATCATCCTATGATAATCAATATGTGTTTTTAAACCAAGACAACTTTGCATGTATAGCACATTATACCTGGCCCTTAGCCTCAATAAGGTCTTGTGGCAGAAAATTATATAAATTATATACATTATATAAATTTTATAAATTATATAAATTACATAGATGAATCAGTTAACCATCATTTCAGTCAGCATATTTTCACCCTGACTTTGATTTAAGGAAGCAAGACATTTTCATTTTTGCAATCCCCTGCACTTGAGGGAAACTTTCCAACATACACGCTTAAGTAAGTAGCCTCTTTTTGACAGTGCTGAGCTCTCATCAGCTGTCTCTTGAAGGGAAATTATTGCCAACTGAGCACTTTGGAAAACTTCTTCCTTTGTTTATCAGCCCACATAAAACTTTTAGACTCTAATTTTTGGCACATCTTCTAAAGTGTCTCTGCTGCAGTAGCTTCTATGTATTCTGAAAAGGTAAATTCTATCCTTATAAGAAAGGAATATTAGTATCACAATCACAGAGTATGCTGAGTTGGAAAGGACCCACGAACACCATCAAAGTCCTGGCCCTGCACAGGACAATGCCAGGAGTCACACTTGTCTCTGAGAGCATTGTCCAAGCACATTTTGAACTCTGTCAGGTTGGTGCAGAGACCACCTCGCTGAGGAGCCTGTTCCAGTGCCCAACAATCATACCTGTGTTATCATCCTCCCAAGATCAGAGAGTGGCTGACCCATCAAAAGTCTCATAGTGAGTGAAAATTGATATTTCAAACACAACCACCCATCTGTTAGTCATAGATTTCATTAGCAGAGAAGCAAGATCCACCATCCTTATCCAATCAGGTACAAGTTTTGCTAAAATATAATGGAATTTATATTAAATTTGAGCCTTACTATGTTTATCTAAAAGATCGTATTTTGGGTGTGTTCTATTTTTAGTCATATCTGTAAAAGAAAAGACATTTTTTGTTTCCAGCTTTTATTTATATGTCTGTTTTCTTCTCTTTTTGCAGTAAATTAGTCACTAATTTAATCATCTCTAAGATCCATATGCTCGCCCACACCATCCTTCATACCAGTACAATGAGATAAAGATTCTTATTTGCTGCATTGGGGTATAATTAAACTTTCTAAATTTCAATTATTTCAATTTCTTACCATGAGCAATCACATGGCTTCCTGCAATAAAAGGAGATATTGTTTGCATTTTAAATGTTTCAGAATTTTCTACACTCATCTTTTAATTTAGCTTCCAGTCTTTGATAACATGGTTTACTTATATCAAATTAGTAATACACTCCACTGACATGGTTTCTTTTGTTTTGGTTTGGGGTTTTTTCCCTCCTGTGGCTGTATTGGCAAGTTTCACAGCTGAGCAGTATGACAAATACCGTATGTTCACCTTCAGGCCACTGTGTTATTTGCTGGTAACTGAAATTCCTGCTGCTGTAGTTGCTCTGTGAAATCAGGAGTGACTATGACACTTTCCTTCTATTACCTTAAGTCATCTTCTGTCTCTAGGCAACTTTCTAGAGTCACTGCTCCATGAAATGAATTGAAATATGTGTAGATTCACATTTCACTTTGGTAAAACACAAGCAACATTTGAATTCTGAACAGAAATGAAAAACATTCCAATTGGAATGTTGCCTGCAAAAAATTCAATACTTTTCTGCCTTTATTCATTTATTTCAGCCTATATTGCTTATGAATTTAATGAAATGCTAGGCTAGAGCTCCATTTTGGTATGAAATGACTCAAAGGAACAGCATAAATGTCCAACTTCATGAACAATATATGACAAATCTGTAGGGCAAGTCCTTTGATTAGTTTATCTAGTGGCTTATAAGTTTGCTTTTGAATAAACAGGGATTATCAGGCTGAAGTGGCGGGAGAGTTTGCTATGAATATTCATGCAAACAGGCCTGTCCAAAGTCTTGTACAGTTTAATGGGGCTATACCTCTGCCTTGCTTTGATTAATTGACTTTTTAAAAGAGTTTTTGTTCATTTTTGTTGAAAGTTTTGAAGAAAGAGAGCACAGAAGGGCAACTGACCAAATTGCTATTCCCTGGAAATCAAAACAACAGTCAATAGGAACTAACAGTTCAATGGAAAGGCAGGATTGAGCCTTTTATTTCCTAGTCTTTTTTGAGTCCTGCTTCCCACAGGAGAAGGGCTGACTAAGAGATTTCATGTTTCTTGCTATTTTAAATCTTCTAACAAGTGGTGCAGTCCACCCAGATAAAACTTTTCTTTACTCATTTATAGGCTAGTCCTGGGCCAAAGGGTTTCATTCCTTGATGCACTGCCTCTAAAGAAACTCCTTCTGGTCCTTCTCCATCCAGAACACCAGCTTCCTCTTCTCTTCTGATTGCAGAAATCCTCCTTAGTGCACTGGGCTGACCCCTCCTCCTTATGCTTCACTCCTTCATCGCTGCAGCCACTACCTGGGGTCATGAAGCAGATCTCTAGCTGGCAGCTGCACTGGAAGTTTACAAAACTGTATTGCACACACAGTCTCCCAACTTAGCAACAGTGCTAATGCTGTAAGGTGAAGAAAGTGGGGGGGGGGGGGGGGGGGGGGGGGGAAATAGATATCAAATTCCAAGTTAGCAAAAGTGTTATTGCCTTAAGAAAATCATTGGCAGGTTTAGTGTGGGATCTTGCCAGGACTTTGCAGGAGCAAGGGTAGAGAGCTAAAGATACAGAGTTGGATGTAATCTATATGCTTACACAGTAATAAATAGTTCAGTCTGCAGTCATAAGGAGGATTTACAAGGTGTTCTTTCACCCAGTAAGACTTTCCTTAAGGAGGTGGATCTGCTCTTTCTACAATGTGTGAGGAAAATTAGCACCCTAGAGCAGAACCTGTAAAGGCGAAAACAAGAGCTGTCTAGGTAGCAAGAGAGACTTAAGGAGCTTTAGAGCTGCTTCCCTCCAGGCAGTGTTATTTTGGGCTGACTAGAGATGCCTTCACACCTGTGAGCCCCCTCCTGGAGTAAGCTTTCAGAGAAGCCAGGACAGCTTGTCCTCAAAACAGCAAGCAGGTGTTCTCCTTTCATGGAAGTGTCCAAGAAAAAAGCCACTCAGAAGCAGTGGTGGTGTGGCTGCATTTCTCTTCACAGAGGAAAACAAGGCAAAACTTCCCAAGCATATTTATGGGAATCACATTCTCTGAACATCAGAGAAAGAAAAAAACAATTCTTATCTCATTTACTGCTCCTGTGTCTTGGAACAAGCGGAATGCATTGTGGAAGATTGTTCACCTGAAGGGAGCTGGTAATTGGGTTCTGGTGTGAGTGTTTTGATGCATTGACCAGTTGAATCCAGGTGTGTGTGTCAGGACTGTCGGCTGACAGTCACGAGATGCTGCTCAGTTGAGTGGAGTTGAGTGCTTGTGCAGTTTCAGTTTAGATGTAATGTAATATAATGTAATATAATAGTATAATAAAGTAATTAATTAGCCTTCTGATATCATGGAGTCAGTTGCATCATTTTCTGCCCTCGTCTGGGTTGCCCTGATTTACGATATGGTGGCACCAATTCTTCCTTGTGGCTTTGTTTGCTTCCTAAGGTACTCCAGATTCCAGTGAGATGCACGACAATTGCAGATGAGGAGGTTTCAGTTAAAGTAGGAGTTTTGATGAAATCTAGACTCCTAAATTCACAGTTGTTGTCCTGAAAACCTCTGGCTTAACTGTTACGTATTATTAGTAAAAAACTTGGTCAATCTGTGTTTTGGGTTAGTGTATAGAAAAATGTAGATTATATAGAACTTGAGAAAATTAGAAAGGGTTTGCCTACAAACAGTGTTCTTTAATGGCAACAATTAAATTGTGGTACTTTTGTTGCTTGATATTGCCAAAAAACATAGACACTTTGGATTGAGTATTTTGGGACCATCTAGTTCTTGGATGAAGGGCACAGATCAGGGATTTGAATCTAGATTTCTCTCTTCCCTCTCTCCCAGACATACCTACATCCCTTCAATGTTGTAAAGGAGGTAGATGAAGTCTTCAAATAAAACTATTTTCTTGTGTTCATTTTGAATACAGAAAATACTGGTAATAACCATTTTCCAACTAATAAAATTGAAACCTTGTGACACTAAGGCGTCAAAAGAAGAGATGTTAGAACAAGCCAGTACAATTAAGCAGCAGCTTATTTAAAAGAAAACTTGGCTGCTGTTCCACCAAGTATTCTGTGGAAGCACAAGAACAAAATGGTTGTGTTGTTAACAAAATGCAGAGTGTTACTTCAGAGGAGACCTTAGTGCAGCAAAATTCAGTCCTATATCTAACAAAGACTCTGTGGCAACTGTGGAAATTATAAACTCTTGAAAGGTTTGTCTAGTGTCACTAATGAGTAAGACGATGAAACAGTAATTAAAGGAAGTTTTGTAGAAAGCAATAGGAACAGAAGAGCTGCAATACTCACAGATCAACATTGATGCTGTAAAATAAAGTGGTGTTTTCAATCTACTGACACTTTATTGTAAATGCTAACATAGGCATATCTAAAGTAAAATAATCTTAAACAATTTATTTGTTCTTTTAAAAACTAAAAATGTTTGTCAAAGTTCCTGAAGTGGGGCCTGTTACTGAAATTAGGTATCATGAGGTGAGGGAATTATGATTAGGGAACAGAAAGCTGTAGAAAAGCAAGGACTACAGGTGAATACCAAGGTACCATGCTGGCAAAAGGCCAGCCAAATGATGACTGCAGAGGTCCACTATGAATCCTGTTAAATACATTTCAAATGATGGTAAAGCTCACCTGAAGTGCAATAGAGTGTGAAAAACACCTGAAAAAGACCTCACAAAACCAGGTAAACTGGTAGCGGAGTGATAGATGGAATATGTCAACAAAAGTGTATCATGGACAATATTGCTAGTTTAAAAATGAAAAAAAAATGCATCCCTAATGCATTCTTAATGCATCCCTAAGAATTATGGATGGAAAGAGCCTTCAAAAAATTCACCAAAGTCCTCTTTATCTGCAGCAATGGTCAAAGTGTGCCTGGATGTCTAAATGAGAATATAAGCAATAATAAAATTAATTCTACGTTGTAGATGTAGCATACTTTATTACACATGTGTAAGGCTTCTTAAGGCATAATGTGTGGGTGCATGGGTGGGAGTGCAGAAGTACATATATGCACTGACATAAAATATTCACCTATCTACAGAGCTGAATTTTTAGAAGCAATACTATTTAATACAATAATCCTATGATTCAGATATTCTGTGCAGTCTTGGGGTGTCATTCCCCTGAAGTGCCAATGCTTCAGCTATTCTGTCTGTACACATCTGTTCACAGAAACATGTACATGCAAATTTCTGATATACAGATAAAATATTCTCCCCTGTCTCACTGGTTTTTATAACATTTTTCCTGCTTATGGACTCCTTATAGAAATGATTAGAAGTAATGGAAGTTTTTCATAGGAGTATAAAGTGAATAGACAGGGATGCCTTGTTTCACCGGGGAGTTGAAGAAGTGTATGAAAGATATGTGAAATCAGGGTACAGAGAAAGGCAGTCAGGTGGTATATTGAAGGAGATGCTTGATGTACCTAAAATACAAAAAATCTGAAACATACAAAGGTACTCATATTTATCACTGGCAGAGTAAATTTACTACCACATGTGGAACCTACTGCCGTATGATAACCACTGAGCCCAAGATTCTCTGGCAGTTAGGCAGGTGTATCAATGACAAAAACACTGAACCATCAAGTGAAAAAGAAATTAATGGAGACAACAAGGCTTAAAATTATAATCCCTATAGCAGCCAGGCTTTCTAAAGTGTTTTTGGAGTGATTTGAGGCACCTGAAAATACAAGTAAGCATTGGTTTGATGGGTAACTGTGATTTAGTAAGGTAATGCCACAGATCCCAGTTTGTTGCATTCCTGTAACTTCAGGTGATCTCAGTAACTTTAATGACTGCATTTCCATTGCTCTTTGATAGCAATAGGTCATGCTGTGTCCCAGAGAGTGACCTTTTAGCCTCCAGTAAACCTCAAAACCTACTTTTCCATTAAGAATTACAGCTTTTTTTGGTGCCTTAAAGTAGAAGCTGAGCTCTATGTGAGATTGTGTCTTGCAAGACTGCTAAGAGTCAGCAATGATGGATTCAGGATAAGTAGGAATCCCAAGTGCTGTTTCTGTTGCCCTAAAATTGAAAATCATTCAACCTGAGCAAAGACAACTGAATATCCATTTTTTCCTGATTCCTGAAATAAGTGTTGAGTTATATGATTTCTTTCAATGCAGTATTTTATTTTATTTTATTTAGCTCATCTATAGTTTAGCTCAATTTTAATACTCAAATAGAATCATAGTGAAGTGAAATGTTAAGTGTAGAATTTTAGACTGAGGCACTTATCTCTGAAGGCCATTTAAGTATTTGCTATAATGCTATACCAGGAGCAGGATTTTTCCTTAGAAATTTCCCCCCTAGATAAAAAGAAAAATAATGTCTCTATTGTGTGTCTCTATAGTCTTTTGTCACACTAGTTTTGACCACAATTGTTACTAAGATTGCAAATGCTAAAATGTTAAAACTGGGCATTCACAAGCAAATGCTCTCCACTTATTTGTACCACTTGGGTATGACATAAATCAAATCTCTTGAAGTGTCCAACATGCTCAGTAACTGCAAGCAGCAAAAATGGAGGAAATTTCTCTGGCCAGACGGGCCTTTCTAAGTAATTAATTTTTTTCTCTCATTTTGTGTGTTAAAACTGTAATCCGGACTGGCTGATTTAGGGGTGGTTACCTCTGTTCAGCATGTCTGATGAACTTGATGTTCCTCTGCCTGGTCAGTATGGAGACTGACAGTGCCTGCTTCCTCCTGTGTGAGTAGTTCTTAGGACCAGGTAAGCCTGGCAGTGACAACTTTCATTGTGATGAGGAAAATGCTTGGGAGAGGGCTGGTGGCTTTGATCCAGTGGTATGTGTGGTGGGTTTGTTGGCTTTTCTTCCCTTTCCACTCTTAAACTTGCTGTGCAATTTTGGCTGTAGCTGTCTAAAGAAATGAGAGACAGACCTGGTGAAAATTAGTGGCCTAATAGAGGACAAAGACCTTGCAAGTATCTTCATATAACCAAAAACCTCTTCATATAACCAAAAACCTGGTGTTTCTGGTTTGGGGTTTTATTTCAGTTTCAGTAGAAAATAGGCAATCCTCTCAGGGAAAACTAAAATTGGAGCTTAAGTTTGGACACAAGTCAAACAGCTACACTTCACAGACAAACAAGAAAACAGCCTGCATTTGCTCACTGCTCATGACACTTCCTTTCCCTTTCCCTTTCCCTTTCCCTTTCCCTTTCCCTTTCCCTTTCCCTTTCCCTTTCCCTTTCCCTTTCCCTTTCCCTCCCTGGTTTGAACTAAAGAGACTAAGAGCAGCTTTATCTGATTCTACCCCAAAATATTTTTGCACAAATTACTCAGAAAAGGAGGCAGAAGTGCTTGCTTTCCCTGTACCCAATCCCTTGGTAGGTTGTTTTTTTCTCATCTGGGGTGAAATAATTGATCTCAGGGGCATTCTCTCTACCAGCATCCTTGCCTCTCTCCTACTGCCCCATTCCAATTGCCCCAGCCCTATCACATGCTGCTGCCTCCTCTCAGACTGCTGCCAAGGAGAGAGGAGAAGCAGCACCAACCAGAAGAGAAGCTTTGAAGTATGTTGGGCATATTTGTTCCCGTTCAGTAGCAGGTTCACCTCCTCCCTACATCTCTGCTCAGGGTCCCTTTCCAAAGGTAGCACCGATACCTTTGCATCCTGACCCTGTAATAGTGATTCAGAAAAATCCAAAATGATCAAATCATTCTATGAGGCCAATTCTTGCAAGCACAAGTGTCAGCATCCACGAGGCTGGAAGCAGGAGATCCCCATTCCCATCCATTTCCTCCTGGGCACAACAGGCAGGGCTGTTCCTGAGAACAGCTTCTGATTTCAAGAGCTGGAAGAGATCAGATCCTAATAACAACCATGCTGTTCGTACGCACAATGCCTAATTTTCTTTCTTAACTGAATCAAAGCTACTTTTGCATAGTGCAGGGTTTCATTGTAAATGGTTCACGTTGTTCCTGAATTGTTTCCCCGTGTGCTCTGTAAAAGCTTTGCTGCAATCACCGAAGATTGCCCCAGAGAAGGAGCAGGGTGAGCTCAGTCAGTGTGGTGCATGGGAAACGCTGCTTTCTCCTTGTTCTTTTCATCTTAGATTTTTCTGGGCTGTAGAAATAAGATCCAACTTCAAAAACATGCCTGTAAAACCTTTTGCCAGGTAAATCAGTCATTCCATGGCTGCTCTCTACAGGTGCATGAGGGCACTGAAGGGAGAACCATGTTAATTTTCTTTGTATTTGTTTGAGGACAAATTTATATTTGTCCTTTATATTCACTAGGGGGTCCTTAACATTGTGTTCTTTCATTTTTCTGCATTTGAATATATATCCTAATATTGCCTTAGAGTTTTGTTCCTAATTCTGAAAGCGGGCTAATTGGTATGCTATTTCCCATTTTGGTTGCTATTTTCATTGTGAATCAGCAGCAGATATCTATATTTACAGGCTGAAAGTGAGTTATAACTCTCTCCATTATTGTAAAATATAGTTTTACCTTTTTTTTTTTTTTAAATTCCTCCCAGCAGCATTAAGCTCTTTAAAACAGATCTTCTTTTTCACCATCAAAATAACACACTGTGTACACTGCAGTTATTAATGACAGCCTATTACTGAAAATATTATTTGGAGGATGAGGCAGGTGTTCTATGTCACGTAGATATTCAGATTCCCCCCCCCCCCAACCCCACCATGAGTAAATACTCAGTTTCAGGAAAATGCTCCGAATTGTTAATATCCGGTGTGCCAGCCTTAGAGAGGCTTTAGCAGTCTCTGAGTTGAGCAAGCTGTGTAAGCAGCAGGAGAGATTTCTCTCCTCCTTACTCTTGGATCAGAATCCATTCCTAAGAGAGAGTGGCTTTCTGGCAACCTGGCTTGTGCATCCATGGAGAGCTGTCCAGAGTGTTTGACCTTTCTTTCAGAAATGTGCTTACAGGCAATTTAAACAAGGGTTGCCTAGAATCTGTGCAGATCTGGGGACATTGATTTCTCCTTCAATGGTTGTCAGGTCTGCTGGGGTTGATCCCTGGGGTTGCTCCCCTTTGGTGTCAGTGTGGGAAGCAGGGGTGACAGAGCCGTTTGCCGAAGGGCGAAAACATATTTCAGCTCACTTAGATCTGTGAAAGGCACTGGGCAGTTTGTTCCCTTCTTGCCACTCTGCCCCTTCTTTCTATGTGTGCTAATTACTAATGTATGCTGCAGTAAATATTATTTACTCTTCTTCTCTCAAGGCAATTTGTAATTCATAGAGGGTTAGGAACAGCTGGAAGGCAAAGCAGTGATCCTGAAATTTTCTGAGACTAAAGTCAATGATATTTTTATGGTCATCTAATTTTCCTGGGAGTATTCTGTGTTACATTAACTGGTTGTTATGCACTGATGAGCATGCTCAATAAATGTAGCCACTTCCCTCTGATAAATTATGGGAACAAATTTGAATGCTCATGAATGTGTATATATTAACCCTGTGTGAACATTGTAAAGAGTTCTGCAGGGTACAAAATTATCAGTGTGGCTTATCCCGCTGTCTGGATCTAGGTTTACTGCTCGGCAGGAGATGAGCCTGAATGGAAATAAATAAATTACTTCTAATAAGGGAAACTGTATTAATATAAAACTGATTTAAAAGCCCATACCCATGGGCAGTTCCTTTCCTTCAGTGCTACCATTGAGAAGATATTGAGAGAAATGGCTGCACAAATCAGTATAGTAGGGAGAGGAGAGGTAGGGAGGGCCCTCTGTGCCAGCAGAAACTGAACCAAGTAGAAGTGTCACCTTGCTTTATTTAAAGGAGGCTGGGGTCTTTGGGAACAGCAACCTGCTCAGGACCTTTATAAGGCCATCACTTATGTTTGGTTCTTTAATATAAGCTCTTTTTCCATAGCCACATTAATTGTTGCCATAAGCTGAGATACAGTCTTTTTCAGGCAAAGGAGTATTTTTCTTCTAGGAAAATTCAGCAGGTAATAGGTTTTTAATCATAATATGCAAAATAAGTCTAAAGGAGTAATTTTAAAAAGTAGCTTTTGATCCAGCATAGCTTTTCCCCAGGAGCTTAGATCAGATAACTGGTTGCATTAATTGGTACTCAGTGTAGGAAGAGATGCTAAAT
This sequence comes from Motacilla alba alba, assembly GCF_015832195.1. NCBI lineage: Eukaryota > Metazoa > Chordata > Aves > Passeriformes > Motacillidae > Motacilla > Motacilla alba. The sequence goes on from NC_052016.1 coordinate 105,599,798, forward strand.
ACTTCTGCCTGTCAATTCACCCAGATGTACAGAATAATCCAAAAAAGCGCATGCAGTAACTGACAGGAATGAATTCTGAAAGAGCTGACAATCATGAATAATGCAGCAAGGTAAAGAAAAAATATTGTGGTTGAGACGTAGTTCAGAGGCTCCTCCACTAACATCTTTGAATGTATAGTTCATAAATGGAACTTTTCCTATGAGTTGCACTAAAATAAAGAGCAAATTATGAAGGTAAGCTTACAAAAGAGCAGTATCACATTTGTAATGTTTAAAATATAAAAACCTGGGGCCTGGGAAGGAAGCTTTGCTAAAATGACATGTTTGAAATTGTAAAACAAATATTATCTCTTTGCTGTCTGTATGTATAACAGAGACAGATTTCCACTGATTGGGATATATACATAGCAAAATCTGTGCTCCTGCACAGATGACTTTGTTTGATGAACAACCAACTGAGGTCCAGTAGAAAGCATCCCAGTGGCCTCAGCGGATGCTCATGAGGGAATATTTTCATATTCCTTATCTTAAGCATGTAATTTGAATATGTAGGTGATGCCAGTATTCCCTGAAGCTTCAATCAACACATCATTGTCTCTTGTTTGACTGTAGTTTTGGTAGAGTTACTATTTTTGTCTGCATACATTTCCTTTCACCTTTGTCAGCTTAATGCAAGACTGCAAGAATAAAGGTACTGAGTGTTGCTAAATGCCCCCCAGCAATGACTGCAAGCAGAAAAGTAAGAGTAAAAAATAGGAGTAGTTCAAGGAAATTGTGCTTCCTTCCCAGCATGGTCTCTTAGCCTCTGACAACTTACAGCTCTGAAACTGGGCTCAGAATTGGTGACCCTGTTTCAGATGCACTCGATGGGTGTTTCTTCATAATGTACCCATCTGTACCAGGAATCACTGTCACTCCTATCAGAATGACCTCCACAGTTTATTGTGAGAACTGTGCTTTTGCTCTAATAATTTTGACCAGTTTCATGAGTTTGGTGGGGGTTGTTTGTTTCTTTGTTTGGCTGGTTGGTTTGTTTTGTTGTTCCCTAGTCTGTGTGAAGATTTATCCAGTGGTGTTGCTTAGTTTCCCTAAGAACTGTCAATACCTGAAGATGGCCAGTTGAAAGCCCAGTGAGTACTACTGGGGTGCTTTCTTGTTCAGAAATTTGTGAGGCAGGAATTCCCTCAAAAAGTCCATGCTGACTCTTTCTTGACACCCCAAAACATGCCTGACATTCCTTTTTCTTATTATAAGTGGGTGGGCATTTCACCAGAAAAGCAGTTTAAGTTTCGTGTTTATGTTTCCTCTGGATGCCTTGATTCCTACAGAATAGTTTCGGGTTTATTTTTTTTAAATAGAAGCTATCTTTGCCACCCTCCAGTTCCGAGGGTCATCAAGGATATATGTTGGACTACAAAAAATACAGTAGTCATTTCCCATAATAGAGTTTTCATTGTATGGGAAAAGAAATGCCAGACTGCCATGTCCTGCCCACTACAGGAAGAAGATGAATATGTAGGTCAATTTTTAGCAAAGAAAGGTAAGCATACAAAAAAAGTGAAGCAAGCACAGCAGCGTGTACCAAGGCTCTGTGAAACACCAGCATTCATCAAGAGCAACCCTCAGGAGTGACCTGAGGTTTGGTTTTTACACAGACAAAGCCTTTCTGGAGTTCTTGCACTGCTTTTCAGAGCTATACCTACCCTGCCAAATAAAAGATGACATGGTTTCAAACCAAGTCCAAGTGACAGAGACAGGGTTTGTGTGTATGCTGGAGAAGCAGTAGCCTCTTGCAGATCATGGCTGTCTTGCAGGCAGCTGTTTGGAGAAATCCATACCGGAACCAAGGGCTTAGAGTACAATTATGCTGTGTGGACAATCAATAATCAAGCTTGGCCCTGTTTTATTTAGGGGTATAGAGGCACTCAGTGTGATCCTTCTAATAAAGAGGGACAGCTTGTAAAAGGATAAGAGAAACAGAGTGATTTCTGAGTAAATAATCTGATCTGGGGAATGATGTAAATGACGAGCAGAGGCACTTCCATGCAGCGTGAAATCATTAATGTTATGTAAGAGCTGAAAGCATTCATGTAAGGCTGGTGCACTAGTATCAGGACATGGAGAGTGCTCTTACTCACATTTAGCATCCTTTTATTCCTGGATCTGGGGTCACTTGGGAAGATCCATCTACATAAACTGTATTTAGTCTGTAATATTTTGATGTTAACTGAACTGAAAAGGGCTCTCCTGATGAGCACCTTCATGAAAAAAACAGACAAATCTGAATTTTGGAAGGAAGGACTGTACATTTTTTTTTGATACTATTCAGCATCATGAAGTTGCATCTGAAATGTGACCCAAGTAAAAATGAAATCAAAATGGGCGAGAGTGTTTCTGCTCACTCCCCTGATGTAAAAAGATGATGATGGTTTCAGGGGCTGAAAGCCCAAAGCAAAAGCAGTGCTAAGGAGGCAGGTAGTGTGAGTGCCTTTCAGGCCAGCCCTTCAGATGCTGAAATAAGCTGTGTTTAACGTTGACTGCTTTTCAGGCTGAGATTTCTTCCCACAGTTGTTTTTTTCTTGAAGGCTAATTAACAATGATGTTCTCATAATAAAGTTCTTATTTCCTGATACAAAATCTTCACTCTTCCTGGACTAAATGGTAAGCATAAGTTAAATAATACAAGCAAATTGGCCCATGCTGTATAGCTTTTAAAAGCATAGTAGACATGCCTTGTTAACTCATTGAAGAATTTCAGAGATTTAAGAGCACATGATTGGCACATAATGTGCAGTCAAGGAAAATACTATCCTGAGAATCTTTCTGCAATGAGACACCGAAAGCTGCACTGTGCAAAGTTCACATAAAAGAGCTAATGGGCTTCTAGAAGAACCCAGAGCATGCTGATCCATCGCTGATGAAAACCCAGCTCAAGGCTAGCTAGGAAAATGGTGGTTATTTTGTTTCTTTCCTAGTACAAAACATTTTGTCTTTTAGGCCTCAGAGTGCAGTCTACACAACACACAAGTAAGAAGGCGTTACCTTGAAAAAGCTGTGGTTCGCAAAGTCCAGGTCATCACAGACTCATAAAATCATAGACTCACAGAACAGCTGGCTGGAAGGGACCTTCAAGGGTCATAAATCAAACCATGATCCTGCCCTCCATTACAACCACCCTGAAAGACATTTTCTCCATGTCAGGGTGCACAGGGACACTCTCTCCCAGCAGGACACAGCTCGCTGCCCCGGAGCAGAGGATCTGGGCAGGGAACTGAGCTAGGGAAAGGTGCTGCCTGTCTGATTAGAAATCAACACCCTTTTGATAATGGTACTCAATATCATTATTTGTGTGCAGTTTTAATTTCCTCAGGTTCTCAGTTACTGTCCATGTTTTGACTCCTATGTGCTTCAATCTTTTTTTTTTTCTGGGGGGGGGGACTCGTAAGTAATATTATTATCTCCTAAAAGAACTATTTACGTTGGAAAAAACCTGTAAGCTGATTGAGCTGAATCAAGTCTGAGAGTGTCAGGGATGTTTTTGTTAATGTAGACTTACAGTCTTTTCTGAACACACCTGAGTGAAAACTGTGTAAACCAAAGGGAACTCAGCCAGATAGAATACATAGAGCAGTGTTTATCTCAATGTAATTTTCAATCAGTGGAGCCACAATTTCATTTCAGGGAGACAGAGAAGCTGTTATTTTGGATAAATATAAATTTAGGCAAATGGAAATTGCACATGCTCTTCTGCAGATTCAGACATCTTCAAGAGACAGGCTAAGATTTTTTTCATGAATACCATTCCCTTTTAAATCAGTTGTAGTAGTTAGCTGCAAAGAACCTCTTGAGTACTTTGATTTCATTTGTTTTAGAACACAAATCAGGTATATTTAGCTAATCCTCTAAGATTCGGCTACATTATATTCTTTTATTAGCCTCTCTAAAATGCATTTTTACTGTTACATTTTAAAGAGGATTAATATCCATAGTATAAATCATAGTAGTCTCTTTAGGTGTGGTGCATCTTAAGGTTTACAGATTTTAAATTATTTAAATGTTGTTTTATGTTGCCTAATTTATTCTGTTAGAGCTGTTCAGAGTGTAAGACTGTCATTAAGATTATTTTACTGCTTGATGCATCAGATACAAATCTTTTTGAAGAGCTGTTTCTTTCTCAATTATTATCCAAAATCTCAACCAGTCTTTATCTTTTTCTTAAATGTTTGAGATAAACTGTAGACAGATGCAAAATACTAAAAATATTAGGTCATTATAAAAATTTATTTGATAATAACCACCAGAAGGTGCATTGTCTGTATGCCACTGAGAAACTGGAAATGCTAGTGAGTCCTATTCTGCCTTCTAAGCACCTGAATATGAGCTGTCACATGAACGTATCTGGAATTCCTAGATATCTTTCCTCCATGCTGTCATTCTGCTACAGACATTTTCCTACAATTATTTTCTCACTTGATGTGGGTTACGTGGGACATTCTCACTTCCAGAAAAGACTATTGAGGTAACTCTGCAGGTGTTACCCTCTTTTATAAAATACAGTTGGGGTTGATCTGTGAAACTCTCAGCAGAGGTCTCCTCTCTCCCACATGTGCCCTGTATACTCTAAATCACAACTTCCACTCAGAGTGAGTTACAGAGGCTTGGCACAGAAAACTGCCAGGAGACCAGTGAGCTGGCATTTCCTGGGGCGAAATGAGGACATGCATGTTTTCCTTTAGATGAGGATTTTTAAGCCATGGCAAGTGGCTTACAAATAATTCCTTGGATTTATTTAAAAAGTTGGTTTTAATAGGTGAGTGGGCTTACAGCAAGAATGAGGAATCTAGTCACAGTTTAGCCACTGATCTTCTGGATGATCTCTTAATAGTCACGTGCCAGGACTTTCAGAAAGAGACTGGAATTTGTGTGTCCCAGTTTAGAGTCCCCTTTCTGATTTTTATTTAATTTAATTTTCATTTATTTAGGAGGAACATTTCAAAATACTGCCTGGTTATTTTAGGTGGAAACACAAAATAATTCCTTTGAAACAAGCTGAGTGCATCTTAGCCTAGGCTTTTGGTGTAGGAAGTACTTTTACAAATTCCCTTTCTGTTGTTTTCTTATCCATATTATGGATCCAGCAATATTAATCATGTAAAACTTTTGCATCTCTATTAAGGATATTTAGCTGTGCTCCATCTGAAATCACTATAAAGCTGTGAAAGCTAGAAATCAGGCGTTCCTATCTTTTGAGCCTTCAGGCAAGTGTTTGTACATGAATTTGCATTTTGAACCCATGCATGTTTCAAACTGGTTTGCAGCGCGCTGAGAGTGGGGGCAGACATGAGAGTTGCCTTAAGGACAGCTTCTCAGTGTGCCAGCTGGATGCTCTTGCAAAGAGATTGCTCATGAGCACCCATTTGACTGCACTTTGCTGGCAGGAGAAGGGAAAGGAGGAACATCACAAACCCTTCATCTCACCTGTGGGCCTGTGCTGAGCATTCAAAGATGTGCCCCTGCAGGAGAGAGAGGGGGATGTAGTCATTGCACCTGAGTCTCTTTGCCAGCCTCACGTTCCAACTGGCTCTCCCAGGGAAACGATTCGCTTCCGACCACTCTAGCACAGCCTGGGCAGGGCAGTGCAGCAGCGGCTCCTCAGGGAATGTCAGCCTTTTGGGGGACTTGAACCTCAGGAATGGCAGAGTTCAACTTCACTGACCTCCTGGGTGCACCCTGATTTTTGTTTTCAAGAAACTTCAGCAGAAATTGGATCAAACAGGCAGGGACTTAATTTTTATTTAAACTGCAATAGAGAAAAGGAGAAAACTCCGCCAAGGTCTTAATGTAGGATTATTTCCTGTAGCCATCTCAACTACACATTATACATTTATATATTCCTTGTGAATAATTGCAGTCTAAAGAAGAAGGATTGAGAACTCTGTGATGAGTTTGTTACATCTCAAATTCAGAGACCCCTTAGGTCTAGGTGGGGATTACCTGTTTGGGGGCGATGGACTTAACCCATAAGGTCTGTGAAAGCAGCTGTGTAGCGCTGAAAAGTGGAAACCTAAGACTGGGATTTGCTGTTTGAAGTAAGATTTAGAAAGTATCGAGGAATGTAGGGTATTTGGCATCCTTGCTGGAATGTGGAGGGAAACAGAGGCAGCTGAGGGCAAAAGCAGGGAGCCCCAGTGACCTGACAGATAAGCAGCTCTCCGTGATAGGATTTTACATTTCCTTGCGCTGTCACCTACTCACCATCAGAGAGATGCTCCTGATCAGATCAACAGTCCACCTGCGAACCAGCCCTGCCGACGAGACAGGCAAACCTGCCCTGCCTCTGACACCTTCCAGCAGCGCCTTCAGCAGGGCTGATGTTGCTTAATTCAGATTCCAATTAAATGCAGATTGCATGTGAATGTGTATGCATGAGGATATAAAATCAGACATAAAATTACTGAGTTCACTTGCTCTCCACCGTAGAAGAAGATATTTGAAAGGTGTGAGGAAAAAGCCGTATTTATAGTACAACATGGCAACATTCTATAAAGTAATTAATTAGAACAATTGAGAGATCTTAATTTTTTTGTGTTTTTTTTTTCTTTTTTAAAGTGACAAGCAGAAATCAGAAAGGAGCTGATGTGAGTTAATTGAATGAAAATGAATTTTACAAAAGGCAGTAACAACCTGCTTAAGTGTTACCATAACTTTTGATATTTAAATATATGATCCTTATCAGACAGCTTTGATTAGCCTTTAAGCAAAACTAAATTTTGTTTTAATCAACGTTATAATGTTAACTGCTTATTGCACAGTTTGCTTGTGGTGTATTAGTAGTAATATTTTTATGTAATGTAAAAAAAATAGATTAAATGCTTTCTAGAAGGATGACTATTATTTTAGAATTATTTATCATTTTATATAAATTATATATAATGGATAACTGTATTTATTAATAATTATGAAATATTATCTAGCTTAATATAGATAGATTAATTATTATATAATTACCTCCCTTCCTGTAAACTGTAGCTTCAGTGGTGAGGTTCACTAATTCAATATTTAAAATGGTATAATGCAACTTCTGATATAATGGGTTTTTGTTTTCCTCTTCTCTTGCTTCTCAGCCACATATTTATTTTATATTTGATACAGCTTTGTCAATGAAGGTAAAGTCAGGAATGATTTAGTTATAAAAGCAGTTTGTGGTTATCTGTGGGTGTATGTTTGACACTTTGGATTCATCTTTTCCTGTCTTCTGAGAAACTTCTTGGATCTTTGTCTTTGCAATGGGTAATTTACCTGGATTTGAGGGCCAGACATAGAGGTATATTCCTTATCACATAATATTAGGAATGTTAGAGATATTTTCAATACAAGCCTTGTAGGTAAAGACAGGTCCTGCATCCTGAGCCTTTTTTTTCCTGGGAAGTTAACATAGAAATTGGAAGGTAAGATATGATGTCCTGGGGTAACCACGTTAGTTCTTGCAGCACTGCATGAAACACAGAGTTACACATTATACAGGGGTACAGACTCAGGACAGGACATGACAGGGACTTGTACCAAGGGAGCACCTAGGACAAGGGCAAGGGCAAAATAGCCACCAGTAGGGAATGATGGCCGTTTTCTCATTTTCTCCACCAGTAGGGAATGGTGTCCCCTACTTGAGGGGACAGACCCCACTGGCTGCATCTTTTGACAAGTCAACAGCTACAAATTGTATACTGGTCTGACCAGTAAGGATTATGCACATATTAGAAAAGCAGGACTTCCATCCAGCTGAAAACTGTCTTTATTTTTTTCTTCCCTTGCAGCATCAATGTGTTTATTCAAATGTTGATTAAATGATCTGTTGTCTAAATTAGAGCAAGTTAAGGATGCCCACTAAGGGCAGTGAAACCATCACCCCTTTTCCAAATAGGAAGCAGTCTGCTGTTCCCTGAGGTCTTTTAAATCCATGCCATCATTTCATGGCTTCATTGAGATGTGGGATTCCACCAGGACTAGCTCTGAATGCCTGCTTTGCAAATGAGGAAGCCTAGACCTTAGTGTCATCTCCCACCATGGATATGTTGTGTCTCCTTTGGAAAGTCTTAAGCAACTGCAATGCATTCCCTGTGTTCCTGTAAATTCCTTAGTTTGTTATCTCTTATAACTTGTCAGTCATGGCTAATGATGTAGTAGATGCAGTGGAAAATGGATGTCAGTCCTTGGAAGACCATCATTGAGTCATTAAGTCAGGGATGTGTCTCTCCTTTACATTCCCTCTGAATCTATATTGGAAATATAGAAATCTATTGGAGACGGGTAAGCATGAAAATAGCTTGTACCGGGATTTTTACAATTGCACTCAGAATTTAATAATAAATGTGCCTTTTTAAAGAAAAGTTTGTGGAACAATTTCAGTTTTGATGTCAAGGGGCAGGGTGAGGGTGAGCTATGAATGTGTGTGTGTGTGTGTGTGTGTGTGTGTGTGTGTGTGTGTGTGTGTTTCACAAATAATTTAATCTCAAACAGATTAGTAGATAATATTGCTCTGTAAGCAACCAAAGGGGTGAAGGAGTGAACTCTAGGACACCATTCTTGGAACAGATGTTATTTCCCAATACCCTGCTAGGGGTGAGTGAGGGGGCAAGCAGGTGTGTGTTGGATGGATTTGGAGGAATTCTTTGTAATGAAGCTAAATGACACCATAGACTAAGTACAATGAAACGACATGGCACTCTCCCTTTCTCTTAATAAATAATCATTAATAAATGACAAGATAATTTAAACACTGTTGCCATACAATAGGAGCTAACATGGTTCAAGATTTGTCATAAGAATGAACAATTAATTTTCCATTATTTTTTACTAGTTTACATGAAGTTCACATATTTCTGTGATTTCAGGTAGTTAAAAGTCAAGCACTTTAAAGGAATTTCTTTACTGAGCAAAAGTTTTGATAATTTTTTTTAAGGAATCCTTAAAATGACTATTTCAGGTTTTTTTAACATGTCTTCAGCCCACCTCCCATTAAATCACTGGTCTTCTATTTATTCTCACAGATTAAAAAGTTATGCTCAATTAAGGTGAAGATGGAGTTATGCTGCACTGGTTAAAATCTGCTGGACTACAATGTAAACAGATAAAATGAAATGACTACTTTAGGCTTCTTCATATTTTTTAAAGTCTTTTACAAGAAACCGTAATTGGCTGAGATGATTGCATTTTTTTTGCAGTCTGTAGAAAGAAAGAGTGATGTTTCAGAAGTATTGACTGAAAATAATACTGGGTTTTTCTTGTCTACTAATTTGTATCCTTGGCTTTCGTAGTTCTTGTCCTTATAATTTGCACAGCATGGAGTGTTTTGTGGCAATTACACCACCAATTCTAGAATGGCTTTCTCTCCTTGACTGGACACAATGCTGGAAAAAGGGAAACAGATTTTTCCTTTAACATGAAGAAAATTTAGTTGCTTTTTTAAGAAAGCAACTAAACATGCACAACATATGTTTGTGATTGAGAAAGAGCAACATGGCTCAGACCTGTGAAATGTTTGGGCATTTGAATGTATTCAGATTTAAGTAGGCAAACGTTTGTGTGTTACATTAATAAAGGATAACATTCCCCTGGATTATCAGTATAGTCTCAACAACGTAAGGCATAGCACAGCAGTAAAACACATGCATGAAACACCTTTGGAGAAAACAGCCTTTTTACTCTCATCCATGACACTTCCCTTTTTTTCTTTTTAAGTTTATCTTTAAAATTAGTGTTGTACTTACAGCCAGCCCACGAAAGGAGTTAATAGAAATTATTACATGAAAGCAAGTTTAACTCTATCTTTTCCCTGAAAATCCAGAGCAAATCCAAACTAATCCCAAAAATAAAACCAAAGCAATAACTTGTTCCTTTTCTGGTGGACAGTAGAAAATGAATATCTCAGTTGGGCACAACACGGACCCTTTGGACAGTAGAGAGACAGTAATTGTCATTTTATAATGGCCAGGTAGGCACTTTTAACACAGGTTTTGATCAACATGTTAAGATTCAGAGCAGCCTTTCAGTATTTCTAGGGAGACCAGAAGAAAGGCAGGGACAGACACTTCAGTGTGGCCTGTTACAATAGGACAAGGGGTAATGGTTTTGAATTAAAACATGGTCAATTTAGTTTAGAGATAAGGAAGAAAAGGAGAGTGGTGAAACAGTGGAATAGGTTGCTCACAGGGACAGTAGATTTCTGCCCCATTTCTGGAAGTGTTGAATGTTGAGGGAGCATAAGACTCTAAGGTGCATGCTCTGCAAGTTCAGCATCAATTCAGATTTAAGACAGAACAGCTGCAAGGTGTTCTCTTGTAGCAAGTCCTTGCAGACATAGCATTTAAGCTTGGCTAAGGATAAAAATTATAGTCAGTATCTATGGAGAACAGATGAAAATTGAGACTGCCATGATAATTTTTGGCAAGAACAACTAAGATGGGGACTTTTCATCTACACAGGCACCAATATGGATGAAATGATGAATCTGCCAGAAGAGATTCTGCCTCTGAAATAAGATTAGAACAGTTTAAAAAAAGCAGTGGAATCACCTCCTGCATATGTTTACTTCTGTTTTATCTCTACCTCTGTTGTAGAATTTGTCAATCTCTAAATTAATTGTACTTCACTTCACTATTTATGCAATGTTTACACATTGTTAACACTTGTTTCAGTTGAGTCAGAATAGTCTCAGAACAGTCTTGAGGGCAGAGCATGCCATACCAGCGTTCAGCAAATGCTGCCATCTCTTTTTGCCATCTTAATACAAAGACTGAACTTCACCCAACCTGTCAGACCAGCTTTATTGTCTTTGCTTGGCTAGAGCCAGTACAGCTTTACTGAGTTTTAGGGAATAAAATAATGCAGTCTTTCTTCTGGAAGCTGTCAGCTATGACCAGAAAATTTGCAGGTGTTCCTGGAAAACCGTGTATAGTGCTGCAGATTGAGGGATGCCATCTTTCAGCCATCCTTCCTCCCAGTTACACCAATATGAGAACTCTGCAAGAAATTGCCATTCTCTACTCCTACATTTCTCAAAATTATTACAAAAAGTCCGTGATACCAAATTATTCCCACGTAGTGCCTTTTTTTTCATCTCTTTAGACCTTTTGACCTACCTCTCCTGCAGGAAATTTTACACTCAACTTCCTAATGTTCTTGACAAATCTATTATTAAATAGACACTAATCAAATTGCAAATTACAAAAAGATGATGTTATGTTCTATTAGTGGTTTCTAATGGAAATAAAAGCTACACCATAAAGCTAATAAAGGTCAGTTGACATACGGAGTATGGCAATTAAAACCATAATCAGTCAGCAACTGTTACCATTTGCAGTTTGCAGATCCATTGCAATGAGCTCTACACATCTAGGCAATATTCCAGACTGTTTTTTCTCTTTTTCACACCAAATAGGCCACTAGAATATTCTATACAACCCCTGACATTTTGCAGAGCAGTTTCTACCAATTCAATTATGTTTTTTAACAAGGCATTTGATGTTTTTTAGAATCTGGAAGACCTGTTTGACCTATGACATTTCAGTTCAGAGTAGGTGCTTGCTTTGCAACAGAGTGATCATTCACTTAGTCCTATACTTGGGCTGAGTGCACCCTGAGTGGGTTTGCAGCTGACCCCAAGCTGAATGGGGCAGCTGACATGCCTCAAGAATGGGACACCATCCTGTGGGACCTTGGCAGGCGTAAGGAGCGAGCCCATGGGAACTTCATGAAGTTCTGCAAGGTCAAATGCAAGATCCTACAACTAAGCTGGGGAATCCCCAGTATCCATACTAAGGCTAAGGGATTAAAGAATTGATAAAGGCCCCGCAGAGAAGGACTTAGGGGTACTAGCAAAAGAAAACTTAGTCATGAGCTGGCAATGTGTGCTTGCAGCCCAAAAAGCCAACCACACCTGCATGGCCAGCAAGCTGAGGGAGAGGTCTGTGTCCCTGCACTCTGCTCTTGTGAGATCCCACCCGGAGCTGTGTGTCCAGCTCTGGGGTGCCCAGCCCAGGAAAGACATCAATCTGTTGGAGCAGGTCCAGAGGAAGACCACAAAGACGATCCTCTGTATAGAAATGCTAAGAGAGTTGGGGTTGCTTGGAGAAGAGAGGATCTGAGGAGACTTTTTTCAGTATACTAATATATAAAGAGGGGTTATAAGAATATAGGGACTTTTTACCAGGGCTTGTATAGTCAGGACAAGGGGGCAAAGGTTTTAAACTGGAAGAGGGTAGGTTTAGAAAAACTGTGCCCAGAAAAACAACCAGTGATTGTTGTTCCATCACTGTAAGTGTTCCAGGCCAGGAAGAATGCAGCTTAGAGCAATCTTGTAAAAAGAAGTCTGTACCTGTGGAAAGAGAGTGGACTAAATGATTTTTAAACATCCTTTCCAACCCAAACTATTCTCTGTTTCCATGACTCTAGACTTTCCACATGTGTTTGTACCTCTCAGTAAGGAGTAGGTATCATTTTAATATTAAGGTAGCTGAATTAAAAGCTCTCTGGGACTGCTGTACAGCAATTAAAATTATCTGAAAGACATAAAGCCTTTTTATTTCATGAACATTGAATGTTAACATAGGCTAAAGTAAGCAACACATCTAAAGACTTAACAGTATTAAAGGTATGTTCATCATTATAAAGAAATGAATTATTATAGATATTAAAATAGTGTTATATCAAAAGAAGAAAATACTTTTTCAAAACTTGGAAAGTCTTTCTCAACTATGCATTACTCTGTAACTTCATACCAACAACATAATAAGATTTATTCTTCCAGATGTAATGAGGTGGAATAGGTTTCTTCTCCTGTATGAACAGACTCAAATACATTTAATTTCAATGAGCTTTGACAATTTCTTGCTGTGGTGTAAAAGCATGGCAATCTGTTACATCTATGCTCCACAGCTGGATGGAGCTTACAAGAACCATACACATCTCCTGTATTTTGATGATGACAGTTCAATCCTTTATCCTGAAAGTGTACCACATACCTGTCTGCACAGCACAGGATGGTTCTGAAGCAGTTATGCCATCAATGCCTCTGGGATGTTCATGAAGAGTAAATTACTGAGAGAGCAAATAATGGCAAAAGGGCAAAGGTTATACTTGAACCGGAATTCTAAAACAAATGTAGGTTATGTCTTTAAAAACTGTACACAAAAATAATCACCTCAACTCAACTTTACTGTTGTAAATGAAATTTTACAACAGATACTTCTGTTGTAATCAAGTGTGTATGACTCTTTGAGTCGCAAAGATCTTTCCTGTCCTTGGGGATACCTAGAATAGTTTGATCTAAGGAAAGCAGAGGGGGTTATGTTGGTCTGCAATCTTGCTGTAAAATGAACAAAGACAAGTTGCAAGCCACTAATAAAGACTTCCTCTACCTGAGGAGAGAGAGGCTTACCGGAAAATGTGCTTCAGCTGGGAGAAAGCACAAAAATATAAGCATGGTATAAATGTGTAAGTTACTGATGTTTGAGTTCTTTGTAGAGCTCTGTTAACAACTTTCAGTAGTGGCCACCCTGCACATGAGAAGCCTTTACTGTTTATACTTGATTAACGTTGCACTTCTTCCTTTTAATCAAAACCTGAAGCAGAGAGGGGATCTATGCTGCAACACACTGCAGCTGCAGCCCACTTCTGCTTTGGAGTAAAGGATAGGAAAAATGAAGGAAAGTAGTTATCAGTTTTTTGTTGGCAGGTCTTTGTGAGAGTTTTGTTGGGGAACAGAACTCTGGGCAATCACATTATTTCACCTAGATTCATCCTTGTGGTTTCAGTCAGTCAGAACTGATATTGCTGTGTGCTGCTGTTGAAATGCACAGCTGAGCAGCTGCTCCCTCTCAACACAAAGGAGGCGGCACTTCAGGACGTGTTCAAGTGATTTCTGATTTTAAAGCTTTTTGGGGTTCTTCAGACTAAAAGGCGTTTTTAGCACTTCTGCAGCTACTGGTGTACAGGGAACAGACAAAAAGTTCCCTGGAGCTGGTTCAGATTAAACTTGAATTTAAATAGAACTTCAGTAGTTCTGAAGGTTTTTCATTCGTCTTTTAATCTGTGTTTAATCTATAGTCTGCAATGGCCAGGGCTTATACATAATTCTCTTTAGGGCATGCTCCTAGTGTAATTAGTGTCAAAACCTGACTTTAATTAATGAGTAGGATAAGGCTTCAGGGATGGCCATGCAGAAGAACTTCTCAGCCTAATGAATTGATTTCCATTGAATTTGCTATAAATATAATATCATTAATAATGAATTGATTCATTGCAAGGATACCAGAAGACACTAGAAATGGGCAGATGTTACTTTTTTTTGGCCTCAGAAGCAAGTTTGGAGGGTTGTTTCCCCATTATGTTCTCTAACAGTGTTGGCAGAATTTATGATGAGCAGTATAGGCCTGTCTTGGGCAGAGATAAGGAGACAATGGTTTATAGCTGTGATGCCTCCAGGTACAGTTAAAGCAAAGGTCCTGAAAACTGATTACTCATGCCACAGAAGAAACAGCTGAAGGATCTTCAGATATTCTTGGAGACACTGCATCTTCCTGAAAATCATCCCTGCAAAGGTAAGGAGTAGGTAAATGATGAAGAGATCACCAAAAGAAGCAGCATTACAAATTTTCGGTGACTGAAAGTGTTTATTTGATGAGGAGGCTGGAGCTGGCACCAAGCAGATAATTTCAACACTTCTCTTGCCCTGTAGATTCCACTGCTCTACACTGGGAAAGGGATTCAAAAAATGCCACACTGCCACCAGTGCAGCAATTCCTTTTTGGGAAATGAACATTCTTAATGCATTTTTCTTTAAAGGTCATGATTTTTCATATCTTAGTTTTCTTGTTTTGTAGACTATGTTCTTTCTAATCACACTCAAAAATCTGTAGATGTCTTCATTTGTGCACAGACTTCTAATTAGGAAAAGACCCCAAAACAATTGGATGGGAAAAAGTAAAAATTACCATTTTGATTCTCATACATATTCTGTGAGCAGCACCCAAACCTGATTCATCATGTATTCTCTTGCAAATTATCTATGTTTGAAAAGCTCAAGCCTCTGGGAAGTTCAGAGGGCTGACGCTTCCTGTTCCTAACACAGAGATGACAGAGACTTTGTTTTACGTTTGCACAGCTCAAGGAATGCTCCAGTTACAGATGGGGAAGGATTATTTCCAGCCACTTTATGAACTTTGTTTTCCAGATTAGTAAGAAGCCCAAGACACTTTACATAAGTGCTGATGTGGAGGTGTTTGCATATAAGCTTATTTTACTGGAATCAGGAGCTGGTGCTGTGCTTTCACAGTGTAACGCACCCATTGCCACTGCAGTCCAGTAATGCTCTCTTGGCTTCCTCTTTCATTACAAGTCTCTAAACAGATGCCCTTAGAATTGCATGCCCATATTCCTGATAATATCTTCCACATCTTCAAGCCTAAAGACTGCTCTGTTGTATGGAAAGAACTAATTCTCTGAACTGCAGAAAAATACACAACCCCAGTGAATTCCTCTGGATATGGTAAGTGACTGACATTCGTGAAAATCAGAACCTCTCATTCAGATGTTTAAAAAATAACCTAACTATCTAATATCTAAGCATGCTTGTTCAAAAATGTCATTTAAATGTGTCTCTTTGTAGGCATTTTGGAGAAAAAAAATATTATGAGTTTGATTTTTCAAACATGGTTTCCAAGTGAACCTATCTAAGCTGAGTCTGCAGTTCTGTACCAGGAAGAAAATGCACAAAGGTTTAGCAAAGGTAAAAAAATGGGCCTTTAAATATGGAAGTCCAATTAAATTCCCTGGGCTCCAGTTGCTTTTAACAACTGAGAAAAATAAGGAAGAAAAATAGGTTGATTTTCATGTATTTGTTTAGATTTAGAGAAGAAAAAAGAGGCATCCATCCAAGGCTCTACATTTCTGCTATCATTAACCACACAATAAACACATTCTCACCACATTAAATAATCACTTCAACAGGAACTAAGCTGGCCAGCCAGCTACCTACAGGGCGTCCTGGGGGATAGACGAAGGAAAAATAAATACCTGTGAATACTCTGGGAAAACAGTAAATCTCCACTTTTCAGTAGCACAGCACTCCTGCTTCTAGCCAACATGAAGGGCAAAAAAGCTCAGTCAGTCTTATAAACTCATTATGATACAAGATGGAATATTCCCTGCCCTGATTATTTTGCCAAGTTAAGTGGACAGTGTTATTTTGGGTGGCAAAGAGAACTTTCTGCTTTGGAAGGAAAAAGAGAGCCTGGCTGATGATGCTAAAAGATCAAAGGTGGGGGATGTGTGGATTCACTGAGCTGTGGAAAAATACCCCAGTATGCAGAACCAAGGGTGTTTAGCAGACATCTGCTTCAGGACCCAAGAAGAGGATGTACACAAGCAATGGCTTGCATTTTTTACTCACCTTTTGCATATGTGAGTAGGTTTTCAGGCATTAAGTCGTGTACTGAATGTATTCATAATACCATACATAACAATGCAAATTAAATGTTTAGCTTACCCAAATGTGTTAATGATCCAAGGGTACAATCTAATGTGTCTGGAACTAATTAGTGCAGAACGCTGCAGCAGGAAGGCAGAAATGCCATGCACAGTTAAGTATGCAACTCAACACTGCAGGGGAAAACTCTGCCTCGTCACAGAGCATGATCAATACATGTCCAAGGCACCAAGAGTGATGAGGTTTTGTGCAGCTGCAAAATACGTCCTCACATTCATCAATTTTTTGCTACTGAGATTGGCACGCTAAGGTACATAGTGTCAGGGAAATGCACCTTCAGTCTTCTGTGCAATAAAGACACAAATGTATGGAATTGTTTTTTCTTTCTGGTCACAGTATTTTGAAACTAAAGATATTCACAAATAAACCTCTTAGTTTAGAAAGGAAATAATTACAGCTGTAGTAACAATTCTGAGCCTTATGAAGGAATTCTTCAAAGGTTCTATAGTAACAAAAGAAAAAACCCAAACATTTTCATATATTTCTCTTTGCATTTGTAAGTTTTATGAGAAACTGATAAGGTTTCATTATGGGAAGCAATTTTTGGATGTTAATTCTCTGCTCATCTGTCTCCCCAAGCCCCTCAGACATTAATTAAACTTTTATAGCCATTCAAACTAACATCTAAACATTCCAACTCAGAGCTGCTTAAGTACAGCCTCAGGCTATATCTGGCCCAAATCCACCAGAATGGCTGTGTGCCCAATCCTCTGTTCCAGCTATTGACTGTTCTTGACCCCTTTTCCCTTTACTTTTGTCATCTATTATCTTAAGGGGGCTTATTCTGCCCTGGTTCTATTTTGTCCAATGGCATAACAATTTCTTATTTTTTTTCTGTACCCCTCTCACCTGTGGCCAGCAAATATTCTTCCCAGTAACACTTTCAGAGCCTTGAAATACCTGGACAGTTTGACTTTATTGAAGTTACACAGCGGGTGTTGGTGATGGTTGTTTGAGCTTGTGCTTCCAGATGGCCTGAGATCAATACATGGGATGTGACTCACAGCTAACGGGATATTTGGCCTTTGAAGTGAAGTGTTGCAGCTCCTTAGTAAGTGTTCCAAGCCCTACAGTTCTGAAGGGAACTGCTCGCTGATATTTGCAGAGGGAGAGTTACAAAGTGTCTGAGAGTTACAAAGAGCTGAAGAACATTTGGGCTGAGGTTTGTAGTTTGAGCCTTCAGCTTGTCCATATCCCAGTGTGTTTTATACTTCCAGTATCCAGGTGTGCCATGACTTACATAGATGTCTCAGCTCCCATTAGCATCAGTGGAGCTTTAGAGAGTGATCCAGTGAATTTCGGGTAAGAAAAACAGTTATTCAGACACCACTGACCATGGGAACATCTCCATTGCCCTTAGACAAGCAACAGCTACCTGGGGACACCTATGTTGCAGACAGACAACATTTTCAGCTTTTTTGCACACAGATATGCAAATTTTCCAACACATGACAGTGTCATGAAAAATATTCTTAATTGGAAAACTGAGAGTGTTTTCCAATCCACAGAGTCCTCAACTATTTGGGTAATGTTTTCTAGACATATGGTTAGCTGTGACGTTTTTTGCTAGTTGAACATTACAGAATCCTTCAGATTTAGTAACTCATTCAGAAAAATGTATGGCAGCAAAATAATATTACTCTCTGGGACAAAACCAAGTAACCAGTTCAGGTTTGTGGAAGAAAGCATACCAGTCCATGTGAAGACACCGTCTGGCCACCAGTGGATTTCAACAGGAATAGCAAGACTGTTATGATAGCCTTAGGAGTCATTTGTCCAAGAGTACTTCTGAATTTAGCAAGTATTAAGGAAAGGATTTTTCCATTTACGTCGCTTTATTTTTGACTAGTTTTCTAAATCTTGCTTTGGATGTGGCAGAAATGTTCCTTGTTTAGACGTTTCTCTTACAAGAAAACCCCACCCTGTTTTCCTTACACATTGAAGTGCTTCTTAAACAGTAAATCAATAGATGACAGTATCCACAATGGTAGATTTCTGAGGAGGGCATCAGCTCTTAGCAATATTTTGCAGTGGGATTTCAGTCAGCTCTACTATGAGGTCTGTCATCCCCCTACAGCACGATGAGGCTGGGACAGTGAGTGGGAAGCCCAAGGAAGAGCAAGAGAACAAGGTCTTGTGCCTGAAGGTCCACCAGCTTTAACTCTGGATAGGAAGACAAGTAAAATATCACTCTGCATTTTAGCAACTATATTTAGAGAAATATTTATGATTGCCATGTAAATCATATAAAGCAAGGTTTTAGGTATTTAGCAGTTGTAGAGTATTAGGAATCCTGGATGAAAATTTGAATTCTAATGGCTCAGTTTGTCTTGGCCCGTTTAAATCAGCTCAAATGCCAGCCAGCAGTTAACAAATACCTGGTACTTGGTACTACAGGAGGGATATTCTGCTGAAGTTTACAATGGTAATTTTGATTGCTCTTCCGGTGTGTAACTATGCAATCATTACACTTCATTAATCACATTCAATAGATGTGCAGTTATATTTACTAGTTCAGGCTGGGAAACTTTCACAGTTCCCCTCTTCAGAGATTATTCCTATCCCCAAAAGCACTATTACCCTTTTTACTCTAGGCTCTTACCAAAGCAAGAAATCTCAAGTTTAATGTTTTTGTATTTACATAACCAGTTACTAGATGTGGCAAGCAAATGCTCCAGTATTTTTTGGGACCCAATATTGCAAAGTGTTTATACACAAAGCTAATAGTTATGATAATGTTTATTGCTCAATCTGCATTCAGAAAAGCTGAAAGAAATGAGGAGAGAAAGCCTTTGTGAGAAACCTACTGTCCAAGTCTGTGAAACCTACTGCCTATGGGCAGCTCTACTTAAAAAGCTTGTTACTGAATCCTGTTTTCTAACCAAGAACAGAATATTCAATTTATAGGGTAAATGTACTGGGGCAGAAAGAACTGATTATTAAGTTCAGTCTTCTGTTTAGAAGGGAAGTCAAAAGGTTTATACCAACAAAATGCAATTTTTATGAGAGTTGATCATTAATTCTGGATTCTGACACTTTGCAGTTTTGATATATTAGAAAAGCTGGTAAGTAAATCTGGCAGATCTCAAAGAAAATTAATTAAGAAAGAAAATTATAATATTCTACTTGTTTCTGGTAAAGATGCATGAAGTTATAAAGAGAATGCTGAAACAATTTCCCCTCCCTTCTAATCCTTATTCATTTTTTCTGAAGATTAATTATGAAAAATCTACCAGAGCCTGATTAAGTGCCAAAAGAAATGTCATATATGTTAATATCCCTCTAGGAGCCATGGCTATGGCTCCAGGAGAAGAATTTATAATTCATGCGAATATAGTTAAAATTCCTTAGTGTTTGTTCCTGGATGTTACAGGATGGGCTCTAAATATCAGAACTTGCAAAAACTATGCAATAAATAAGATCAAGCTGTTCCTTGCACCAGAGAACTAGTATAGAAACTGGGGTTTTTTTCTCTGCTTTCTTCTGTCATCTTCATCTTGCTTAAAATACACAGCAAGAGCTCTGCCAATTGGGATGTAAAATGCCTTCTTGATTGTAGCATATAATTAAATCTTCCCTTTCAGCTTTTTCTCCACATCAGTTTATAAAGGATCTACTTGAATTTGAGGCAAAAAAAGACATCTGGCTTCATGGTTTTGTGTGGGCTGATCTAGTTATATTCCTTTTTTAAATATATATATTTGCACTGAGTAAAACCTAAAATAATGCACACTCCTTACCCACTGGAATATATTCCTACATACTGAGAGGTGAAATAAATTCTGCCATGATCACTGAAAATATGCCAGAACCATTATTGCACATTGTGCTACTTTGGCCCATTACCAAAAAGATTGAAGTCCTACACACACCATGCCCTCTGCCAAACACCAGATCTTCAACACAAAAAAATTCAACCTCTCCAAAAGCTTCTCTTTCAGGTCCAGCTTGTAACTTTATTTAAAAAACTAAAACAGGTGAAGACTACTACTATAGCATGTTGTATGAGAGAGAGAGTTTGTAAAAAAACCTATTTTCCTAGGGCATGCCAGAACTACAGGTTTCAAAGTACTGAAAACATTTTTGCTGGGTCAACATCATCACAGCCATGCATTTACAGTGTCCTTGATAAGAGTCACAAGGCTGCTTTACAATGAAGCTCATTAAAAATGATCAATATGTAAAATTTTTTGAAAGAAGCAGCAAACATATTTTTTGATGTAGTTTTACATGCTGGAAAAATCTGCAGTTTTAAAATACTAGTGGAAAGTTTAAAACTCAAATGCTATAATTAGAAAACTGCATGAGTTTTTGATGTCTAAAGAGGGCAAACAAAGCAGCTAATTCTGGTGGTGAAAGAAATCCATAAATCATGGGTGGTAGAGCTGACAGGGTGAGCTGTAATGCAGCTGTCCTCGCAGCACACTGGGATGGAGGCGGCTCCCTCGCTGGCTATTGAGTTGCACCTCTAACAGAACACCACTTGGAGTACTTGAGAGGGATCTGGCTTATCCTAAATCCATTTCCCAGAGTGAAATAAAAAGAAATGAGAAGGTCTAACAGTGTGTTTCAAAGATAGTTGTGCTTTTAGTCTGTCAAACCTTGGTGAGCATCAGTCTGGACTGTGTGAATTTTGTTGCTTGGCAAACCCTGGATGTTTTGCCAAGTGATAAACTGGATCTTTCAACAGCCTTTCTAAACTGTTGGGATTGGGACTGCAGTCCCTCCAATTATCAAGGTTGGCCCCTCTGCCTCAGCTGTGCTGTAGTCACAACCTCTGCCACCTCTGTGGTGCAGCAGATCCCCATGGGGGATCTGCTAGGGTTCAGACACCTGAGGGATTCACTTGTGAGTACCTTGCTGTGAGTATAGGTTTTGAACTGCTTTTGAGAGAGATAAGGAAGAAAGGTCTGTTGGGCAGCATCGTGTATGGTTCTTGATGATAGAGGACCATGTCAAACCCCAAACAAGCTCTGAAAACAGCTTTGATGGGACCTGTTCCTCACCCCAGCACATGGGAGTGTTCCTGAGGGATGGCAGTGTTCCTAAGGGATGACACACCCACAGCGAGCCCAGCAGTTCCCCTGACACTCCACTGATGCTGCAACTTGTAGCAGGAGAGAGATTTAGGGATCTAATATAACAAACCCCATACATACTCCAGTAGATCCCAGGTACAAATCACTTTTTTTTGAGAAAAGCTAAAATTTATGCTCCTTTACCAGACTTCTACCCTTGTGCAGTTGTTGGCACCAGCAGAGTTGCTAGTTGCTAAACCAGCACAGGTAAAACAAACAGATTGATGGTCTCTTGAACTGGAGCACTTGCAACAGCTACGTGTCATTGCCAGGCAGCCACTGGGTGTGGGACCATGCAAGAACATCAGCTTCTGGTGAGCCACATGGCTTCACTTCTACCTATCCTGTGCATTTTGGTCACTGGCAATACCAAATGGCAACTGAGCTACGGTCAGAGCTTTGGCCCCTCAGTGATGGAACTCTCCCAGCCTGGAAATGCAGAGCTTAAGCCACATCCACAACCCCAGATTCATGGGAACAGGAATTCCATACCATTCCTGACCGAAACCACAGCTAAAAGAAAAGCTACTGTTTGCCATGTGGAGAGGTGAACAATAAAGGATGAAGAGAAGGAAAAAAAAATAATTTATTGCCAACCAGTAAGGTGAAATAGATGAGAACAGATGAATGTTCCTAGAGTAGTGCCATTCAGATGGAGCTGCAGCTGGACTTCCCTGCTGTGGCTGTGCCGTGCCATGCCGTGCCACTCAGTGCCGTGGTAGTCCTCTGTTAGCCAAACAGTGAGCAGCCTGCAGCACGAGCTTCTGGGCCACAGGGACAGATTCCCCCTGCACAGGGAGGGGACAGGGCTTGGGCAGCTGTGGAACTTTCTAAGTTGTGAAGCCAGGAGACATCCAGGGCATTTTGTAGGAAAGTCTCCCTAACTGACATGTTGATAGCAAATTAACCCCAATGAATTGCATGCACACAGCTTAAAAAATCTGGGACAGAGGTGAAAACAAACACATCAGCTTTTATTTCAGTCTGTGCAAGGAGGAGAGCAGCATAAGGCATACTGAATGATTGTGAATTTAAGCATCTCCTGAATTTTTAAAAACTCCTCTGTCTCCTATCTTGAAGGTCATGTTAAGTGGAAAGCACTTCTGATCTCTTTATAGATTGCCACACACAGTAAACCTTTAAATAAGCAAGTGTCTTGAGCACATGGAATGACTAACTTTTGCAGAATCTTGGACCTTTACCAAATGTATTCCTCAATCAGGTTGGGGTGCAGTTTATAAAGGCTAACACACTTTAGAGGAAGATTTGAAGTGACAGCTTTTCACATGCCCATTATCTGAGAGGTCTGAGCCCTCTCTCCTGCAGTGAGACTGACAGACTGCTTGCAGCAGGGAGGAGAATGAGCAGGGAAAACCCATGAGAGCTGTATTGCCAGTTCCATTCCATGTGTGCATACCTGGCTTTCCTCTACGAAGAAGAGATTATTTCCTTTTAATCTATTACCACATTTTCAAAGGGTTTGTTTTCCGCTTGAAATGTGACTGTAGAAAAATGTCAAGTTTTGCGGAACAAATTCACTCTCTGTGTGGATCCAGTCACATCTGCTAACCACAGTGATGAAGCATTAGCTAGTTCTCAGCTGAAATGTTCTGGCCTTTGTCCAAAGTATTTTGGTTTTTAGCCTAAAAACAATAATGTTCAGTTCTAGTGTGTAGCTTTTAAATAAAAAAGAAGACATGTCCCCCATTTTTTTATTCTGGTAATGAAAGCAAATGCTTTTGGCCCTCAGTTTCTGCTCAATGACAAATGCAATTTTTGTCAGAAGCTGGTTTCTGTAGAAAATGTTACCAGGCTTATCACGTATCAGCTCTACCTACAGCCAACAAAGCAATGCAAGCCATCAAAGCTATTAAAAGGAAATTTTTTGGCTGTTATGAGCTTTGGCATTAGTTACTAGTAAGTAATCCTTAGCTGAATAGCATGAGGAATGAGAAGAAGAGTCAGAAGCTGAGAAGCAGAATTGGCCAATGTCACAAGGAAGAGCTCTAACAGGGATTTGCCGCTTTGGACACTGGGATGATCTTGTGAGGAGGCAGCATTCGTATTGCAGAGGATGGTGTATGGCTCGCTACTTATCTAGAAGAAAATAAAGCCTACAAGGAATGGGCAAAGTGAAGTCCAACAGCTCATTCTTGTTTATTGTCTGTGTGTCTGGCTGTCTTTTAGCATGTTACTACCACTAGTCAGTTGTCTCTGCACATTCATCCTGTCTCAGGTAGCAAGGTTTTCCTGAAGGAATGATAAGGAGTCTTGAATATTTCCCATAAAATTCACAATTTCTCCCTTGGCATTTCAGTGTGACTAATAAGATTTTTGTCATCAACTCTAATGAGCATAAGTTTTAGTGTAAGCATTTTCTGTGGACACGTCTCCTCTTAATCACCACACAAGATAAGCATGAAGTAAGCAGAAGAGTTCTTCACACAACAACAGATCTTGGCAGGGATGCTTAGAGGAAGATTTATATCTCCTCACAGGACCTCTTAACAACCTGCAGATTTGAAGAAAAGGGACAGAAGAGATGATAGTATCTTTTGTAAAGAAAGAAATATCCCTCTGTGGAAGAATGATTTCATGAAAAGCAGTCAACATAGCATGTTCTGCTTCCAGCCCATATCTTCTCAGCTCGGCAGATTGCAGATTGCCTGCAGACATCCTGTCTGGACACCCTTGGGAACATGGTAATTGTCTTATTGCATTCAAGCACACAGCATCCTGAAGTATGTGCCTCTGACCATGCTGGAGGGCAGCCTGAGAGGCTTGCTGGCCAAACAGTTCTACAGCTGTATGGATGCACCTGGTTCTGCAAATTAGGAGATACTGTGCTCTCACACAGAGTCTTGGGAGGGCTAACACATATATCTGCTACTTATGGAAGGAAGAGAAATAAAATTCAAATACAATGACACCAAAATACATAGAGGGTACCAGAAAAAGAAAACAGGTGTTAATAAGAAATACAGAAGGATCATGTGCTGGCTTGCAGTGGAGATGGAACTATGGTTAGGCAAAGAAGATACATAGGCTCTGCACAAGTTAATTTAGAGGTATCTTGTGTTGGAAACTACTTTCCTGACACAGCAGATTTTCAACAAGCAGCAGATCCAGGAGGAGAGTTCAAACACGTTCTTTTTCAGCTGCTGCCATGATGAGGACTCATGGCATTAACACTCTGCCTCGGGGAGAAACCTGGATCGTGACAGTGCAGAGCAGATACAGAGCTGGATTTAGGTGCACTTCATTTCTGAATCATCTCTGGAAAGCTAAGGAGAAGTAGGTTGGATTATCTGAAAATATTCCTAATACAGTTAAACAATTTGAAGTATTAAGATAACTGATGATGTTGACATAAAGTTTTATAAGTAATTTTCTGTCAGTTTTAAGCAATTCCATGTCATAATAATACACTAGTAATTTATGTAGTTTGCTTTAGCAAACAAGACTCAAGAAAAGACTTCACAGAGTGAGTTGTAAAATTGTCATTTGGAAACTAGAGAGCATTTTTATTCTTCCATCCAACATTTATTTCAAACCACAAAAGCAGCTCGTGTTCCTCTGATGTGTTTTGCATACTGGAGACATCATATTGCATATGGATACTTTTAAAAAAATACAAATGTAGCTCTAACTTCTGAAGCGTTCTCTGCTCTGGGATTTCAGCTTCTGCCAAATTTCTAGCCATCTAATGGTTTTGGTTCATTGTCTTTACAACCAAATGAGACCCCAGGTTTGCCATTGGCATCAGCAGGAGCATGGTCAGTCAAAACTTGGATTATCATAGAAAGGAATACTAATTTGTATACTGATGCTGACTGACTTTGATTTGACTTTGGATCAGAACTCTGTAGAAAAATACATACAGCTAGTGAAAGAAATTCAACATAATAGTAAAGTAATTTGTTCACCAGCTGTTAAAAATAAATAGCTATACAAATGATGTGCCATAAAATAAGACTACTGTTATGCATAAGAATGTGTCTCTCCCTTTGATGATTGTTCTGTGATTTGTGATAAGGTGGTGAATATCCACATCCTTAGCAAAGCTTTTTTATTGCTGGTGACATTCGTTAATCGTGTTTTTATGCAATACAAGTGTCATGAAAAATGCTTTCAGGTCTCCAGTAAAGAGTGGCTGTCATTCTTCTTCCTGTTAAACTTCTTGCAACTAGAAGAAGCAGCATGTAGTTGTATGTAGCACTCCCATCACCTCCCAGAGAAATAAAGAAGTTTACCACCAAGGCAGCATTCACATTCTATTGAAAGCACACAAAACCTAATGGAAAATGTGAAATAAGCTGAATGACACGTAAGTGAAAAGTTGCATTGTCTTGTTTTGATATGGAGAATTTAAAGTAGGATAAAAATAATGGCGCTGATCACTTACTGGGTGTCTTTTGATGAAATTCCTTGGAAGAAATCTATATATATTCTACCTCTGTGAGATATGGCAGATGAGTATGTGTTTCCTTTTTGTGGAGAATCGAATTCAAATTCACCAAAGTTGGGAGTTAGTTATCCAGCTGTGTATTGAAGCACTTGTGCAGATGTGCAACTGAAGAGCAAGACTCTTTGCTTTGATTCAATATTGTCCTTCGTCTTGTTTGGTTTCCAATACAAAATTTTTCAGTAAAGTGACTTTAATAAAGAGCCTTCTGTTTGAATTATTTGACAGTCATCTTTGATATTTAAGCTGTGGTATGTAATTCTTCGTGATTTTTATTCGTATGCAAAATACAAAGTAGCACAGCTGAAAAAGAGAAATTTTAAAAATAAAAACATCCCACTTTGCAACATTCAAGTACATGCAGATTTTTCCTTATCTGACTGCAAAAACTTTTCTATATCAAGAGCTGAAGGAAGATAGAAGAGGAGGCATTCATCACTGAGCTTTATATACAGAGCCAAACTTCTACTAGGCCTTTGAAAAATGCAATTTGATTGCAGGTTTCTGCCTGCCTTATTGTATGGGCCAGATCCATACAAGAAGCTGTATAATGCTGAATAGAAATATTAAGTGGAGTCCCATAGATTGTGGGTCAGCCCTTGAACATCTGAGGCATGTAACAGACAAATGCGTTCCAAGGGAAAGTGTGAACTGTGAACTGGTTCACCCTGAAAACAACATAGAAATGAGAAAATAATGAGTTGCAGGTGAAATGTGAATGGATTTCAATCAGATGTATAACTGGTTTGACACAAGGCTACTGTCATTTCACTCTGACAGATTAGAAGTAACAAAAAGACACTAGTGCAATCTGTAAGGAGTTCAAACAGAAAGCGTTGCATGGAAAAACCTGACAATAGTGTACATACCATTACTGCTTGGTGAAAAACATACAGAAATTCAGATTTCTTCCCTCTCCTGTTCAAAGCACTCATTGCTTGTGAAGCCAAAACAGAGAATCTTGGTTTCACAGGCATTCAAGCAGATGCCAGGCTGCAATGATCTATGCTTGCTGTATGTACACACAGCATCAAGAGAAGGCAATGTTATTCAAATGAGCCTGTGGTTTACTGGATGAATTTAATTATTTCTGGTTTGTTTTTGCCCCTAGGGGCTAGTTTTTGATGGAATAAATTCAATATTAGTACTTACATGACTTGCAGTATACAAGCAACACTGTCGAGAGCATTCCAAAAGCAGTGTTCAATTATAGCTCAGTGAAGTCAGTAAGGACAATGAGGTTACATCTGTTATTCACAACCTTCAGTGGAGAAAACTAGGTTGCACATAAACTGAATATATAGGGAATAAAAGAACATACTGAGATCAAGCATGGATACAATTTTGACTAGACACCTATATTCTCAGATTAGTTTCTCCCCACAATAATTAATAATATTTTCTCACAATAATGAAGAGAGAAAGTTTATATACTTGGCAAAGTCTGTAATTCCAAACTTCTCACATCTAAGGTTCTCACAGACGGCCATTTTAGGGGGATTGATTTTTGGATGAAACCATTGCAAAAATTTTGTAAAGGAGATTTCTTTCCTGCATCCCACATTAAAGCTCCTCAAAATGCTAACTGCTTTCTAAAAATCATCTACATCAGCAGAAAACAGAGTGACGTACTTTGGGGTTTAACAGAGTCATTGGCAGCGATTCAGATAAGTCCTTGTAAAGTCATGAATCTCCAGTTAAAAAGAGCTAAACCATTGTTGTGCTTGGGGGAAGATAAAACCAGTATTTATACACATGAGGTCTACAAGAGAGCTCTACTTAGGCTAAAGAGCATTGAGGTCAGTGCTCACGTAGGTTTGCAGTCATATATCTTTACTGGCACATGCAGTTGCTAGTAATTAAAAAAGATTATGTTTCAGCTGCTGCTTTGCCCGAATAGCTTCCCAGGCAAGTGCAGGAATGAGTGGGAGAAGGAGGTGTGCAGCAGTGGGCTTTTAATGCTGGTGGGAGGTGGCAAAGCAACTGTGTGCCTGCATGTGTGGTTACCAAAAATAGTAGAGAACCCAACTGAGCTAGTATGAAAATGCTCTGCTGAAGGGTTAGAGCATTAAGGAGGACAAATGTGCTAAGAAAGGTCCCCCTGTTCCTCCACAGAAGGTGCTGCCACATACAGATGCATGACAGAAAATGCTGACACTGTCTCCTGGTTGCTGTGGGATGTGAAAGAGCTGAAGGAGATAAAGCGAGAAATGCATTTCTCATCCTCCACCATGTTTTGTTACCATGAAGCATCCTCACATTTGGAGCACCATTTGTGACTGAGGCAGTGACCAAAAGGGCATGTGGAAGAAGCGCTGACCAGTTAAAGCCAGCCAGTATGTGTCCCCTGCACCACCAGCAGTGCCTTGATGAAGGAGTGCTTGCTGCTTTCTCAGTCACCTTGTAGATGGTTGGGGAATGGTCAGTGAGCCCATCACTCCTACTTAGGACCACCAAGGACCACCTCCCTCATGAAAATTCAGTGGCAATTCTAATACTTCCTTTACACTAAAGAAGGCAAAGGATGTAAAAATGACATTAAAATTAAGGACTTGAGAAATTAGCTACACCATTAAAAGGCATATAGAGAGAAATTAAATATTCGTCTAAGATAAGTTTTGCTAATGATGATTTCAATCTGACTTCGAATTATATTCTGGTTTGTAGACTGACCTGTCAAACTGACTGCCAAAATATCCTACACAGCCCTCCAACACAGTAAATATCTCCATTAACAAATCTGTTACTGAAATCTGCCTTCCTTGGAGTGGAGACTGACTTGGAAGTAAAGTTTTTCTTTCCCATTATTCATTTTTTTTGGTTGCAAGTGAATTGGCCCAAGAAACTTTTCAAAAACCCCTCGCAACTAATTTAATTAATGCAATTTTTTTTACTCATTACAGTCTATCCTCTTTTTTCACCTTTGTCAGATATGGTTTTCCTTTTGTTCCTTAATGTTGATTGTAGAATCTGCCATCCTGCTGGAAGGCTACCATTTGTGTGGATAACTTAGTTGCTATAAGCTCCATCTTATTTACAAAATAGAAATACACATTTTCCTGGAAGACAGGAGGGTAGTCCTGAGTTACATCACTCTAAATATTCATGAGTTCTGAAAATAATTTTTAATGCTTTATAACTTCCACAGGAGTCATTATACCAACATCTAAACAAGAATGATGCATGGCTCATCAGAAATCCTTGACAGAAATTAGGTACAATAATAAATAAATAAGCATGGAGTCTTGCTATGTCTGGATCAAGTGATCTTTAATTACGGCCTGTTGAAATTACAAAGTATAATTTCTATGTGCGCCACCTTTAGCCCGATTGCTGCTTGTGTGGTTATAGCTTCTCTGGGTTGTTCATGAGCCATTTTCAAAAGAGAAATGTTGCTTGTCACTGCTGATGTAATGTGAGCATTCTCAGGCTCCACGCACAGCAATCAAAAAGGCGTGAACCTCTGTGACATGGATCTGGATACCTGTTTTGGGTCCCCAGCAGCTCCAGCTCAGTCACAGGAAGCAGCCAGAAACCACTGAAAAGACAAACTGTGGCTGCTCACAGCTTTATTTTGAACAGACCTGACACGTCAGTCATTGGAAAACCATCTGTGAGCCGCTTAACCTTGACCATAATTTGTTTCTTCCAGTTTCTGAGGCAACTCTGTGCCAAAATATGTTGGGGTGGATATAAATCTTCTGGTGGTACATGACTTCTTGGGTCACAGTCCCAGCTTGCTTACGGTAGGGTGTCAGTTTCTGTTTGCTCAAGGCAGTAAGGAATGTGTCTAAGTTAATTATTACCTGGGACTTCTGTAGATCCAAGTTTCTAAAACAAAAAAATATTTTTAAACACTTCTGGCAGCACTGAGACTCCTCTCTTTTTCTCTTTCGTGTCCTGGATTTATTCCACCATGCATATTCACCATGAGTTGTATCTAATTCTGACTGTGGTATTACCTCATAGGATCTTATCTGGCAGGTGCAAGGTTGGAAAAATGCAATTTAAATTTTTCCCCTGATTTTATATTTCCCTGTAACTAAGGAACATGTACAGCAATAGTGCTTATTGCAGCTCTGTAACACACCTGAAAATCAGTTTGCTTGTTTTACCAGTCTGTTTACTGATTTTAAGATGATAAATAATAGCATATGAAGAATTCTCCTAAGGATGTCAAATGCTTTATATAGCTTTGTTGATATGACGAGTGCAGAAAAATTACTTGATTTGATGCAAACATCAATACATACAAGTCAAACATAAGCTGATTGTTAAACAAACACATTGCAACTCCAAATGGATCACAGATGCAAGATTAGCACCATCACTTCTCTCCTCCAGCTCTGCCCACTGTTTTCAGTGAGCCTGGGACATGCCCAAAGCTCCAACACTGTCAGTCTGCCCTCAGTTACTCATTCCTGTCTTTTCCACACCTCAGCTCCTTTCACTAATGGGCAGCACTGGAGATGAATTTGGAAGGAGAGGAGGAAAGAGCCCACTTTTCAAGTGAGAAACACTGTATGAAAAGTTCTGACAGAGGATGTAATTATGATAAACAATGGGAAGAGGACTCTTGCTGAATACATTCAACACCATGGTCTACCTGAATTATGCCCAAAAAAAGTGTGTGGATCTTAATGTGTTGGGGTTTGGGAGGATGAGGGAGTGCTGGGCTTTTGAGAAAAGAGCCAGAACACTGCCAGAGCATGTTTTTCACATGATTGCTGGCAAGCCTATACTTTCTGACATGTAAAAGGTTTTCTTCAAAAAACTTCCTTCCAAACCTCTTGAAAGCCAGATTCAGTCACACCAGCAAATATAATTTTATGGAATACTGCATCAGGGGAGCAGTAGCAAGAGACTGGCAGCATGGTAGACCAGTGTAACACCAAAGCCCAGTCTGTATCTTGCTTTCATGTCTGTAATATAGACCCTCAAGGGAGGCTCTGAGACACAGACCCTTACTTGAAGTTTTAAGTTCAGAGTTTCTCCTTTAGATTCTATTCTTCTTTGTTGTACATAATGTGTTGCCAGTCTACAGTACTACATACCAAACAACTCAGATAGACAGTAAATGGAAAAAAAGACTTCTAGGCATTATTCATCTTGACTGTAAAGCAGCCAGCTGAATTAGGTCAGATGAATCACATCCTAGAAGCCGCTGTGGCAGCAAGCAGTGGGTGACCAGCAGAGACAGCCAACTGCACCATAGGCCTCTGGTGTCAGACGATGCGAGTCCTGCTTGTGAGGATTGTTGCCAAGACCAAATGAAGCTAGAGTATGTCTAGATTAGCTGTTTTGTAGAAAAAAATTACCCCTTTCATGCCCTTAAATAGGGTCCATAATGCTTTTATTTTTTTCCAAACTGAGTTCAACTAACATGCTATTTAATAATTGCCCTATGGAATCGCCACCATACTTGGCCTCCTGATCACTTAGAGACTTCTCTGTATTGAAATGCCATCAGACCTGAGGCACCAACATGATAGGCAAAGTTTAATTTTTTAATAATTCCTGTGAAGCAGTAGTTAATTTCCTGACTAGCAGAACAGTCAAATTGGCAACTTATCAGCACTGTTCTGTGTATTCATTTAGTTAGCAAAGCCTGCCTTTGGCTTTACAAAATGGTATTGACACCTTATCCTTAGAAACCATGTTGCACCCAGTGGACTGAAACTGATGTTAAGTAAAAATAAGCGCTGGCCCCACTGTAACCTAGAGCAGCCATGGAAATCAGGATGAGGCTTCACCTTGCCTCAGTTTAGTGGCTATTCCTTCTCTTATGATGAAGTTCATCGGACTCAAACATATCTCTATAATGAGATGCATTACATCCACAGGTGCCTTATTCTTTAGTGATTTTGGACTCTTAGGTGAGGGGATTAAAAGTCTGCACTTCGTAAGATAGGTCTCATTCTTCCAGTTTAAATGCAAAAATGTTGGACATAGCAGTGAGAGAATAATTAATTTTGTTGTGGGTTCTAGGAGCACTGTTATTGTGGGTTTAGTTGATTTTTGTCCCTTTTTTTTTTCAGTAGCATTACATCTTTTCTAAGGTTATAGTCATGTTCATCTCAGCAAAGTCAATCGTATTAAAACCAAATCCTGTGCCGGAATTACCAGTTACATAACTTATGAAACCTTTTATTAAGGCCCAGTTGTCGTAGCTTCTAGTGGATATATATTATCATTGCTCTACTGGTTTCAATGTGTGTGCATCAAATCATGCCAGATGAGCATCTGGCCCCAAACGTTCAGTACGTGATTCTCAAGATGCTTTTAAGGGTGTAGTGAGAGGAAAGGATCATGTTAAAGGCTAGTTCATTTCATCACTGGTTTGTTCACAAGAGATGCTCTGAGAAGAACAAATAAAATACGTCATTTTTCCCCTCTCTAGTTCTTTCAGTGTTCGTCTTACTGGAATTTCAAAACGGGGAAGTCTAGAAATGGGAAACTGCTGGTGCTGAAGGTTGGCTTCTGGGACCTATCTCATTTTGTATCATGTTATCACGAAAATGACGTCATTAATTTCTTCTGAGTAATGAGTTTGATCTCAGTGTCTAATGGTGCACGAGTAACTCCTGCCATATCTTTCATAGTGTGGGCAGACACCAAGGTTTCTCTACAAAATATTAGAGAATCTGAAAAATGAGTAATAAAGATCCAGATAAATCACATGCAACTGGGAGAAAACACGAGAGTGAAAGTAAGTGATCAGATTATCTATTCAAGTGCACGTGAGGAAGTCATATGGGGTAAACTACCCACATCATCCCTCAAACTATTCCACAAATATTGCCTGAATAATCTTTTAGATATGTAAACCTTTGCTTCTCTTTTGGACATTTGGAAACTAATGCAGTCTGAGTAGCTGTGAAGCCTGTTGAATTAGTGGGATATCTCCAAAAACACTTGCAAGGCTTGAGATGAAAAACTTGCTATTTAAAAAAGTGTCTTCTGATTACAGAAGTCAAATTAGTGGCATTTTGTATCTAGATGAGTTTAAAAAAAATGATCATCTGTGACTAACCCTTCAGGATGACACTCACTTTGAAAATACAGCCCCACATGTCTCAGGCTGAATACTGAGTATTAGTAGCTCTGTTTGAACAAATGTCTCTACAAGTTGTCTGTTAACAATTTGCTCACTGCCAGAAATAAAATTAGTTTCAGAGCTAGGATCTGAATTCAGAAATGTTGCCTAACCCCATATTTATACTACAGTGCACTTGGAGTTTTTCAGTGCCCTGGAGTTTTTTAACCCTTAGATCACGTATTCAAACCACCCTTGAGAAAACAGCCATTACACTTGTTATCAGCCTGCTTAGCTGGAATCAAAGCTTACCTTAGGAAAAAATCCTGTCTGCTTTTTGCACAAGTGGAGATGTTTACCTCATCTTGTGATCCCAAAAGAAGGGCCCAACTTTGCTAGTAGACCAGAGTGTCCAGCTGTAATGTGATAGACCCTGCAGACATCAGCATTTCAACAAGGCTGGTGGTGTAATGTGCTCAGCCTGAGAATTAACACTCTCAGACCTTCCATTAGCACTTTTTAAATGGAAAGATACATAATGGTCTCCATTTCACTTCTCCATGTGAAAATATGAGTGCCACAGCACAGTAAAAACCCACCAGGTTGTCAGCTATGCTTTTACAGCAAGGCTCTGGAGCCTTGGTGTGGATTTCCCAAGCGTTTCTCAATCCACTGCAGCCACTGCACAGAAGTGATTCTGTCTTCTCTTATCTTGCTCTGCTTGGGGCTGCAATGAAAGGTCTTTAGCCTCGGTCATTAGCCTTTAGCTGAAATGATCTCTGTTAAGCTGTGGTCCCTTCCAACCTTAGGGTGATTCTGTAATCACCACTGCAGCAATGCCAGCAGTGTTTGTGATCCAGCTGCTTGGAACTTCTATTCTGGAGTTTTTCACCTCACTAGGAGAGATTGCATTTCCTTGTAATTTTGTCAGCCTAGGTGAGAGCTGTGGGAGAGCAGATGGGTCTGCCTTGTTGGAAACGGAGATGCCATTTAACTAGCTGCTTTCAGGACATCCATTTCCATGGTGGCTGCCTTTGATGGTAAAGACTCACACTTCAGGTATCCAGCTTAATGACTGCAGCCACCTCTTTTCCCTCTTCTTTTGCTTCTCTTCATCTACTTGGACACAGCAGTTCCTGTCACCCAGTGTAGTCTGGGGGTGAGGGCTGGTGCACTTCCCACAGCTTCCCACGTGCCTGTCAGCCCAGCCTCACTGTACAATCTGTCCTT
This sequence comes from Motacilla alba alba, assembly GCF_015832195.1. Lineage (NCBI taxonomy): Eukaryota > Metazoa > Chordata > Aves > Passeriformes > Motacillidae > Motacilla > Motacilla alba. Next base: position 105,634,150 of record NC_052016.1, read on the forward strand.
TCTCCTCACCTGAATGAAGCTGTGTCCAGTGCTGCACTCCTGGAGTCAGGGCACTGGGTGTCTGAAGAGAAGAAGTAGTGCTCCCTTGGAAGTGCTCAGCTGTCATCTGACTTTCACAGCTGAAGGATTTTTTCATGCAGGATCACTGGGGAATAGGTCATTATTCCTTCAGCAACTGTCTCAGGACCATTGTGTTTAAATTGCAGTGTAGATTGGTAAGGAAATACTGTTTCTTTACTTGAATAAACTGTGTTTCTCACAGGTGTTTTGTAAGATAATTAAGTTCTGGAGCTGTAAGATCCTTTTAAAGACATACTTATCAAAAACTAGTGGCATCCTCCTTTGAAAATCAGAGGTCTTCAGCTCGGCAGAGGAAAACTTGGAAATACACTCAATTGGTTTTAGTGGAGTGGTTTGTACTGTTCGTCCTGTGATATTTAACTGACAGTCTTTCTCTTTCTGTCATGTTTTTCTTTTCATAAGCAGAAGAAAGCTTTATTTCATTACAACCCCCAAAGTTATATTCTATTCTAAGAATCCCAGCCAAGGCAAAGAAAACAAAGCACAACTGCGCCTATCCCTCCTTACACCGGCAGACACTGACACGTCATTAACATTAGGCTGGAATCACACATGATCCAGTCTGCATCAACATACATTTCTGTATTTGTTAAGGTTAATCTCAAGGCTTGTTTCAAGGTGAAGCTACCCAACAGTTTTAAAAATTGTCATTAAATCATTACAGCCCAGACCACGGGACCGCAATTTTCCCATTGATCCTCCCGTGTCAGCAGCATTGACATGGATTGGCGTGTGGGAGCGTCACTGCCATAGAACCCCCCCGTGTCCCCCACTGCCTCTGGCAGCTCTGAGCCAGCAGCAGTGTCCATGGTTCCATAGGCAGCCTGGGAGAGGCCAGGGAAGCACACCCAGAGGAGGGCTGGGGGTGGGTGTGTGTGCAGGAGCGCGTGTGGAGGGTGCCGCAAAGGAAAGGAGGCACAGATTCACCAACCCAGACTGCCGTGCCCCAGGACTTTGCCACCCGCTTCCATCAGCTTTAAACACAATGGACGTTTATGATAATCCGTTGGGAATCTTCACCGTGATTCAGTGAGTAAGCTAACACATCTGTTCTTCCCATTTCCAGCTAATGGGAATATAAATATTTAAATATATGCATACTTTGCAAGGGCAATATGGTTTTGAATACTCACACCTCTGTGCCCTTAATGGTAAGGCATGTTTTGAAATGACTTAGTTAAACACTGAAAATAGTTTGACCTTTGAATTGAACTAATCTAAGTAGCATTTCAACAACCAGTAACACAGACATTCTAGATAATTTATTGAAAATGCCATAGAACTGCAGTGAACTTCAGAAAGTGAAGAAAGAAATCAGGCATTTTCTTTCTGCAAAGAATGCTGACTCTCTCAGAAGTTTTAAGAATGTTTTAGTAAGCATGTATTTATGTCACAAATGGATTTGAAAGATCCTGAAAGTAATGAAGCAAGTTCCCATTAAACTGCATGGTATGCTTGTCTTTGAATAATGAACTCATACGGTAGATAAATTATTCAAGATTTCACTGTATTGTATGTGTATTGGGTCATAGCATAGGATATGGTGTTTGTTTAAAGAGTGCCTCTCTGCATTTATTTGCTAAAAGAGGTTGTCCAATACTTAGGAGGGGTGGGAGGTGGTATGCCTGGATTCTACTCCCAGTTCCAACAAGGACAATTCTTCAGCTCCAACTCAGGTTGGAGGTTTTTTTGTTTGGTTTCATTTTGGTTTTCTTATGTTGTTGTTGTTGTTGTTATTGTTTGTTTTCTCTTTTTGATTATTTGGTATTTTTTCATCTTTTTGGATGCAAAACTAGAATTCAATGAATAACAGCGTGTCAGGAGAGTTAAGTTTTGCACAATCCGAATCTTCAAGAATTGTAGAGGTTTGGACTCATCTGGTCCCTTTCTACTTGAATAGAATTGTCTCTTCCCATTGAAGTGGACCACAGCTGAAGCAATTTTCTCTGGATCTTTCAGTAATGTGGGTTGTTTGTGAATGATTTAAACTGTTTTGCCTCTATTTAATTTTCCGCAAATGTGACAAAATAAAATAAGCCCAAAGACATCTGTAAATTTTCATTAACAATATGATTGTCAGATTTTTGTATCTATTCCTTCTGCATTGTTTGCTTTTCATTACTCTTTTGAAAGTTTTAAATCTATGCTAGACATTTTTTGAATAGGGACCTTGTCTTTGTAGGTCACCAATGGAAAAGCTAGTATATTCTGGAGCATATTAAAATAAATTCAAGAATTCCGAGTAGTTTCTTTAAGAACAAACTCTGCCCTTCCTCCCCTCCATGAACCCCAAGGCAGATGGGCCACTGCTGTGGGGCCAGCTTGCTCCCTTGTTCTGGATGCAGCAGCTGAATGCAGGAACTGGGCAGACTCCAAAAAGAAAGAACAGAGACACAAAAAAGATTGCAAATAAAGAACTACGTTCACAAATATTTCCCTTTCCCCACCTTCCCTACTCCAAAGACAAGAAAACAAACACCAAGCCTGGAACAGGCAATGCAGATGGAATACAAACCGACACAGTCTCGGGAGCAGCAGAGGGATGGCAGCTTCAGCTCCACACACACGGGACCTGCTTGGGGCAATGCTGCTGCTCCTGGTCTTCCAGAGCCTCTGGATACTTTGCCTTTGAGGACTGCTGGGCTGCTATGTAAAGCAAGGCAACCACTGCCAGTTTAATGAGGCATAGCAACTGAGCTTCTGCAGGAGGATTTGCTGAATAAATTGATGGAAAGACAGGTTCATCTTTCCATACTCTCCTTCACATTTCAGAGGGGCTTCAGGAAGTGTGTTTGCAAATTTGGACCCAAAGACTGTACAATGGCTGCTGTTTTTAAAGTTTATATGCACTGAAGTTATGCTCAGCAGGCTTAGAACTGATAATTATTTTTTTTTCCAAGTAGAATTCTTTGAACATACTACATCAGAACAAAAGATGCTTGGAATGAGTGGGCAGAGCCTGTGCAGGCTCTACCATTGAGCCATGAGAAGGAGGCAGAACTCTCTATTATGCACATTCCCCTTAAAACATGAAGAAAGCTGGCAAGTCCTGAACTTGGAATAAGGAATTTGAAAGCTTCAAAAGAAAGGAAATATTCAGACACAGTCATTACAGTCTCTGTTCTTTGATTATCTGGACGAGGAGTACCAGGGATACAGAGTGAATTAAATAAGGATTCTTGTATCGTCATCAAGCCCCTGTATTATCTGCTGCAGAATTCTGTCTGACGTAGGCTGTTTTTTTTCCCCGGAGCACTGAGCTATCCCCCAAAGTCAGTTATACAGTAATACAGATCCCTATTTGCTTGTGGTATGCCCACAAAACTTGATCAGACATATGCTCCTTTGTATATGTGGCTGAGTCTTCATCTCTGTGAAAGCCATTTATCTCTATAAACAACTGTGCTTCAATGCATTCAGAATGGAGAGAAGCAAGAAAAATCAAATCACACCGAACAAACCCCTCCCAAAAAAACAATAAAAAAACTCCCAAGAAAGCAATATATCTCGCAACAGTTGGGCAGTGAGGGTTATGCCTGTATGTAGGGCTGTTCTCCTGATTCTGTTTCTGACACATTCTTCTCTGAATGCCCATCAAGCTCACTGCGAAATGGACTTGCTGGAGTTTAACCAGAGGAATCTGCTTACTGGAATACAGTATTTGTGGTTTCTGTGAATTGGCAGCAGTAAACATCTCCCCTGTGCAGAGAGCTGCACAGTGCTGTCCCCAGAGCACCATTCCTGACTCACAAAGCATCATAAGACCAGGTGTCCCACCATGGACATGCCTGGAAGATGACAACATCTGGCAGTGATGGCCTGGGACAAATAAATACGCTTTTGGACCCAATTCATATAAAAACTTGACAGAATAGGCTAATAATGTAAAGCATTCCAAAACCAGTCATGTGTACTGCTCAGTGTTAAACTTTCAAATAACAAAAAAGACAGGTATTTCCTGATTTGAATCTCTTCTTCTTTGTAACATTTAAGTCCTACCTTTCCAATAAAGAGGGAGAAATAATTTACTAGCTCTCACAGTGGTTCATCAAACTTATTAGTTTTATGTTGAACTGTGTACAGACAATGTGAGCAGCCAAGGATGCTTATTATCTCCACAGTCAGAATCTTTTCCACACAAAGGTTTTCCCCGAGAAAAGACCACTCCTAAGTGATCCCAAGATGTGTTTGTATTAGTTTAGTAGAGATCAGGAATGTACTCAGGAAGAAAATATCCTGTCCTGTTTCCTGTACTTGCGTTCTCAGTGTGAATGAAGTGGTCTTGGAGCACACAAACTGCATGTCCCTTTGCTGAACCAACTGGATGGGATTCACTCAGTATCCTATGTAGAGTACAAACCAGAGATAGTCTGAAGTAATATCTTTAAAATGTGTACAGATTGGCCCTAAGCTGCTGTGCACCCACCATTTCACTCTACAGATCCATCCCAATCACGCTGTGCGACTTGCCAATGCAAAGATGCCCTAGACTTCGAAAGGGGACAGTCAAAATCAGCCTGGCACTGAGCCAGATCAGCTATTAGCTTGCCGGCTTTTGCAGCAGTTTGCACTGAGATTATGGAGAGGTGCCGAGCAGGAAATCTATGACTGCAGTGTGGGTGGTTTTTAAAGCAGCTTTTAGCTTTAGGTTAGATGAGGGTGTCTGAAAGGGTGGTCTTAGTGACTTGTTTTGCTTCTAGATAAGATGTGTTGTTCTCTCTTGGTTGTTTTCTTTTCACTCTATGCTCATCATCATTATGTGAAAGGTTGTGTCAGGATACAGCAAGTTCCAGCCAATGCCAACAAAAATGGAAGTAAAACCCCCTGTCACAAGCCATTCACTTTGAAACAAAGGCAAGGTAGAGCAAGTGTTACAAATATTCTGTCAGAGAGATCATCTGGATGATATAGCTGGATCTGTGACCTTCCTTGACTCACAGGGGATCTTTTCTGCTCAATAGGCCACTGAAATAGCTGACTTCTGGCTAGATTTAAATAAGCCACTTGTAAATAATTTTGTCATGTGTACTGGGAGGGAAAAAATCAGGCTAAAATTGATTTTGTTCCTGTACTTTCACAGCATTTTGCCACAAGCCCTCAGTATTGACAGTCTTCTCAGACCTACAGTGAATTCACAGTGGCTGCCCTAAATATCTCATGCCTGCTATTTTCTCTTTTCCTACATGTTCATGTTGAATAAACATTGAAACCATTTCTGTCCTTGAAATATTTGCATACTGTGGTTAAGTCTCCAAAATGGCAAATGCATCAAATTGTTCTGTGATCAAGTCTGTAAGTGCTACTTTACTGGGAAGGTACAGATGGGAATGGCAAGCAGCTCACTGGTAATCTGAGTTATGCTCTGTTTGAACCTACTGTAAATCTTACATTCGTTTTAAAGTGTGGGATATTGGGATTATGGAATCCTTTGGTTCAGTCAGCTGTTCCAGTTGAGCTAAGAGTAGTGTAAGTGACTAGTATGGCTATCACCTCACACTAGGCTATTGTCCTGTTTTTGTGGAAGGATGGGTGCCCTCAGACATGGGGCACTGAGCTCTTGTTGGACAGGAGAACAGTGGTGGTCTTTGAGATGGTGACCCATAGCTGAAAGTAAAGGGTCATGAAAAATGGTACTCTCTTGAAAAAGGCCAGGGACTGATAGCCTTGGCAGAAGGTCACCTGGCAATGTGTTCAGTGATGGCTCTGCTTTGAGCAGAAGGTTGGAAGAGAGACTTCCAGAAGTCCCTTTCACTCTGAATAACTCTGTGATGGTTTTAACAGGACAGTGGAGAGGAAATATGCTAGAAGTAGCTTGTGAAAAATAAGTTAATGTGACTCACAGGAGTCACAGACCTTAAACATAAGCAAAATACTGATGGTGATGAAATCAAGAGAGCTGCAGGCAATTACAGCACAAGCATGAAAGATTGTATTAGGGAATCAGATACATGGTTAAATTGGCAATAACACATTTGTCTCCCTCCTCTTTGATGTCCTTCCTTCCACCTTAATACCCAAACTTGCCAGTGGCACAGTTTGTAGCAGTGACTTCAGTCTTGACAAAGTTAATAAGCTGAAAAAGCATTTTTTGTTGTGTCCTGAGATTGACCAGCTTTTTTGTTGGTCTTTTAAACTGGGAGACCCAACTGAAATACAGTTTTCAGTGGTTCTGATGATTTAAATATTCTTAGCTGGTGCAGCTGCAGAAGAGCATCCCCAGGTTGTTCAGTTTCGGTTTGCAATAAAATCTCAGTATCAAAATATCTCAGGCTTGCAAGGGTCTTCATGTGGCAGAGCAGAGCTTATTGTGGGCTGAGACATCCTGGTGTTCAGCACAACAAACTACAGCTCCTTCAGAACTTGGGGTAACTCTCCTCTGCAATCCACCATGAAAACATGTTCTTGTGCACCTCAATTCAATAGCAGGTAGAAATTTTTTTTTAAATGGTTGTCTGGCACCTGCCTGCATCATGAGTCACCTTTGAAAATGTGCCTTTTTGAGCACTGTTTTCAGAGGTATTAATTGCTTGTGTTTCCACTGACAGCGAGTCTGGAACAGAGGGCCCTTACCTGCAGCTTTGTTAATCAAGCATCAGTTTCTGGTGTTTGACAGCAGAACTGGTGGTAATTTCAGAGAGTTCTTCAGTATATTTCTATGATTTCATGGTGGGTTTTACTGCAGAGCTGCTGAGAAAGGAAAATACTCATTTGCATGCTGCAAAGCATAGGCAAGGAGCCAGATCTGTGCTATTACAATATCTGATCTCTGTAAGGCAAACATCCTTTTTGAAAGGAGCTTTTGAAAGGAGCTAATGTTTCTGTCTATTCAATTCAGATTCACAGTTCAGCACTTTCCTCATTCAAACACCCTGGGGAAGAGTTAACTGTATTTTTCTCTTCTCCTTTTATCTTTATTCCTGGATTAAGTGAAGAAATTATTGGTTCATGTTACAGCCCTTTTTTCCCCTTGCAGTAAATCATCTGCAATATTTCTTGCTATTGGTATGCTGCATGCCATGTATACCCTGTTCATGTTACACTGAAATAGTTAATTATTTGCATGACAAACATTCTGGTTTTATCCTATGAGTTGCCCCATAGGAGGCACATATTGTTAACTAATGCATACATGCACATATCTTGAAATGAGCTTTCCATCAAAAGCAAAATATTGCTATAAAACATTTAATAACAAATGTTCTTGATTATTTTCCCTTCTGTTTATGAAGAAAAATCATAATATTTAGTATAGTCATTAGTAGAATCTCAGCACTAATTTTTTATCTGCTGTTCACTTGCTGCCTATGCTTTGCAAACACTTTCCAAAAATCAAATTATAAGAGTCACGAGATGTAGTCTCTTCTTTCTGAGGGGACATGACTGACTATTAAAAGAACCTTTAATTCTGTGAATACACACGTTAAAATTATTTTTCTATAAATACCACGCAAAATGCAATTCATATTTATCACTTGTATTCCTGCCAGGAAATTTAACTGCTGTTCACAGAGAGTAAGTATGGAGAAAAAAAAATCATTTAAATATTTAAACATTTAAACATTTCCTATATGTACTTTATCTGTGAAAAAAACAATCCAAACAAAACAAGCCTAGACCAAACCCACAAAACTCTTATTATAGGGAGCACTTTACATTTATCAACACAAAGACTAGTCATGTCTTTCTCATCAGTCAGCCTGCTTATGCTTTCTCTAACACAGCAGTTGCCCTCTACCTACACCTGCAGTGTCCGTATGGACCCCTTGCCTTTCCAGATGAACAGGCACAGGAGCTAATTATTCTTGAGATGACCCTCCATGTAAAGTCTGGGGAGCATTTCAGAAGCCTCTCCCTGCTGAACCAACATTCCCAGCATGCTAAAATGCTGAATAAATAACTTCCCTCCAAAATCAATGCATGCTATATACTGCTCCTTCATTTAAATAACATCTTTTTTTTTTTTTATCCCAGGGCTTCGGGGTTAGAGTTCTGTAATATGAAGGCAAGTTATCCCTGCATGGTTTCTGGCTTCAATCGCAGGCCAGGCTATTCAGGAATCTTTTTCTTCCAAATACTTCAGCTTGGTCCCACTGTGGCTTTACTGACTAATTCTGTGCTCTGTGAGAACAGCAGCATCAGGGATGAACTTAAGGCATTTCCAGCCAGTCCTTCCCCCCAGGGGTGCCCCAGAGCCTTCCTGCTGCGCTCCCCTCGTGGGGCAGTACCTGCTGAGGGACCACCACGCCCTGCCTGGGGAGGACGGGGTCAAGGAGGCTCTGAGCTCCTGGTCTGGGCTGCCCAGGCAAAGGCATCCCAGCCGGTGTGGGTTTGTCTGTTCTTACCCCACTCTCAGCCATGCCTTTCAGCTCTGCTGGAGGGGGCTGTACAACAGCTGTGCCTCACAAACTCAGCTTCCCAGGGTAGGAGCTTCCAGATTGAAAGCTTCAACAGTTCTTTAATGGTGCTACAGCAAGAACCTTTTTGCAGGAGGTACAGCTGCCTCTAAATACCCGTGGTTCCACAGATACAGGTTAGCAAAGACGTCAGAGTTTCACAGCATGCCTGGGGTTTTACTGAGATCCTGCCACCAGTCCCTGGGATCTGAAAGGGGGCAACAGGCTGCATTTCATTACATGTTTGTATTTCAAATGAGACTTAGTTTTCTTTTGCCTCAACAGTACAGCATTAATGTTTTGGAAACGTTGATGTATTGAAGCTGGAACAGCACAGCTCAATGCATGCTAATGAGCTTTAAACAAATGGAAAAGACATATGAGTGCTTGCCTAGTTCCAGCCTTGGCCAGCTGCACCAGGTAGCAGGGGAGGTTGCTTGTGGGATACAAATAAGTAGCATCAGTCCTCTCCAGAGAAATTGCTCAACATCCCTGCACATACTGACACAGGAAAATATCTCTCCAGCTGTCAATCCTTCAAACTCCTACAAGAGGAAAAAATTGCTGCAGTTTGTTGTGACTACTTATCAGTTTAACTGGTTTATATAACCAAATATTTTACCCACATAGAAAAAAAATTTCAACAGTCAAATACAACAAAGAAATGAAAAAATACATGTGGCACTAGGAAAACTGCATCCTTTTCTGTAAAATCATAAGCAAAGCGAGGGAGAAAAACCTCATGCTTTTTTTAATTTTGAAATTTGCTATTTACTTATTTCTAAATAGTTATGGTTGCTTTGAAAAGATACCTTAAAATTTAAGGAAGAAATGCATTTTTTTCCAGGATTTGCAATTGCATTCCTTGCAGAAGGTTATGACTTTTTTTTTCTGTGCAATTTATTGAGCTAGTCAGGAAGAGAATTAAAAAAAAATAAAAAAAGCAAGCAGTATTGAGCAGTCAGTGTATTCCTGAGCATCTCTGTAGGAGGAAAGGTTTCTTATAAATTAGCATACCTCAAATCTAAGAAGCTTTCTCTCTGATTCATATGGGTCAAAAAAGTTCCTCTCATGAAAACAATTAAGAAAATTCAAAGGTAATCCAGTTCTAGGCTCTCTGCCATCCAGGTGCTTGTACCCAGCAGGAAAAAAAAATCTCCTTAATCCTCTTCTGTTTTTATAATTACTTGTTTTTCCTCTTCCTAGCAGTTCTTCTGTTGAACACAAAAGTTACCATATCCAATTATACCTTTTTGTCCTTGCTTATAAAATCTTCACGTCTCCTTAGTTATATATTAACACAAGATTAATCACTTGATCAATCTCAGGTTTTTTCCTTATCTGGCACAGTGACAGCCACCAGCCATTTGGTGGCATGCTCACAGGGTTTTTGTGCAGCCAACGTACGTGTGTGACTGCATGGGGGAAAAAAGAGGGTGAACTAGAGAGAAAGAAAGAGCAAGAACACCAGTATCACATTTAGCATGGTAAATGCCATGGCATTTTGGAGAGACCAGCTTCCACATGTGATCACCTAATAGCTTCTGATCCATGTTGTTGTGCATTTCACTGTTTATGTAAGAGAGGCTGACAGGAAGGGCACTTCTTGGTAGTTAATGATCACTGTCATTGACCAAGCCAATCAGTCAGTAACTGGAAATATCTGACCTTTATGGCTTTCTTCCTTTGATGATTCTCTTTAATCATATATTTTTTTAACCTTTTCTGTTGGATCTAAAACTGTGTACTTTGATATTAATGCAATGTGCCCTACTAGAATGAAAAGATTTTTCTTTCTCAGACTATTCCTGACAGTTATTGTAACCAAAGGGAAAGCAAGATTTGTTTCTGAAAGCTCCATCATATTTACACTGTCTTCCAATGTTTTCCTTTACTTCCCTTACCTTTGCTGGAGTTGCTGTCACTTTGTACTGTCCAATGCATATTATCTTCAGAGTTCAGCTCAGAAAAAGCCCTGAATTTGTCAATGATTGTTTGCTTAAGGTCTGCTACAATATGAGTATTTTAACCTAGGGGATTTAAAAGTTTCCAAAATTGACTTTCTCTGACAAAAATACGGTTTGATGAAGACTGTAGCCTTTCTTTGGGAAAAGGGTATTACCAAGCTTTTAATTTTCAGATTACTTGGGGTTTATTTGGTAAGCCATTGTGAGTTCAAATGTTGGCATGAACAGAAGTCAATTTACTAGAATGTATCATATTCATAATTTTCGGAAAAGAACTTTGCTTTCCAAGCCATCTTGTGAATGTTTGCAATTATTACAGTAAACACTTGTATACTTCTGGCCAGGGAGAAACATTCTGATTTATTTAGGTGCATATAAATACAAAGCAGAGCCTCAGATTTACAAAGAGTGCTATCATCAAACAATTTTCTTAAAAATTATGGCTAGTCAGTGAAGTGCTGAAGGCCAAGTTTGGCCCTCAGTGAGCAGAGAGCTGGAATTGAGCAGGGGTGCTGCTGCTCTGAGCTGCTGGGGCTCTGGAGCGATGGCTCTGCTCCCCATGACTGAGGCTTGGAAACACATTGCCTGTGCAGCCAAGTACAGCAGACATGGGGCAAGTTCAACTCAGTGGCCAAATTGATTTCCACGGGCATGTTTTGTTTTGTCTTCTGGTTAAGCCTATTTCATGTATAGCATAACAGACGCTGCAACACACAAGAAAAAGGAACCAGCCCAAGGACACTGAACTGGAGACTTTGCAAAGGGAAAGGAGCACAACTCCAATGATTTCAGTGGGCATTCCCATTAACATAGTGCCTCTAGCTGGAAAGATGCAAGAAGGTTAATGTTTGACAATGTATTGTGGTCTTCTTTTGGTGAAGCTCAGAGACACTCTGTCCTGCCCAGTGTGAAATCTCTGTATTTGACTCGTGTCATGGAAAAGGTTAGAGTTAATAGGAACCGTACCTTTAAGCAATAGACTTTCTGTATTACAGCATTCTGGTAAGTTTGGACAATATTTCTAAAATTATATGAAAATTACTTATTGATGTTTTTTGAATTATTGTTTGTGAAGCATTTGTTGAAATTCCTATGCTCCAGTGAATTGGTGAAAAATGACCTATCCCCGAACACCTGAGATACTACAGTAAATGTCTGTACCTAGAAAAATACAATATTGGTATAGCACTCCAGGAGCATTGTGTCCATGACAGAGGGCTCTCATTTCTGGCATCAAGCAGCCAATGAGCAAAATGAACTGATGTTCAAAATGCCAGGCCTCACCTCCATAAATTCACAAAACAAAGACTTGTATCTTGTCACCACACAGATCCCTGCCTTGTTTTGCTTGGTAACCCTATGCATCCCCTGACTTCACTGGTGATAATTATCATGACATTGTGAAGTGCCCTGAGACCAGCTGCTGAAAAATGCCATCCCTGAGGTGCTGCTAAAAAACCCCACAAAGCCAGCCTCCCCCCTTGTGAGGGAGAGCAATTCGTGCTGTGCCTGGGTAAGGGGACGCTGGGGAGTGAGCTCTGGTTTGCAACTCAGCTAATTAAACATTAATGAAGTCCTTTCAGAAGAGGGAGCTTTGCTTCACACATCTGAATGCCTAAATCCAATCTGTAAATGTTTGTTTTCCCCATTTTAGCTTTTTAATTTATTCCTCAATTTTGTAACCTCTGAAATGATAATAAAATGTACTAGATTTGAAATAGAAGTCTCCAAACAGTATTTTGGCAATCTGTTAGGAGCTGGAATACATATGGATTACTCTGTAAATCTAAATTATTGGCACTCAGGAGAGATTATTTCCATGTATTTTGTTTTATTGTGTAATATTTTGCAGCTATGGCTGCAGTGCTGTTATTAACTCGCAATAGTTCTAAACCCGGGTAGGTGATAAGATCATTTACTGTGTAAAATTCATGCCTCCAAAGTAAGATGGTGCTAATCAGTTGAGCCATAGGAGTCCCAGCTGCTCACCCTCTCCATAGATTTGACCCCTAGTGTACTGGAAAAGTCTCCACAGAATTTTAGTTTGTAATTGGAAACAGTTGGTAGAATATATATTTTTCTTGACTAGCTATAATAGAGATAAGATACCAAAAACATTGTCACAGCACAGGATGATTTTAATTTATACAAAGAAATTCATGACAGGAAAACAGTCTTTCCAGATGCAAAGAGGGTTTTGCATATTACAAACATGCTGCTTTCAACCATTTGGAAAGAAGTATTTTTCTCCATTGAAGTTAATTCCTTTTTGCATTAATTACTTATGTATCTTTAAAAATAAGGCAGCCCTCTTTGTTAAATGACAGCTGGCCTTGGTGAGAGATAATTTTGCAACTTGGGCATTCAGGAGATAGGGTATTGCCACAAAGTCACTCTTGGTCCTCAGGCAAGTGATTCTATTGGATTTCTTGCCTGTAAAGTCAGATAAGTCGTCCCTCATAGCTAAGTTAGGATTTTCCTTCCTTTTTTTCTCTCTCTCTCCACATCCTTGCACTTTAGATGGATTTGAATTTATTCACTTAGGAAAAAAAAAGAAAACCAATGCTTGCTCAAGAAGCACACAAACTGACTTAATCGAAAAATCTTGAGAATTGCAAAGTCTAGCACCAGTTTCCACAGGGAGAAGAGCACAGATAGAGTCACTCACAGATGGTCACTCACTGAAAGCTGTGAAGATGTTTATTCTGGGCAGTTGGAACCTGGCTGAGAGAGGTCTTTCACCAGAACCTTTCTGAGCCCAGCTCCAGCCACCACTGATGCAGGTGGTACTTACTGCTCACACAGTTCCCCCGCTGATCTGGGCTGGTTGTAGCTTGCATTATGAAGGGCTATGTAATTTCAGAGTTGTGTAAATGTAGATTGCCACAGTAACCACATACACAACAAACACCAGATTTCTTAGGTAGGTCAGTGACCAAGATGGAAGAAGACTTGCCGGTTCCAAGTCCTGCATTTAGCATGCAATAAAACCTCTTCCCCCAGACACTCACAATATTTGATTTGAAAGTATAAAAATGTATTACTCTTGCTGTGTTATGTCTATTGGGGGCTCATTTAATGCACTTTTACTGTCCTTGCCCAATTGATTCAGACATAACTGAAATAAAAATGTTATTTAGAGAAGCAGGTGAATGTTATGTAAAACCAGAAGAATGCCATTCAGAACTTCAGTTCCTACTAACCTACACAAAAATGCTGGAGGGAGTGTTTAGCTTATTTTCTCAAACTATCACTTATGGCTTAGGTTTCAGACCTTGAGTTAATGACAGCAGTTAATTCAAATAACAATTAGAACAGCCATTTGGAGGTGAAGGGATTTTAACTTCTCACCATTAATACATCCTGTGCTAGCAGAACATGCGATGGAGGAACTTCTCTCAAACAGTAAGCATTTGCATTTGTTTGATATGTTTACAGACTGATGTTAGTAGTTTTCTTTATAAGAAAAATATATAACATGAATTGCAATTGAAGAGCAAGTGGCCTCAGCAAAAATACAGGAAAACAGCACAGGGCACTTTCACATACTTAAAGCAACAAAGAATGATTTGTCCAAGCATCCTGTCAGCTCTTCAAAATAAAATTCATATGATCAGACACCCATGCACACAATCAGGCACCCATGCACACTGTGGTGTGTGTTCTTTGCACATTTTTGTCAGTCTCATCCACTGAGCAGCTTGCTCAATAAAGACTAAAGGAAAAAAAAATCCAAACGATAAGTTTTCCTTATGTTTTTGATAAAGGTGTTACATTATCTACATTATCAACATTTGCAGCAACATCACACCAGTTTGAGATCTTGTCAGAGCTTACAAAAGTAGAGCCAGGTCTTATTGGCAGGTAGATGGCAAACTTCCAGCAGCTCCCAAGTGCTGCAGAGTTCAGCAGCAATTAAAGATGTGCCACTCTGCCTCCAAGACAAGACCATGAGAGCTTGTAAAAACTCAGAGCAAAGCTATGAAGTTCCTGTCAGCTTTTGGAAACTATGTAAAACTGAAGTTCTGGCTACATGTGGTCATTAAAAATCCCTTCAAGCGGTTGGAAAATATCGTGCAATACCTCCTTTATCCTGGACAGGTGCCACTCAGGTTTACTCCCTCACCTGGCAGCTGATGTTCCCTCTGTGGCCTCCTGTGAGCGTGGTGGTCTCGCTTCATGGACAGGGCTGGTGGATGGGAGCTCTGCTTCATGCATGGCTTTCATTCTCTGCATGCCCACTGTGACAGCGTGCTCTTCAGCTTTCAGCTTGCCGGAGCATTCCATCAATGAGAGCATGTGGTTAAAGTTAACACGAGGAAAATGGGCAACCTCATGACTTGAGAAGCACTGTCACACAGGAGTTTTGGAGAATATTCTAAATATTTACACATAAAACCTGCTTACTCTTCCACTCAACCACTTCAAAACTGACTACCTCTTACAGTTAAGACCCTGAATATTTTCTAGAGATCTTATAGAATATTTGAAGTTTACCATGCTCCGAGCATGCTAATGTTCCTGCCCCCTGCAGGCTGGACTGAAAGTCAAACAGAATCACAGAAATATCTAAGTGGAAAAGGCCTGTACAACCATTAAGTCCATCTCTTAACCCAGCACTGCCACGTCTGCCACCAAATCATGTCCCTAAGTGTCACATGTACATATCTTTCTAATACCTCCAGGGGTGGTGACCCAAACACTTCCCTGAGTAGACTATCCCAATGCCTGACTACCATTTCTGTGAAGAAAGTTTTCCAAATACCAGACATAAATGTCCCCTACTGCAACCTGAGGCCATTTCCTCTCATCCTGTCACTTATCTGGGAGAAGAGATTGACCCCTTCCTCACTACAGCCTCCTTTCAGGCAGTTGTGGAGGTCCCCCTGAGGCTCCTTTTCTCCAGGCTAAGCTTCCTCAGCGCTCCTGACAGGACTTGTGCTCCAGACCTGCCACCAGCTCCTTTGTCCTACTTTGGACATGCTCCAGCATATCAGCATTTTTCTCGTAGCAAGGGGCCCAAAACTGAATACTGGCTCCAAGGTGTGACCTCACCAGAGCTGAGGGCAGTGGGATGATCACTGTCCCAGGCCTGCTGGCCACACCATTTCTGACACAAGCCATGATGGTAGAACAGCATACACAATTTGCACTGACATACATAACTGCTCAGCATCCACAGCCACAGAAATCCAGTATTTTTTATCTCCTGACTGCCAAACTAGATAACTGAACAGTGTAGCTCTGTAGCTACAGCATGGGAAGTGAAAGGTGTGAATAGTAAATGCCCTGAGGTCTCTAAATTATCTAAAACATTCTTTCAGTAACCCTGAGATGGTATGGTCTCACCAACAAGTTGCATTACAACTTACACTTTGGATCCACCTGAAAAACTGGAGTTTGGCCTTTCTCAGTGCAATATAGCCCCAATTTTGTTATTCTCCTGGATTTTGCATCATAAATAAAGCTTTCACTGGTTTCTGAATATATATATATATATATATATAGTGCTGATT
Source organism: Motacilla alba alba (assembly GCF_015832195.1). Lineage (NCBI taxonomy): Eukaryota > Metazoa > Chordata > Aves > Passeriformes > Motacillidae > Motacilla > Motacilla alba. The sequence continues at coordinate 105,650,107 of NC_052016.1, forward strand.
CAGAGCTCAAGGTCAGTGTATGTCAGAGAGCCTAAAAGAAGATCTTTGTGGCTACATTGTTGGGGAAAAATATTTAAAATAACATCTCTTCAAAGCTATACAACTATTTTAGGCATGTGGTGTGATTCTTGGGGTTGTCCTGTGCAGGGTCAGGAGTTAGACTTCAATGATCCTTGGGTCACTTCCAGCTCATGGTATTCAAAGATTCTATGATTTTAGAAGTTACAAAAAATTGAGGTCAAGCAGTCAGCAAAGTGATTCTGAAATGGTCAAGGATTAAAAAAAAAATCTATCACCATGATCTATTTGCACTTCATCATCTGGGTATCACCACTGAATTCTTAGATTCAGACAGCTAGGCGTCCAGAAATAATGGGATAAAATAAAAAAGGAACAAAGATTTGGACTGGAATACAAATTTTTTTTCCTAAGTTATTTTGAAACTGATGTGGAACAAATTGCTACCTGCATACTTTGCAGTCATACCAATAATAAATCCATAAATAAATACAAAACTGAAGTGAAGTAGAGCACTGCTTTCCACAGCTCCTGCCCTTGATCCCTGAAAATACCAGGAATCACTCTAGTTGTCTTCCACATGGTCTGATTAAAAGTTTTTTGAAATTCTATTTCACAGCCTTAGTGTTTTGAAAATGTTGTTATCCTCAGTTCTTTTCAATAGACAGAAATAGAGGTCTCCAGAGCACCATTCATCTCATCCTAAGATAGGCATCTAAGACAGGTCAGCAAATGGTGTTCTGAAGATGATTCTATTAACTATAAAGGGAGAGTAGACTCAGATATCCAACTTTAAGAAGTCTGTAATTAGACAAGATAATTTTCACTCATCAAGCTATTTTTAGACAAGTTTTTTTCCTCTTAAGATATAAAATCTCAAAGTTTTAAACTAGAAAAATACACTACACCCTTAATAATTTCAAAATCCTGCATATAGTAAGATGGACTTTATTCTTCTGCACTCTAGACAAACTTTCAAGCCTTTCCTTTTTCCTCCACTTGAAATGCCAGCATACTAGAGGGACATTGCTCTCTCTGTATTTCTAGGTGTAACTCAAATCAAAAGTGTTTGAAAACTTGTGAAAAATGTTATACTTGTCACATCTTCAGCTCAGGTTCAGAGACTTCCAGTTCATGTATGATTCAAAGGATCATCTAAATATTAGGATGCCTGTCCAAACTAAAATGAAATTCCAGATACTTGAGATTCACCTGTCATTGAAGATAATGTTCCATAAAGAAAGCCCCAATTATTCCACCAGCAATAAAATACTGAGAATACCAGTAGTAAAAATGGCACCTACTGAATTTACAATGATGCAAAGCTATGAGTTACCAGGAAGATGAACAAGGAATGTGGGACACATTTTCCATTATTCATACTAGGAGCTATACTCTGCTCCTTGCTGTGAACATATCCATCCTATACAGTTTGCCCAGAGTCAGATACTGTCTATCCCAAACAACTGCATGTGTCAGTTCACATTGCTCATTGAACGGTGACACCTCACTCATTTCATGCTCCTCACCCTTTTCTCTGTATCAGTCCTTTGTTGTGACCCTTTCTGTCAGAGATGTTAGTTTTAGAGCCGGCATGAGATTAACAGCATAATGCTCCCCTTTCAAGCCTGCCTTTGCTTTATCTGCATCCAGCTGAGCCGGACACCGGGATGCACCGAGCCCCCCCGGGAATGGCTGCAGCTCCCTGTAGCCTGTTTGCATAACAGCTCACTCCTCTTTCTAACATGGCCACAATAAGAAGAGGGGCCACATTGTTTCCAGAAATAAAACAGATTAATTCTAAACCTACTGCAGAGCCAGGATAATAATTCTTTTTTTTTAGCCATGTGTTTAACCATTTCTGAGGAGTTTAAAATAGCTAGACATTTGTGTGTATGCTATTCTTGTTTAAGGAACAATCCTCATCTGGGTTTAGCAGGGATTTAAGTTTTCTCCCCCCAGTTTAACAAAATACATTCAGAAAAAAAAATCAAAATCAGAAGACTGCATCACTATTTGTTAGTCTCCTCAAAACAAACATATTTAGAATTTTTCCTCAGTCCATCCACTGTTTATCCAGCCAACCATTACTCAAAGACATGTTTACCTTCTTTCAAGGAACAGCTATTACTGCATTTTTCCATGAAAGCCTATATCTGCTCTCTTTGCTGATTAACCAGCTAATTGACACCTTTTATGAGGAGGGTTTTTTTTCCGAGTTTTTCCCCCGCATGTTTATTCTCTGCACAAGGCATTGATTTTCTCATGTTTCTGCTATCCCAGGCAGTTCTGACTTCTTCCCTTCAAGCTACACTGTAATAAAACAGGACAAATGCTGCAGTATTTTCTCCTTAAAAAAAGAACAAGATTTTAGCATGGGTAGTATTTACAAATAAAATTCACCTCTTTTAACTTTGCGCCTCTATGAACTCAGTTTCTAGCAATTTAAGTCATTGCAAACTGACCTTTTACATTCTCTACAGTCTTCAGACAGAAGCTTCCAGATCCCTGGCTAAGATGGGCACTCAAGGCAGGCACCTACAGAAGAGACTGACTCCTATATCATCCATTAAATAAACACAGAACCTTAATGATCTGGCAAAAACAAGACGTGTGGTTTGGCAGGGTCAAGTTTCAGCAGATGAGATTCGCCCGGTGTCTCAATACCTTTAGGAACTTCTAGTCTTAAAAATCCCCAAACCAGTAGTTTTCATATAATCTGAAACAACCTTCAAGTGAAATGAGTGGTGCTGGATCATTCATCACAGTTCAACATGGAAATTAAAGCAATCACAGACAAATGTGTTCCAAGTGATTACAAAATTTTTTCCCCCATTTCTGTGCTCTTTTGGAAAGATAGTAATAGCTTTGATTGTGCATCACCCAATGATACCCTGCCTATATACCTAAGAAAGATATATTTATTACACTGATATAATATTGTTAAGTACTGCTTAAGTACTGCTGAGGGGGGAGGAAAGAAGAAAAGGAAGAGTTATTTTATCTCACTCTTAAATCTACTTCAACAAATAAATTTTATCTTTTCTTGAGTAAATTTAAATACGCCAACTTTCCCAAAGTTTGAAGCTGCAAGCATTCTAAAGCAATTTTCACATGATATATGATATGTGTAGAGATATCAAAACTATGATAAATATCAGTTCACCTACAAGTAGCCTCCTGCTGAACCTATGTTGAACAAGAAAGTATCAGTAGATTTGGGATTTAAAGCTCCTAATGAACCTGGTAAGCTTATCCTAAACATAAGTTTATTTCTACTTTTGCAGAATAATATAAACTTGCATAGATGAGAAGTATGTGAGGTAGGTTGAGTGATTTTTATTTGCCATATGCATTCACTGCATTGGGTTTTCTTGATGATGTCTTTCTTCTGCCCCTCACTGTAGACCCAAGGCAGGTGCTGCAAACCTAAAAGCCTCCTGAAACAGCAGGATCCCCCTTATCCAATGCCTGCCTATGGTGTTGTCAAGGCATATTCTAATCTCCATCCCTGTTACCTTTTGACAAGTGTTTGCAAGATTAGAACTAAGAGAAGGAAAATATCTTCTAAGTAAAATTAGTGGGGCCAACTTTTGCACCATTTGACAAAAGTGAACTCTTTACTTTTAGGCCAGCAAGCAAGGAATAGAGCGGTTTCAGGATGTAAACTTTTCAAAAGTTTAATTTGCTTTTGCAAATTGAATTGTTGTAGCACGGTATGGAAATATTGAGGGAACTCTTGGTCTTTTACTGAAATAAGTTGTGGCTCTTGACAGTGATCTGTATATAGATTATGGCATGAGAAAAACTATTGGGAATTAATCTGATCCTATGAAGGGAATCAGATGGGACTCAACAGGACAAGAGATGCCTCCAGTCGTCTCTCCAAAATGGCTTCTGCATTTTTAACTTGTGGTAAGCTCTTTTTTTAAGTTAGTGCTTTTTTACCAGGAAAACTAAATTGCCAGGAAACCTGAATTAATGATGAGCCAATGTCAAGATCATGTAGTTTCAGCCCACTGTAACCATGTTTGTTATCCCTAAGTAGCAATTCAGCCTTTCTGCTATTCAGAAATAAATGATCATTTTTATCTGCTTGTGTGCAGAATTTATGAAGCATACAAGAAAAGTCCCAGGTCACAACATTATTTACTTAGTGCTGCAAGGGGAGTTCCCTAACAGCAAAAAAGAGTTGTGATATGACATGTTCTTAATATTTCTCTCTTCCCATCCTTGTTATGTACCCTGCAGTACTATGAGAGAAGCTCTCATACCTGTTCTGGGAAATAAGCACATCTGGGTGCCTCCCTAGAGAGCCTGTACACTAATGCCCACAGCATGGGAAAAAAATTGGAGGAATTAGGGCTATGATCTCATTGGAATCACAGAAATGTGGTAGGATTCTTCACACAACTGGAGAATTATGATGGATGGAGACAGATTTTTTGGAAAGGGTGGCAAAAAGGGTGAATTATGCTGCAGCAGAGATGGATGGAGTTCTGCTGCGGGATAGGTGGTAAAAGGGCTGAGAGCCTGTGTGTCAGGATAGGGGACAAACTGACACAGGTCATGTTGTGGGTGTCTGCTACAAACTGCCTGGTCAGAAAGAAGTGGATAAAGTCTTCCTCAGACAACTGGAAAAAGCGTCATGTTCACTGGCCCTGGTCCTCATGGGGAATTAGAATCACGGTGGTATCTTCTGGTGTGCTTTGACAGAGTAGATAATGATGGAGCTGCTTTGCTCATGTCATACTTACAAACAAGGAAGGGCCAATCAGGGATCTGGGGCTGCGAGCACCCTTGGCTGCAGTGATTATCATGACTGGAGTTCAGAAGATGGAGTGGAGGCAACAAGGAAAATTAGGATTATAAACCTAATTTTAATATAAATTAAATATAAAATTTTAATATTATAAACCTGGACTACAGCAGAGGAGACTTTGGCCTTTTTCAGACATCTGCTTGGAAGAATGCCATGCAATATGTCTCTGGAGAAAAGAGAGGTCAGGGAGAGCTGGTTCATTATCAAGGATCACTTTCTCCATCCTCAGGGGTGGTCCATACTAATGAGCAGGAAATCAAGCAGAAGCAGTAGGAGGCCTGCATGGATAAACAAGGATCTCCTGACTCAACTCAGACATTAAAGGGAAACATACAGGAGGGGGAAGCAGGGATTTCAATGACATTTATCAGAAAACTCATCAAACATCAACAGTCTCAGTTTCCTAAAGAAAACTTGGTAGGAGACAGGACATGGAGTTCTAGTTACAGAGAGCAGAAAAAACAATGCAATCTATGCATTTCATATGGCAGTACCTAGAAATCTGAGCAGGTTTAATTCTAACTTGGGACCTATCTGAAAGAGAGTAACTTTTACAAAATAAGAGACTTATCATCCATTGGGACAAAAAATGATCTGTGTTGCTGGTATTTTAGATGGTGTCTCATAATTTTCCCAGTCCCTTTATAAAGATATTGAAAGGAAAGAGTGATTGATGTAGAACTGGAGGGTCTTCATATTTTTGGCAAGTAAGACAAAGCAGGCCATCAGCCCTCTGATTGCATTTCGTACAGTGGATATTTTCCAGCTCAGTGCTTAACCATTAACTTCTCAAGGTAAAATGACTACTCAGTGCAGTGAATATATTGAACATTGTAGAAAGACACAGGAACCTTTAAATGGGCAAGAGTGGGTCATCCATCACTCCAGCCAATGGTGTGTCTATTCCAAATTCTGTCTGCCCGCTATTCAGCTGGAAGGAGTCCATGAGCCAGGTGGTAAATAAGTTGGCTGTGCACAAACACAAATCAAAAGTGGTGTGAAGGCAGAGGTGATGGAATAATAGTAAACAGCATCTAAAAAAGTTTTAAAAATTTGCATTATTAAGTCTGCATTCTCAAAGTGCTCATTTTTTTCCCCGCTTTTTTTTTAAATATAGAACTTAATGTCTACCACTTCACTGATGCCTGGGGCCAGAAATCTATGGAGAGAATCTGGTACTCAAAATACAAAAACCTATCTTCATTTTGCAAAGTTTCTGACCAGACACAGTGAAAAATAGCAAGTACAGTCAATAAAAAATACATATACTTTAGCACTTCCTTGATCTGCAAGGAAAATTTATGGGCTTCAGTTTAAAAGATGGTGTAGAAGAATTTCTTGAACTATAAAACTTTAAAAAGAGGATTGTGTATATGTTCCTTGAAGACATAACCACTTCTGTTTCATATAAATATATATACCTATATATACACACACACACAATGATTTATGAAGGTGATATAGTTAGATAGTATTACAGTAAGGAGCAGTGATCAATGCATCACAAAGACATAAAGTTATGTGCTAATGGGTTTTTGATGTTGCTGGAAAAAAACCCCAGGGGTGATAATATTAGCCTGATGATTCAAAAAATGGATTAAAAATAACACTAATGAAAGGTCAAAACATTGCAAAAGGAACATTGCAAAGCTCTTGGAAAGAGTTTTGGGACTCTCAAGGCCTCAGATTACTCTTGGGGATCATCGAGAAGGATCAGTCTTACCTATCCTTGAGTACGTGAAATGAGTAAAATAGCTTTTCTGCCCACATTCACAGGATATTTTTTAAGGTCAAGAAGAATCAGAAAATATTAAGGGACCACAGAAACACACCCTTCGAAACAGACTGAAGAGCTTCCCGACTTCAAAACTGTCATTAGCAGCAACATTCACCATGCTGCAAATCACAATTCCATCCACCGTATTCCTTACTTTCGGACTTACTGTGTCCGGAACTAGTAGATAAATTCCTCTCCTAGCCACAGATATTTAGACTTCTCAAAACGAGTAAGTTGAGGTCTGCATTGTACATCTAATGTGCTCAATGCTCTTATGATTTTTTTCAGCAGCAAATTCACATAAAGCTGCATGCCTTTCAACCACTCTGATTTATCAGACACTTCCATTAAATTATTAACTCTTTAGAGAGCTATATGTGATGCAGACTAATGCCAGAATTTATCAAACTTTAAACCAACGAAGGAACTAATTGGAATTGTTGTCTTTACGCTAAAAATTATCCAAATCCTAGCTAAACAGCACAATCCTAGAATAATAGAGAACTATTGTGTAGTGAGTATGCTCAAATCCCTGTTACAGCAGTTTTATTAGTCTTCCTTTAGCTGGCATTTGTTTGAATTATTTGACAGTAAATTTGAAGAGGGATAAGGGGCTGAAAGTATTCATAAGGTATTTTCTTGCAATATTACTCACAATATTACTCTCCTCTGATGTCTGTCTTTATCTGGGGAATTTAAAATTTAACTTTTTATATTATTTTATTTAATTTATAGAAAGCTTTTTGATACACTAAAATATAACAAAAAATTTCAATGTTACAATACTAAGCTTAAATTTAAAGGATAATATATTTTTAGTGTTTTTAAATCACATTGGTCTAAAACAAATATGCAATGAGACACCTGTCTAATCATCTTCCTACAGAGAGAAAAAATAAAAATAATCCCAGACTCCAACTGCTTTTCTTACAAACTGTCCTTTATTTGAAGAAAAATAATGAAACTATACATAAAGCTGGTTTTAATGGGATTTTGGAAATTTTTGTGTTCTTACTGAGGCAATTGACTATCAAAGCCAACTCCTGAAAACGTGCATTGTCCAGGAAATTTTTATTTTATTCACAGCAGGATGGTGTGAAAAATATCAGCCATGCAAAATAACAGTCAGAGTCTACAGAGATCTCATTACAATGTCAAAACAAAACATCTCTCATATAAATTATGCTAGCAACAAAATATAAATAATGACCATAGAAGTGAATGGAGAAACTCTTAATCAATTAATATAGAATATAGATTTTTTTGTCTCTGTTGTATCAGCATATAACTTTAATAAAGGCTATTTCTAGCCTTAAATTGGCATGCAGTTACCAGTCCACTGCTTCTGGAACAAATAAGCTCCAGAAGATTACCCGTAATGTTTGAAATTCAGCCTGGGTATTTCAGGAGGCAAACTGACTTGGATCCTTCACCTCAAAAGTCTTATATTTATTCCCGCAAGTTGCAGAACAATTGAAAGTAAGCAGGGTGATAAAAGCAGTGAAATCTCATTTTCCTGAAAGCTTTTACTGTTCTTATTGCAGTGTGTTAGTCTAGTGTTCTTAGTCCAGTGTGTTTTGAAGTTAATTGTAAATTGGAAGGTTTTCAGGTAGATGCTAAGAATATGGCATGTGCCCTTTTTGGTGAACCTTTTAAACACCAGATACACAATTAATGCACAAAAACTCATAAAAGCTGCAGACTAAAGGAGTGAAGTCACAAAATCAATTATAGAATAATAGCATATATTTTTTTCCTTTCAAAAAACTTATGGCCTACTGTCAGCCTTTCTATTTAAGACTTATACCAACACCCTTAGCACCTTAAAGCCATCATGATTCATAAAACACATTTTTCAAAATCTGTGTCATGTTGCTTCCTCAATCTGCTGAGTTTCTGTCCACCTCAGTGACCTAAAATTTCTGACTGACAGATTCCAAACCTTGCATGGTGATCACTTATGATTTCATATGAATAACTCGGAAGTAGAAACGGATATTGTGCCTCAAACAGGGAATAAAATTCTGTAAAAAGTTTGTGTCTAGTTCTGGCAACTTGTAAGATACAATGGCTATATGCCTGCATTGCTCTGATGGAGAGACGTAATATTTTTGTATTTTGGAGGGCTTTACACTTGTACGAATATTATTTTCCCTTTCATTCTAAGGACTATGCTTTGTAACTAGGCAACCAGGCTATAGAGCATTATAGTATAACATTTTTTAATTCTCTAAAAATGATATAGTTATTTGTCCACATTGTTCTCTAAATTTTTCTTTAATGCTGCATAAACAGACAAATCATGGGTTTGTGCCTTTGCACTTTATTGCCCTTAATGATTATATTTACCTATATTGTGGGTGATCTTCAGAGCTTATTTCTGCCTTCATTCCTTGTTAGCAATTACCAGTCATTCCTTTTTCCACTCTGTGGGAGTGGATCCAAACCAAAAATATGATCAATTGTTCCTCTGTCCCAATGATTCTTTTGTGCAGGACTCTGTGGTGCTCAGCTTGGCCATTACTCCTTTTCATCTACAAGGTCATGACTGTTTTAAGCTCTCTTGGCACCAGTGAGCACCACAACTCTTAACCTGGTGATTTCTCATCTAAGCAGTACTAAGGGCTTTGAGTTTTCCCACTCAGAGTGGGACAAAATTGAGATTTAAGTGAGAATTTCTGTACCATATTTATTGCAAAAGATAAAGATACTGTCAGGCTTCTAATAACAGAATTTGTATCTGTTCCTCTACATTATGAATTTCATTATGAAACAGTCAACCAAAAATTGCAGAGGATTAATCAGTAGCAGAGGAAGGCAGGGTTTTGCAGTCTCTAGTGGGAAGACAGAGTGGGATGAACCTGGATGTATGGAATCAACATGGTATGAATGTAATATTACAGTTACCTCTGGCATTGCTGTCTCTTCCTTGTCTTGGACCAATATGAATCCCTCAAAGCTAAGACCAAGAAGCCTGCACTGAGAAGTATGGCTGCCCACTTATTTTGATGGTCTTGGAATGAGTGTGACTTCAACTTTGCACTGTGCACCCTTACGCAAAAAGCCTGTCCCTAGATTAAATTCAAAGTGTTATTTTTGACATTAAAAATCCTTTAATGGGAAGTCATTTAAACCCTGGTGACAAGACTCTTGATTACAAGAGAATCAAGATTATACCAAATTGCACTGAAATACAATACGCAATTTGTGGCGGTTATTTAGCTTTGTGCTTCAGAGTTCATCCTCATCTGAGCACAGAGATGGGATTGTGTGCCACAATATAAGAAAGATATAAAGCTATTAGAGAGTGTCCAAAGGAGTGCAACAAAAGTGGTGAAGGGCCTTGAGGGGAAGCCTGGTCTGTTCAGCCTGGTGGAGACTGAGGGGAGACCTCACTGCGGTTAAAATCTCCTCATGAGGGGAAGAGAAGGCGCAGACACTGATTTCTTCTCTTTGGTGACCAGCCATGGTTGACCCAAGGGTCAACCATGTCTGAAGTTGTATCAGGGGAGGTTTAGGTTGGATATCAGGAAAAGGTTCTTCACCCAGAGGGTGGTTGGGCACCGGAAAGGGCTCCCCAGGGAAGTGGTCACAGCATCAAGCCTGACAGAGTTCAAGAAGCATTTGGCCCATACTGTTGGACACAGGTGACTCTCGAAGATGGTCCTGCACAGGCCAAGGAGTTGGGACTTGATCTTTGTGGGTTACTTCCAACCCAGCATATTTTGTGATTTAGTATAACTACTTTTAACACAGCTGACAGAACCACAGATCTCTGTTCCTTTCTCTTTACTCTGGTGAATGGTGCAAGCTTACCTTGCAACAGACACTACCTGAGATATCCAACCCAGGAGCACAAGTGGTGGTGCAGAGCTGAAAATCCACCTCTAAATTCTCCCACTCCTCCCCCTAAAAAACCAAAACACAAGCTGAACAACCAAACAGTCAGACTTTAGATGAACAGAATTGCCCTCAGAAAATGCTTGCAGTCAGTCTCCACTGACTTCACAGGGAGAAGTACTCAGAAGTTGTAAGGTGACTTTCAGGTAAGCAGAGTTTGTTCCTCTCAAATGCAAATGTCTTAAGCAGGAAGTTGATGTGTGTAGTCATGACCCCTATGGTGTGGTTCTATCAATCTTCCTACTTCAATGGCTTTTTGACAATTTGGCTATTCATCTGGCAGAGATATAGGAGAAGTGGGCCCTGGAGGACAGCCAGCATTATGGAGTTGGCCCGATGGATAACCAGAATAATTATTCAAGTGGATGGTCTGATACAACTAAATATGTATTTTTAATTTTATGTGTTTCAAAACTTCCAATATCCTGACATGTTTTTAGCTGTGCTAAACCAAAAGATTTCTGAGGAATTGTTACACCAGATGTTGTGCATCTCTCTCCCAGATGTTTCTTGAGGCAGTCTGAAAAGACTGGGTTCTCAATGACTGGGGATGACTTGGCTTGGAATTTCATGGGCATCTGATTTATTTCCCCTAAGTGTAGGTTGTGTTTTTTTTAAGAGGGACCCCTTGGAGGAAGGGAAGGTTGTTTCTTCCCCAATGGGCACTGAGTGTGCTCAAAAAGAGAAGGGTCAGGAGACTGCAGGATGCACAGAGAAGGTAAGTTATAGAAGGGGGTCTGGACATTGTGCATGGTTTGGTTTAGAAGACGAAAACAAAGATGCCAGAGCAGGCCAGGAGGCTTTGGACGTAAAGGGATGAATTTCTAGAGGACTAGAGCAGACAAAGCAGAATTTCTGTCCAATCAGAAACCTGTAAAGTTAGCTGCAATCATGGACTACCCTTCAAAACACACTGGATTTGTAAAAGCTCTCTAGAGAATTCAATTTCTCTTTATGTCTTCTTTGTCTCCTTTTTAAAAAGCTAAGACTTTATCTAAGACTTTAGGTTTCAGTTTTCATTCAGACGAAACTTTTATTTCTGAGTAATGTAATGCAGATATGCAATAACCTGACTTTGAAAGAATCATCCAGGGGAAAAAGTGCTTTGGCATATTGTAAACAAATAATTGTACTAATCTCAGCAGAGAAATACAAGAAGACTTTAATAGGACATTTATATCATCTTAAAACACTCATAAGGTACTCACTGGACCGATTTAAATTTACAGTCACAAAAGTATTTCATGGAACATAAAGCCAGCAGCCTCTTTCCTCACCTCTTTCTCACTGCTCCACTGCAAGCAAAAGGAAAAATCTTATATAGCTCTGTGCTCCTTGCTGCATGAAGCCAGCAAGCTTCCTGACAGCTTCACTGATATTATTCTGGCTGCTAAGCTCCAACATAGTTCTGAACCACAGGCATTTCATGAGGCCCGCAGTGATTTGAAAATACCAATGCCTGATGTTTACATGGAACAAGTCCTGATTTTTTAAATTTGAATAAAATTCCATTCACCTGCAGCTACAGAAACTAAAGCAATAGGTTGGGCAGCGGAAAAAATTTTCCCAAGGGCTTTGTGGAAATTGTGCTATGTTTCTTTTTTTGCAAGAGCTAGGAATATCTGCTAAGTATGTTACTGCTCTTTCATTAAATGGAATCACTTTAAATTCCTTTATTATAATTGCATTTGGATGTAAAATACATATCTGTAGAAGATCTGGGTGCACATTACAAAATTTAGATCAGAATTAGGCAACCATTTCTGTGACAACCCCCACATAGCACCAAAATAGCTGCTCTGAAAAGAAGTGATATGAGGCACATGATTAAATGTCAGTGAATTCTAAAGACTGTTTCTACTAGGGAGCACAAAGAAAGTGATCTTGCATTGTGCTCTAAAATGTCTCTACCCTGTAAGCTGATCTGCACAGACTGATGGTTCTTATGCTGTGCATTGGCTCTTGGACTCCTTTTTGACTCCAGAAGGTGTGCCTGTCCATTTGTATTATCAAGGTGCACCATCTAGGCTGAACAGCCTGCCCTAGGGGATGCTCTGCAGTCCATCTCTTTGCTTTCAACCTCGGGGTGCTGCATGCTGCAAAGGGGGAGGGGTAAAACAGGTCCAAGATAATGAGTAAGGAGACAAAACAGGTTATAAATTTCACCCAGACTAGAACTGGTAGCCAAAGAAGTGAGTACAGGAGAGAAGCTCTCTTGTCAATGTTTCTTAGTGATCTGGGCAAACAGATTTCTGTTAGCAGAAAACATGGCACAAGAGCCTTCACATGCAGGTTACTCAGGCACGTGACAGGCCACTTGCTGATGGGGATTGTAAGGCTGGTTTTCTATTTCCTCCTAACTGAAAGCATCAGGCTTGTACATTGTAGTAAGTAAATAGTTTTCTAAATGCATTGTATTTACAAGATAACTTTCATCAACTGCAGTACATTTCTAAATATTGCACACACTTTCTTAAGAAACTTATATGAACTTTATGGGATGTTTTTGTCCCTTTCAGCTTTGCATTCCCCGCTGGTCTTTCCACATACCATATTCCCAAGATAGTTACTCTCCAGTATTTGTTGTTAAGACATTAGGGATTCATTTTCTGTTCTAGAAGCACTAGAGAGCCTGAACAAAAATCAAAATCCTTAGTGACACACACCAGTGGTCACTTCAATAAACAGAAGTGTCTTGGGCATGCAAGACTCCTTATAATTTTACTCAGTATGCTGAGCAAGTAACTATCTGACTGTACTTTTGACTACAGACAGACCTGCAGTCTTCTCTTCTGCCTGGAAAATAAACCCATTAAATATTCTTAATGCAAGCCACATTAAATAGTTGCCTGTACACACCTTGCAAACACAGTTTTACACTGAGAACAACGCCTGATGTACAGACTGGCTGTTCTGTTGATGCTATGGTCAGGAAGAGCAGCTGCAGTGTGCTGTAACTTTAGCTAACAGCAATTCCTCTGCCTGAGACCTCACATATAATTCACAGGCCTAGATGTATTAAATCTGCAATTAAGATCAAAAGAACACATTGTAGTGGATAAAATATGGGGGGGTGTGATCTTTCAATCTACAGGCTGGAAATTTTAAGACTACATGCTTTGTCTCTTCAGATACTCAGGCATCTTTGTATAAGCTGCTTTTAAAAGTACCTAGCAATCTCTTTTTCATTTGTGAATGTTTAGTATTACTGACAAGTAGGCCACCTATGTGAAAATGCCTAAATATGGACTGAGAAAACTAGGTTTTGGCACCCAGATACAAATACTGTGTCTCTGAAGTTTCTGTTCATTGGGAAAATCTCTTTTTTTTTCCTTTGTTCTCTCTCTCCTCTGACTGTAAGCTATTTTGCACCTGAGACATTGCTATTTTCCCCTCTTTGCTCCGATGTTTGCATATACTTCCCAGGAAAATGCACACAGAACGAAAGTTTTCAGTATTTCTTGAGTTTCACCATAATGTCCCATTCTAACATTGAAGAAAAACAAATACAGACAAGCTGGCAAATTTTTAATCCATAACTAATATAAGAATATGCTACTGGGAATAATAATAAAATAAATATTTTAAACTTCAGACTACAACAAAAACAAAGGTTTCCTACCCCAATACAATTCTACCATAACAATCTTGTCCTTGGTTTTGATATCTTAAAAAAAATTGAATATGCCTCTGCTTTTGAAAATTCAACACATATTTGATCATTTTAATCAAAGATAGTACTAGAAAAACTTCAGCGGTAGTCCTGCTTTTTGACATTTTATTAATTTAGAAATTCATACTTTGATAATTTTCTCTGAAGTTGCCACAGAATTTTCATTCTGCAGTCGGTTTTGGTTAAAGTATGAAAAAAGCCCTGATGACAGAATCAGGATTGCCTTTGAGAAAGAAGGTGGATGAGGTTTTACTTTTCCTCAATTTTCCTTTTATTGTAAATAAATTTTAAGCACAAGTACTTGCACATTAGCATTTCAAATTTCTTTTTTTCTGATTCATCTCTATATATTTTCTTATGATTTGTGAAGTCATATTTATTCAACCAACTCTTAAACACGTGCTTAACTTTGTGATTGTTTCAAGTTATATTTTAGATTAAGTGAAGCCATGAATAGGGCTGATTAGAAGCATGTTTAACATTTTCTTGAATTGGTCCATTTGTCAGTAAAACAGCGACTGCAGATAAGTCCTTTCTATACTCTGATTTGAATATTTCATACATACCCATTGCAGAAAAGTGAATCCTTTTTAATAATTTCATTTTAAAATAACTAATGCATTAGCATTGTCTTATTCATCGAAGTAGAAAATGTTGTCTAAGGTCCTCTTCCTTATCTTAATCTCATCTGCCTGCTGCAGCATAGACAAATATTCTATTTAATGGTGTTTTGCTAATGCTACAGGCTCAATACACTGCAAAAGTTTTCAGTTCATAATAAAACCAGTAGTTTTTGTTAACTGTCTTGATAAATATAGGCTTGACTACAGATGTGTGGCTTCATTAGAATTGTTGCAGCAGTTGCAATATTCTTGCTTATATTGTTCTATGCAATTCAGTATCCTTTAGGCTTCTAGATTTTTTTCTTAATTGGCAAGAAAGAAAATCTTATCTGCAATTTAAATTTTCTATCTATTATCTAATTTTGCACTTTGACATACCATGTCCACCACATCAAATTACTCAGCAAAATTGAAAACATACAGGGTTTAGCACTCTGTATGGGTCAATTGTAAAATAGGCCTGAAAAAGAATTTGACACAGTTGCCAAAAATGACAGGTAGAAGCTGGTGCACAGATTCAATGTAAGCAGAGGGACTTCTTGATAATGCTGTAAATACAGACATGGAGAAAATCTGTAATGATTACAACATTTTTATATAGATTTGTATAGTGTTGGTAAGCACCAGGATATAGAAATGTATTCTACAAAAGGCCTGTTTCAAAGGCTCAAGGTTGAAAAAAAGAATGTAACAGTTTATAATACAAGTACCCAGAGTATTACAGGACTTACTACATGACAGAATCATAACCAACTATCTTTAGAAATAACAATCAGTAAGTAGGAGATCACAATGACAAAATATCTTCCCTTAAAACTTTGCATCACCAGCTATGTATTAACACCGCCTTACTCAATGGATTTTATTATCACATTTCTTTACACATTGTTGCCATTTGGATATGAGTAATATCAAGCACTGCAGAAAAATCATAGAACCTTCAGCTCTTATCTAAAAACAAAAACATTCCAACTTGATGAATTTTAAACCATTTTGAAGATGAGACACAGCACTTTAAAGTATCTTTTAAAAGATTCCAAATCATTAAAAACCCTACTTGACTAGTCTTAAAAAAATTATAGTGATGAGCTTTTAATTCACTGAGAGAAAAACTTGTAAGACCTACAGAAGTATTTAAATATTACATGTTTGGTTTAGGATTCTACCTGTCTTCATTTAAATTATCTGGGATCAAATTTTATGCATCTTATAAATGACAGGAGATGCTATTGGTCCAGCTGCAGGGCTAAATGTTTGTACTGCTTGGTATCCAGGAAATCCCAAAGCATCTTCTTCTGGGGACTATTTAGTGCCTCAGAAGAAAAAATAAAAAACCTTAGAACTCACGAACAAAAAAATAAGTGTTTCTTCATGTCAGTTGTAAAGATATATACAATGCATCTTCATAGCAGATTCTCTGGGACCAAAACAACAGGGTTTTCAAAAAATTAAGTCTTTACAGTGGTTGGTTTTAAAAATTACTTGGTTTTAAAGTTTAGATAGTATAGCATTCCTGTCTGCATTACATGTCTGCCATTTCCTTCAGAACAGGGAGCATCATAAAATGACACAGATTTCCTTCTCTAAAAATGCCTGTGAAACTGCCATGCTGTATGAATTTAAGGCTTTTACTGGCCCACAGACTATACAAAAGGATATCTATGACTACACAAAGCATCAGTATTAAGTGTCCTAATTTGATTACTCTGGACAGGCATAATAAAAAGATAATAGTACATGGCAACAAAGCACCCTCAAAAAAGCTATATTTACTATGCTATTCTAAAAAAAAAAATGTAAAAAGCTGTGTAAGAATTCAGCCAGGAACTTACTTTCAGATTAGAAATGTTCATGTTCAATTATTATTTGTTACTGAGATACTGAGTACATGTTGGTTTGCTGTCTCTGGCTGCCTGTTCTCATTCAGTGTTTACATGTACCTTTGTCACATCCAAATGGGTTTTACTTCACCTGACTTCAGTCATCTGGAAGACAGTCCTCTAGTCAAAGGTAGGCATCTGTGCTTCCCCTCACTGGAGTTAACAAAGAAAATAAAGCACCTGCAAAAGGCAATTTATGTCACTTTTCCTAGAAAGAGATGGTTTGGAGTGATGTACCTGTGCACCACAGATGTAGGGTATGACTAGCTGAGGCTGGATCCTGAAATTTTGGGAAGAATTATAGAGAAGAATCCCACTGTAGTAACTGAAAGGTATAAATGTACGTACAAGAGTGCAGTCATGACACCGTCTAATTGATATTTCTGCAAATGAAGATAAAATACCAAAATGTTATTTCAATGTACAGTTGATGGTTTCAAAGCCAGTCCAAACTACATATCAACACTCACTCTTGAAACAGAACAACGCCCACCGCTTCGCTTCTTTGGGTAGGCAAATTTTAATCTTTTACTATAAGACTGACAGTTTTGTATCCAGTTGCTATGACAGCAGAAGCCAAAGAACCATGAACCAAAGCTCACTCTCATACCCCAGCCTCCTTCCCCATGTGTGATTCTCACATTGCACAGCTCCAAAAGGTTATCAGCACTTAGCAAAGTAGGAAGGACACTTGCCCAGGTTCTCTTTTCATGTCTCACATCTGGGAGTAAGGCTCCTGTGATACTGCTATTAATGGACCTCCAGCATATTGGCTGGTCCAAGAGTATCTCCACAGGCATTCTGGAAAATTTGCCATGTTGCACTAGCTTCTGCCTAGGAAAACAAAAATATAAAAGTTACTATAAACACAACAATATGGCACGTATCTATTTGGAAAGCCAAAGAAAGAGGAGATAATTTCAGCTTCATTTCACATTTCAATGACTTTCATAAAGGCATATCATTTTGG
The DNA here is from genome assembly GCF_015832195.1 of Motacilla alba alba. Taxonomy (NCBI): domain Eukaryota; kingdom Metazoa; phylum Chordata; class Aves; order Passeriformes; family Motacillidae; genus Motacilla; species Motacilla alba. Next base: position 105,667,770 of record NC_052016.1, read on the forward strand.
GTACACACCCTGTGTTTATAATACTGATGTTTATAAACAACAATCATTTTTATCTCTTAGTCATTGTTTTGCTAGGCAAAACTCTTTCTTGTCATAAGACTGACTCTTCATTACCTTTAACACTCCTGCACCTGCTCTCATTTTTCATAAATGTACTTTTTGAATAAGCTGAGTATGGCATTTCTGATCTGATCTTATGCTTTCTGCTTTTCTTTCTGCTTTTCTACATATCTCTACTGCAAATACTTCAGCCAGTATATCCTAGGATCACATTTGCCTTTCCACTGAAAGACCCTGAAACCACAGAAATTCCTGTGACCACTTAGAATTTTTTCATTTTTCTGGCACTCACCCCTATGCTCTAAGGCACCTTTATGTGAGAAGCCTTGGAGCATGAAGTGCTCAAGACGAGAACCTTGTTTGATATGGAACATATGTGCTTAATCTTATATATGGTATATCATTTCATCAGCTTCAGTTAGCTTTGTAAGATCTTGGCCTATCTGCTCAGTCTATAAATAAATAATGACAGATTTATAAATAAATCAGTTTCTAACCAGCTGAAACTGTGTTATCTTTGTAGCTTTTACCAATCAATAGAGCAGCGTGAATGACAGGCAGAGGTTCTGCAGTTTTAAAAAAATCTAATATAACAATAAATAAATAGAATACACGTAAGTAGCACATAAATATTTTGATGCACTAACATAAAATATTTCATATGGTGTTTCAGAATATGCCCAAGCTGTTTACATCTATGCTGGGCCAGCAAGTACTAGCAGTTCAATGTTCTCCCAATATAAATAGAGGATCAATCATTCTTTGTTGCTATTGTTTTAAAGAATAGTTTGGAACCCAATTCACACTGTGTTAGTACGGCCTGTTCTTTTTGTTCTCTTATCAATTCAAGTTTCAGTATAAAAAAGTGCATTGTTTTCATCTGGCTGCAGGAATATATGGGTTGAGCTCTACTGTAATTTTCTAAGTTCTTGGTTGGTGGGAGGGTGCAGGTGCAAGCCTGCAGAAGAGACTGAAACTCTGTGAAGGCACAAAGCAAAGCACATATCAATCTATTCAGAAAACAAACACACAAATGAAAACTTAAGTGGAGAAAATCCACTCCCATATTGAGAATTATTGTATTACAGTGTAGAGTTTGTGTGGAGATGAACTTGAATTTCACTTGCCTTCCTCTTCTGCTCACTCAGAGGAAACTTGGGGAGATCTAAACTCCAGTGCCTCATTTAAAGCCTGATGCAGGACATAAGTACAAGGCAATGCATCTGTTCTTGTTCTTGGGTCAGGAGCCCTAGATTTATCATTTTTCCACAAGATGTGGTATGAAGAATGCTTGACCTTAATTATGTTGCCACAAATCAGCCTTGTCATGTTCCTGCCACAACGAGGATGCCGTCCGCCGGGTCTCTTTCCTGGCACGTACAGAGAGATCACAGGATAGTGCCAGAAGCCAGGCGGTGGATCTCAGCCCGGTGCCTGTCCTCGGTCCACCACTGATGAGCACTCAGCGCGAGGGCTGAAAGCCAAAAGGCCCTTCCTCATCCTCGGGGACTGCATGGAGCAGTTTGATCGTCGAAGCTAAGACGGCTCTCTGCTTTGCCAAGTTTTTGCTTTCGCAAGGCCCAGGGTGCTGATCCCGGGCTGGGGAGGTGTCGCCTCCTACTTACCCGAGCTCCCCTTCCTCTCTCGCTCAGCGTTCCGGTCCCTGCCCCGGGAACCGCAGCCGTGTCCCTCACACCCGACCCCTCGCCCTCCTTTCCCGGCACCGCGGCTCCGGGAGGCCCTGTGGGGAGCCCGGGGCTCGGCCCGCCGGCCGCAGCGCCGCCTCGGGCTGGGGCGGGCGATCGGCGCTCGCCCGGGCCGCCACCCGCGCCCTGCGCTCGCCCACCGGAGCGGACACACGGCCGGCCAGAGGAGAAGGCACCCCGGTACACCCCGCGCTCTCCTCAGCAGCCCGCCGCCTCCCTCCTCTGGGTACTGCAGAGGGGCGGCGGAGCGCTGCCGCCTCCCCCTCCGGCTGGCGGAGCGCAGGCTGCGGGCAGCGCTCCTGCCGGGCAGCCCCGGCGCCCGCTCCGGTCCGGACTCACCCCGGGAGAGCGCACGGCAGGCGGGGAGCGGGGCGGGGGGGAGCGGGGGCAGGGCTGCGCGCAGATGAGCGCCGGTCCTGCGAGATGCTGCACGCCCAGCTCCCCGCCGGAGGGGGGTAGCAGCCGCTGTCTCCGCCGGCTCCTGCTTTTTTGCAAGGGCTGTTGCTGCCGCTGGACGCAACCTTCTCCCGACATGGAGCTGCCGCCGCCGCCGCCGCCGCCGCTGCTGCTGGAGTGAGTGAGTGTGACGGGCAGAGCTAGGCGGCCGCATGGATGGATGTGTTTAGCTTTGTGAAGATTGGGAAGCTCTCCGGGTAGGTGTTAGCCGCCACGGCTACCGCTCCGCGAACCGCGGGCGTCCCGCGGCTGCGGGCGCTGCCCGTGTCCTGCGGGGGCAGCGAGCGGTGGGGGCTGCCCGGCGTGGGGAGCGCCCGCGCCGCTCCCAACTTCTCTGGCAGCGGGGCTGGGGGCTCGGTGTCGGGGTGGGGCGGTGAGGGCTCGCTGTCCGTGGTATCTGCCCGGGCCGTGCCGATGTCCCTGCGCGGGATGGGTCATCCCCCTCTCCCTGTGAAGGGAGAACGAACTGCGGCCGCAGTTGGGCGAGAGCGGTGCCCTCCTTGAGGCGCCGGCCAGAATGGGCGGCCGGAGTGCTTCTGAAAATGCAAAAGCGGCGACAGAAGCCGGAACCCGGCGCGGTGGCGGTGGCTGAGGGGTGTGCTGGTGCTCGGGGGGTGGTGGCCGCGGTGCGGGTATGGGTCATCTGCCGGAGCGGGGGGCGAAGTTCCGAGGAGCGGGCTGCGCCTGGCCGGGCCGCGCCGCCGGGAAGGGTCTCGCCCTGCCCCTCCGCTCCGCTCCCGCGCTACCTCGGGCACACCGGCTCCCCCAGGAGCCGTATTTTTGGAGAAGTGGTGAAATCGTCGCCACTCGCATCGTTTGTGAGCGCTGCCCCTCCGCCGTTTCACACGGTGATGGGTGCAGGGGCGCGAGTGGATTCGGAGTCTCTTATCCCTTGCTTGTGAAGCTCATACTCCTCGTTGTTTTAATGTGTGGTTGATTTGTATTATTTTTCTCTATTTCTTTGTTTTCCGAATAAACCTCTTGAATGGCCTCAGAGTTGTGGTCTCAGCCTGTGGACTGTTGCGTTCGCAGCCGGTTGCCAGGCCTGGAACTGCATAGATAGATCAAGAGGCACAGCAGCCCCTGTTAACACTGTTCCCACCGTAGTTAAGCATAACTGGAGGTAGCCCTTCGCAGTTACACAGGGGATTGTGCTTCATCTCAAAGATGCTGTATGAAAGTACTTGAGTCACATTTCTTTTTCAGGGTTCTGGTGTGGATAATCTTCCTAAAGGATTTAGCTTTGATCGCTGTAACTAGGAGTGTTTCAAATTCTTATGATTCACTGGTTCCTACACCATAGTTACCATATCCTTTTCTGTTTATGAGGCACGTATGAGGCAGAAATTGGATGGTGTACAAAAGGGAAAAAGGCCTTGGTAAGGAAATAAAAAAGGTGGCTGCTCCAGTGACGGTCAGGTAGGGAGCTTGTCAAAATGACAGATGGTCTGTAAAGAACAAATATTGCATGGCTAGAAGTTACAGAGTGCCACAGGTGCAGGCACTGCCTTTATCCCCCAAAATTCCCACCATTGCACCTGGCTGTGATTACAGCTCTGCTTGTGGCATGCCAGCACAGAACAGCTGCTGTCATTCAAGCACATCATTGTCTCATCCTGCTCACAGCAATTTGACACCATGTGACAATGACAATACAAGCAGCCCCCTCGGATTGCCTTGGGTGGTGTTACTGGCTGATACCGCTAGAGCTGCAGCAGCAGGAACTACAGCAGAGACTTTGAGGAGAGAGAAAATATGCTCACATAGATAAGGAATAGGTCATGTAGTATGGTATTTATTTCCAGGTAACTGAATTGTGTGACCTTCTAAATTTTTTTGGGGGAAATGATGTTTTAGAAAAACTCCTAGGTCTTCATGTCACACTTGGTCTAGAATCAAAGGCAGAGAAAGGGATGTGTCATTCAAAAATTTTATTATGTCAGGTGCACAGCAATTTTTAGGTATGTATATTGTAAGCTTGGGTCTTTCTTGGCATGTACAAAATCTGTAGCTTTCTGCATACTTGAAGACAGAGCTAAGATTTGTACTTAAGTAAAGACAGAAATTTTTCAGAAGAACGTGGAGATTCCTTCTGAAATGAAATTGCAAGTTTTAAAGCTTGTATCTGTCTCTGCTTCATTTAAGGATGTGAAATACCTACAGACTGTGTTTATCTTGTAGATTGCAGTACATGATTTTTGTACTGAGCAACACTTTTTTATTTCTAATTTTCTGGTTGTTAAAAGACATAATAGTTTACACAGGACTTGACTTTACTTGCTGTTACCTAGGTTACAGCCAGGTATCTATTCCAGTTTTATGAGAGCTTCATGAAGAAGACAGGTTCCAATGTAAACCACAGTTTTAGACCCTTTGTGCATTGGGGTTGGAAAACTAGTTTGCCCAAAAATACCAGTTGCTTGCTGCTGGAAGGAAGGCCTTTCTGAAGAAAATATTTGACTGAGAGTGTGATCTTACAGGTAGATGACCTACAGAAAGTTGTTTTGAACATGGCTGATGCGGAACTTCTTTTAAATTTTATTTTGTTGTGCATTCAGATCTCCTCATTTTAAGTTGCAAGTATTCTACTACAGTTTTAGTCTGCAGCCTTGATCTTGCAGGCACACCTAAGTTCTGTTATACATGACTGCTGGAAGGGATGCTTCCTAAAGTCGTGATATGATTTTAATGGATCTGGTAAGAATTTAAATTTTGTCTCGATGAATTAACATACAAATTTTTTTATCTGGAATAAGCTTAAGATGAGGTGTAAAGTCCCAGAAGGTGGCTACTGGATATAAAATTTTACATAACATACATAATTTTTTATGTTTTGATTATTTATGTGGGGTTTTTATGCGATACCTTTATGTTTAGGGTCTTTTAGAGACTCTGCTTCTACAATGGCTTCAACAATTGTCCATACTTGCTGGGTAAGTGGAAAATATGGACATAAGCTGGAAAAGGATTATGTGCAGAAATGAGAGAATGCCAAACTGGTTTTATGACAAATATGATCTCTGGTAATCTTGTCCTTTCCTTGACTTTGTAGATCTGTCACATTGTGTACTATGCATAAACGTACAGATGCTTTGGGATAAAGTTTCTGTTGAAAGTTTGGAGATACCCATCACACACTGAAACCAAAAATACCATGCAAAAACAGTGATCACAACGATGTAGCCTCTCCCCCATTCAGTTTTGGAAATTCACCAATCTGGTAATGGTCTGGAGTAAATGTTTTGGTATAAATCTTATGGTGTCATTCTCTGGAGGAAAAAACCACAAACAACTGCCTTTTATTGTGATGAATTTCCAAGGGTGGAGAATGATTGACAAGTCTTGTTCAATGGATCAGTGCCCTGATGTGGAGCTGTACAAGGCAGGAGATTATTTCTGTACTGTGGGCAGCATAAGCATGAATGGTGTGGTAGCATCTGTAATTTGGGATGGAGGATTAGTGCCATAGGTGAGGTACAGAGCTGACAGTTGAGGTTGGTTCAGAAGTCTGCCGTGCCTAGTATTCTCTCCCAGTTGCTTTTAGCAGCTGCTTGGAGAAACAGTAGGAGTGGTGATTCCTGAGCATGGGTATAGGCAGTGGAGGAAGGATGGTGCTGCTGTTCTGAGCATGGAACTGTTTTCAGATCAAGGTAAATCTGAGAAAAGGGCACAGTGTCAAGTTTCTAGTCAGTACTGGACAGATGAACTATGAAACAATAGGGCAGAATAGTGAATGGAAGTTATTGAGAATTTAAGCCTGTATTCATAGAATATGTTTTAGTTGGACTTTTTTTTTCTATTGGGAATGACTGTTTTTGCGATGTCTGTTGAGGTCAGTTCTATTTCAGAGCTTTCACAGCAGGAATTCTAACTTTGATATGGAAAGATGCTTGTCTGGATATCACCTGAATGTGACTGAGTGAAGAAGTGACTCTCCAGAGTTGGGATACAAAGCTCCTGTGCCCCTGTTTGTAGCTTTGCCAGATAACACTGGGGAGAAAATGACATGTCCGTCTCCATGAGTGGCTGTCAGGTTCTAAGCTGTGGCAATACTGCTGAGGGTAGGGTGGACATCTCTACTATCATACAGTTACATTTGTGGGAGAAGTTCTGAGATCAGGAGTAATTTGTCACCAGAAAGAAAATCTCCAAGTAGGCCTGCAGTATGGGGTAAGAAAGTAGAAATCGAGACCTCATTGTAGCCATTAAAAATATAACTAATGGAGAATTAAACCCATGTAACAAACAGGAGGATACCAGGAAGGTTTGGACCTGCCCTTAACAGCCATGCCAGTCTGTTGCTTGGGGTAGGCAAATTTGTCTTACCTGGATCTTTACTTTTCTGCTCAAGTTTAGCATTGCCATCCATTATCCTTGAGTTTAAATTTATTCTAATGAAATGAGACATGAATAGCCATGTTCTTGTTAGCCAGGCCCTTGGAACTGGCTTTAAAACAATGACAAAAAGAAAACCCCACCACCAACAAAAAACCCTTAACCCTGTAAGCTCTTCTTTTCACAGAACAGTCAAATATTTTTTCTTGCTGTGATTATGCTAAACCTGAGACTGGGTTTCTAACTGAGAAGGAACTTCTTACCAATTCCTTTTTTATTGGGGTGGATAAATCTCACATTCTTATTTTTTGTGTTTATCTTTCCATAGCTGGCCATCTCTAGTCAGACAGACTGACTTGGTACCTACACAGGTGTTTGAACTTTTGAGTTCTTGCTGCTGACAAAAGTGAAAGAAGCCTAAACTGATGTGGAGCCTTGGATTTGTTCTCTCCCTTTCCAGCCTTTGTAGCCCTGTGCTCAGTTTTGTTCTCTCCAGATACTGTCTTAGGATGTCCTGCCAGACTGATGTGAAAGGTTCTCTCCTAGATCTGCCTTAAAATGTAACAGACTAGAAGCTGTGCCTGTATCTTCTGACTACTAAGCTCTGTTGTGTTCTTGTTTGTTTGGTTTTCTGTTTGTTTGTTTGGATTTTTGGTGTGTTTTTTTTTTTAGGGACTCAGATTGCTTGACTTCATGGTTTAATTATTTTTATGCAGCCAAGCATTTGTATGTTTTTAGATTTAAAGTTCTAAAATTAGCCTGTCTGTTGTTTGTGGGTTTGGGTTTTTTTTTGTTGATGGTTTGTTTTTTTTGTTTAAATTTTTTAACCAATTGGAGAAGATTTTGGGATGTTTCTTTGTCTTTATTAGAATAGCACCTTTCTTTCTCTGTGATTTTCCTTGCCAAGTCTTTATTTTCCTGTGAAATTTAAAAAAACTCTGCGTTAATGGAGAGACAGTTGAAAGTGTGATTAACTTACTGATGCTGTTTTGCATATGATTTTTGGAACAATTTTTATGAGTACTCTTTGAAATGACAATATCGCTGCTTGTAAGTTATTTTCAGTATTTACAAAAGATTCAGAAAGAAAGCCTATGATTATCCTTTTCATGTTCAAAGGAGGTAATTTAATTCCAAAAAGGATTTTATTATACTGGGTGATAATTCAAATAACCAATAATTCATTTCAGCCTTTTTCCTTGAGGACTGCATTACATTTAGTAGCACATTTGCCTAGTCACATTAATATAGGAACTTCGCCTTATATTTTATTATTTGTCTGTTTTGTTTTGTTAGCTGACACACATAATAGAGACATATGCTTTAATGTTTGTCATGCTAGTAATGCTGTATGTCATAGTGACTTCAGCGGTTTAGAGATTTATTAAAACCACTCCTTACATTAGGAACTGCTGTAAACTTGTCAAGTGGCCAGTGAGTGATGATGAAACTCTGCTAAATAAATATGTTCTCTATACCAGAAGCAACATTGTCTCCAGAAACTTTTGAAAAAGCAAAAAAAAAAAAAAAAAAAAAAAAAAAAAAAAAAAAAAAAAGAGAGTGAAGAGACTGAACTCTTGAACTCCTAGTATTGCTTTCTTTCTCCCTTTCTCCTCTTGTACTAATTACTGAAGAAGTTGGAATGCAAACTTTGAGAATTTATGCTGTGATTTAAGAAAAATCAAAATGTGCAGGTTCAATATAATGCTTTTATTTCTAGGAAGATGTCTTTTCTGTTTGCTTTTGATTTATTTTGGAGTACTTGAATCTGTAATGTAAAATTGTTGGTGACATGGCCAAATCAAGAATCTCTTATAACTGTAGCCTGCAGCAATGATCTTGTGAGCACATGTTTAAGTCACTCTGTCAAAATTTTTATATGGTTTGAGAAGAGAGAGGAGGATTTTTTTTGTAGGTTTTTGCTTCTATTTCACTGGTACCAGGACAAGCCTGAGGTGTTTTACAGTTTATGTTTAGTTTTTTGAGGGAGGAGAAGGTTTGCTTGCTCATGATGTGATTTGCTTAGTTTGTTAGTTTCTGAGAAGCCTGCTTTTCAGCCTGACAGATTCATGCGGGAAATTTCAGTTAAAGAGGAAAAAATTCTCACCATAGCAGTAATAAAAAATGAGGATATGTTTCCATATTTTGCAGCATTCTAGATCATTATGGAAGTGTGCCAAGCTGTTCATAGGGAATACAAACCATGACCTGAAATAATGAGAGGATAATACATGGTCTCAGCTCCACTCATAATGTGGTGCAGAAGGGGTATTTTACTGCTCTTGAAAGCATTTCCAAACAGTTATGTCAGATCTATCACAACTTAGCATCTGACTGATGGGGTAAAGAATTGACTAAAGTCATGTAGGAACCACTGCCATTTATAAAATGAACCATCATCTGGGACGGATCACAATCTGCTGTAGGCAAATAATGCAAAAAATCGAATGTGAGGAAAGGAAAGGTAATTTTGGGTTCCAGTCCTACTGTGTCATGCACAAATAGCTCTATTAAATCAGGGAAGACCATCCAGGTACATGAACTACTCATTTTCATGACTGTTTGCATGTAACCTATTTGGATCCACGTTATGGAAACTTTCGGTGCTGATAAAGTATCAGTGTCTAAATACTACAGGGACGTGCTTGAACAGGAATTGACTTCTGATTATACCAAACTGTATTTAAAGCTGCTTTTTATAATCAGGAATAAAATGGATAGTTTTGTGACGTACTTTTGAAGGAATCTGTGAAGTGAAAAGGCTGCACATTTATTGAAGGTATGCTTAAAGACCTTTAAAATAATAAGTGAGACACTGTTTCTGATAATTATTCAATTGACTGGAAATGAAGCAAATAACAGTGGAGTAGTATAAATTTCAGTAAGTAATTGCATTTCAAATCCTAGTGAAATCCACACTGCTTAAAATCTAAACCTGTGAAAGTACATTGGAGCTAGAGATGTAAAATACTCCAGGACTCAAAAATCTCTCTGACCTAAATTAGGACCTAGTGTTGGAGAAGTTTCTACCAGTATTCCTTTAGCTCAGAGTGAAAAAAACTCCCTTTAAGAGGTTGATTATTGGCTACAAACTGAGAAATTTCTTTTCATTAGTTTTAAAACCCAATATTTAAAATTATAATAAAGTTAGTGAGTGGACTTGTCAGGTATCAGTTTTAGCTATGAGAGTGTGGGGAGATAAGGCACTGCAGAATAGATGGGTATCTTGCAAGATTTTGACAACTGCTGGTAAAAAAATAATTTATACAGAGAGTAGAAAGAAGGCAGTGAAGACTAAGAAGGAATATTTGTATGTTAGAGTCAAATGCTGAGAATGAATCTTCTTATGATCTGGCTCTTGATAAAGTTTATTTTTGGATTTTGCTGAAGTTTTTGAAACTTTAGGGAAAGAGACTTGGGATATTGCAAGGTATTATGACTTTGTGTGGATTGATGAAAATGACTTAGTGATTTACATTAACAATCAAAAAGACCAAAAAAGTCTCCCTTCTGTTCTTCAGAATTTATTTCTGCATATGTCCTTTCTGTTTGTTTTTGAGGAGTGGGAGAGAAAATATACAATTTTTGTAACTAATGTTGTTTAAGAAGAAAATCTAAAATCACTATTTGTAAAACTTTGCAGTACTGATTGTACCCTATTAAGAGCGAAGGTTTTCATTAATGTTTGTGAGTGATTGAGTTTTAATTGTTCAGATAAACTGTCCACCTTTCTTATGAAAGTGCTTACATATTTGTTTAAAATACTTTTCCAGCATTATGCAGCCCGTAAGGTTTTGCTTATGTTGCTTATAGATTTTGCAGTTTCACTGTTTGTTCCTAATCTTGAATTTGTGATTATATTCCTCTGGATTTGGCAGTACTCATATGTTTGGAAAGCAAAATGCCCATTGTTCTGTGGCAGTAAATGCTACCAGGAGTGCTAGCAGTTGCACCAGCCATGTAAAACAAGCCAGGCACGTGTTACAAGTCCGAGCTGCCTTATTTCACTTGTGCTCTGTGTTTGACTGAAATAGATCAGGAGAGAACTGGAGAAGAAATCTGGAAATATTCCATATCTAAGCGGATTTGTAGAGGCAGGATGCTTCATTACCTGAATGCCTGAATGATGGCACTGACTTTGACTTACTCTAAATGAGGCTGTGACAAGCCTTGAGGCATCTATGACAGGAGCCTTGAGACAGCAGAGATTGTAATTGCACAGAAGAGCAGTTCAGACTTAGGGGTTGGACCTGAGCTTCAAGGTCCTTTCCAACCCAAACCATTCTATAATCCTGTGATTTTTCTTTGTTTGTGATGTTAGACCTTTATCCCACAAAAAAGAAAGCAAAAAAAAAAATTGAAAGTTATGTATGGCAGTATTGTCAAGGCCTTACCCACTCTAGAAAAGGGGTGGGCTGTCTGTTTAACACTGCAATATATAACAGGTTGTACACCTTTATCAGAAAAGACAAGTTTTGTTTTGACAGTACAATGTGGCTGGTAAGTCAAAATGTAGTACATGTGTTCAGTTAGAAATTACCAAATTTTACAGTTTTTTTACTGACATTATGTTTTGGATCATATGAAAGTTGCTATTTAAAGGCATCTGCTTTTTTTCTTTTTTTTAATTTTGAGTTATTGCAAACCTCAGATGATGTTAACTAAATTTTTAATTTTTATCTTTGAAGAATTTTTTTCCCCAGTGGGGGTGGCAGATAGTTTTCTCATGAAGTTGGCTATCTGCCTAGGTCTTTGCTTTGCATAATGTATTGTGTGTTGCCTGTCATGTTTACAAGGAGTGCCTTCTCCTCTGTCAGGGCACACAGTGAAGGGGGACAGAGAAAAACTGTACATGGGGAATGATCTGTACTTCACTATTCTGCTTTGAAGGCAAGGTGAGTATGGGCTACAGCATGTAATAGGGGAGAAATGGCAAAGAAAGGAAGAGAGAAATTGGAGAAAAGAATTTAATGAATGTTGTATTGGGTGGGGGCTAATTTGCCTTGAGTTTAATTAATTGTTCAAGACTAGCTGATCTTTATGTGGAGGTGAACTTACATTGTTGCCTGGGTAGAAGTTTAGTTGCTTCATAAGGCTGGTTGAATTAGTTGGTTAGATGTGCTGTAATCTGTGTGACTGCTGTTCAAAAAAAAGGGAGTAATTCACTTCAGCATTGGAACAGAAACAACCTTTTTGTTTTCTAAGGTCTTGATTTTCTTCTTGAAAGTCTTTATTTTTGTAAGGGGTTTCTGGTGGCTAAGCTTGAACTAACTCAACACATGCAATAACAAGGTGGTCCTTGACTCCCTGAGTATTTTCTGTCCTGGAGATGCTGCAGTCAGGATGGTGCCTTCTGTTAGGGTGAAGCTCAACCCCTGCATTGGTTTACTGGTGAGCCCTGTTACTTCCCCCTCTTTGAATGCAGATAACTTGACTGCAAAATCTATAGTTGTTGGGGAATGTGTTTATGTTTCATTTTGGCTTTTAAAAAGTACAAAAAACCCCAGAAAGTATATTTGTTTTTTTTTTTAACTCTGAGGCACTTTGAGGGGGCCCTTCTGTGATATGATCAGCCTCATGTAAAATCTACTGGCAGAAGACCTAATGCCAGTGGGGTCTGATTTCCATTTTCTTTTGCTTTTCAGTTTTCCCATTCTGTTCCCTGCAGCCCTTTATGTCTCACACCATGGTGAGCTACTTCAGGGACTAAAACCACTAGAAAACTGGTTTTGGTTTGTTTCATTTCTGCTGGTGTAGATGTCTAAACTGGCTTCGCAGAAGTGATTGAAGCATATTGTCTTGGGCAGCAAGGTGGAAGGGGAGAAGGGGAAATGGAGCTTCTGGCATATGCTGGGCTCTGTTTGCACCCCATTTAGTGGTGGGTGGTGCTGTGGGAGAACATGGAGATGAAACCTTTCTCCAGGTACCTCTGGGGACTGAGGAGCGGGGAGGCTACGTGAGAGCCCCACATATGAGCAAATCCGGGAAGAGGGGAGATCTGCAAAAGATGGCTTGCAGTGAGGAGAGGCTGCTTCAGTCCCTCTGAAATTCCTCAGATCTTTCCTAGTTCCTCTTGCTTCCTTGTAATTTCCTGCCTTTGAAGCCTGTTCTTCAATTGACTTGGCTTTGCTTGGCATTTGGGAAACCAAGTACAGGTTTCATGTGCTAAATGCAACTTTGTGTATCTTGTACATCCTGATGTATGAAGGTATTGTACCCTTGCTACCATACCACACAGTCTAAAGAAACTGGCTTCCTGTTGTCTTAAAAAGCAGATTTCTAATAATATTTTTGCTTTATTAGGCAGCAGAGGAGTGTGGTTGTCCAAGGGATTAACTTTCTTAGATTGCTTGTAGGAGGTGAACTGTCAGGATAAATGAGAGGTTGTTTATTTTTTTGTTATCTTTTAAATAATGAACATGTGTTCATTCCTAGCAGCAAGTCTGCAGTTATATCCTTTCCATGGACGTGTTTTCTAGGTTCTGGAAGCTGTCTGAAGAGATAAAAGGTTTCTTTCAAAGGCTCTATTTCTGAACTTGGAAAGAACACCTTACAGAAGCAAGTATAGAGTGTCTGTGCTACTTCTGAGACCACAAAAAATAACTGGAGAGTATTAATGGCTTGCTTTTCAAATGCTCTCAATTTTGAAACTGGAAATGAGCATTTTATAGGTGCATAAGTAGTCTGAATTTTTAATTATGCTTTGAACCACATGATTTTCTCTTTTTTAGCAAGAGCAGTAGTAAACTTTGAGGATCTTCCATACAGCAATTTTTCTCTTCCTTCTGTATCTTCTGTCATTCTTTATACATATATGGCACTTCATCAGCCTCCTTCCTTGTTGATCACTTTCATACTTTGCAATGTTTATCCACCAACTCTGTCACATCATTGAATATGTGGTCTAAAAACAGTGGTGGTTATGGGGATCTTGAAGGATCCGCCTAAAGGAGAACTCTAAAAAGCCTCACAACGAATGATTCCATAGAAAAAAATCAATTTAGAGCTACTAAAGTTCTTTTAGCTTGGGTGTTTTATTGTAAAAAAATAATATATACATATAGCATATCAAAAGAAGTACTCTCAGGATGCACATTTAAAAATACTGTAGCTTTTACAATTTTTTTTTTCCAGGTGGCTAATATCATGCATCTGCATGACTTATAGTTAGCATGCCTTACAGGATACTACTTTATAAGTAATATCCTTGGAATATAAACAGTGGGATACAAGTCTGTTTTTCTTTAGTTGACATGTTTGGATAAAAAAGACTTCCAATATCTTTATTTTTTGATGCTGAATATGTTGCATATTTGTTTACTGATACAAAGGTGTGTTTTTTCAAAGCAAAACATTGATTATTATTCTTCTCTTTTGATTATTATTCTTCTCTTTTGATGGCTTTAATAGGCATTAAGGTCCTGTGAAGGTCTTGTGGAGACAGGGGTGCTCTGAAGTGGCAGTGTGGAAAGCTGGCAGATTCTTTGCTCCTGCCACTTGTTTCCATAGTTTTCTGTTGGATTCAAGTTGTCCATGGTATCTGCATGTGCTACTTGGTGCTCTGACTGTTTAATAGATAGTAGCCTGCTATGTAGAGGATGAATTTCACTCTTCCATATGTCAGTGCAAGCCTTCTCCTTCATCTCAGCAAAAGTACTTTGTATTTCTTTAATGGCAGAATGTTGTGACTTTTTGTTGTGTTTTCTAAACACAACAAAAATGACTTTTTGTTGTGTTTTCTAAAGCTTGTCGAAACCTCATCGTGTTCTTTAGCCTTGTAATGATTAGACAAATGTATGTTTTTGGAAGTGTTTCCCTTACATTAGTGTTCTTTAGCCATTAATGTCAGAGTTCATCCCATTTTCTCATGTTATGTGCTGGTTCTGAAAAAGAGAAATTCTGTTTTCCTGTTAAATGTTTAAAATGTTTCTTTCATAGTAGAAGGTAAAGCCACATTAGTTTATTTTTTTTTTCTCCAAACGATTCATAGTTCAGTGCTGCAATTAACAGCTCTCCAACTAGAGGACACAATACCTGTTCTACTGCGTGTCATTCCAAAATGGCTGAAATTTATTTTAGCTGCATAAAATGTTAGCAGTACTATTTGTATATATTTATTTACCATGCTGTAATTATAAGAACTGACATTTAATCTACTCAGTGTTAATTCTTTTTTTTCTTCTACAAGTGTGATGGTAAGCAGAAAACAGTTTGTCTCTCAATTTCTGTGGTATGGTTTGCTGTTTTAGTTCCTTTCCCCCATCCCCCTCCAATCAGTTTCCAGCTCAAGCAGCTTTCTTTTGCTAGTTCCCCCCTTTCACAGGGAGTACTTAATGCTGACTCACCACTTGTTGTGATTGGACTGCTTGGCCCTGTTGGCAGGGGCACAGGCATATGTGTGAGAGCACTCTGACCACAACAGACATCTTCTTGATCCAGAGCTCTTTTTTATTAATTAGTTCAGTATTCTGGCTTTTAAAGGTGTTGGGGGAATAGGTGGTTTAGTCTTTAATTTATACTTATGTTCAGGGGAGAACAGTTCTGAGCATTAGAAGTTCCTGGTGCTTCTGCCTTAAGTGAACAGTGACAGGAAGCCATAAAGTTTGTTTAGTGTTATGTGAAACCAAAAGGAAACTTTACTCTTGTTTTTGTGTAGTCTTTGCAAAAGCTGAGGAAGAATGAACAGCCTGGCTACTTTGTTTCTCACATACATGCAATTGTTTTATTCTGTCTTTATGTCATCATTCTTTTCTTTCTGAGCTGAGTGGCACAGACCTTATAATTGACATGTGGTGGATTTTTCTGCTTCCAGCCGGACTGTGCACCCTGCATAGGCCAAATAACCCTGTGCACATCATCTCTTTGCTCAGTAAATAACAGTGCAACTCGAATCGCAGCCAAAACTTTCTTTGCAGGCTTAACTGTAGCTCTAATTTCATCTGGTAGGACCTGCCTGTCCCTGGTGCCAGTTCAATGTGTCTGACCAGCCACAACTGCCCCGTGTACCTGAGCGGAGTACACGGAGCGCCCTCAGCACAGAGCCGCAGCCTGTACTGCTGTCAGGCTGGCTGGGGGAAGGAAACCTGCCACACATACCTTGGGTCTGCTTCCCTGTGCTGATGGACTGCCTCTGAATGTGATGGTTGCCAGCCGAGGCAGACTCTTCAGCAGGGATTTGTACTACACTGAAAGATGACATGATCTATTCTTCAAAATGACAAACCTAGTCCGCAACCGTTTTGAATAATTTGCTGAAAACCCAGCGTTAATAATGGCAAAGGAGTTGCATGTTTGGTGATTTTGGGGTCTGTAAATGCATCATTGTGTACACATGCCCACTCATCTTACCATTCAGCTCCTAGAAAATATCTGTTGAGAGGCTTTGCTATATAAAAGAACAGTAATTTTAGAGGCAAAGATCATGGCTTTCCATTCTCAAGTTAGACTTTCGTAACTTAGGCCTATTGTATTGAAAGATGTGGTTGTTTCACA
This sequence comes from Motacilla alba alba, assembly GCF_015832195.1. NCBI lineage: Eukaryota > Metazoa > Chordata > Aves > Passeriformes > Motacillidae > Motacilla > Motacilla alba. The sequence goes on from NC_052016.1 coordinate 105,683,819, forward strand.
GTAGAAAAAAAAGTACTATTTCACCTCTGAGAAAGGTACTTCTGCAGTTTAGTACCTGGTGACTCGTTTAGTATTTTTTGATATTTATCAACACATACAAATACTTAGTGATAAGGATGGTGGGTCAACTGGAAGGAAAACTTACCTGTGTAATGACTAGACACTGGGCTCAATGTAAAGATCAGATCACAGAATTAAAACTGTCACCTGGTAAAACATGGGAGAGAATTTTGTTCCAGAAAAAGCCAGCAGTTCTAATTGTCTGGTGTGTTGAGCATGATTGTGGGGTAGGGCAAAACTCCAACAATTAAAGACCATTTTTTGCTATTTATTCCTCTTAGAACTAGGAGTTTGGTATCTGCTACTCTAATGAATACTGAACTTCCACATGAAGATGCAATAAATTCAAGCTGATTTTTTGAAATTTAAGGCCACCTTTGGCATTTCATTATGCCAAGTAGATATTTGACATAGATATTGGACATTAAGAATTTCCTAAAGGACATGTTATTTCTGTGTGAAATTGTCCTAAAATATGCCTTTCTAGTGCATAATTAAAAATACCCATGCTCAAATAAAAATGCACCTTTTACATTTTGATTTTGAAACTGTCTGCTTTCCTCTGCCCCATGTTCCTATAGTGATTCTGATTGATTGCAGTGGCACTTGGTGGTGACAGAAGAATGCACCACCTGCAGTCAAGATCACTTTCTTCTGGATTTAGCCAGGGGAGTCTGCTCCCTTGAATGGGAACTCCAAAACCATTACTGGTAGGGTTTTTTCTTTTCCCAGCTTACTTTCTCTCTTTTTTTTTTTCCTTCTTCTGATTTTTTCTTCCACAGTTCAGAAAATCAGGAGAAATGCTTTTGATGAGAACATTTAGAATTACATGTCTGTCAGTAGATTGGAAGTACCTTTTCATTCATGTTACTGGGTTCTAACTTCTTAACCATTTTTAAAATAAACTCTTATATTTTCCCAAGTTTCTTGTAGAAACTGTGTGTTTCTACACGTGTAGAAGACCCACCAGCATTCAATGGTAGGGTCTGAAACCAGAGTGTTCTGTTCATCCAAGGGATGGACTTGGCAGTGTTTTTTAAAGAATTGCTTAGTTTCCACTGTAATGGGGTATAGATTTGAAGATCTGGTGAGACAATCCATGCTCACCTGGAACACTGCATGTAGATATTTTTTTAAAACAATATTTCCAGATGTTGTTTTTAAAAAAAAAGTGCTGGAGGATAGGAAGAACTGATTTGGGAACTGATTCAGAAAGGGGATTTTCTTAGAGATACAAAACTAAATTTTCAGGTGAGGTAAAGCATGGGTTTGACATTTACCCTTATTTAATCAAAACCTTTAGACCTCCAGAGCAGTTAAAAAAAAAAAAAGGAAGAAAAAACAAAACAGACTTAAGAGGGAGAAGTTTTATGAAACAATGTGTGCATCCAAAATAAACGCCTGTTCAGTAGTTGTGCTCTTTGTGAGCCATAAATACCATCTTCTAGCTGATGAAATTAGGCAAAAAGGGTCAAAGGTCAGTTTGCTACAACTTCAGCTGTATTTTGCCTTAGTATAGAGAGGGTGTCATGAGGAATAGCATTTTGGAAAATGTTCTATTGTTTTGTTGGCGTAACATATTGCTACCACAGAGAAAACATGAGCCTTAAGCTTTCCTATGCTTCATTGGGAAAAGTGTCTTCTCATCCATCTTCCATGGGCTGCACAGCATAGCACTTTATATAAACTGTAATTTAGAAGGATATTCTGAATGTAGCAGTCCTTAAATGTTAGTAAAAAAAAAAAAAAGAATTCTATTACCATTTTTCCACTTGGAGAGGATAAACAGTAAATAAAGTGATGAGAATCTGGAAGACATGCTGTTGGTCAGCTGATGAGAGTTTGTTAGTAAATTAAAGTATGATGATTTATGTTTAGATTTCTCCAGTTTTTGTTGTTTTGGTTTTTTTTTTTTTCTTCAGTAGTTTAAATCTTCACTTGTCTACAAGGACTGTAGAATAAATAACAAAATTGACGGCAAGTGATAATCTACCTACTCTTGAGTGCTCCTGCATTTTCTAGTTGGTATGCAAAAGTGAACTGCTGTTACCTAGTCTCATGTATATTAACTTCTGTGAGAGTTTGTAAGCACCATTTCTGAAGCTGTCTACAGAGCATGCAGAATCACTGGACAAATCATTCCAGAAACTAAAAAGGCTGGATGCCAAATGAGATTTCAAAGCTACTGAAGCAAATGTGTAGGTGAATTATAGAGCCCATTTACAATGTTGTGATATAACCTAAAATTTTGGTGACCTCCAAAAACTACAGAACAGTCCAAGTAACTTTGTTATCACAAAAAGAAGCATCCTTAGGTATGAAAATTTACACCACATTCCTGAGGCTATTGAGTGTTCCAGACCAGTTCATGTTGGCTAATACAGAATACCAGATGTCCCTGATGAGCAGATCTGGAAAACCATTTGGCAGTAGCTAGTAGAAAATATCATCAGGCACAATGGTGTTGCAGAATTTCTGCCCCTCTTTGGATGTTGTGCATTTTATATCCCCTCTGAAGGCTGGAGATCTGAGCCAACATCTGTTGCTCCTGACTACCAGGCATTAGGATATTCCAGGAAGAAAGAATTCTGCCACAAATACAAGAACCAAAATGGAGTAGTGAAGAATATAATGTCTGACTGTTAAGTAGTTATAATTAGCTGCCTAGGAAAGGGATCCTTTGATTCCAGTCCCTTTTCCTGGGCTTATCCAGGACTTTTATTCTCTCATTCTAACACAGGCATGCAGAGAAGAGATGAGACTTAGGGGCCCGACAGCCAACAGCTTGGGCAGCTTCCCTCCATCTCATTCCATTAGCCATTCCCAAGTTCTTCTTATGTATAAAGATACCAAGACTATGTTCTTCCCTTCCTTCTCAACTTTGCCTCTGTTTAGTCCCATTTTGTTGTCCTCCATGTCCTGAGAAAACTGTAGATTATTTTACTTACTCTGTATTTATCCAGACTTAACATTTCTTCAAATACTTTTATTAGAGGATGGTAAAAAAATTTCATTTTGTTGTAAAATAAGGTCAGATAAAGTATTCCAAATCTAGCAAGACTCCAAAGAACATGTATTTTGACAACTTCTACCAAAATTACTTAAGAGGGCTATGCTGCTGGCAACTATAGTTTTCTCAAAATAGACCTCCACTGCAGTGCAACATTATGCTGGAACACTCAGCTATGGTGCAGTTGGCTTTTTTCCCCCACTTCCTTTTCCTGGACTTCATTGATGCCAAAGACAGTACAGTTAAATAACATAATTCCTTATTTTTATTATTAAAATAAATATATAAATGATTAAAATATATCCTAAGCTTGAAAATTAAATCTTCTTATGCCAGACATATCTAAATGTGAGCCTTTAATGTCACTGGGTTTTTTCCTTGTGGAAGGTGCTTGACTCTGTTCTGTTACACGTGATGGTTTTCCAAAGCTAAAATTAACATTAGGATAGGCTTAAAAAATTAGCTGGAAGCTATTTTTGTTCCGTCTTTGGAAGTTGTGTCCTTGCTGTTTTGTGTTGAACAGTGAAATAATATAAATCACTCCCATGAGTTCTGATCTGGGTTATTTTGGTAGCGTGTTCCAGCACAGCAGGTGGTAGCGTGCAGGTTGTGAATGCTTTCTTTGTGGCTCTGCGGTGTTTTTCGGGGAGGAGGGGCCGCAGACAGGGGTGGCTGTGGTGGGGTGGTCTCCGTGTCACCCTGCTGTGGTTGTGCTGTATGCTTGTAAAGCCAGAAGAGGGAGCACAAATGAAGACCTTGTTTCTAAGATGTGACTGAGCTCCATGAGGCAGATCCCAAGCCATGGAAAGCTGAGACCACACGAGTTAATTCAGGGTGCCTTACTCTTAGACTGCATGTGAATAAAGAATGGGAATTTCAGCCTGCTGTGGGCTCCGAAAAGAAGGAGAGAAATGGAAGATGTGAAAAGACTAGGAGAAATGCTGCTTGGCACGAGGACTTTTAGTGCAAAACCAAAGTGTAGTTTGCTATTAAAAGCTAACCAGTGTATTGGGTTTGTAAGTCCAGCGGTGCTTTTCATGAATCAAGAAGAATATTGGTGTTGCTGTGCAGACCGGGTATGTTGGATAGTTGAGACTCATGCCTTCTACAGCTTTTTCAAATATATTTTTTTAAATACAGCTGTTGTGTCTTATTGTGGGTCATATAGCATGTTCCTATGGTCTCTCTTGGTTTTTTATAGGCATGCTGATTTGTAGTTTGCAAATATATATAAATTTATATGTACTTTTACAAATTATGTATTTTTTATGATAATTGCAAACATTGTGTGATGAGCCAAGGTAATATTGAAACTAATCACTAATGGGAACTATGTAAGGAGATGGAGGTGTTGATTAAATTTTGCAAATTGGTCTCCTTGATGGCAATAGCTATTTTGGTTGCAAAGGCTTGTTGACAGACGTGCAACTGCTTCCCACTCAAATTGGAAGACTTTTTAAGAGTATAGTCTTCTCCTAAGTGTTTTCTGAGACTTAAATTTGACTGCATTAGCTTGAGGAGTGTGATACATGATATTTTGAAAAGAATAATTTAAAAAAAAAGCTGCAATCTTATTAGTCTCTTGCATTTTTTTCTTTCTTTTTTTTTTTTGTTTGTTTTGCTATTCAGTTTATTGTTGGGATAGAACTCCAAGTTTCATGTCTGCATCTATTTGCTTTATTACTTTAGATGTGCTATTTCCACTGTTATGCTTGTACACTTAACAAGCTAATCTGGGAGACTAAAGCAGAACTGTCATTTTGAAGCTACTTAGCTGAAGTCTCTTTGAAATCAGTGTAGAAAGCTCCAAGACTATTTTTGTTCTCTTTTTAATTCTTAGAGAAGATGTATTGACGTGTTATGTTATGCTTTTAGTGGTCCCTGGATGAGCTGTTACAGAAATGTTGCCTCTTCAAAATCCCTTAGGCATTAGACCCTAAATGGACATGATTTATATATAGGGACTACGCTGGTCTGAAGGCAGACTTGGGATGACTCCAGGATGCCCCTTTTTTGAGACAATTGTTTCTTAAATTGTATAATACTGAATTTGGTGAAAGTATTTTAATGCCTAACTGAGGAAAGATGGCCCATTAGAACTGTAGTCCATGCCAACGTTGCTTGATAAGAAAGGCACCACAAAATTCGGAGTGCCATCATAATTCCTCTCTCTTGATACAGCTTGTTTACTGTCACTCACAGACGCTTCCAGGACTGTGGAGTAATTATATGTGCTGTGTCCTATAATAGCTGTGTTCCCACAGTGTGGTCATCTCCTCTTCCTGTCTACTTGGATTGCTCTGTCAGAGATTAAGGAGGAGGTGATTGAAGCCATTTCTGTTTGTTTGTTTTCTCATTTCCCCTTGAAGAAGACTGAGGCTATGACATATCTGTGGTGGGCTGCCACTCGTCGCTCAGGATTCCTTACCCAAGGTCCTCGTTGTGTAAACTCTTTGAAGTTCACATGTCAGGAAGCATTTGATCATCCCTGTAGCAAGAAAGTGCTGAACTAATGACAGCAAATGCTGGTGACACAGGTTAATTTCACATTCTTTAGCAAGCAAATTAAATGCATGATAAATCAGATTATTGTCACACTGGCTGTGCTTGTGCTATACATCACATTTTAAAATAATGGAATTATCACAGAATCATAGAATGTGCTGAGTTAGAAGAGACCAATCAGAATCATCAAATCCAACTTCTGGCCCTGCACAGTCACACCATGCACCTAAGAGCATTGTTTGAAGGCTTCTTGAACTCTGTCAGGCTTTAAAAGCCTGTTTCATTGCTCAACCATACTTTGGGTGAAAATCCTTTTCCTGTCATCCAACCTAAACCTGCCCAAACTGAGCTTCACGCTGTTCCCTGAAAGTCTGTCGCTGGCTACAAGAGTGAAGAGATTGGTACCTGCCCCTCTGCTTCCCTTCATGAGGATGTTGATGACCCCAATAAGGCCTCTCCTCATCATCCTCTTCTCCAGGCTGAACAGACCAAGTGACCTCAGCTGCTCCTCATACAGCTTCCCCTCAAGGCCCTTCACCATTCTTGTGGTTCTCCTTTGGATAGTCTCCAATAGCTTGAGGGGTTTTTATATTGTGATGGCCAAAACTGCCTCCAGCACTCAAGGTGGGGCCGCCCCTGTGCAGAGCAGAGAGGGACAATCCCCTCCCTTGCCCAGCTGGCCATGCTGTGCCTGATGCCCCCAGGACAGGGCTGGCTCTCCTGGCTGCCTCATGTTCAGTGCTGCTCATGTTCAACTTGCCATCGCCCAGGACCCCCAGGTCCCTTTCCTGGCACTGCTCTCCAGACTCTCATTTCCTAGTCTCTACACACAGCCAGGGTTTCCCCATCCCAGATATGGAATTCAGCAGTTTTCTTTGTTAAACTTCATATGGTTGGTGATTGCCCAAGATATGGTCAAATGCCCGTCATTGCCTTTCATATGGTTGGTGATGGCCAATTTGTTGAGGTCTGTCTGCACGGCCTTTCTGTCCTAGTTTTGTTGGAAGGGAGTATTAAAAGTCATCTAGGCCAACCCCCCAGCAATGATCAGGGACGTCTTTAACAAGAACAAATTGCTCAGAGCTGTGTCCAACCTGACAATGAATGTGTCCTTGGGTTTTGTCTTAGAAGATCCAGAAGACAGCTTTCAAGTTTGTGCAGCATGATGGTGCCTTCAAAGTACTGTCTTACACGTATCTTCAGATATGTAATAGCATGTTTTGTTTATCAGAATTTATAGCTGTCAAGGTTCATTGGGTTAGAAGGAATAATCAATGGGCTGCCAGTTTTAGAGTGAGCTTTGGCTCCCATCAGGTCACAACCCACTTGCAGCTCCAAATGCTTCTTGAGGGATCTTAAAGGAAAACCCTTGTGTTCTCAAGCCAAAAGATAAGAATGATGCATGACAGGAGCAGTAGATTTTCTACACTCCTTCCCCCTTTTCTTTCCAGTGTTTTCTGAGAGAAAAGAGTTGTCAATTCATCTTGGTCTTAAGGCACCCAAATGAAGATTCTCCTAGGAGTAGTAGGTCATGTGCATGATGCAACTGTTTGTTCAGCTCTGGGTATAGGAGCAAATCCTGTGAACTTGTGTTGTCTCTACTTAAATATATGCTGAATTGAAAGGCTTCTGAAAGCTAACAAAACTGCTGACTAAACTATAAACTATGAATGTATTACCTGAACAGGGAAAATGTGTGCAGTATTATATTTGGGCACTGTGTTCACACTCTTTCCTGTCTTGATTTACTCCATTTGTCCACCAGCAACTTCTGCCTGTTAGTTTTGAGGACCTCTGTTCATCACCTCGTTTTTTTAAAAATGGCAGTTTCTTGGATTCTAAAGATCAGCACATAGATAAGTTCAGCTGATCTAGGGTCACTGCTTTTATTCTATGCTATATGTTGATAAAACCGTTCTTTTAGGGTGACGTGTTCTTGGAAAAAGTTAACGAGAAGTTTTTTAATAGTTGCTGGGTGTTGTCTTTCAGCTGCAGCTGAAGAAGGCACTGGTGCCTGTATGGCCCCAGATTGCTTGAGGTTTTTGGGCCTTTATAATCAGTGCCAGAATTAACAACTGTGTGCCCTTTTACTTTGACCTCCGGTCAAAATAATCTGGGTAATTCTATGCCATTTTAAAAATAATTCTATTCCTACTTAATTGCTACAGTGAAACCAGCAGACTTAGGGGGATTTTCTAGTGAATCAGGATGCAGAAACATGTGGTAAGATTTTGTAAATCACGTGTAGATCTCCTTTGCAGAGACAGATCTGATAGGCTCTTGCAGGGAAGCAAGGAGTTGTATTGTTGTTCTCCTCAGCTTGTTCAGTCTGAAGCTAAGGAAGAGCTTTTATCTGTAGTCTTACTTGTGCTATGTAAAGCAGCGCTAGTATTTTATTTAAACTATTTTCCTGAGAATCTGCAACATTATTTTCATTCTCATCTTCACAGAAGAACAGCCAAACTTATTGCTCTAAATTTAAATTCTGTGTTTTCTCCAGCTCTGAGTTGAAAGTTGAATGTGTACCTTAAGGATCTGTTCTTTGTTTCTCAATTTTATTTTTTACAATTAATAGCAATTATTTGAAAATAATTCAGAACTTGCCTGGGAAAATAGCTTGATGTTCTGAAAAAGGTCAGGAGTCCAGTGGAGATCTTGCTGAAAGAGCAACAAGGAAAGAGTACTGAGGACAATAGAAAAAGGCATTAATTAAGTGGATGCAGAAAATCATGTGGCTTATATGGATCAGTATTCAAAGCACAACTTGCAGTGCTTGGGTTTTTGTTAGGTTTTGTGGGTTTTTTTTTAATTTTTTTTATCTTCCTAAATATATCTAGTAGCAACATCAGCTTTAAGCAGGTAGAAATTGGACTTAAAGACTGAATTACGAGGAGAGCTGAGGAGGAAATAGCAAAGCAAGCGGAAATGATGGAGAGATAGAGGAAAATGGGCAGTGGGAAGAAAAATGAAATCACTTATCCTTGGAAAGAGTACACCTGTTCTTGTCTCACTTGTACTTACTGGTAGCAACTTCTGAAACCAACTGCTATAAATCACTGGAACTGCGAAGGTTTTGAAAAATTGTTCCAGCTTTTACAAACCTTCCTTGTGAGATCTTGCCTTGGAAGCATTCCCAAGCAGAGTACTGGTGAGATGTGCTTGTTTGTACACATATTTGCTACCACTTTAAGAAGAAATGTTGGCAAGGCTGAAAGAAGACTAATTGCAGCTTTGCAGTGAGGGTCTTAATATGGTTGTGGATGACATTGCCTTTTGTTTTTGGAGCAAAAAATAGATGTTAGTGTGAAGCAAGAAGCAGGGACTGCATTGTTAAAATGACTCAAATTATTACTTCAAGAATGTTACTTGCTGGTGATTCAGGATACAGTGATGACAGGGGAGGGTTATTCCTGATGGATGCAAAAGATTAAGTAACATGCAGAAGAAATGAGAGAAATAAATGTGTGTTTGGGAAAGAAATAGCAGGGACAGAATGAGTGTTTAAAGAGAATGAGAGAAAAATCAACCCGTTCCTCAGTTTTGTAGCCAAGTTAGCACCCCCTTGACTCATTAAATTGTTCTTTTGAATCTAGAAATTGCCTTTACAAAATGTCACCTCATCAAACAGCAGAGGGCCCTTAAGAGAGAGGAAGGTCAGGGCCAACAAATTATAAGCAGAAGCCCTAGCTATTTTAGTTCTGCTCATTCAATGTAGCTTTAAGCTGGAGACTTAATTAATCATCTTTGTGTTTGCTGACGTTTGTACATATGCTGTATGTCCATTCTTATTTGGCATCAAGCAGCAGGATGGTGGTTTACTTTTAGTGTATACAGAATCACTGAATGGTTGAGGCCGGAAGGTACCTCTGGATGCCATCAGGTCCAACGCCCTTCTTAGGCAATATCTGGTTCGGTTCAGAATACCTCTAAGGGTAGAGCCTCCACAAAATCTGTGGGCAACATAAACCAGTGTTCAGCTGTCCTCATGGTAGGAAAATATTTTCTTTAGTCAAATGAAGTGTCCTGTATTTAAATTTGTGCCCATTTCTCCTTGTCCTGTCATTGGGAAACTTAGGAAAGCCTGGCTTTGTCTTTATTCTCCCTAGCAGGTATTTATACATGTTGATAAGCCTTCTCCTTTCCAGGCTGAGCTCTGTTCGTTTGTCAGATGCTCTTAACCATCTTCTGGACTTGCTCCAGCATGTCCATATCTCTTTTGCACTGGGGAGCCAAGAGCTGGACCCAGCACTCCACATGTTCCTCACTGGGGATGATGTGATATTCTCCCTAAACCTGCTGGGGTCACTCTTCCCAATTTAGCTTGAATGCAGACAGTTCTGTAAGCCGAAGCATTTCATGAGGCACTTGAGAGCTTTCTCCTCAGATTTGTTGTGCCATCAGCCATGGGTGCTGTGAGGTGCTGGTGTCCCTTGGGTTTGTTTCCCTGCTGCTCTCATGCTCATGTGTTGACTCCTCAGGTAGCTGGGGGAGGGCAGCAACTTGTGGTTGCAGCTTCTTGGTGTGCTCAGCTGCCTACAAGGAAATAGCAGCGCTTGGATCTTGTCTTTGGAAAAGGGTTCTGGAGGGTGTGAAGTGGAAGGAAGTCGGGGATCTGGGGAGGGTGAGGCACAGGTGACAGTGCTGTGAAGGGAAGGGCTTGCCTGACTTTGCCGTTTTGAAATTCTAATGGCTTGTGGACTTATTTTGAGCAGTTGTGGCTGTTCTGTCTATGAGAATATTTTTTTACTTGTTTCAGAGTACTTGGAAAAGGCTTGAATAATGCTTATTCATTTGTGATTTATGCAGTGTCGAGGCTTGCATCCAAAGACACATCCAATGAGTGTCCCTCTGGGCCAGACCGGTCCATTAACTTGTAGTATACTTGCTATAGGCTTCTTAGGCTTCTTAGGCTTCTACTTTCCTTTCTTTTCTTTTTTTTTTTTTTTTTTTTTTTTGTATTCATAGCCGGTATACGTTCACTCTTAACTCCCACCTTCACTGGGAGTATATTTCAGTTATTATTTTCATTTTCATTTTTGTTGTTTGGAGTTCCTTTGCTTTAAAACCATCCCAGAAAAAGACAAACGAAAAACCAAACAAAAGCCCCCAACAACTCCCAGAAAATAGTTGATGGATTTAAAGAAGTTACCACTCAGGTTTACTTAGTATTGAAAGTTGGGTAAGAAATTTATCCAAAACATTCTGGTTTACATCTGGAAGAGAAAAATGCTTCTGCCTCTCCCTTCTTGGTTTACTGAAAGATCTGTGTGTTTTGTATTTGGCAAATGCTTACATTGTGATACTGCTAATTTAAATCAGGGAAAGAAATACGAGATTAATATTGGAAGCTAGAGGTGGATTTAAAAAAAAACTGTATAAATTCTATAGGAGCTACCAAACTTGTAAAATATCAGCTCATTAACTTCTGAATGATACCACCTTTCAAAGGATGATATTTAGGAAATCCAGTATATGTCACTGGAAATTTAAGGAAACAGTTTATTAAGGTATGTACATTTTGATAAACATAGATTTTACTTTTCCTGTTGCAATCTGCTTTTGTGCTTCACTTATGCGCTAGTATCGGCAACATAAGAAATGAGAAGGAATTGCAGAAGAAAGCCTGTGATACTTAAGCTTCATCCTACAAATAATTTAGACAGTCTGACTTAATCAGTTTTAATATTTGTTCTCTGGCTCAGAGTTGAAATGAGTTAATAAAATAGGAATATTTTGTTTTGCTGTAGTTGAAGTTCTTGTAAATTTTATCCGAGTCTTAACTGTAAAAACAATCCTAATAATTCTAAATTAAGGTGTCACCTTGATGTAAAAAAATCTTGACTGAAAACTTGTGAAAGTGATGTGAGATCTGATAGCCTTATTGAGGATCATGCAGAAGAGTGCAGTTTGGGCTGCATTAGCCATGTCTTGGAAGAAATGAGCGCAAATGCATTAGGAATGGGGTCTGATAACCCATTTCTGCAAAAAGATGGTCTAATATATTAGCAACATTTCTATCTAACACAAGGAACTGAAAGTGATACAAACCAGAAGCTCTCATGCTGGGCCCTAATGAAGGCTCTTCTTTTATCCAAATGCAGGAAACATTAGGCAAAGGTTTTAAAGTCCACAATATGAAATATCTAGCACTTTTCATAAGTTAATTTTATTATGTCATGTTCTTACATCTTCAATTTTAGACTCCTTATATTTAAAATATTAATTTTTAAAAAGACTTTAAGAATCCCTCATTTCCAATACAGAAATAATAGGTTTGGTAGGGAAACTTGTAAGTGCTGTATGATAAAGATGTCAATTTTTTTTCCTATTAAAACATTTTCTGCAGTGCTTAGTGAAAACTAGGATTAATCTGAATGAGAATTGAGCAATTTCTGCATATGTTATGTCAAAATTGGCAAATACAAATGTAGGGCAAAATGCTGACAGAGCAACTTTGTCATACTTGAACAGTCTTTTTTCTTTTTTTCTTCATGTCATGCCTGTATTTCTATATGTGAGGTGGGATAGTGCTCTAACAAAGATCAGCTGCTTAATATTTCTCTTTGGCCATGTCTCCTCTGTTCTGCAGCATGTGCAGAACTGCTTGCTTCCCAAAGCTGCTCTGTGGCTCACTTATCATTGTATCTGCGTACTTAAAAGTATACTGAATTCATTTTGCTCTGCTGCTATAAGATTCAGTAGCCTTTTCATATCTGTTTACGGAAGAGGGATTGATATATGAAATGATTAAAGCTAAACAAATATCTAGGTCTTCACCTGTGATATGGGACACATAGATCTGATACTTCATGGGTTGTTCATTTTTTTAGCCCTCTCTGAACAATGAGAAAATTGTGGGGGCAGGTTATTTTGTGTGTGGTTTTCTTTTTGTTGTTATTATTTATTTTGTTTGGTTTTTAATTTTAATTTTAAAAAATTAATTCTGGTCTGAAATATACTTAATTTTTTTTAAAAAAACATATTAATTTAGATGAATACTTGTTTTCCATTTTTGCAAATGTCAGAACCTTTTTTTCTGCCATAAATGACTTTGTTAGTGTAGACATCTTTTCTGCTTAGCATTTTTGCAAGAAAAAGGCCCAATTCAGCCTCTGCTAAAAAGAAGCCCTACAAATGTAGTTTGTAGACACTGGCTTAAGCAATTTGGAAGATCCTGCTTATTCTATAGATTTAGATATTTTTTCTTCTTTTTTCAACCTGTCCATCAGGGAAAGGCTGGCATTTTGTACTCCTGTGTCTGTATGGTTACTGTGTGTGCTTAGATATAGATACATATGTATAGTTTACATATATTTCTTTATTCTAGATGGTTGGTTTGTTTATGTTATTAAAGACATCATCCGGTATCTGGAATAGCAGTAATCTTTTCATGTGTCATATATTGAATCTTAATAACCAGAATTTCAGCAGCTGGCTGGTACCTTCTGTGTGTATGATTGAGATAGAAAATGAAGGCGTCCAGTGGGCTTCACAGCTATTCCCAATTGCATCTTCTGACTCCAGGCTTCTCTCAGTTTTATTTTACTTCCATCTTCTATCATTGCTAGAATTCTTCTATCCCATCCTTGCCCCTCACCAGATTTCTGTTTCCCTGGCACTTCCCTGCTCCTTTTTCCTTACCCCACTTGTGTTGGCTGCCATCTCAGCTCTTCCATGTGCCAGCGAGCGGCGGCCGCAGCTCTGCAGGCTCAACTCTTGTGCCATTCTCTGTAACAGCTCCTGGTCAAGGGGATGAACAACCATAAGTGAAATCTGTCTCAGCTGCTTCAAATTTCAGGTGGAACACCCCCCATAGCCCTCTGGGACCAGTGCAAACTTCCTTGGATGGATGCATGGCCAGCACACAAAAAAAGGGTGTGAGATCTCCCTTCATTTGCTGTCAGGAGAAAAGAGACTGCTGCAGGCCTCCCCAGAAGGATGCCTTTCAGTAAGATCTTTCCCTGCCAAATCTTTTTTTTTTGTGTTTTAAAACTGTCGCTAACTTGACTGCATATTCAGGAAAATAGCAGACACACTGGTTCAGATCAAGGAAAGTGGCTGACAAATGGTTAACTTAACCAAACTTTATTTAGCTTAGATAGAATTAAAAGTCTGTATACTAAGCTGTGTGCAGTGAAAAGATGTAGTACTTGCTGGGAAGGGGGAGGAATATGGAAAAGCATGAAAATATTCCTAGCTTTCAAAAATCAACCCTGGTAGCAGACATAAAATAAGGATGGCGAAGAAGCCTGTTGTGTTTTGATGTATGTATGATAGAAATCTGCAGTTAAATACAGACTTTGTTAAGCATTAAAAAAAAAAAGCAGCTTGGACCCTCTCTGCTTGCCCTCCTCCCTTTTTTCTTTCCCCCTTGCTTTCTGAGAAGCAAATATTTGAACACTGATAGGGTATGGTGGTAACTGGACCAACCACAGTGATATGACTGACAAAAGAAATAAGATGATTCTGTGGCACTTTTAGTTCATCTCTTGTTTTCTGTTTCCATGAATATCTCAGATTCAGTAAGAGAGGTAATGTAGAATTAGCATTTCCCAATCAATGAATAATTATAACAGAAATTTCCTGTTGATTTTGACAGCTGAGTCCATCTTTTTTAAAGGCATCTGCATTTTTAGCTTTAGAATACTGAGCTATTAATGTTAGAAAAGGTCCCTAAGACCACAAATCTAAGCTTTGACTGAATACCACCTTGTCAATTGGACCATATGCTACTAAGTGCCATGTCCAGTTGTTTCTTGAACACTTACAGGGTTGCTGACTCTACCACTTCCTTGGGCTTCAATGCTTCCTTCATCCTTTCAGTAAAGGGATCCTTCCTGAGAATTTCTTTTAATATCTTATTACTAGAAGTAGGACTAGAAGTAGGACTACGGTGATTTACTATCTCTGATGTTTTTGCAGTATAAAGAAATATGATGCAAAAGCACACTTTCGAATTTGGGAATATGAATTGACTACAAAAATCAGCAGTAGTATCCTTTATAGAACAAAACTTAGTGAAAGCATTTGGCTTTAAGTTAGGTGGCCATGGTACTTAATTGCAGCCATAACTATATTTCCTCTACTGGATTAGAAAAATGTACTTGTTGCTGGAAAAATATTGCAGCACATAGAGTGATTGCTGTGTTTTCATACATGTTTAAAAGTGTAAAACTGAATACTGCAATCACTCAGTTTTATTCACAGAAGCAGGTTTTATCTTTTATTGCATAAGTACCCACAGATCACAGACTATGTGCTGTGACCTTTTGAGGTTATTTATCTTCTTTCTTGTATGCACTAGAGCTTGTGTGCTTTAATCTGTGTTTGCTGAGAAGCAGCCAAATTGCCCCTTCTGTAGTAATCTATCTTTTGTGTGTGTGTGTGTGTAATCCATGTTCTGATTGATGTATTAAAGGTTTTGTAGAAAAAATGAGTCATCTGTATCAGTATTTGCTTATGAATCACATTTTATTATATATTTATTAAGTATATGTTAAGACCTCGTGGACACTCAGATGCTATATATAAGAATAAATACTTAATTGTTTAAATGTGCTTTAGCCTGTTAGGACTGGGTGAGATGTGGTGCCTTCTTCATGTACATGTTCCCTCAGTTTGTTAATCTGAAGCTTTCAGATCCAGCCATATAAAGCACTGACAAATTGATAGAGATTAAATTAATCTGATTTATTCAATTTTCTTGTGTGTGTAAGTAAGCCTGAAGGACAGAAGAATGAAAAGCAAGTTGCTTGGGGTAGATGAAAATTCTTTTCAAATGCTGGAATAAATAACTGTTTCTGATATGAGATCTAATTATGGACCAGAGAGCTGAATGATGAAAACCCCATTGACGTCAGCATCACTAGGGTTTGCACATATGAAGTCAAGGCAAATGACAAAAAAAGTGGGTCTAAATTGTGCTTTCAGATCTTCAGTAGTGGTGTAAAAGTAGTTCAGTTAAAAAATTCCATGTGAGACAGATTTCTTTCCATGATTCCATTACTAGCTCTTTTAAAACTATGTTGTACTTAAGGTTGCACACTGTGATGTCTCTCCCTGTAACACAAGTGGCAAAAAGAGTTGATAATTTTGTCCTGGATTTGTGGAACATTTGTCTAGGCATTTTTGAAGCCACTATTGCTGGTATATAGCTGTCTAGGTCAGGAAGGAAAGACAGCAAGATAGATCAGGTAGAAGACATCATGTAGAACAATGATAAATTGGTTTATGCTGAATTATTTCTGTGTAGTCCAGAGTTTAGTTAAGATTTTGCATCAAACTTTTCCAAGAGGCAAAATGTTTTATTCTTTGTTAAAATGCAATAAAACTGTATAGTGTAAGAACTATTGAAATTAGGCAAATTATTTACTGTACAGGTATGCATATTTATGTTATTTTCCCTCCTTCCCCTTATTTATAGTGGATTTATAGAGTTTTCTTCATTGGTATAATTTGTTATTCTAGAAGTCTCAGATAGAATTACAGCCCTTTTTTGTCATGTTGCACAAATAAATTAATATTTATAATGAGGTCAAAGTAAACTCAGTAGATTAAAATAATATTAAAAGACCCGAGTGTAGTTGGTAACAACATTACTTTTTGCCTAGAATCTTTGTGTCTCTGATCCCTCATAGCATGTTCCTTTTTTTCCCCTCATGGCTTTCTCAACTTCTGCTTTTGTGCAGATTGTGTGAGGATGTACTCGAGCGACATGCAGACTGTGAAAACAGTGTAGAGTTTTGGGCCCATGTACTGATGTGGGCAAGGCCCTGGGATTCTAAAAGGTATTCATTTAAGGGAAGGAAGCAGGTAATAAGACGTCTAATAAAAGTGACCTTTTCAGAAGTCTGAAGGAATCCTGCTTTACTTACTGATGGGAGAAACAAATTTTCATGTATGTGGAAGACTGATGCCAGGGGAGAAGCAACAATAGACTTTCTATTCAGAAGGGACAAGGCAAGAATTTCAATGTGCAGCTAAAAGAATGTGGGTTAGATACTGAAAAAAAAAATAAAGACAAACAGGTGAAAGATAAAGAATGGGCAGAATACTTTTGAACAGCAAGAACCATGAGCTTGGGATAGATTACTTGGAGACTCTGAGGAACAGGTTGGAAAACTCTCTGCCTGGATTACATTGGAATGGGACTTGGGCTATCTGACCTCTCCAGGTCATCTTCTGTGCCCTTTTTCTCCCCACTGGTGATTATGTTGTTGTTGTTGTGTTTGTTGTTTTTAGGTAAGGATTTGCTTTCCTTAGGGATCTGGACCCTATATTATGAACACATGGTAGTCTGAAGTTTCCATTTTTATTTACAATAACATTTTGCAGGCCAGTAAGCCCTGCTGTCCAATGGATGTGTGTATTTTGGTATTTATGATCTGCAAATTAAGGTAATTTTTTTACAGTTCCTGCTTGTGTATGCTGGAGGAGTAGCTGAATGCCTAAACAAATGGTTTCCTACAAAGCAATCAAGAAACAATTTTGTTTCAGAGGCCAGTTCTGCTTCTTCGCTTAATCTCTTTTCAGATGCACCCTTAGAGTACAGGTGGTGTTAAGAAGGAGATGAATATCTGGAAAATGACAATTTAGGGGCATGAGATGCATTTACATTCAGGCTGGGAATATACTTGCTGCCTGTGAGTCAGCAGTGTCAAGGAACTATGCGGCAGAAAAGAAAATGATAAAAAGGACAGAAGTGAAAAAATGAGTGCAAATTATGTAATCAATGTTTCTCTTTTTATCAAAACAGTTATTTCAAACCTAAATGAGCTTTGCCAGCTAGTGGTAACATTTTGAAGTATTAGAGTAATTAGCATTCATTGGATTTTGTTAGTATTGATACAATATTCAGTAATGCTGTGTTAATATCTAGGTGACATTTATCCCAGCTGCTAAGTAGTAGAAAAAGGTTATTTTTTTTTAAAGATATGCATGAAATAAATAGCCTTTTTATTATATGAAATGAGATCATATGGGGGAAATGTGTTGTTTTTACCAGATGGAGATGCCTCGATTCTGTGTAGAAGGGTTGGGTGACTTAAAAAAAATAGGGAATCTCTTTGTAATGTTGCTGTGTGATCCTGTGTGGTTGATTACTACTAATTAGCTGGGCACTGATTCATATGCCCTAGCAATATCAAGGTCCTGCAGGACCATTACATCATATGGGCTAAACTCTGCATAGTATAGGCTTTTTCTGAATCTATGCAGCTACCTTTCTGTTAGGCTGGTACTTATCATGGAGTGTAGCTTCTGGAAGTGTTTGGTCTTCATTTACAGATGTGGAAGATGTGTTGCACTCTAACTTCATCAGTAGTTAATGGTCCTCATTGCTGGAAAATGTAATTAAGCTCTATTTCTAATATGAATTTGTCTGGCTTCAGTTTCCAGGCATGGCCTCTGGTTTCTTCTTCAGAGCTTGAATGTTTTATTCTTAGTGAGATGTTTATACTCTCTAATGAAGTCACCTTTCAATACGCTTGTACTGAACTAATCAGACATCTCTTTAACTCTAGTTGTAAGGCATTTTCTCTAGTCCTTTGTTGTTACTGTATTGATATGAATTGTTTTAGTTGTATTTTTATTAAAGGTTTCAAAGAGAACTGCCCAAGTGCTGTTAACATCTACCTGGCCAGTGCAATACAACATACTAAAATCAATACTCTGTTGTTTTCCTGTTGATTTAGCCAAAGATTGCTCTGTACTTCTTCAATTCTGTGTCATCCTCCTAGGAGATCAGATTCATCTACTAGCTCACTAGGAATTTTTTGTAGATGTTACTCTTCAAAACATGTATAGAGTTCTACAGAATAGGTTAGACTATTTTTTGCCCAGCTATAAACTTTAGATTATTTCCCTGGTCCCTCTGCCAGTGGTGGCTTGTATTAACAGCAGCCCTTTGTCTTCTGGATCATTAGTGAACTGTTAAATAGCGAAGGGCCAAAAACTGTTTTTGGTGGGTCCTACTTAGTTACGAATCTATGTTAAATAATGTCTTGTCAAAATTTAATTTTATTGTGTTTGCAAATTACTTGATTTTTAAATCAAAATAATGAATGGATAAATAATTTGTGTTTGAAAATGCCAGATACATTCTGTTAGCACTCCTTTCCTATTTAGCATTACATTCATCATTTTTTAGCTGCCAACTTTTTTAGCTGTGGACTGTAGCAGAGCCACTAAGATGATCAGAGGGCTGGAGCACCTCTCATATGAAGATGGGATGAGAGAGTTGGGGCTGTTCAGCCTGGAGAAGAGAAGGGTCCATCAAGACTTTACAGCACCTTTCTGTATCTAAGGCGGGGCTGGAGAGGGACTTTTCATGAGGGCCTGAAGTGATAGGACCCGGGGAAATGGCCTTGAGCTGAAGGAGGGCAGGTTTAGATTAAATATTAGAAAGAAATTCTGTACTGTGAGGGTGGTAAGGTTGCTCAGAGAGATTGTGGTCTCCTTAGCCCTGGAAGTGTTATAGACCAGGCTGGATAGGGCTCTGAGTTCCCTGCTGTAGTGTAAGATGTTCCAGACAAAAGGTGATCTTTGAGGTTCTTCCTTCAGACCCAAATCATTCCATGACTCTATGAGTTTCTGTGTACGTACATTAATTTTTAACACTAGCAGACATACTGGATATATTGGATATATTTGGATTTGATATATTAATGTAAATATTTAAGAATGTAGTAACTTAATTTCTGAAAGTATTTTCTCAAAACTAAGTTTAATAAAGAAATCCTTTTTTTCAGTTTTGCTCAGAGCAAGACTTCCTTTCATTTCTGTGAGGCCCATACTGTATATACCTGGGCTTATGTATATGAAGCCTGTATATCTGGAGACTTTAAATAGCATATATATAAAGTTTTGTTTCAACTTAAGAATTTATTTTTTGAACAGCTTATTCAACTATCTAGAGGAATAGTAGACTTCTGCCTGTCATGCCAGCCAACTAATTGTGTCTTAAGAAATATTTTGCCTTGTTAAGTATTTGAAAGTGATATCTGAAATGGAGAAGCTTTGGAAAAATGTTTGACTTTCCTTTGTGTCTTGAAAGCTACCCTGTCAGTCCTCCTGTGGTGGGAGAACAAATGTGTGTAGGTGTCAGCAAGAGCAGATTGGGTTGTGTTAGCAGCAGCCAATAGAAGGGCATTCTCAGTGGGGTCTGGAACTTACTGTCAGTGTAGTTGGGTGCCACAGTCCCTAAAAAGTGGGACTTGGCAGGTTGATTCCAGTCAAAGCCATGTCTGTACTGCCACTGGGGTTCAGTTCTTGCAGAGGGCGGTTTGTTGTTCCCAGTGGTGCTGTTGGAAGGATGGATGACACCAGGGGGGCTGCCTGCCCTTCACGGGATGCGAAGGAAGTGTGGTGGGAGTCATTTCTGTGCTTTTCTTTTTGGATGGATGCTGATTACTGCTGTGAGTTCCTTGTACAGAAGGCAGATATTTAACTTGTGCCACTCTCCCTTAAATGCCTTAAATGCAGAAAACAGGTAGAATAGGGGAAAAAAAAACCTCAAACCTCATTTCTTCCCTTGATGTTGCAATTTTGGCCATGCTTGTCCTTGGGATGACATTGGTTCCATTTGCACCCACAGCTCAGCTTGCAAACTATGTATTTTGTGCTCTTCCCAGGATTTGGAAATAAGTAGTGTGCTCATAACATAGAGCAGCACATAAATATTAAGAATTTGGAAGCACAAGTATAAAATGAATAAAATCAGTGTAAAATGAAAGCCACCAGAAACATTTGGCTTGCTATTTTTTGTGTTATTTATCGCTTTTCATTGGCCCCACTATTATGTGTATTGAAATGTGTTACCCAGTTTAGCATTTGATTTATGTGAAAGACTGTTAGCTTCAGGATTCAGCTGCAGCGTACTAAATACTTGGTTCATTCTTAATGAACTGGAATTCTGGATACTGCGTACTGGAAAAGCCCTGGGAATGAGAAATCTTCCCTGATGTCTCAGAGTAACTTTTACTCTGTGTTTCTCCTCCCAACCTATGGTAAGTTACCCTAGATTGTTTTGTTGTGGTATAGGTTTCTTTTTAGGCTTTTTGGTTGTGGGGTTGGATTTTTAAAATTATATTTTACTTATTTAAAAACTTTTGTGACATCATTATCTGTAATATCTGGAGGATAAAAAAAATACCCTTTTCCAGTTGTGAGTAAAAAATCTGAGTCATGCAATGAGATGCCATTCATAAACTTTCACAGGAAATTCTGTTAGCCAGTTGTTTGTAAACTCTGACATTAGAATTGTGTTTAAATCTTATTTCTGAGGTAATTATGATGCCAAACATACTTCCAAAGCTCAGGCTTTCTGCATATTATGCACAAAATACCAGAGCATAATATTTATTATGTTTGTAGGCCCAGAGGGGGAAGAAAGGTGCCAAGTAAATGTAGTGAAGGCTGCCTAAATTATTTCACCGGTTGAAGGATGAGGGAACATTTTAATCTTAGAGCCTGTGGGAGTTTGGGAGGAGAGTTTCAGGGAGAAGAGTAAGTATAGACTGAGATTTGTAGTGATTCAGAGATTGTTAGTAAAAGCCATGTGGAGAAATTGCTAATTTTGGGCTGATAGGTCATCTCTGGCAGTTCTTTAAAATCTGATAAACTTGTTTCCTGCTAATTGTACATGTTCCAATTATGTTTGAAGGAGATTTAATTGGAGTCATTTTAGAAATCACATCCGGCAAGGAAGAATTAGGGAATACAGAGGTTTAAAATTTATAAGTAGCAGCAAAAGATAAATCAGGGAATGTGCCTCTGGGGCAGTTTTAAGTGGTATGCCAAGGTAGGGAGTCTGGTCATAGGTGTGGTGAACTCTCCCTCCAGGCTCTGGTCAACTCTATATATCTAAAATCCTATGTGTCTTTTCTGGACATCAGAGGCATGTTTGTATTTTTAATTTTTTTTTCCCAATTTGTAAATTCCTCTGGTGTTCAGCTGATTAAATTGGTTACACTGCCACAGTGCCAGGAAGGCTTGCCAGGTTGTACAGGTGCTGGCTGTATTTCAGTGGTGGTGAAGAAGGAGACCCAAGTTGACTTTTGGATGACTTATGTATTTGTGGGAGGAGATTTTTAGAGGAAACAAAACATTATTTGCAGCAGCTGTCTTTGTAAATCTTCTAAAAATGGTTTTCCAGAAGAGGTGTATCTCATGGTTTCAGCTGTCTGGGCGCTAAGGTGTTCTGTTTAGAAAGGAAGGCACAAACCAACTTCGTAGAGGTCTGACAGAGGCACAGGATACCAATTCTATGCTGAGTAGGAGTTGATTTACTTTTATTAATGTAAAGGAAAGCATCTTTAAATCACTGCTTGAATTTTTGGTCTTGATTTTTGATTTTTATTAGATTGGTTAAAAATTGATGACAGTAGATTGTTTAAACTCCCTTGGCTTAATGCTTTTTCAGCAGTTTCCACCCATTAGCCAGAAGGCATAGGAGTGCGTCTTTGCTTACCTAACCTGCTACAGTCTTGCTGGTTTTGGCAGGGTGGAGTTAATTTTCTTTACAGTGCTGGTAGGGGGCTTTGTTTTGGATTTGTGCTGATCGCAGGCTTGATAATGTGGAGGAGTTCTAGGTATTGCTGAGGAGTGCTTATAGAGAGCCAAGGCCTTTTCTGACCTTTTACAAATTACAAAGGGATATTCCATACCGTTTGACCTCATGCTCAGTATATAAAGTGGGAGGAAGGAGGCAGAATGTTGTTTGAAGCAGTGGTGTTTGTTTTCCCAAGTCACCATTACTTGTGATGAGTCCCTGCTCTCCTGGAGTTGCCTGATCATGGGAAGCAGTGAATTACTTCTTGCTTTTACTATCTTGGGTGCATAGCTTTCGCTTTCCCCATTAAACTCTCTTTAACTCAACCCATGAGCTCTCTTTTCCCCTTCCATTTCTCTCCCTGATCCTTCTGGTGGGGCAGAGAGTGAGTGCCTGCCTTGGGGCTTGGCTGCTGGCTGCTAAACCATGACAAATGCTGAAGATGAGTTCACTTAAACCAGAGGCAAACAACCCAAGTGCTGTGATAAACTGGCTTCTGGCATAACAGGAGTTTTTATGCCCCTAGAGGATGGTGACTTCAGTCTGGACAGACTTGCCTCTAGGAGAAGGTAAATGTCACCAGCTGGCCCATCTGTAGTCCTCCCAAACTATAGGAAGTTGGTAGCAGGTTCATCTCAAGCTGTGGTTCACAGTTCCTTCCTCTGAATGGCACATGGTGAGGATGGGGAACAGTCTATCACAATATGCTCTTTGGAATATGGTTTGAAATTACTGAGCCATCATTTACATCTTCCCAAAGCCAAGTGTAGAGCTTCATAGTTACTCATTTTTCCCTTTATATAAATTCTTTGCTTTCTCATTTCCCCTTCCTCCTTGTAAACAAAATAGAGAATGATGAACCCAATTGAAAGAAATGTGCTTTGGGAAATGGAAAGTGGGAAAAGAAGACAGAGATCTATTTTAAACCCATCTGTATTATAACTGAAACAATGGAGTAAAATGTTAACCTGGTTTTGCAAAACATTGTCTTAAATTGGCTTCTTACCACAGAGCTGACTAAGGAACTACCCTTTCTAGACAACAAGTCATCTAATAAGACAGACTTATATGACATACTGATCTTAGCTTGGATAAGATAAAATCCAAGCTAAATATAAATTATAAATTGGATAAGCAGTTACACTTTATTTCAGGATTTAAGTAGGATTTATATCTCATATATTAAGAAGACATTTGTTTTGATGCTGTGTAATGCAGTGATTTGCATGGTATGCTTCCTTCCTTGCTACTTCTTTTACCTATTCTTTACTGAGATGCAAACCATCAAGTTTTATTTCTGTTCATTTAAAAACAATGGACTTATTAAAAAGTGCATGTGCATGCATCACAGCTAAGAGTGAAGGCTCACAAGCTTATATTCCTTATACTCTTTTAGTCATATGTTTTAAAGCAGCAAGCAGGAGAAAAAAGTGATCAAAATGAAAATTGAGAAGCAATCAGCTAAAATTCTTTTAATGAGAAAATTAAAATTCATAAATATACTGTGTAACTGAATTTTTATTTAATAAAAATCTCTTAAGTGTAGTTTAAATACTAAGATTAGGTAAATAAATGTGAGACTAAAAGGTAGCATGTTTTGTAAATGTGGATGAGAATATAGTGAATATGTTAAGTGTGGAGAAAGATAAACCTGGCATCCTACCTGGCCACGGGGCCAGTGTGAATGAGGCTTTGAGAAACCTGATCTAATTAAATGGCATCCCTGCCCATGGCAGGGGGATTGGAACTACATGGTCTTCAAGGTCCTGCCCAAACCAAACCAATCTGTGACTCCAGGATAAATGAAAAAAAAGGGATATAATTTTTGCTGCACATTGGAACTCCTAAGGAAATGTTTAAAGCAAAGAATAAAAGTGATGGGAGGTAAGAGCACTAGTGTACCTGAGGGAAGGCAAGACAGGAGGGGCTAAAGAAATGAGAAGTAACTACACTTATGTTACTTTAGTTATATCTAATGCTGAGAGTGTCCCAAAGGAAAGTTAACCCTGGAGAGTTTGTATGCTTGAGGAAGCCTTTACTACGCAAAGCAGTAGTGGAGGAGAACTTGAACAAGGACATTAAAGATGAGCTAGAGAATGTCCGGATTTAACCAGGCACATCTCATCCCAACACAAGGATTGTATAAAACAGGGGAAGATACCTTTGCCTCTTTGCTGATGGGATTGAATCTTCAGCTCATACTACTGTTGCAAAGCTGGCAGGATTTTTAAAATTTTTATAATTTTTCTTTTGTCTTTAGATCAAAAACTTCCCACCTCTCTTGCCTCAGTTATTAATTTGAACATTTCACTGCAAGTGGGATGTTTTAACTGTTTACTACTTTCCATTCTAATACCCTAAATTTTGTGCACATTTTAGCTCTACCTGCTACAATTGAATTATATGGTAAGTAATCTATTTGGGACCTTTAAAGCTTGGCTTTAGCAAATTAGGTCTCCTCTTTTTCAACTCTAGGAATGCCCCACCCATATGTGGTCAAAGTGTTTTATATGTTTCTTGTATATGTATCTGTGTAAAGTTGTGAGTTCTTTGACCTCAGCAATGTTTCCCTGCCAAGTGGATGCCTCTTAAATTATGAAATACCATGTGGCAAATTTCTCTGAGCAGTTGCCTTGCCTCACTTCCGACTATATTAATTCTTTGTTATGTGAAGAACATCAGAAATTTTGATT
The DNA here is from genome assembly GCF_015832195.1 of Motacilla alba alba. Taxonomy (NCBI): domain Eukaryota; kingdom Metazoa; phylum Chordata; class Aves; order Passeriformes; family Motacillidae; genus Motacilla; species Motacilla alba. The sequence goes on from NC_052016.1 coordinate 105,708,636, forward strand.
AAAAAAATAACCAGTTTAACTTGCTCATTGCTGCACCTCTAGCAGATAGCATTGCTCCTTTTGAGCAGTACATTATAGGAACTGTAAGACCTAGTGATTAATTATTATCAGAAGGAATTTAGTCCAGCTATTTGTAGACGAATCCTGAAATGTTTGGTTTCTGAATGTGGACTTTTTTCCTGGTATTTATACTGTGGTGTGGCAGTGAAGGATCTTGTGCCTTTCTATCTTGACTCCCATTTCATAATGGATATTTGTACTTATTTTATTTGTATTTAGCTATTCAAACTGATGCCAAGGTACTGACTATATATATCTGATACTTCTGAGTGGTATTTCTTCTGTAGTGATGGGGACATGATTCAAAACATTGTCATACACCGGGCCTTGTGTGTATGCTTATTGGCAATCATGTTTCTAAATGAAGAGGGAATTTACAGAATTTATAAAAAGATGTTTCTACAATTCTTGGGGAAAAGAAAGCTAGTATAAAGTTAGTCAACACTGATAATTGCAAGATGACAGTTCACCTTTGGTTTTGTTTTTTTCTGAGAATAAACTAAAAGTTACATATTTTAATTGTGTAAGGGTATGCAAAATTTCTAAGGCACTTTTTTTTTTTTGAAAGTTAAGAGAAATGAGTATGAATTATTCTCTTCTATGACATGTGTGCATTAAATAAAAAAACCCCACACTTTTTCATTTTGAGTATTTTGTGTTATGTTCCAAGATGGAAGAATAAGGGGATGAGATCTTCCCTACAAAGAGGATGAGTACATTCACAGCAAGACGTGAGCTGTATAAATGGCAGGTTACAGATGTTTTTATTGAAAGTAACACAGGGCTCTCATGTGACAGTTTTTGCATTGTTTACATCATTCATCTTCCTAAACACAGAAGTAAAGTATGATTTTGTTTTCCTCCTATAAACTTGAGTAAGATACAGCAGAAGAAAATATTTTCGTGTAAGTTATTGCATTTACTTTTATCAAGTTACTATTGACAGGCGTTGTCTTCAGTATTTGTGGAATTTGGAATGTATAGCAGAAATAGGGCAATAAACATTATTTTATATATAAATATGTGCATATTTTCATAGAAATCAAAGCACAAAAAATTTGATGACCTGAGATAAGGTTTCAATTATTTTTAATAATACAACTATTTAGTGTTTTACAAAACTGGATATGATTTAGGTATTAATTGCCAGGTGACCAGATCATAACGTTTTTAGATGGCATACAGAATTAGAACAAAACAAAACTTCTGTACCTGCAGAGCACTCCAACTGTCTTGACATACAGATGCAATTATCTTTGGGAGATATTTGAATTAACTTGTGCTGCATTACAGGACTTGAAGGGAGGTTATGTTGGGTAAAACTCAGCACTTTGCCTTGTTTCAGGTTAGAAGAGAATTCTGCTTCTATTTGGCTTTTCTTTTGTTCCTACCAATTCACATCTAATGAAATCTTCCTCCTTATTTTCTGAAAATTGAGCTTGTTTAAAATTCTATGAGTACTTGGAATTACTTTTCTAGAGTCTTTTTCTCTTGAACATTGATGTATAAAAAACTCAAAACTCCTCCATACAAGGTTTAGTACTTCAAAATCAATTAATTTCCTAAAAGGGCAAATGAGGTATTTTTACTGTCTGCTCAGGAGCTGATTAATTATGAAGGTAAATGTGAACATGGTCATCATACAGTAAGCAGTGGGTGGTGTTTGGTGTATGAACATTTACTTGCTTGTGCTTGGGGTGTGAATGTGGAGGAGCAGTGCCCTCTGCTCTCTGGTCTGAATGCCTGGGGAGAGCAGAACCACCTTGTTGTGTTGCCCCTGTGCTCACATAGCAGCTGCTGTGTGAGAACAAGCCACACATCATTTGGTTTGTCTAAACCTGTGTGTGCCTCCTGATCCCAGAAGATGGTACTGGGGGAGCCTCTTGCCAGAACCATTAGGAGAGAACTATAGAGTTCCAGCCTCTTGCTAGAACTGTAAGAAAGAGACTGGGACAGTATTTAGGGATTCCTACACCATTTCAGAAGTTCCCTGGAAACATTGTGGTATTAGGTCTTGTTGAAATTGTTCTGATTCTTTCTTTTTTTGACTTAAGGGCTCTTGGAAGCCCTGGAGAGTAAGAGATCATTGATAGTCCTTCAGTGGAAAAGCAGCACACACCTTCAGTCAGGACAAGGATATCTGCTTAGCCAAACATTGAATTGTGGGTGGAGGCCAGCCATACAGGCTGGTCTCCCTCCATCTGTGCCTTTGGTGGCAGGTTCAAACAGATGCTGGGGTCACTAGGGGAGGCTGGTCTGGGGAGAGTGCTGGGTTTGCCAGTTCAAACCCAGCTTGGCAGCAGGAGGTGCTCAGCTGTTTGCCCCGTGCTTTGTGTGAAGTTGGTCCTGTGGGCCCTGCCCCAGATTGCCTGCCCTCACATCATCATCCTGTGGCAGGAGGTCTGACACAAGCAGCCAGCTCCTGCATAGGGTCCGGAGACTTGGGGAAGAAGCAGAGACAGGCATGGAAAAAAGCCATAGCTCCTGCTTTGGGATCTGACATCAGCAGTGGTTACCTTCCCTGTCCAGGGACATGTCTGCCTCTGCCTCCTCTACAGCTCTGTGTACCCATGTCATGCCTTATCACCACATAGACCAAACGAGCTCCAATATGACATAAAAAAATGTGTATGAGTTGCCCTGGATTGACTTCACCTGGTATGAAGAGAAAGCTTATGGAAATGCTTATTCCCTTTCACCATTAGATGGAGCAAAGAGCTGTTCTCCCCCCTCAATGCCTCAGAGCTGAGAAGTCCTTGCTTAAGCTCTTCCAGGGAGCAAAAGAAGCCTCATGACTTCCAAGGGCTGTGTGTTTGCTTCAGTTTGGAAAAATAAAGTGCCCAGTGTAGAATCCCAGTATGTTTTCCTGTCTATTCCAAGTTGAAAAACTGAGTATGTGGTAAATTTTTACTGTCTGCAGTGAAGCAGCTTTTATGCACAAGCTCAATCTTTCATGCATGATTTCTACTTGAACCCTCTTCACTTGCCTGGAAAGATAAGCTGAAACAGTCAAAGGGATGTATAACCAAATACTTCCTTTTAAGTAGTGCCTTTTTGCCAACAGGAGGTGAGTATAACTTGTGCTGAAAACTTGAGTTATTAACCTGCTATATTGAGAAATGTAGTTCTTGTGATTTGCAAATCATTTTCCATTGATGCATCTTTACATGCTGTGAAGCTATACTTGATATCTTGTTTTCTGTGACAGATTTTAAAAAAATGTGCTTTTTTCTCCATTAACTCTTCCTATTCTTTGTTTAGGTGTTAGGAGGGAGGGAATGAACATGGAAGGGAACAGGATGAAAGCCTGCTTGTGCCCAGCTGTGGTTGAAGTTGTTTGTGTTTTTCTGTATGTCCATGCATGTCCCATTTCTTGTGTTTATTAGAACAATTGCTTGATCAAAATGGTATTTCTTTCAGGCTGTTCCCCTCTGAAGGTGAATTGCATCTGGTAAGCAGGGAGTTTTTTATGCTTTCATTTTGGGACTGAGAGCAGGTTTGATACCTGGCTCCTGGCTAAGCTTTTTCACTCTTGTTACCTTACAATGTGGGGTTAGTCTCTTCCACTGCTTGTTCTTTCCTGTTTGTGTTTTTATTAGGTTTTCCTATGCTGAGAAAGTATTTAATAATTTGATTCTGCAAATAGTTATTCTTTTGCTAAGGAAAAGGACTGCTGTAAAACTGACTTAGGGAATTCAGAAATAAATAATGGTCAAAAGTAAATCTTGCTGCATGCAGCTTGTAATGTTGTGTTTACAAGTGCGTAGTCACACTGTATTATAAAAATTTGCAAGCATATTTTTCTATTAATACTATGCAACATTTATTGAGATGATGTTACATCAGATATTCTACTTTTTTATGCTGTAAAAGAGTTATGACTCCTAGCACCTCCTTGGACATAATTTTAAGATGACCTGCCTTCATTTATAAGGCACTATTCCTGGCTATATAGGTAATTCAGTAAGAAAGGAATATAATTACTTACATGAATTTTTTTGAGTATAGAGATGAGTTCTTCACTCTTTGCAGTCTTAATGATGGTTGAACCTTTTTATGGTTGTCAGACATCTGTCACAAGGTGGGATCTTGTTCTTTGGAGGGGAGAAAGCTGTTTGGCAGGCTTGCTGCTAGTGTATGAAGCTCTGTAAATTTGTACAAAGCAAAGTCAGGAGAGAGGGTTTTTGGAGAATGAGACAAAGATATTGTGATGGGATTTTGTACATAGTACATGGACATAATCTAGTTCATTATAGCATTGACTATAAGTACTGTAGAGAGATCACTGCAGGCTTACCAAAAGTAATGGGATCTATGGATAGCTCTTTTAAATAGAATCTTCCACTGCAAACTTGGATTTTAGAGACTTATCATTCTGCAAAGATTATTAGAGCCTTAACTCCTTCAGTTTTTTACAAAACCAAACATTTAAAGAATTTTCAGGTTATTTGCTTATTCATAGGGAAGAGTCAGTTACCTATGATTCACTGCAGTGAATACTCAATTTAGTCTTTCTCTCCCTCTCTTTGTCTTCTCTTGTAGTCTGATATGTATTTTATTTAATTTCAAAATCTTCATGGATCACCTCTACATCTGCAGCTGGCCTCTCCTAAGTAGCAGTAATACCTGTGTGGTGATACAAGCAGAATATTTTAATATTGTTATGTGAAGCAGTTCATAAAAAGTTAATGAATGTGTTTTTGATCAGGTATTTTCATAAAGAACATGTGTTATTCACTACTGAAAACTGAAGGAAATAAAACATTGAAATAGATGCATGCACCACTATTTTAGTAAATTTTTTTTTCTGTAGTAAGAACTGTGCAAGAATTCTTTTAGTAGGTGAACTGAAAAATCTGAATTTCTACAGTTTAAAGCTAGATTATTTTTTTCTCCTGTCTGGGGATATTGCATACATTTCATGCTGTGGAACAGTGGTCTTGCTCTGTGCACAGTATGTTGCACTGGCCAAGACACTGCTTAAGGAACTCCAAATTCACATTTGTTCCCTAACGTGTTCTAAAGTAGAAATATGATAAACAGTTATGGAGTGGGTTTTTAGAGGTGAGTGGCATGGACTTTTTTTCTGTGTTTGGTTTGGTTTTGAATCGCATTTTGGGAGAAGGGGTGAATAATAGGATGAAAATATTTGGAAAACTTGATCTGGATTCTCATTAAAGTTTTTAGAGTTACTGAAAGTAAACATTTCTTTCAAAATATTTGTCAAATACTTAAATGACCTTTCTATCATTAAAAATAACTGTGTTCCCAAGGTAGCTGATAACTCTTTACCCTCTGGGAATAGGCTGGAGAATACCAAAATTACTTGGCATGTTATCTCTGCTTTGTATGCAAGCAATCATTTTAACGCCTGTGTATTTTAGTTATATAGACATTCCATTCATATTTTTGTTTATACATAATTATTTATGGAGTGACTGCAGTACTACATCAGAAGTTTTCTATGCTATGTGTGCATGCTGTGCACCTACTGAACTGAAAGGAGAGGAAATTTTAAAGACTTACACATTGACGATAACGCAGAGGTTCTTATGAAAGGGATAACCTGTTATGCAACATTTTCAGAGGATTGGTTATAAGTAGGAGTGAGCTGGGGAGCTGTGTTGCTGTTGAAGCAAGGGCTTGTGACATGATGTTTGCTTGCTGAAGGCTCCCAGCAGCCCCCGGCCTTGCGCGCTCTGCGGCGGGAGGCTCTCCACTGGGTATGGCCATGGGAGGAAGCACTGTTCACAGAGAATCCAAATAAGCTTCATTTTATCCATAGGAAGAGATGTTCAGATGGCAGAGAGGAGTTTTTTTTGAACAGTCAGACAGTGGGCATAATGTTTATTTTGATTTAGAGTTTAGGTAAGAGCTAATCATGTTACTGCTTGTGACTGAACAGTAAAAAATGATTGTGAAATGTTCAGATATTCAATGGCCATTTTCTGGCTGCATCCAAAACATTGTGCATTTCTCTGTACATTTCCTGTATTAAAAATTGGAGAAAAAATTATTAACCCTCTCATTTCCTCATTACTTCTACAAAAAACCACCCCCCCTGTGCTCACCCTGTAAGGATCTCCGCAGGACCAAAGGAAGTTGTAGAACTTTCAGACACTTGTGTTTTGGGTGCTAGTGATCCTCTGAGCCATTGCTAATGATTTGAACTCAGGGTAAATCTCAATATGAAGACGCTGAACGTGTCCTTTCTGCTTTCAAAATTTGGTGTTAGGGAGAGGAAACAGGAGCTCTTCTTTTGTGCTCCTATTGGAATAAATTAAAAAAAAAAAAACCAACCTGCAAAACCAGGATTTTTTTGCTTATTTTCCAAGAAGGAAAAGGGAGGGTTTTTATGGTTTTATTGGTTTGTTTGTGGTTTTTTTTTTGTTGTTGTTGTTTTGTTTTTTTTAAGTTTTAGTGCAGAGAGGGCGAGAAACCTTCTAAGCAGCTAAAATTGCTAGTGTGTGCCACTTTTCAACTTGATCATTAATGAACTAGAGAAGGACTGAGCATTTAGCAGGGGGGAGAGAGGGAAAGTCTTGACCTTGAAATTGGAAAAGTTGTTCATGTACTGATAGAAGTGACCTGCAGTGTACTCCTTTCACAATAGCTTCCATACCTAAGGCATGAGGTCAGTAGAAGAAGCAATAGATTTTTAACTTGAACGGACATAGCCATCCACTATAGATCTAAAAACCTCTAGATTTTTATTGCTGGCCCCAAGAGTAAATCCTGGAGTAGTACTGCAAATTGCTCTAGGGGTGCCTAATCAAAGAAATCCTTCTGAACCACAAAGTACTTGTAGACGTTGGGAGGTTTTTTGATTGTTATTGCTGTTGTTGTTTTCTTTCCAAGCCCTTTAAATGTGGTTTTAAGTTTGCAAAACCACCATGAGCATCCAGACCTGAAACAGTTGCGCTCTTCAGGGTGAGATAATCTCAGACACTGAAAAAGCGAGAGGGCCTCTCATGAGAGGAAGGATTTGAATGGCTGAGCCAGAGCTGGCACGTGGCCCTGGAACTGGCAGGGCCGGCTCAGCCCTGTGCCCTGTGCTGGGGTGTTCGTCACACGGTGAGGGAGCAGGAGCTGGAGTGCTGCCAGCCAAGGTTCTTTGGAGAGAACAACAGCTTTTTGAACAAGCAGGAGCGCCACAGAGGAGGTTTTTATTTTTCCTTTACCTTGTTGAACATTTACCTCTGTTGAACTTGCTCTGTGTCTAGCCCAGCTGCTGAGATGCAAACTGTTGGCAATGTGCTGGTTTAGAAAGAAAAGCACAAGGCCGGCAATGGGGCTGGTTATATTCTGCATGTTACATTTATTTGTTTAGAATATTCCCTTCTAAAGGTCTGGGCAGATGTACAAGGCTGCATTAACAAAGTGTACAAAATGTACGTGGATTATGTAGCATTCCTTTGTGCACTTGTAGCAAAAGCAGTCTGAAGAGAATGAAACAGTGAGGAAATGATGAGGGAGCTCAGGGTGAGAGCAGAGAAGCTGTTGGTAAGGTCAGCTGGTGCCCATGATTTTTGTGTTCAAAATGGCTGTGTACTTTGGGATGGCTTTGCTCTGCTCTGCTGGGCATGGAAGTTGTGTTTTTGCACACAGAAGCAGGTATTGTAGGTTTTGGATCTTTCTTGTGATAGTACATAAAATGGGGTGAATTTTGGAGGTTTCCCTGAGGTTTCTAAATGCTCCCTTAGGAGTTTGTATTGAAGATTTCTGTTCAAGCTGTCTTACTTTTTCATAATGTGAGTTTCACTGTCTTTAGTTTATTTCTAGTAAATGTAGTGCTTTATTTTCTACCTGAAACTTGCTGTGTTGGTCCCTTTTAAGGGAGACAGTGTGTAGATGTTCCTTTTAAGGACATTTGTAGGTTTGTATCTCTGAAAGTGCAAGTTATCTTGCGAATATTATAATTTCTTAAGAAAGAAATCAAGTAAGCCTTGGCTTACAAAGTCATTCTTATTGTCAGAACCCTCATATTGTCTTCCTTATCCCACCTTCCATTGTATAGCCAGACTTCTTATTTCTCGTTTCTCAGCTTGGGGAGGTCTAGTTCCATTATTTGTGCAGCTCAGGACTGGCAGTCTTCCACTGCCATTAAGAGGGTGATTTGCAGATCTTCAAGAACAAAACTTTTTGCTTTGAGGACAGCCTTGCATTTGGTTTACAGTTGGTTACTGGTAAAACAAGGAAGATCTTGATCCTGTGACACTGGAAGGTGAAAATCAGTTTCGGGTGTTGATGCCAGAGCTGTAGTTCACGAGCCTGGCATAGCTACAGCAGAGGAGCTGTACTGAGGAACCAAGACCAGCCCCACATGATGAGCTGTCAGGCCAGTTCTGACAATAGTAATTCTGTTTGCTTTAATTGTTTGGTTTTGTCTTGGTTTTTGTTTGTTGCAGTCTTTTTGTTTAGTTGTTCGTTTGTTTTTTTCTGGGGCATTTTTATACAAAAACATCAGTAGTCTCACCTTCTTTCCATTTCTCATAGTCTTTGTGTGATGAATCACAAGAAGTGTATGTCACTGACAATGCAGAAACTCTCTGAATTTTTAGTTGTGAAATCTGGCAGTCAAGTTGTCAGTTGAGATTTGTCTGCAAATCACGGTATCATGACTAAAATTATCTTTCATAAATGTAATGAAACCAGGTGAAATATATCTTAAACTATTAGCTGAATGGCAGAGCTTGTTATGTACAAACATTGATTTTTTCTATGGTCTGTGGAGAATGAGGAGAAAAATGTTGCAACATTTCCGACAATTTCCCAATCCCCAATTCCGACATCTTCTCAAGGAATTGAAGACTTCATTTTGTTTAATAGAAGAGTTACTTTTGGATAGGAAAACAAAAGTTTTATTATATGAGCTGCATGATCAGGTGTGAACCCGCCACACCCATATGTTTCAGAAATGGGAAATAACTGTCTTTTCATGAATTTGCTCCCATCTCAGACATGAAATAAATGTAATACATTTTCCTAGTTAAAAGATTTGGGAAGTAAAAAGAAAAAATATAAGTGGCCATGATACCCTTTTTTGTAATCCGGGATCTTAAGCTTGAAAGATAAATGCCAAATTATCAACAGATATATAATAATGCTACAGTAATTCTGAACTCAAAATACTTCTGATTCTTAATTTCTGCTGTTCTTTCCACCAAGGCTTTATTGCATTACAAAATTAATAACTCCTATTTTCTTCTTTTCATTTGGTGCATCCCTGTAGCATTCATTTGGTTCATTAGTAAATCAGCTCAAGTGCTGAATGATTTCCTAGACTCATAGGAAAAACACCTACGCTGAAGTTTAAAAACATACACTGTCTCTTAAGTAAAAAAAAAAAAACTGACCCCAGAAAAACAACCTAAAAGCCACATTTCACCTTTACTCCTTTGTGTAAAACTTGGCAGATGTCCTGCAAACCTTACTTAAACATACTAAGAATAAAATGTATGCTGATATATCTGGGGTACTAAATAATTGCTTCATTTTGTAAAGGCTGTTCATTTAATCAATATTTTTGTCTCTCAGATTTTCTTGGTGTTTTTTTAATGGATGCTTGCTAGATTCCAGTGTCAGCCAGCAGCTATTTTCCCTAGAAGAATGGACCAGCTGGAAGTTTTTTTGGTAAGAGTGGAAAAAAATAAAATAATTGACTCCAGCCAATGCCAAGTCCCTTATCAAAGACTGTTACTCAAAATGCTAAATCTAGTTTTCTGCCACCGTTGTGAGCTACTCCTTCTGTATAGCAGATATCGCCCTAACTGTTCCAATTTCAAGTCACCAGTTGTCACTACTAAAGTGCAAATGACTGTTGTAATCCTGAGTATTTATTTTCTATTTTCTTCAGTTTGTAGCTTGTGGGGCAGTTTGGTGGTCATAATGGATTCATAGAATCATCAAACAATGTTTTTTTCCTGGATTCTTCTTCTAATGTATCTTTTACAGACCTACCCCCACCCTGCCCACCCCCCCAAAAAAAAGTTAAAAAAATTTAAGCACACACGTTAGAAAAATTTCTCTGAGTTACTCCTTACAATCAACAGTCTTCCCTCATGAAAGTAGGTTGTATAGCAAATAATCCTCTGCAGGAATGCATTTTAATCTGCTGTTAATGAATACTCTTATATAGAAACATCGGAACATAAATTTGTTAGTTCCTTCCTTCAGTAATTATGGAGATTTAGCCTTCTAGTCTAGTTTCCTGTTACATTAGTATAATACCTATTTCCTTTGGAAATTTACCCTTTAGATGACTGTTTTAAAATCAGTTGGTGCAGTCTTTTATGTCACATTATTATACTCATCCTCTTGAGAATGCCACCTATTCTTTGTTCATATCAAGACCATTACTCTAAGTAACTGTAGGTTACACAGTAAAGAAGTTTTTCCTCATATTCATGTGGAATTTCCTGTGTTCCAGTTTCTTCCCATTGCCTTTTGTCCTATTGCTTGGCACCATTGAGAAGAGCCTGGCTCCATCCTCTTGGCATGCCCCCCTTCAGATACTTACTTACATTGATAAAGTCTTGCTTCTTTGTCATATTTAATGTGTTGGATTGCATGTTTTAATGTATTTTGATGTTGCACAAAGGATTGTTAGAAAACACAAAAAAGAAAATTATTTTCACAGGGCAATGATTTTAAACCTGTAAGTTTATTTTACAAAGCCTGAGAAGTATGTGAAATTTTCAAGAGAAGTGGATGTGATGAAAGGCATCTTGTCAAAAGTTGAGAGATTTCAAAGAAAGCTTCTTAAATAGTGTGAGACTGTGGAAAATGACAGTATAAAAGCAAAGTTTAAAAAAAGGAGTAAATTTCAGAGGCATTCAGGAAAAACACTGATTAGAAGTTCCTTATATGAAATGGAGGACCTCAAGTAAAGCAATAATTTATTAAAACTTTAAATATATATACCAAATCAATTGCTATTAGAACATTTATCTGAGTTGGGATCTTGTGGGGTATGAAATATTGGGTTCAAGTTTTGCTGTCTTCTGAAACATAGCAAATCTCAAATGATGGGACACAAGTCATTTGTGGTAAAAGTGCAGAGCAGAATACTGCTGGCATTTTGGAATGCAAATATATTACCCAAATAATGTTCACATGACATGAACATGCTTGCTTTCTTTTGGAGGTCCCAAGAATTTTGCTTAACAAAGAACATCAAGCAAAGGAAAAGTTCCCTTTTTACTGTTAAAAGTATTTGGAAGCATTATTTTCCAGTCTTCCTTTCTAGTTGCTTGCCTAGATTCATCATCTTGATTACCTCTTGCAGTCTGCAAGTAAATACAAATAATGTTGTTAACTGCAGTGCTTCCCAGGTAGCCAGTTCATTTTCAGTTGTTGGTCCTTGGTTTTTTTTATTTTTATTTCCAATGTTACCGTCTAGCCCATGTTTATAAATCTGCTCCTCTTGCCTGTCCTCCTGTGCTGTAGATTTGGCTCTTTTCTTCTTCTTCTGACTGCCACTCATGCCATTAACTTCTTGTTCGTTCCCACTTTGCTCATTATTGGTTTACATCAGCAGAGGAAAGACAAGGGGTATTCCATAACACAGTGATAAATTAGAATATTATTTATGCTTAGTAAAAGCAAACATCCTGGGAGCAGGGAGATGTATCAAAATGATTGTTTTATAGATATTTGTAGCACCACTTTGATTTATGCCTTCATCCTCAGCAGTACTCCAGCACACTCCTGGGAAAGCTGGCAGCCCCTGGCTTAGACAGGTGCACTTTTTGTTGGTTAAGAACTGGCTGGATGGCCAGGCCCAGAGAGTCGTGGTGAATGGTGCTGCATCCAGTTGGCATCCGGCCCTTGTGGTGTCCCACAGGGATCTGTGTTGGGCCCATTCCTGCTTAATGTCTTTCCTGATAATCTGGTTGAGATGGTTGTGTCTACTATTAGCAAATTCATGGATGGCACCAAACTGGGTCGGTGTGTCAATCTGCTGGAGGGTAGGAAGGCTCTGCAGAGGAACCTGGACAGGCTGGATAGATGGCTGGAGTGTACCCCTGGAGTGCTGCGGGCTGTATGAGAGAGGCTGGAAAGTGGGCCAGCAGACAGGGACATGAAGATGCTGAACAACAGCTGCTGAACATGAGCCAGCAGTGTGCCCAGGTGGCCGAGAATGCCAAAGGTGTCCTGGCCTGGTGTTGGAACCCAGAATGTCCTTCAGACATTCTTGGATGTTGTGGGTCCAGGTCAGAAGCATCTGAGACCCTGGCATGCAGCCCGAAACCCCTGAGGCTTTGAATCTGACCCATGGAACAATTTACCAACCTTGCAGGAAGTACAAGAAGTCACAAAAGTTTAGGTATTGTAGTAGAAGTAGTCACAAAGTGAAGGGAAGGATTTTTCAGTGCTGAACAGGGGGGTTTAAGGCCTTGTATGCAGGGGTCCAAGTTTTGTACATGGGGGTCAGAAGTTCTAAGATGGAGGGATTTG